>NC_067489.1:53666755-54291755 GCF_947179515.1 Apodemus sylvaticus
GATGTGCTTTCATAACAGCCATGCATTCAATTAACTGTACTCAGAAAAATCAATGTCTGAATGCAACCTGACAGTCTTTCACTCTTGCTTAACAGCCGCAGATCTGAACACTGAAGCACCATTTTTAAATAAAAATTCTCCACGAAAAGAACGCATTCCACTATTTTTCCTTGTGAAAAATGTGGCCACATTGCTTTTATTGTTTTATACAGAATAATTTGAGACCAATGGACATTGAGGAAATAATTAAGTTGACTTAGCTTCTGACTTTCCAGGAAGACATGCACATTCATGTAAGATGTCCCTCTCCATTTAGGAGAAACATGGTAAAAAATGAAAGGGACAATGTGAAACAGCAAACTCCAAAAGACAAAGGGGGACATCATAGAAATGGTTAGAAAAATGGAAAACTAAATCTTTTAGAAAATGGCTATTCCGTTTAAACCACTAAATCATGCTGCAAGGAACCATTGGAGTTGTAAGAAGATAATGTAAATTGTAATTTCTTCCTACCTCTATTTTTTTCAGAAAACATATACTCTCTTCTTCTTTGTGATAGTGTACATACAGTTAAATAGATGGTTTCTATAATTTTGCTATTGGTAATATAATACATAGGTTTTACTCGATAGAAAACTATTTAAATTATAAAATGGAAGACAGAAAAATTTCTCTTAAACATGTCCTCTATATAATAAACATGAAATGATTCTAACAGTAAATTTGATTATTCCCTTCTCCTGTTTATACATAACTGTAGCATGATGACCTTCATAAGAGCTCAGGTCAAACCAAGCTACCTGCCATGTTTCTGAAACTTCTGGGTAAAGAAGACAAGAAATTTCTAATTAGGAAACAACATAGCTATGGAGATTAATAAAATAATCACTTGGTTTTAGCTCTAAATGTTTTCTGCCTCTCTTGTCTAAATGTTAATGCCTCTGTTTTTGTAATCCATAAAGTGTGATGGGGAAGTTCAAACATATTCAGAAAAACCTTGTAATTAATGAAGAGACAAGGAAGGGTAATTAGGAATAGAGGATAAGGTGAAGAAAGATGAAGAGGAGAGAAAAAAGAAGGAGCCAGATGGGAGGAGGAGAAAAAGATTAAAAGGTTAAGTAGGGAAGTAAAGTTCTTTCGTGGGCTGCTTTAATGTATCCCCACAGAGTTCTGGGTTTAATAGATGATAACAGCATCTCTGTGTTGTACTGAGCCAGTGTGTGGGTTTCAGAGCTGGTTTCCAGGTGCTGCCTAACTCTCCCATTACCTAAACTTCTAGGTTTGATTAAGAAAATTGTGTCCAATAAAAACAAAGAGCTTGCTCTGTGTTGGCCTCTTCTTTCTAATCATCCATTTGCTAGGTTTAGAAACATGGTATTTCCTGATATAAACACTGCAAAAATCTGTATGGGGACAATGTTAGAATTCTGAAAGATGGGAAACCACAGAGTCTGCCCTTAGGGGTTGTTATCCAACAGCAGAAGGTGAGGCAAGCAAAAGTCTATGTATTTGTATGTGTAATAAACACATTTTGTTTTAATTAAGCATGGCAGGAGGGCCAGTTTTACCTAAACTCTTACAAATCACACACATATACAATTCACACACACACATACACACACACAAACACACACACACATATTCAAAAACCAAATAGCCCATAACAATTCTATGAATAAGTTGAAATAAATGTTATTTCAGAAGGTAAACAATTACTTATAAGACAGCAAAACATAATATTAGGAGATATGGACCTCAAACAAGAATTTGAAAAGGCAAGGTATCATGCAGAGTAGTCATTGAGATAAATTAACTTACACAAAAAAATTATAAAAAATGTAGGAAAAAAGTAAGCTCTACTACTATTTTTATTAATAGCAAAAAATGGAAAAGATCGGCCTATTAGACAGGGATTGGCATGTGCCTAGCATGTATGATGCCGTATTGTTGCGTAACTTACATGTTTGTTGTACTAAAATGGGTTCTATTGTCCAACTAGTAAACTCAGACTCACAAAGTAAACCAATAACAAGGACACGTGAAGAAAGTAATCATTCCTTCCATTGTGAAGAAGTCATCGGGGGAAAACCAATGTGAAGAACGAGGTGGACCAGATGATGGATGACAAACTTGGGACAGGTAAAAAGACAGGAAAATTCTGGGGGTCACACGACTGCAGAACAGTGAGCTCAGCCCTTAGACACAATGCTCTTTACTGTTCCTGTCCAGACGGAGAAGCCTGAAGGCAAATGCCTGGATGTGGTGGACAAGTCCCCGTGTTCTACAGCTAAAATCATTGTCCCTGAGCACTAGTTGGACTATCTGTTATTTTTGTCCACCCTACAAAGACATGTTTTCCCCACGAGGATAATAATACAAATTTCCCAGTTATCTTAAAAACAGACAGGTTCCAAGTATTGTGCTGGCAAAACCCAAGTGAGAATGACGTAAGCATTCACAAACTCAAGGAAACTCCCTTATTTCTTGCCAAATTCTTAATTTTTTTGTGGTAGTATATATACTGTTCCTGTCATAAAATTATAAGCTATATGCATTAGAGTCTCTTTTAATTTTTATTGTTTTTATTTTTCTCTCTCTCTCACTCTCTGCTGTGTGTGTGTTTGTGTGTGAATGGGTGTTTGTATGTATGTGGGTGTGGGTGGTGTGTGTGTGTTTGCATGCGCACGTGAGTGTGCATATGTGCAGACATCCCAGAGGGACAGAAGAGTGGATAAGACAGATGAGGATGACTGACATGAGTTCTGGAAATTGAACTCTGGTCTTCTGTAAGAACAGCAAATTCTCTTAACCTCTAGTCTGTCTCTCCAGTCCTGTATCAGAATTTTAACTAAGTTCTTCCTCTGACCCATTTGTTTTTATATTTAAAACAATAATATATTGTGAGAAGTTAGAATCACCCATCTTGTAAAACAAATGACACAACAATTGCTCAGGAGTTCTCACGATTGAATCACATAACCTGGAAGAACAAGAAATGAGATTTTAAAGGTTTGAACCTCACACCCGTTCAGAGGTACTGAAATTATGGCTTGCCCTGTCACACTTACACACACATTCCCATGTAGATGGCCTTTAGAGTGCTTTATTCTAAAATTCTGTGGCCATTAATGATTTGAAATTACCCTGGATGAAAAACTTACTTTAATACTCATCACATTTAATATTAAATAATCAAAAATATTTGCATTGGTCAGGACCTTTTAAATGACATATTCTGGTTTTGTTTATTTTCTGTGTCACTTTTTTTATAGTGAGAGATTTCTTTGAAAAAAATTGTGTTTTCTTTGCAAAACAGAAAAACAAGCAAACAAAAGACAACAAAAACACGTTCTATGTGAAATGCTAAAGTTTGGAAGGCTTTGCAAGTCCTTAACCCCATTCAATCACAGTGAGATTGCTGGGTGATACAGCTTCCATAAATCCCCACAGCAGATATTCAGACTCACTCCAAGTATCTACCTTATGTGCAGAATAAGAAATAAAACCCAGAGACTGAGACCTACCAAATAAGTGGACTGAGAGAGAGGTGAGGGGGAACTGAATCTGGCAAATCCGCCAGTGAAAATCAAATGTGCTACCTCATAATACCTCCTGCTTCTATTTTCTGTTGAGAATTGAGATATCTATAAATTATCAAGAATGATTTCTTTTCTTCCCTCTTTTCCCCTCACCTAACCCAACCCAGGCTACCTCACCAGAATCAAGAGAAAAATGAACTTCAAAATTTGGGAGACCTGATTTCATTTCTCATTGCTTAACTATGCCTGGTATGTAACTGCTGCAGGCCCCCCTATACAAGTGACATTCTCTCACAGAGACACATAAATAAAAACTTAGGACCTAAGTGTGATGTTTTGTATTTACCATGTGCGCTTATACACACAAAGTATGCGTGCCCTGAGTAAAGTGGGTTTTGTTTGCTTTTCATTTTATTTGTATTAATGTGGATAAAGTCCTTCTTAAGGTTGAATTTGTTTTCTCCTCTTCCCATCACCTAAGCCATGCCCAGGTTACCTCATCACGATCAAGAGAAAAATGAACTCGTTAACTATGGCTAGTACATAGTCAGTCCCCTACCTGTGGCAAGGCAATAATTATTTCTGATCTGTTCTAACCACTTAGTACTACTGAAAGAATAAATCCTATGATGCCTATAAAATATATATATTATACATATATACATATGTATATATGTATATATATATAAAAACAAAAGCATGTAACTTTGGGTTGAAAATTCTTTGAAAAGCAAAATGAACATAACAAAGAAAGTAAAAGCAATGGAACAAAACAAGGACTGGCAAGATGGTTCAGTAGGAAAAGATTAGCTGACACACATTAAAACTCATGATCTATGGCTCCCTCTCATTCTCAGTTTGGAAGGTAAGAACCAAACTCCCACAAGTTGCCCTTCGATCAAGACAAATTTGTTGATCCTTTGGCAGCACAAATTGTCCTATGACCTCCACATGTGCGTGCAACGAACATGTGCATGCACACACACACACACACACACTAAAATATCCAATGAAATTTATGAAAAGAAAAGAATAATAAAACCACCGAAGAGCAGCAGCCTGGTGTGTGCATGTATGTCTGTAATCTTAGCATTGAAAGGGCAGAACCAGCTTGAATCACACAGTAAGACCCCACCAATAAAATCAACAGTAACACAACAAGGAAACAAAACCAGAAGGACACATTGCCTACCTCTATTCTTTTCACTTAAAGAAAACAATGAATTGTTGCAAGGCTGTCTACATTTTGCAGCTGCCTTTTTGTGAGAAGAAAATTTTCTCCAATTAAGTCAGTTTGAATGCAATAACATCCTTTGTTTTACACAGCTAAAATGCATTGACTCCTTGCTTGGGCTCATAAGCTAGCTAAAAGCAGGATAAAAACCTGACATCACTGCCTTTATTCTGTGTCAGCACTTGGGCTGAAAGCAGAAAGGTAAATTACTATCCTAACCTTTCCAGTTTAGCTACCTTAAGTTCCAGGAAAGACAAGGTCATTCTCCAGATGAGGTCAATAAGCAGACAAGGTCATTCTCTTCAATGACTACTGTTACCCATGAGAGCCCAGCAGTTAACAGATTGACCCCGTTTAGCTATTTGTGGAGCCACGATGCAGGACAAACTAGAGCTCAGACAAAGATGGGTCAGTGAGGGGCAAGACCTTTCATTGACCAGTCCTGCATAATTATACATGCATTTGTCTTCCATTTATAATCTAAACTTTATGTTAGCACTCTAAAGATAGACTTAGTGTTTCTGGGCCTAGTTCTTTGTTCTTTTCCATGTGACCACACAGAATAGGTCTTTCTCTGATTTTCACTGCTTTTTTCTTTTACATTTTATTGGTGTATTCGATCTGGCAGCCAATTCCTTGCCTGTTGGGGCTGGTTGAGCTCCAGCTTTATTGGAAAAGACAATATTATACCACTTCAAATTCATCTCCCTAAGGAGTAGATCATATTCTGTTATATTTGTCCCAAACAATGCTACTTAGCATTGCTAACATCTCACAGAGACATCTCTATTTCTGGTAACTGCCAGAGTCAGTATGCATAAGTGCTAGTGGCAATGTATAATGAAGAAAATAGAATTTGTTAGGTCATTAATTCAGTGTTTTAGAATGGTCTCCCTTAATCATGTGACTGGTAAGCACAGTGAACTAGATACAGGCCACAGACTGCATAATGCATTGTAAACTTCTATTTCTGATGAAGAGAAATGACAACGTTTACTGGGTTTTATATATTGACTTAAAATGTAAACTTGAATTTTTGCCAGTAAATATTACCTGATATGTTTTATTCTGAACTATACCTCCTTTTAAACCAAAAGATGTTGAGGTGAAATCTACAGTGAATGCTTCAAATGTGAATATATCAGTGTGTAAATCCAACAAAGGTAGAAGAAAAAATATTTAGAAAGGACTTCAGAAGGAAGACACACTTTCCGGCTGTTCTTTGCTCATAAGTTTCATTACTGATGTGTTCACAAAGAAAGAAATAGAAGTTATTACGACCTCAATGTATTCCCAAGCCTTACCCAAAGTTTTATTCACTATGTACCAATGATATCACTATGTACCAATGATAAGCAGTGCCATATGCTGAAAGTTGCTTTATACAGAGTACAGCACACTGGAAAAACAAGATGCAAATAACACTTTCAGGATAAGGAGCATAGGATTTGCATATATAAAGGAGTGACCTCATAACAAGTCCTAACACTGGGGCCTTATATTTCTAGGCGGAAACAGCACCTAAGGTTGAAAGTTGGTGGGCATTAGGCAAAGGAACAGGATGTTTAAAGGACAGAGCACAGTATGCATGCTGAGATCCAGACTTATGAACCTGATGTTTAGAGAAATAAAATTGCCTCCCTTAAGCTAAACACAGGCTCACAGAAAGAGTACTAACTAGTCTAGCCAGAGGTAAAGCTAGAGACATAATTCATGAGGCAAAGGGAAAGTAAGATTCATGAAAATTTCATTAAAGAAATGTATTTTTATTCAAACAAGCAAATATTACAATGCCTGTGGTAGAGGAATGCAATGGACAGATTTTCGTTCTGGAGTTTATGTTACAGCCTGAACAATATCTTCATGGAAAGTTCAGAAAACTAATAAAGGGGCTGATGGAGAAACTAGAACAAGATGCAGTGGGGGTGTCTGTAACATATTCCATGGTATGTGAAGAGAGAAGAGGAGATGCTCTGAGACTTAGTAAAGATAGAAGTGAGAGCTTGGGAACCCAAAAGGGAAAAGCCAAGAATATGAAAACCACATGAGCTTCTGGCTCCAGGTCCTAGAAGGATCAGGGAGGCCTTGGGCAAAACAGGGAATAAAAGGAAGAGCATCTCATGCAGGAGGCAACGAAAGTGATAGGGACACAAGGATGACATCTCTACTGTGAGATTTCCAGATGGACAAGGCCAATATGTTGTTACATAGATTCATATGAATTAGAATTGTAGGCAATACTCAAAAACTTTTAATCAGAATAAAAATACATTTAGGTAAATATAGAGAATTAATGGGTGCAAGAAGTGAGAATATTAATTTGCCTTTTTCCCCTGACCTTGATGAAAGGCAAATAATTACCTGTGGATGGATTCACCTCCATCATGCCTGAAACATTTTGGGAAGGTTGTGGCCACTGTTCTGACCTGACAGCTTCCTCCCTGAAGATTATCTTTTGTAGTACTGCAAAGTATCTTGCAAGTTCTCAAGGGAATTAAACAACCATGATCTTCCATTCAGATAGAGTGCCTATGAACTAAAACAACAACTGGCCTGGCATGATAACCCCAAGAATAAAAGATCTTTCTATTTGGACTTAAAACCCACTCAAAAAGAGGAAAATACAGTCTGGTGCTGGAAACTTAGTCAAGTAATAAGGGTTAGTGAATCCATGAGTCTTGGAGGAGAACATACAACTGCTACTTTACTAGACCAAAATAATTTCAAACTACATTCTAAATATCTATCCTGATTTTCACAGATGAGTATAGGGTGTATCCCTCATCAAACGTAAGGAACAAATGGTCATATGGTGCCTCACCTTCCAATGACGGGATAACGACACAGCTCATGTGCCTAAGTTGCAGTGATCATAGTGGAAGAGGGGGCAGAACAACAGTAAGAGAAGCAAAGGAGGAGGAATTTGCTGTGACATTGTGTCTCCTAGAAACGGCAGAGAAACTATGCAATGAACTCCCATCTACATGTCTGGATAGCTAACTCGTGAACAAGGATAGAAGCAATGGAAATACCAACATGGAAGGAGAAACTATCATGAGACCTCAATCACAGACAAATAACTATAAGCAACTAAGGACTTTTAAGAGCCAAAGAACTATTCTTGCCCAGAAAAGAGACCTTGGAGTGATTACCTAACACCAAGGAGTCATCCCTGAAATCATAAACATAAGAGTAACTGTACATACAGAACAGGCTACATCTATCTAGGAATGAATATGTGTTTATACACATATTATATATTAATATTAAATATAACATATATTAAAGAATTGGAGGTCATAAATTTGAGAATTTGAGAGAAAGCAAAAGAAGCCATGGGACTGGTTAGAAGGAGGAAACAAAACGGGGAGAGCAAATGTAATTGTATTTTAATTTCAGAAAAATTATACACGATTGAACCCACTTAGATCTATTAATAAGGGAAAAATCTCAGTGGGAAAGTTAATATGTTAAGGAGAAAGGGGAAATCCATTTAAATACTTTCACTTAGCAGGTTGTCTGCCAAGAAGGGGAAGAAAAAGCTAAGGCTCTGAGCGAAAGCCATTTGGGTCCCAATGGGAGAATCGGAGCTAAACCAAGTATAATATTTGCTTAAGGTCCCTAGGGAAGCACAAGAACGGATGTCTCTGATTGCAAGCTTGCTCTCAGTGAGGCTCTAGTATTTTCCCTGATCCCTTTCTGCCTCTGCCTTTCAGGCCCCAGCAACCTTGTAAGATGCCAAATCATTCAAAGCCTCAGCCAAATCCCACCACCATAACACAGCATCTTCCATGTCTGTAACTGATCTGTAACTATAATGTTCTTTTGCTCAGAAGTCACAGAGATACTAATTTAGGGACACTATGGAAGCATCTAAGCCCACACACCTGTATCTTCAGTCCCTTTCCTCTGTGCTATCATTTTCTTTATGCTCAGAAGTCACGCAAGTGTAATATAGCATATCCCAATGCAAACTTTTCATATAGTTATTATTAATTGGCAATATATATTGTGTGGCCTGTAAATTCAAGGTTAAATAAGTGAGAACCATTCATCCATGACTGAGAATGTCTAGGCAGTGGCTATCTTGTAGTATAGAGCTGTCTATCCTTGTAACCTTATAGCTTAATTATGAGGTGACTCATATCAATCAAGTCCTGGAGCAGTTTACAGGAGAGGTGTTCAACACTAAACTGTATGTAACTTTAGATATATAAAAAGAATAATTTCCTACACTTAATCTCTGAAGCAAATAAACAAATAAATTCATAATAATTTTGAAACACAATAATTTATTGTGAAATAAGCTTATAGAATATCAAATGCTTTCATATTTTCTCTCTTAACCTCAGGATAAGGTTGCCTTTAGAACACGGAAACTGAAAGCTATCCAAAGGTGACAGCTGAAAATGGTCATGACTATATTAATAATCCAGGACATTATTTTATAAATTTGAAATACTCTGAAACATGACAAATTTGTTATAGAAAGGAAGGAAGGAAGGAAGGAAGGAAGGAAGGAAGGAAGGAAGGAAGGAAGGAAGGAAGGAAGGAAGGAAGGAAGGGAGAGAGAGAGAGAGAGAGAGAGAGAGAAAGAAAGAAAGAAAGAAAGAAAGAAAGAAAGAAAGAAAGAAAGAAAGAAAGAAAGAAAGAAAGAAAGAAAGAAAAAGAAAACGGATTTTTTGGTGTTTGTTTTTTGTTTGTTTTTGTTTAGATTCCTATCTTCCTGGTAATTCCAATATTAAAAACTAATGAATTTTAATTTCAATAAAAAGTACTGATCTTCCCCCTTGATTCTCAATCTTTTGTCTTACGAAGGCATCCATAGAATTTATCTCTTAGTAAGTGAAAGGGGTTAATGTTCACTCTGATACAGGGACCCTAGAGTAGGGCAATGTAAATAAAAGGTGCTGAAGAGTTGTAAAGATTAAAAGAAGTAAGATTCCCAAGCTCCATTACAAACAAATTAAATGAAATACTCTGAGATAGGGAACACATCCTTATTTTATTTTATTTCAAATCCTGATTAGTCTTATTGAAACCTACTTTACATCCTAATCATCAACAAGAAGCTGAGAGCTGCCCCAGTGATCTCCCACTGTATGTTCAGGACACGGGTCTATCTATGCTCACCAGTAAGTGGCTGAGCTGTGAATGCCAGTGCAGAAGGGCTTTAAAGTCTACATTTATACACCCAGAAGCAACAGAAAACCGTTGCTGGGATATTTCTATGATAAGGAGAATTGACTAAGAAAACACATAGTTGGAAAACTTATTTACTAAAATTTATGACTAGAAAGTTGAAATTTTTTTAATTTATTAGCTAGTCAAGTGACTATTCAAGAAAGAAAGGAAAAAATTATTTTTTACAGCATGCTCACTGTATCTGTAAGAAATAGAAGAAATTTCAAAAGACTGGGAAAGAGAAAGGCAGGAAGAATGGAGGGAGAAAGGGAGGAAGGGAGAGAGGTAAAGAGGGAGAAAGGATGGAAAGGAGGAAGGGAGGAAGGAGTAAAAGACCAAGAATCCTGTGAACCAAGGTATGAGTCATCATCTGATTCTAGTGTGTCGTAGGTTTAACACAGAGGTTGTCATTTTCATGTCTCATCCTTGAATAATTCCCCCTCAGTGATCAGAAACCTTCTCCAAGTGGTTATTTAAAATTGAGGTTTCAAATGCTGTTCACCCAACAGATACTACAGAATCACAGACATCCTAGGAAATATCCCCTCGGTTTTACCCAGTTTATCAAAATACGCAGTTCTAAGCTTAACAGCACTACTGTTTACCAGATACCTCCTCTGTACTACTTTAGGTCTGTGGTGTTGCTATGCAACTAGGTGATTTCGGTACTGCTAGTTTCATTTTCTAAATGATGAACCAAAGGCCTACTTATCTTCTCAAAATCACAGCACTGTCTGAATACAAAACATACATCCTTAAACATCCAGATGAGCTATCTGCTAAAAAGAATTTCTTAAAATTGGCAATAAGAAAATTTGACAACAGCAAAGGATGTTTCCTAGTGTTTCAGGACAGAAATGTCACAATGTATGTCCGTAACAGCATTCAGAGTAGATTGCATGTATGTAGCAAAGTTAGGGAAGAACAGTATTTCTCTAAAATGTCTATGTATTGCGCCTCTGGGGCCATAAATGTAGTGTGCTGAATTAATTGCACACAAATGTAAAAAATCAAAACTTTATACTCATAACTATAAAACCAAAGAAATTAATAAATGAGGAGCTTTAAGTATTATATAAGCAGTATTAACCTAATATGACAAATGATGCCATTTCATAAATAAAATCATAACTATCGATATGAAACGTACCAATATCCCAAACTGAAGATTCATCATGTAATTTGAATTTCACTTTTGTAATAACTGTGTTACCAAAATAGTAAACCCTTCTCCCTTTTACACTTTCATTTGCCTTAGACAGTTAAAATAATTGCCAATTCACTAGCATCAATCAAGAATAAGTTAGATCCTGAGGTAAGTCTACACAAAATCTACCTCATACAAAGCTGCCCTCTCACTGTGTTCTGCATAATGTTCTTTACAAACTTCTTTTCACACTAGAAATTATCTGAGATTTACTTCTCAATAAGTAAGCTTATTGTGACTTTTAGAATAAGAACAGTAAGAGTTAGCATTTTGTTGTTTTGTTTGTCAATACCACTTCACTTTTTTTCTTCCTTCTGCAAATACAACTTAATATGGAACAAATTAAAGCTGTAATATGGAAGAGCATCATACCTCCCACTGATGAATTTTCTTTCTTCACATTATGAGTGGCTAACACCCATGCCAATATAACTGTCCCTCTTTTTTTAATTTGAATCACATGAGACAATGATGGCTAAAATTAGTTAAATTAAAGCCAATCTCAGCAACAGCAGTTACCACCTAAAGTTATTAGTAGAGCCCAGAAGTAGGGCGATAGCTAATTACAGGACCAACTGACCCTACAGCTACCAGGCATCCTCAATTTATGACACCCTGACATAAAATGTGGAAAATCCTAACTGTTTTTTATGAAAGTAAACTTTGGTTGTCCATCTAACTAATACAGAGATTAATAATGGGAAGAATGATGCCAGATGTTATAATATGGGGAATATAGAATTTGATCTCTAGTTGGTAATAAAATTAGCAGGCCAGAATAAGGAGCTAATAAACCTTGGGGAGAATGTAGTGAATGTAAAAAGCTGTGTTTATATCTTTCCTGATGACAGCAATAGCAAAGCAAACTAACAGAGAAATTGGTACAAGAGAGTAGATTCATGCTTTGACAGACCTGATCATGTTGGTTCTGGGAGTATTGTGGAAGTGTTTGGATCTTGAGGATAGAAAAGCCCCCAAGCCCTCAAAACTTCATAAGCTCTTCTTTGGGATCTTGGAAGATAAGAATATTAAGAGCTATACAGGTGCTGAGGTTGGACATGTGAAGTTAAAAAGAGTTCCTGCCTCTAGATTCCTGCCTTGGATTTCTTCCCTGACCTCCTTCAAATAAGAACTAACGTAAAATATGAAATTAAAAAACCAACCTGTCCACAATTGCTTTTGACATGGTGTTTATAACAACAGAAATCAAACAGAATACAAATGTCCATTCTAAAAATTTTGCTGCTAAGTGAAATGCTATTACATGTGCAATTCTTCTATTAATTTTAAATGGGAAAAGGGGTTTTTAAAAGTTCTTATGTTAACCAAATTAGATGTTCAAATATACAAAATAATATCTAATGAAAATCCTGTCAAGGAGTTCCTTCCCACATTGTACCATTTATGTTCCCTGGATGAAAGATACACAGCCATTATAAGTTAATGTACCTTAAGCTTCACAATAGCTGAACAATGGACTCCATGCTGTTAGAATCTACTTTCCTATTGATAACTCCAAATTATCACTTAGAATTTACTGTGTTCCACCTTGGCTGCTCTTAACCCAATTGGGCAGTCCTCTGTGCCACATTCTCTTGGTCCCGAGCCTATGGTGGTTCTCCATGCTTCTCTCCTTCACCTTCATACTATCCCTTGGAGGCTTCTGGTCTCTCCTTCCTGTAGTCTCAAACCCTGGAAGCCAAAATCCTTGCCTATGTCTCTTCTCCCAGCTGTTAGCTGCAGTCTCCTTTATTTACCAATCAGAGTTAACTGGAGGCAGGGTCTCTCAGTGTCTTCTATGCAGACTCCAAATCTTGGAGGTCAGCACTTAACATTACAATAATCAGTAAAAGACAAAAACCTCATTGCCCAAATATTTTAGTTCATAGAAATCTATAACTTAACAATGAAAAATTTAAAAAAGCAGTGATTTTTAAAAAAAAAATTCTCATGCAGGTAGGGGCTGAAGAGTTTGCTCAGCAGGTGAGAATATCTGACAATTGATTTTGATACAACAGTGTAACATAGCAATAGTAGTAATGGACAGGATACTGATTCAGGGATCATTGAGGCAGAGAGCAGAGCCTGGATGAGTTTACAGCCTGCTTGTCTCAAAATCAAGTCAACTACTGTCTCCTGCTAAGCGAATAGGGATGGCCTCCTTACCCCCAAGATTTTGAGGGAGAAAATACATGCATGATTTCCTTACTCTTATGTTTACTCTTCTTATTCAGAACACAGAGAATTGAGGCTGAGAGTTATAGAGCCTGGTCTTCTCAGGTTGCCTGGAGAGAAATAGGGTCATAGAAATGCATAAATACAGAGGAAGATACATAAAGAAATATTCACCGAATGCTAATGTGACCTTATGGTGAAAAGCTTTAACTTTATTTTTACTTTTAGCATATAAACCCATATTGTTAAACAGTAAATTTATACTACATCTATAATGGAAAAAACATAAAATATATTGCATTTTAGAATATTTACAGAAAAAACATTAGCTTACTAAAGGGTTCATAATTAAGCCAAACATATCAAGTTCCAAAACAGTCTGGTCTATATAATGAGATCCTTTCTCAACACACACACACACACACACACACACACATACACACACACACACACACACACACACACACACTTTTGAAATGTTACATTAGGCTCATGTCAACGCATTTAAAAAGCTAGGGACTTTATAATAATTAAAAATGATTTATTAGGTTGAATAGTTGCAGAGTGAAAGTATCTGGAGACTTAGTCTATTAAAGATTTGTTAGTTTGTATTACCTGTTAAACTATCAGTCTTTCAAAGTCTCGTATCATTAGTTGAGATTAACATTCAGAAAATACTATGTTCAAGGTACTATTCAAACTATTAAATTTGTTCTAGCATATTTAATAGCCAGAAGCATCATAGTAAACAAAATCTATTTTCTTTCCTACTTTACACATTAGAAAATTGAGCAAAATTTACATAGAATAAATAATAGCATAAGAGCTAAGATTAAAGCAAATCAGTTCCATAAATCATATTCTTAATTGTACCTAATGCAACAATTCATCAAAACTAAATAAACACAGAACTATAGTTAAAATGTATGGAAAAGAAACTACATGTTTGCTCAACCCTGCAAATGGGATCATTTCACAACCATGTGAGTCCTTTGTTTGAACATGTTACTATATCTTCATGGGAAGAGGTCAACTTTTCAAGAAAATGCCAGTGCTCCTGGTGAAGCTCAATTTGTTCACATTCATTTGTAACAATTCAATCAAAGCATCTTCTCTTGACTGTCAGGCTACCACAGTAGTTTGATCTTATCTCCTCAAATCAACAGTATGAAGAAGGGGCAGTCACACACACACACACACACAGAGAGAGAGAGAGAGAGAGAGAGAGAGAGAGAGAGACCGAGTCAGAGACAGAGACAGAGAGACAGAGAGTCATTTCTCAATCTGTGTTAACATGGTAAGTGATCCTGTCCACTCACTTATCTCTAAATATCCTCACCATGCTTACAAGCAAAACCAGAAATTCAGAGATATATCTACCATGCCCTGTTTGACATTTCCTTTAAACTATACAACAGGTATCTTAATTTAAAAATTCCTAAACAAAGAGTCTTATAATGTTTTTCAAATGGACCCATTAAGTAGTTGTCCTCTACTCAAAATAAATACAATTTTTTCTTCTTCCATTTCTGAGTCAGAATTCTTGAAAGCATTTTTGATTTCTCTTCTTCCACCAATTGGTATGTTCAATAAATATCCATAATCTGCAACTTCTTATCATCACACTATCCACTACTAGTACAAGATACCATAATGTCTTCACTGTGATACTATATAACTTTCTACTGATTTCTATAATCCTGAATGCATTTCTCCTTACCAGACTTCCTCTTCTAATATAAATACATATTTGTCTCATAAGAGCTGACAAAATAAAAATCATAGTATACAAAATTAGATCAAATCATTACTTTACTTAAAATCATCCTATACCTTTCTGTCTTCATTGCAGCTTTATTGTTGTGAAGTGATACCATGATCACAGTAATTCTCATAAGTGAAAACATTTAATTTTGGTTGGCTTATTATTACAGGGGTTTAGTCCATTATTATTATTATCATGTCAGCAAGTATGGAGACACACAGGCAGACATGGTGATTGAGATGTAGCTTGGAGTTCAGCATCTGGATTGTCAGTCAGCAGGAAAAGAGAGTGACACTGGTCGTGGCTTGAGCTTCTGAAACCTCAGAGCCCATCCCCAGTGATGCACTTCCTCCAATAAGGCCACATCCACTCCAACAAGGCCACACTTCCTAATATAGCCCTTCCCTCTGGACCTATAAGGACCATTTTCATTCAAACACTCACACCTTCCTATCTCAGGAGGAATATAAATTAAAGCCTTGATCATTACCTACAAAGTCTGACTCTGTGACTTCTCTAACTGTACATCTAGTTGTACTAATTGCTTGTCTTAAGGACCCTGCTATACCTCTCCTGGGCATATACCCAGAGAATTCCCCAGCATGCAATAAGGACACATGCTCCACTATGTTCATAGCAGCCTTATTTATAATAGGCAGAAGCTGGAAAGAACCCAGATATCCCTCAATGGAGGAATGGATACAGAAAATGTGGTATATATACACAATGGAGTACTATTCAGCAATTAAAAACAATGAATTCATGAATTTTTTAGGCAAATGGTTGGAACTGGAAAATATCATCCTAAGAGAGGTAACGCAATCACAAAAGAATACAAATGGAATGCAGTCATTGATAAGTGGATATTAATTAGCCATGAAGCTCTGAATACTGAAGATACAATTAGCATATCAAATGATTCCCATGAAGAAGGAAGAAGAGGGCCCTAATCCTGGAAAGGCTTGATCCAGCATTGTAGGGGGAGTACCAGGACAGAGAAAAGGGAGGGAGGTGATTGGAGAATGGGTGGAGAGAAGAGGACTTATGGGACATATGGGGGGGACTGCGAAAGGGGAAAGCTTTTGGGTTGTAAACAAAGAATATAGAAAATAAAAATATATATAAAAAAAAAGAAAAAAGAAAAGTTCTGACCTTACATGAGTTAAAGTAACTTAAGGTACAAAGAGGTTGGTTTGTCTTATGGTTGGAGGGAATACAGTCTATCATGTTAGGAAAGGCAGAAGGAACACTGTAGAGAGGGTCACATTGTATCTGCAGTCACATAGCAGAAGAAAGTGGATGCTTTCTCCTTTCTATTCAGTCAGGATAGCACCCAGTGGATAATGTTGCCCACTCTCAGGATGAGTATACCTTCTTCAACCAAGCTTTTCCAAAAAGACCTTTCCAGATACTCCCAGAGTACCTTTGGTAATCTAAATCCAGGCACATTGGCCACAAAGGTTAACCATAATAACTCCACTTTTTCTGAACCTAACACCCAACAGGCATCAAAACATAACACCCCATCCCTGGTCCATGGATTTCATTTTTTATCTCACAACGCAAACTATATTTATCTTATTTCTAAATAATTCCAGGTTTTAACAGTCTGATTCCTGCTCAAAAACCTGAAGTTCAAAGTTTCCTTTTCTATGTGAGACAAACTCTTAAGTGTGACTCCTATAAAACCCAAAAACAAGTTACATGCTTCAAATATTCAATATCACAGGAAACATTCCCATTCTTAATGGGTAGAATGGTGACATGAGGAAAGGGCAAATAAAAACAAGACCAAATTCTAAGTGGACAAATATCAAATCCAGTAGCTCTCCATGTTGGGCATATTATCTGGGCTCCCTACCCACTAATCCCTGTTGCCTGCATCACACACAGAGACTGTGGGGCAGATCTCATCCATGTATCACATTCACATGTTCTTTATCGACATCCCACAAGATACTAAGCTTGACTTTCCCTCCAACATCTTAAAGATACTAAGCTTGACTTTCCCAACTTCCTTCCGTTTCATTCTGAGCCTCTTTTTAGAGAGAATCCAAGCCTTCTACATATCTCCTGGCCTTAGAAGTTTTCTGAAGCCTTGTGTTAAGCCTCCACGATTCTCTGGTTCTCGCATCTTTCATGATTACAACACCAGTACCATAGAAATATGAGGCCAGGTTGTGCTACCAGCTCATGATACAGCCTCATTCCCCTGGGCCACAGCTGCAATGACCTTGGACTATTTTTCACGTCTGGCCCTAGAGAAATCCTTAGAAACAGTAAACATGTCTACCATGTATTGGCTGAACATAGTGAGCAAACAATAGCTTTGCTAAATGAGAACTTTAAAAAAAATGTTTAATACCATTACAGGATAGCTTCTGAGTCATATGATGTTTCAAACCTCTTTGGCCCATTTCCATAATCTTTGCTTTTATTGAATATATTCATTTCCATTTCAAATGTTATACCCTTTCCTGGTTTCCCCTCTCCCAGAAAACCACCAAGCCATCCTCCCACCCCCTGCCTCCAAGAATACGCCCTTCTACAACCCCACACCCACCTACCGCCCCTTAATTTCCCCATGCTGGGGCATCTATGGAGTCTTCATAAGACCAAGAACATCTCCTCCCACTAATGCTAACAAGACATTCCTCTGCCACACTTTTGGCTGGAACCATGTGTATCCCTTGGTGGGGGGCTTAGTCCCTGGGAACCCTGGGGCGTCTGGTTGGCTGACATCATCATTTTTCCCATGGAGCTGCAAACACCTTCAGCTCCTCCAGTCCACCCTCCAACTCCTCCATTGGGGACCTCGTACTCAGTCCAATGGTTGGCTGCTAGCATCTGCCTCTGTATCTGTAAGGTTCTATGACATTTTAATACCCAGCAAAAGGAGAATCACTAGCAAAGTTTGATTGCTCACACTTGTAATTTCAGAACTTGGAGGATCACTACAAGTTCAAAGTCAGCTACGTTTTAATGTAGAATAGGAAAGAATCCAAGGGTCCATAGTAAGATCTTGTCTCCAAAATATGTGGAGCTGAAGGGAAATAGGAAAAGGAGAAGAAAGAGGAAAACAGAAGCAGTGAATAAAGGGGAGAAGGAGAGAAAAGAATGCATTATTGATACTATAGACAAAAGTTGAATATAGAACCAACCATCCATAATGTTCTTCTACCCTTGAATATAACATCTGACCTCCATGGTAGGTATTGCCAATAATGCAGGCTCTCTGGATCAGATATTACCTCATCAGTTGCCATCTTTCCTGATTTATGGAAAGCAATCACCAGTAGTATCATCAGAAGAGACTCATCAGAACACCAATCCTACACAGGTCCATTATGTGTCATATGTTTAAATATTTCCTCATGTTTTCCTTCCCATATGATCTCTCCATCAATTTCCGCATCCCAAATGATTTCATCTCACTGTGTGTATATAATTCTTACCCCATCCTAAGATCTAGTTAGAATAATAGGTTTCCTATGCTTACTTTGCAGTTGGATTTGCAAAACAAGTGGAAAAAGTCAAACTAAATGGCTGAGTAATAAACCCTTTTGATGAATCGTTAACAAAACTATTCTTACAAACTGACCCCTAAACAGTTCTGTAGAGGATTGTTATTATTGTACATTGCCTTGACATCCATCCTAATGATAAATTAGACTTTCTCATACCAGAAGCTGAGCACAGTCACCTTTGACACAGTTCTCAGTTCTCAGCCTCCTCCCAATCTCACAATGCAGTTGGTCCAGATAAATATCTTGTGTAACTGCTCCTCCTGAACACCTCCCTATGGGTCAGCTAGATACAATTTCCTTTATAAATGCACTGGCCCTCATAGCCAGCCCACTTGGACAGCCTAAATATGCTTCAGTGATAATCTCTCAGTCACAGATTAGTCCATGAAATGCAGTCTGGCTTGTTCTAAACTCCTGACACACAAATAAATGCTATCTGATGTTCTATGGTAAATCCAATGCCCTCATCGAGATTCCTTGGCATCCCCTGCAGTTATATCTTCATAGTTATGCTGGTTTATATTTTTTTGCTACTAGACAACTGATATCAGTGACATCAGACTCCCATGCCCTTTACATATTCTCTCTAAATACATCAACAAATTATTCTCCCATAGTATTTGTGTATGTGATTGGTGATTATTGAGAATGACACATGAATTATAGGACCTAAAATATATCAAATTTAATGTTACATAAAATATATTTTGCCTTTTTTTAACCCTCCTTCTATAATTTCTTACTGCCCCCTTTTCTCCAAAATCGACATTATCTGTTTTTCTTTTTCCCTGGTCTTTCTCATATAACTAGAATATTTCTAAAATCCACTCATTTCAAAACACAGTATATTAGCTTCTTCTTAAAATCAGCACATTTTAATTTTCCTATTATACTGAAAAATAGCTTTCCAAGCATTTGACAAAAACAATTAAATGGAATATTAAGCTGACTAAGTCTTGGCTTACAAGAGACTTGAGCAATTGTCGTATGAGCAGATGTCTAACACCAAATCTTTACAAATCTGTGTCAAAAGATGAAAAAAAGAACTACATAAAAGTCTCTCTTCTGTTATAGTTACAAAACAGACTATTACAATTTTAAGTTACCTAAAAGCAGAAAATAAGCATTAATTCCACATCACTAAGTTTTAAATCACTCTGCAAACATTTATTCTGAACAAGTAAATTGCTGTGGTGGTGGGTCTTCTTCTAAGGAAATTGTTGTTGTCATTGTCATTGTTGCTATTTTTGTTGTTTTTGTTGTTGTTGTTATTGTTGTTATTGTTGTTATTGTTGTTGTTGTTGTTGTTGTTGTTCTTCTTCTTCTTCTTCTTCTTCTTCTTCTTCTTCTTCTTCTTCTTCTTCTTCTTCCTGTTGTTCTTGTTGTTTTATAGTGCAGAGGTGAGAATAAAAAAGAATGGATTTAAAATCATTCTAGAAAAAGAAATTTCAAAGAGTCCTAAAAACAATGATGGCAACAGAGTATTAGCCACTGATTACAATAAGGCCCCATCACTGATCACTGATCACTGATCAAGGCCAAAACTTTAATGTCGTCAGACCTTTAATCCATGTACATGTGAAGAAATAAAACATTGGTAAATTGGGAAAATATGCTATTACTTTTAGTCGAATGCCAACTGATAAATGTTGTATTCCATAGCTGCCTGCAACTATTACATTACGAACTGGGTTGCTGGAACAGAAGCTGAGGGATGGATAGGGATGGGGCAAAAAGAAAGAAGGCCAGGACAATGTTTCACTGATCAAGGCCAAAACTTTAATGTTGTCAGACCTTTAACAGTTTGGGCAAACCCTTCCCCTCCAGACTCAAGGAGATATCTGAGAAACCCTTGGCTCCTCTTCTCAGCTGGGATTAAAGGACTTCATGTCTTACAGGTGCCAGGATGTTTCCAGGTGAGACTGCCCTGAGGCAGCCTTGATTTCCAGGTGAAAGCAGCTGTATGGTTCTCCGAAGAACAAAGGCCAGGGATAACGCAAGCAGAAGGCTGGGGGTGGTGGCCAGGAAAGTCACAGACTGATTGAATGGACTGAGAAGCCCAGCTCAATGCTGCGGGGGAAGGGACAGTTGATAAACAGGAATAAAATGGCCCAGGAAAGGCTGTGGAGGAGAAGGCAAAAAATAGTATAAGAGAAATGGAGGAGAACAAGAAAACCAGGCCTTCTAAACAATCATTATCAAAGCTCATATGAATTCACAGAGACTGTAGCAGCAGCATGGGTCCTACATGAGTCTGCACTAGGTCCTCTGCATAGATTGTAGCTTCCATCTTAGTATTATTATGGTATGCTTAAGTGTGCAAACAAGTCTTTGATCCTCATAGCTTCTCTGGGGCTCTTCTTCTGTTTGTCTTCTCCAACTCTGACATGAGAGATTTTGTTTTATCTTATTATGGTATATTTTATTATCTCTTAGAAGCTTTTTTATTCTAATGAGAGAAAGAAAGAGAGTAGATCTGAATGGGAAGAAAGATGGAGAGGAACTGGCAGAGTAAAGGAAGGAAAACCTATAATCAGGATATATTATTTGAGAAAATAATCTGTTTCAAATGAAAGAGATTGAATAAATAAATAAAAATTAAAACAAAAATCTTGGTTATTATAAAAACTGATCTGAGCAAGTATTTGATTACTTACCCAAATTGTTTGAACATGTGTAACATTACTGTAAATCTTTTTTACAATATTGGAACATCTTAATATATGAAAAATGGACACAATATTTAAAGATCTCTTTATATTGGTGAATATATAAACTAATTTGGCTTAAAAATAAAATATTGACTTACTCAACTAGAGTTTGTTTCTTTCATAAGTGGAGTTTCTTAAGTATCTGTGGGAAAGCGTTACACATTTTTGTTTCTAGTTCTCTAACTTCAGAGATTTATATTTTTTAAATGGGAAAAATAACCAGGAATTTTATTCCCAATGTAGTAGGGTAAGAATTTATGAAAATTTTTGGATTAATTTTAATTCATAAAATTGCAGGTTTAGTGCAGCAATTAGTGTAGCTGTTCTTATCAGTACTTGATGATGTCTTCTGTTTTTCAACATCATTTATGCTTCTCACAAACATATTTTTACTTTTTGAAAGTAGTTGAAGACTTTCAATGATCAGTGTGCATTTCCTCAGAGCAAAAACATTGTCTTGAATAACCCACAAAATGACTAATACAAAAGGAACAAACTGTTCTTGCATTGTGTCCTCCAGGGCCCATATTAAAATTGTATCAGTTATGCAAATAATGGCATGGATTGTTGAGGTTGTATTTTCCTGGTCTAAAAATAAAATCAATAGTAAGAACTGTGTAGTTGTCATGGCCTATGAGCTTCTTTTACTGTGGAACCACTCTACTGATAGACGGGGAAGTTTTGAGGAATACTGGAATTATTGTAGAATGGTCTTCAATTTGTTTTCTTCTTATTAAATTCAACTTAGCCAATCACGTTGAAAGCAGATGTGAGAGTGTATTTGTAGCACAGCACAGCAAGAGACACATACGAAGGTCCCTGTTGGCTTCTGCACTCGCTCAAAGGTCCCGTCTGCTTGCTGCATTGCGGCTTCGGCTGCTCGCTGTGCCCACCGCGCTGCGGAACTCGGTGGAACCGTGAGCAGCAATGAGACACGCTAGGCCAGATAGTTCCACGTGGGATTTTATTTAAGATAGGGAAGGGGTAGCAGGCAGGAAGGAAGGGGAGAAGAGAAAAGAGAAAGAGGGAAAGAGCGCTGCCCGGTTATATAACAGTGGTGATATAATTACAGGTAAAGGTGGGCTATGGAATTCTGGGTAAACGGCAGCTGTTGCCTTGGCAACAGACCTATACATTGCTTGTATGGCGTCACAAGCTTTGCAGGCCTCGGGTACCTACAGTCCCACTACTAGTTTCAGCTGTAGTCATTTCCCTAGGATGGTCCTCCTAGTTTTCTTTATAATAACATTTTATTTTCTCATTATGATCCTTAATTTATTACCTCAATATAGAGGAATAATAACCATGAGCTAAGCACATTCGTATTTTAAGGAACTTACTAGGAAAATGGCACTCACTAATTTTTGTTTTCAAAAGCTTCAGAGATCTGATTCTTTGCTCATTCATTTATAGACTATGTATCAAAATAGACAATGAATTTGTCTAACATCACACAGACTGTAATTGACAGAGACTCACATTTCTACATTGATTAACGAGATCAGGAAGATTAAGTATTTTCCAAAATTTTATATAGTATGCAGCATATCTAGCATAATTAATAGATGAATACATTTTATTTGAGGATTTTGCCACAGTTCTCAGAAGAAAGCTATTCAAAATCATTAATTAGTTTAGACATACTATCTAGTGTGAGTTATTCATATAAACATGATATTGGAATCTATACTTGAAAATTATTTTCAAGTATAATTTGTTATTCTGGAAGAATATACATATAGAAAATGATACATAAGCAATATTTTGTAATTAAGAGAATGCCTTCATTTGAAAGCTCTTTGAAAAGGAAGTCCAAATTTTGAAGTTTAGATTTTTATTCTATTTTAACAAAAAAAAATCACAAAGATAAAATAAATATGAAGTTTTTTCAAGGAATCTCTTTTGAAGTGCTGTGAAGATAATTTTCAGATGGAGTCATCCAAAAGGTACCTATCTAGATGTTTCCCTAGCCACCAGTTATAAGGTCATTGTTAACACATGAGTCTGACTCAGACTATGTCATGCTCAAATAATATAAGTATTTTATCTCATTGCATCTGGAACTATGAGAATACTACCCTACCTACAATTCAATCGTGTAACTAGGATTACCTTATACATATTCCAATTCTGCAAAGACCAATAGGCAAATATTTACTTAGAATCATTTATTCTAGTGAGATATATAATTTTTGCTAAACACATACGGAGATGTCAGGCTCAACAGAAAGGCAGGCAGTACATATAGTATTAATTCATCTTCCCAATATCAAACTTCACATAACAAGGAAAAAAATGAAAGCAGTTGACAGTTTTATCTCTCAAGTATTTTGAATTGTAAATCAAATTTATTTTGTCTCCATGGATTACATATTTTGAAAGAAATAACACTTCTGAAGAAATTTTGTTTCTTCCTGTCTTCTGTCCTAGAAAATGTTGGCAAACTGCCAAACCAGAGAGATTCCACAAACTGGAAACACAACTTATCATTGCCATGCAGGATTTAGCATGCAGTCATTTCAATGATTCATATATTACACTGCCCACAAAACCAGAAAAGCATGCTTTTATGAAACAGAATTTGACCAAAATCTAAGGTCCCATCTTAATAAAATGATATTTGATTTCTCATAGAAGTTTTCTCCTCTCTGCCTTCCATTCCTGCCAAGGACTCTCATTTTAGAGTTGAGCTTAGAGTTATGAGCAAAATGTTGCCTGCCTGGAGAAAAGCTTTTGTGATTATATTCCAGTGGATTATAAGCAATTTGAGATAAGAATCCAACTAAGTACACGTGTATCTGGTTCATCACAGTCATCTGGAAAATAACCATAAACCTAGAAGTGCTTTGAGAACATTTGCCTTCTTTCTTTTTTGTGTGTGGATGTATGTGGGAGTATGGCTATATAGTTTATCTGCTTGGTGCATGTGCTACAGTGTGCTTACATAGGCTAAAGAAGGGTGTTGACTATCATGTTTTTCTCTTTCTCTTCTTGCTTTCTCCCCCTCTCTGCCCTCCCTCTGGTCTCTCTTCAATCCTTTTGAGAGACCAGATCTTTCTGTTTCAGACCCTATATTAAAGAACCTGACCTGAGGTTGAACTCAAGTTATCTACTAGGCCAGTACGTAGCACCAGTTACCAGGTTCTTCCCCAACAATTTATATTTCTAGGTTACAAGTCTGTCTTATTTAGTGCTTCTTAATAACTACCAATCAAGAGAAAAACAAAAGTTTGCCTACCAGCACCAGCCAATTACATTAAAGGCTGTGATAGGCCCCCAATCAGATGTATGCCAGGCTAAATACACCCTTCTTGCCTCTATGCTTGTCTAAAACTAGGCTCAGGACTCTGCCTTCACATCCTGCTGTGTCAGGGCTAGCATGGGGTCCAATCTCAAACTCAGACTCAAAGAAACAGACCCTAATGTGATTACATTGGAATCGGTTCCTTGGTGATCTTTTGGAGTTCACAAATACTTTCTGGCACAACACTCTCTTTTTCCTTAAAACAGTCTTTCTCCCTGAACATAAAGGAAGACTGGTAGACAGTAAGCCTCAGCGATCCCTCTGTCCCCTTTTTGTCCCCACAAAGCTGGAGTTTTACACATGTATAATTCTACCTGGCTTTGTACATGGTGCTGAGGATTGAAACTCAGGTCTCAACGCCTGTATAACAAACACTCTTACTCACTGGGTCATTTCCCCAACCCAACAGCGCTCATCCCTGTATGAATATTTCAGTTGAATATATAATGTCCTCTAAAAACTTATAAACCCAAGACTCAGTCCCTAACAAGTGACATTAGGCAGAAATAGTTTGAGACATTAAGAGTGAGGAACCCTAGTTGGTGGAAGTGGGTCAGTAAGATTCCCTTGACAGATATATCCTGGCCACTTCCTCTTTTGAACTTTCTGGTTTCTGATCACTAGAAACTGTACTGCCTGCCATCCACCATAAATTCCTTCTTTGCCTTAGGCCCAAGAGAACAGGACCATGCAATCACATACTGAAATCTCAGATCACGATACAAACCAAATCTTTATCCCTTTTAAGTAGATTTTCTCTATGACTTTGTCACAGCAATGGAAAATTGAATAACAAATTGAAGATTTAGACCCTTATATTTTAGTCAAAGAAAGGCGACAATTGAAACATTTCCATAAACCACAGAAAGATCACTTTAATAGTTTTGTATTTATTTAGCAACAAGGTTTACAGTAAAATCAAATCTTTAATGATTCACTTTTAAAAGATAATGTCTCCCTTATAAGTAAAAGTAGCATCTTTGCATGATGCATGGTAATGTCCTATGTGTCCAACTTAATAAATAGTACAATTAGTAATTCTAATAATATTTATTTGATGGAACAAAAATGTCATCTCACTGAGAAAACACATTTAGCAAATTCTTTCAAACGCAATAAGTCACGTGTGTGAAGTAAATCAGACATAAGAAACATGATCTTCACATTCTGAGCAATAGATGGAATGTAAGTATGGTGTGTCTAACATATAATTAAATACTTCTTTGAAATGAACATGCATCAACAATTATAAAAATAAAAGAATCTAGAGGCTTAAGGGCTGGCTCAGTAGTTAAAAGCTTTTGCTGTGTATACATAAGGGGCAGAGATTGAATCCCAGAGCCCATGTAGAAAACAAGCATGGTTTTGTGTATATCTACATTTTTACTACAGAGGGAAGCAGAGGATTATCACAGGCACTTTCTGTATTCCAGAATAACCCAAAACCACAAGCTCCAATTTCACCAAGAGAAGCTAACAGGAAGGCACAAGGCAGAGAGTGATAAAAGTACACCATCAAAGCTCTCCTCAAAAAATATGCATAGGCATCACACACACACACACACATCCATACATCTAATCACACTCACATTCATATAAATTTTAAAAAAGAAAGAAAATTTACATAAGCAAGAGGCTCTGGCTGTGCACAGTGGGATGATATCAAAATTGAAAATACATAACAGGGTCTAGAATGATCACAGAAGTTTTATAATGAAGGGAGATTGTCTGCTGAGTACTGTATGATTACAGGAATATCCTAGACAAATTCAGGGAGAGCCGTGGCAAAACTGTAAAAGGAAAAAGAACATTGTCTCGATTAGGATTTCACTGCTGTGAGGGATAACATTTAATTGGGGCTGGCTTACAGGTTCAGAGGTTCAGTCCATTATCATCAAAGCAGGAGCACGGCAACATCCAGGCAGGCATGGTGCAGGAGGAGCTGAGACTTCTACATGTTCATCTGAAGGCTGCTAGCAGTATACTAACTCCAGGCAGCTATGATGAGGGTCTTAAAGCCCACACCCACAGTGACACACCTATTCCAACAGGTCCACACCTCTAATAGTGCCATTCCCTGGGCAAAAAATATACAAACCATAATAACATCATATCATATTTTGGAAGACTTCAACATGCTTCTACATAGCTGAAGTACAAACAAGAGAATAATACATGACCCATCTGAGTACTGCCACACCACGAAAGACTTTTGGCTTGTTTTTATCTCTGCTAAATTAACCCTTATTTATTAATATAAATTTGAATACGAGCAAATATATATGTATATATATACATACACACATATACATGTATATATCCTATATATATACATACGTACTTGAGTATATTAGCAAAGAATCAGGTATCGTTAGCAACATTACTTTTTGTTTGGCTTTTGACAATTTCATTCTTTTATATAAAGCTTGTAGTCATATTTGCCTGCACTCCCATTTACGATTCATATCTCTTGCACTCTTTCTAGGCCTTTCTCTCCACTTAGAATCCCATCACATATTTCTGTTTTTCTCTGGGATCTTGTTCCAGAAGTCATACCAGCTATATATGCTTGGCTGAAATGATCATGCTATGCAGAGGGCAGCATTTCAAGAGAATTTCTTCATTCTCCATATTTTATGATCTTTCTCCTACTCTTTGTGATGCTTACTAGCTAGGCCTGGGAGGGGCTGATATAGGGATGATTACTCAATAATCATTTATTTTTGGTTCTTTGCTTAGTTATTGGTCTCTGATTTGATTGTTCTGACTACCAAAACAAACTTCTCTGAAAGGCTGAGAGCTACAGTGGTCAATGGGTGTAAATATAGATGTATAGGAAGCAGTTTAACTGTTCATTCTTTAAAGCAACAGAAGTAGATTCCTCCATAGTGCATGAGACCTGCCTATCTGCAGACGTTTTTCCAAGTTTATAGTATTAGGCATGCATTCCATTCATAGAGGGTATCTCAGTTGGAAAAAGATAGTGTGGTTGGTTGTCCCTAGAACATTCATGGCACGCTTGCACCTGTAGGCATAATTTGCTTGTCAGTTCAGTATCAAGGCACTCGGGGTTTTCAGAGGAGTAAGTTTTTGATGACTTTCTCCTAGCAGCCTATATAGCACTCTAATTCCATGAATACTAGTCATCTGGGAGAAAGTTTACAGGTTATCTCTTGTCCAACTTGATTGCTAAATCTTATATTTGACCATATCTTCATACTACAATTCTGATACTAACCCTTTGCTCTGTCATTGGTCTTGGACAACAAGCAGTAGCATTCTCAATATTCCTGGGACCAGCCATGATCCTTCCTAAGATCCTTAAGAATTTTCTTCATTTATATTTCACAACAATGAACAAATTCTAGATCTTGGTTACTTTATGCTGACTGTATCTTTCCTAGATTATGCAGGCAGGATTTTGTTTTGTATTCTTGGTACTAGTAAAGGCAGTTTTATATTTCTTACTGTTTCCTGTATTTGTTTTTTTTTCCTCTAAATACATTGATGAGTGCTCCAGGATATATTTAGATGTTTTCTCTTAAATAGCTGCTAAAATCCAGATGATGGAGGGTTAGTTTCAGTGGGGTAGCTCACTATAGTCAGTATAATAGTTACCTGCCATGTCTGCGGCCTAAGGTTTAACATAGGGTATCTCATAAAGATAGGTGTGTCGATACACTCCTCTAATTTCAGCACTTAAGGAGAAACAGGATTAAAGTTCAAGGTTATCTTCAGGTACATAATAATCTTGAATCTACCTTGGGATACATACTACACAGTCTTCAGGAAACATACTTTCAGCATAGATGTTTAAAGCTTGGAATCAGAACATATAAGTAGCACTATTTACCAAGAAATACTCATCACAGGTGTCTTACCGGACCAGTAAAGCAGTTGTGTTTCTGGAAAAAAAAATGTTAATTTTCATTCTTGTTATGAGTAGGAGCAGCTGTATTTTATCCATCTCACTAAAATTTGCCAACATTTAAAGGGTTTTAAGGAATCAGAATTACACTTAACACATTCCTGAAGCTAGACCACACATGTAGGATGAGGCGTAGTCTGTAGTCAACAAAATAGGGTTGATTCATAAGGCAATCTAGATAAGAAATTATAAAAATAAAAAGTAGCAGAAATAAGAGGAGAGGAGGGAAAGAAGTTGAGAGATAAGACTGGAAAAAGTACAAAATTTTTAGCCAAGAACATGTTGTAAAGAAGAACAGAAACGTAAGCATTGCTGTGTGCGCAAAGCTCAACTGAAATTCACGTATTTCGCAACAAACTTAGAAGATGGTGTCATCATTCTAATTTTTCCTATCGTAGTTTATTGAAAATAAATCTTTTAATGCAATATATTTTGGTTACACTTTTCTATTATTCTAATTCTAAGATATTTGAAATAGATTCCTATACACATTTAGGAAATTACATTGTTATTCTTACCCCACACCAAGACTACATTCTTTCCACAAGACTATGCTGAACCAATCTGATTCAATATATTAATCTGAGCATCTTTAGAAGACCCTATTATTAAAACTGCAAAAACATTTAAAAAAAACAAAATACAGGGACTTAGCGAGGAAATCTGGTGGTCAGTAATACCTGCTGCTTGTGTGGAGTATCTGAGCTTGATTTTTGTTACCCACACTGAGAAGCTCATAACAGCCTGCGACTTCAGCTCAAGGGGATATGACCACTCTCCTTCAGTCGCTATTGGATCTGGATTCATGCACTCAAGTCCACAGATACACACATAACTAAAAGATGATAATAAAGTATAATAAAAATTAAGAACCCAATCCAGAAGACAGGTAGCATGTGCAGTCAGTCGTGTTGTGAATACAAACATGTTAGTATTCTGTCTAAGCCCCACCCCACACTTACCTAGCAACAGCCAGGTATGCCCCACCCCATAGACCTGGCCCACTATAAAAGAGGATACTTACCCCCTCCTCTCTCTCTCATCACTTTTGCCTCTTGGCACTCTCACTTCTCTGCCCCTCTTGGGCTCTCCTCCCCTCACCCCCTCCACGTGGTCATGGCCAGCCTCCACTCCCCACTTCTCTACTCTCTCTCTCTGTCTCTCTCTGTCTCTCTCTCTCTCTCTGCCTCGCTAACTCCCATCCTCTACCCTGAATAAACTCTATTCTATACCATGTCTATACCTCAGGGGGAAGAGGCGCCTGGGCACAGGACCGCCTAAGCACCCCCTTCCCGACACCACCCTGCCACATTCTCTTAATCCCCCCTTTCTCTCTTTTTAAGCCTCCTTCAGTAAGTACAGCATTAAGTCAAGAGAAGAGACTGGGAGTCTGGAACTCAAGAGGTAAAATTAAATCACCTATGGCCATGAGTAGGATATCTTGTTCTTTCACAAAGACTGGGGCAGAAATTAAGGGAAAATTTTGTGAATTTGGTAGGTACCATATAATCTTACCCTGGATTCATCAATATTTCTCTTCTTCAAATAAAATTAAAAAAAAAAAAAAAACTCCTAAGAAGTTATCTAATCTAAAAACTGTGCTAAGAACATACTGTTTATGATGGAAAGGGAAGGAGAAGAGTGAATTATGTCTCATAATGAACTGATATTATCAACGTATAAACTAAGCAGAGTTTTTCTTAATTATTGAATACAGATTCTTCTCCCAACCAGTTTCCACTCCCTCCACGCCTCTCAGATCCTGCTCCCCATCTCCCCTGTCCCTCTACCCACCCCCTCCATTTCCCACCACACAAGAGCAGGTTTCCAAGAGAAAACAACCAAACATGACAAAACTAAATAAAATTGTTGCTGCCAGTTGCTGCAAATGAACCGGATTCTTGGAAAAGAACCCCGGGGATGCATGGAAAGGCGGCAAAAAGAAATTAGAGCCAGGACAATAGTTTACCGATCGAGGCTGACGTTTTTAATGAAAGTTAGGTCATATAACAGCTTGGGCAAGCCCCTCCTCTCAGGCTCAGGAAAATGATCTACTGTTTCATTGGCTCCACTGTCAGCAGGTGGCTTGCAGGAATCAGGAAACTGCAGGCCTGGTAGAAGCTCCAGGTGGGTGGCGGCTAGCAGTGGCTCTCAGGTGAAAGCAGGAAGCTGTATTGTTCTATTAAGAACAAAGGCCAGGAATTTCATGGGCTGAGAACTAATGATTAAAGCAGAGATTTGCCTATAGTAGGGGAGTACCAGGACAGAGAAAAAGAAGGGAAATGATTGGAGAATGGGTGGAGAGAAGAAGGCTTATGAGACATATGGGGAGGAGGGAACAGGAAAGGGGAAATCATTTGGAATGTAAACAAAGAATATAGAAAATTTTAAAAAATTGCAAAAAAAAGAGAGAAATGTAAATAAAAATATATATCAAAAAAAAAAAAACCCAATATGATCGTATACTTAAGTGACCCTAAAAAAAAAAAAAAAAAAAAAAAGCAGAGATTCGAAAGCCCAGCTCAAACGCTGGGGGGAGGGGAACATAAAATAAGGCAAGGAAAGTGCCCTCACACCAAAGCTGGACAAGGCAACCCTACAGGAGGAAAAGAGGTACAGGAGCAGGTAAAAGAGTCAGAGATTTACCCTTACAGAAAAAATCCCACCAAACACCAAGCTAACAGCCATGACATATATGCAGAGGACCTGATGCAGTCCCGCTCAGACCCCTTTCTTGCTACTTCAGTCCATGTGAGTCCACAAGCTTCCTGCTTAGTTAACTCAGTGGGCCATGTTCTCCTGGTCTCCTCTGACTCCTACAGTTCTTCCATTCCCACTTTCTTGAAGTGGATCTCCTGATCTCCAAGAAGAGGGACCCAATGGAGACCTCTGATTTAGCCTCTCTTCTGCACAATGTCTGGCTGTCGGTCTCTGCACCTACTTTCATCTGCTGCCAGAGGAAACCTCTCTGATGACAACTGGACAGGGCACTGATCCATGAGTATAGCAGAACATCATTAGAAATCATTTAATTTATCTGCTTGTTTGTTTGTTTACTTTAGACCAGTCATGGGTGGTTCTACCCTAGGTTTGTAAGCGATCTGGTGTCTGGCTCCTGGCCATTCAAACAGTGTTGGGTGTAGGCATCCCCTCCTGGCATGAACCTTAAGTTAAATCAGACATGGGTCAGCTATTCCCACAAATTCTGCAGCACCATTGCTCTAGCACATCTCACAAGCAGGACAAATCTTTAGTCAAAGGTTTTATGGCTGGGTTGGCACCCCTTTTCTCTTCCTATAGTCTGCAGAGTACCTTCCCACACATACAAGTGAAAGCTTCAAGCAGCCACCAAAATGACCCTTTAATGTTCAGTGTTATGTTCAGTGGATGTTGTCCTAGGCAATAGGACCCTACTCTCAGTTTGTGGAAAACAACCCCTTTGTCTTGGGTTCAGCCTGGGTTGTTTGGGGATTTCCATGGGATTCCCTTGGCCAAAAACTCAACTGAATGCAACCTAGTACCTACCTTGTAAACCTTGCCTGTATGAAAGAGATAGCTAGAAGAGACTCGCTATCCCCCATTACTAGTAGTCTTCATTTGGATCACCATCATAGATTCCAGAGAGCTTCAGTGTGTTTTTCTAGCTTCTTTATCAATAATCAGATGACCACAGTTGAGTGGATTTATGTCTGGGTCTTCAATTCAATTTCATTGATCACTGTCTAGTTTTATTCCAAGACTGTGCAGTTTTTATTAGCATAGCTTTGTATTGCAATTTGAAGTCAGGAATGTTGATTCCTCCAACAGTTCTTGTACTATTCCAGAGTAGCTGATCTGTGTGTTAGCATTTTGTCTAAGATTTGCAACAGCCAGGCATGCCTGACTCATTGTAAAAGGAGCTGCTAGCCCCCTCTGCTCTCTCTTGCTCTTAGCTTCTTGCTCCCTTTCCCTCCCCCTTGCTGATTATCCTCTCTCTTCTCTCTCTTCTCTCTCTCTCTCTCTCTCTCTCTCTCTCTCTCTCTCTCTCTCTCTCCTTTTCTGTCTCTGCCTTTCTCTGTCTCCACTTCCCTTTCAACTCTCCACCTCTCCATTCAGAGTCCTGAATAAACTCGATTTTGTACTATATCATCTTGTGACTGGTCCCTCAGTGGGGGAGGGAAACCTCAGCATGGCCCCGCAGAGGCACCCTCTTCCCGCATACCTGACTACACCTCCACCAAAACATATTCCTTCTCCCTTTATCTTTTTATGAAACACAGCACTGTGTGTGTTTTATAAAACTAGAAAAACTATAAAACAGTTATAAAACTGTGTGTGTGTGTGTGTGTGTGTCCATATAAATCTGAAAATTGACCTGTAAAGATCTGAGAATTGTGTTGGGATTTTGATGAGATTGTGTTGCATTTGTAGATTGCTTTAAGTAGGATAGTGATTTTTACCATGTTTTCCTACCAGCCCATTAGCATTGGAGATCTTTCCATTTCTGGTGTCTACAAAGACTTGAGACTTCTTACCATGCAAGTCTTTTACTTGCTTGGTAGAATCACACCAAGATATTTTACATATGAAGCTATTGTGAAATTGTTTCCATTTTCTTTCTTTTCTTCCTTCTTTCTTTCTTTCTTTCTTTCTTTCTTTCTTTCTTTCTTTCTTTCTTCCTTTCTGAATTAATACTGAAGGTTTTCCCTCCTATATTGTTTTTTATTGGATATTTTATTTATGTACATTTCAAATATTATCCCCTTTCCAGGTATCCCTTACAGAAACTCCCTATCCTATCCCTCCACCCCCTGCTTCTATGGGGGTGTTCTCCTACCCACCTACCTACTCCTGCTTCCCAGCCCTGGCTTTCCCCAACAATGGGGCATTGAACCTTCACAGTACTGAGAGACTTTCCACTCATTGATGCCCAAAAAGGCCATCCCCTGTTACATATGTGGCTGGAGTCATGGGTCCTTCCATGTGCCTTCTTTGGTTGGTGGTTTAGTCCCTGGGAGCTCTGAAGGGCTGTTGGTTGATACTGTTGTTCTTCCTATGGGGTTGGAAACCACTTCAGCTCCTTCAGTCCTTTCTCTAACTCCTCCATTGGGGATCCCATGCTCAGTCCAATGGTTGGCTGCAAGAATCTCTCTCTATATTTCAACTTCTTTCTCAGTCCATTTGTTGTGTGTACCTAGGAGAGCTACTGGTTTTATGTGTGTGTGTGTGTGTGTGTGTGTGTGTGTGTGTGTGTGTGTGTGTGTGTTTGGTTTTGTTCTGTTTTTGACGTAGTCTTCTATCCAGCCCCTTCACTGAATGTGTTTACCAGGAATTTCCTGATGTAATTTTTCAGGTCACTTTTTTATACTATTATATCATCTGAGACTAGCAATACTTTGACTTCTTCCTTTCCAATTTGTATTACCTTTAGTTGTCTTATTGTTTTAGCTAAAATTTCAAATACTATGTTGCATAGATATGGAGAGAGTAACCAACCTTATCTTTTTCCTGATTTTAGTGAAATTGTTTTGAGTTCTTCTCCATTTAAGTTGATGTTGGCTATAGGCAGGCTGTAAAATGCCTTTATTCTGTTTTGATGTATCCCTTGTATCCCTAATCTCTCCAGGACTTTCTCATAAAGTGGTGTTAGATATTGTCATGGGACTTTCTTCATTTAATGAGTGGATCATGTGGGTTTTTTTTTCTTTCAGTTTGTATAGATAGTGGATTAAATTTACTGATTTTACTGATATTTTTGCATCGAACCATCACTATACCTCTGGGATAACACCCACATCATCATGGTGAATGAATTTTTTTTGATGTGTTCTTGGATTGGGTTCACAAGTATTTTATTATTGAGTATTTCCATCTATGTCCATAAGGGAAATTGGTCTTTAATTCTATTTCTTTGTTGAATCTTTGTGTGATTTGAATATCAAGTTAACTGGGGGTTCATAAAATAAGTTGGGCAATGTTCCTTCTGCTTCTATTTTGGGGAATAATTTGAGTAAATTTTTCATTAACTCTTTGACAGTGTAGTTAAATTCTGTGTTAAAAATATCTTGGCCTGGCCTTTTTAGATTAGGAAACTATTAGTTACTGTTTCTGTTTCACTGGGGAAGGGTGGGTCCTAGGTCTGCTTAAATTGTTTATTTAAACGTGATTAACATTGGGAAGTAGCACTTATTGAAAATATTATCCATTTCTTTTAGATTTTTCCAATCCGATAGAATATAAGTTTTTATAATATGTCTTTATGAATCTGGATTTTCTAGCTATCAGTTATTATGTGCCCTTTTTTGCTTCTGACTTTGTTCAGTTTGGATATTTTCTTTCTGCATTTTAGCTAGATTAGTAATGGTTTGTTTATCTTATTGATTTTCTCAGATAACAAATCCAGTGTTTCATGGATTCTATGTATTATTCTCTTAGTTTCCATTTTATTGATTTCAGCCATGAATTTGATTATTTCTTGCTGTCTATTCCTCTTGGGTGTGAATAACTCTTTTTGTTCTGGAGCTTTCTAGTATCCAGTATCAGATGTCTCTAATTTTGTGTGTGTGTGTGTGTGTGTGTGTGTTTTGTTTTTTGTTTGCTTGTTTATTTTGTTTTGTTTTGGCACTTAGTGCTATGCACTTTCCTTTTAGCATCACTTTACTGTGTCCCATAAGTTTGGGTATGCTGGGTATTCATTTTCATTGAGTCCTAGAAAGTCTTGTCTTTTCTTAATTTTTGTCTTGACTCAGTCTTCATTCAGTAGAGAGTTGTTCAGTTTCCATGAGTTTGTGAGCCTTCTATTATTTCAATCATTGTTGAAATCCAGCTTTTTTGACTCTTGCTAGTTTGATAAGATACAGGAAGATATTTCAATTTTCTTGTAGCTCTTGAGATTTTATTTGTAACTGAGTATTGTTATGCCCAGTTCTCAAAAACCTCAAAGAGAACACCAGGAACCACAACTCTGAGGCAAGCACCTGAGAGTCTTTATTCAAGTTCAAGATTGGGCCACAAACCTTCCTGATTCAACAGGATAAGAGAGTGACCCCGCAATCTACGGGTAGTGGGATTATAAAGGAAGAAACTGGAATCATGAGCTTCAAGGCCTTCAGGTTACATGAGAGGGTAAAGGAATGTTGCCCTTTAAATTAATTGGTTTACAGCACCTAGTTAAACCACAAGGAGGAGCATACATCAAAAGGAGCATCTTGACCTGGGGATGACTTATGTTCTTAGCCCAATCTGTTATTATCAGCTAGCTGCAGTTACTGTGTCTATTTTGTGACTGTCAGGGACATTTTGTGATTTTTCTCAGACCTTAGGCAAGGGTGGGAACCATGCCTCTCTAAGGAGAAGTTAACTTAAGAGTGGAGACTTAAAAACAAAATGGAGTTTATTCTGCTACTCTAATCCCTACAGTATGTGGTCAGTTTTTGCGAGAGTTCCGTGAGGTACAAAGTATAAGGTATATTCTGTTTTGTTTGGGAGAAATATTCTGTAAATATTTGTTTGTCCATTTGGTTTACAACCTCTGTTAGTTCCACTACTTCTCTATTTGGTTTTTGTCTGGATGACTCTAGGTATTGAAGTTTCCCACTACCAGTATGTGAGGCTCAATGTGTGATTTAAACTAGTAGCATTTCTTTTGTTTCTTTTACAGACTTGAATGCCCTTTGAGGGGGCACAGATGTTAAGAATTGAAATATCATCTTGCTGGATTTTTCCTTTTAGGAACAAATCTCTATCGTTTTTGAATAGCTTTGATTTAAAGTCTATTTTGTTGGATATTAAAATAGCTATGCCAGCTTGCTTCTTAGGTCTATTTACATGGAATATCTTTCTTCAATCCTTTTCCATGAGGTAATGCTTAATCCTTGATGTTGAGATGTTGTTCTTGAATATATAATAAAGAATGGTTCGTATTTTCACATCTATTCTGTTCATCTATGTCTTTTTTATTGGGTAATTGAAAACATTGACATTGAAAAATATCAAAGATCAATGATTCATGACTTATGTAATTTTGGTTGTGGGGGTAGTGGTGCTCTGTGTGTGTGTGTGTGTGTGTGTGTGTGTGTGTGTGTGTGTGTGTGTGTTGTATGTCCTTCTTTTGGTTTGGCTGGTGTGAGATTATTAATTTTCTCTGTTTTCATGGATGTAGTTACCTCTTAGGTTTGGAGTTTTTTCCTTCTAACACCTGTAAGGCTGGATTTGTAGGTTTTAAGGTCTTTTTCTTGTGTTTCAGCTATGTTGGAATATTCAGAGCCTGCTGTGATAGGATCGCTGGGCTCCAGTAGAGACACTTGGTCCTGCCTGTTATTGATTGTGCTCTTAAACTGGTGTCTATGCATCTGAGTTTGGGTGATTAGAATTTTAGGTGCTGCTTTCTGAGTTTGTCCTTGTTGGATGGGTGTTTTGTCTCTTGGTTTCTGCTTCCTTTCTGGATTTACATAGAGCATGATGGCCTCCTTGGTTGGTGTGTTCACAGGGTATGCCTGCTGGTGTTGGGAGTGGGAGCAGAAATAACTAGAGGGAGGGAGGTTAGTAGTAGATGTTCTCTAGGATCTACCAGAAAAGTAGGCAGGGGAAGGGAGTCTGCAACTGGTGATCTGTTGCAGCACTAGGGACAAACGTGAGAGGTTGGATCTGGGAGACCAAAGAGAGTGGAGAAGGTCTGGCCATCTTCATAAAGTTTCTTAAAAGAGATTCAAACTTAAAATGTAATGCTTAGCATGATGGCCTACATCTGTAACTCCAATGTTCAGAAAACTGAGGAAAGAGAATTGTGTGTTAAAGATCAGGCATAGCTATATAGTAAGATCTTAAATAAACATAAATAAACAAATACTTCTGTGTCTATATGTGTATGCATACACATGCATATATGTGTATGTGTTTGGATATTTTAGAAAAAATAAGAAACTCTCTTTAAGCTTACCATGTCATAATTTGCCAAACTCTCTTCTTCAGTTGCCTGAAATACTTTCTTCTCTAACAAAAGGCAAAGTTAAAGAAATAAAGAGAAATAAAAATAAAGAAAGTTTTATTTTTGGCTGTAGTTTTGAGAAGATCCATTTCATCATGGGAAGGAAGAAATGGCAGTGGAGTCACAAAATGGCTACTTACCTTGTATATGCAAATGAGAACCAAAGAAATGAATGCTCAAATCAATTTCTCATTTCTCTCTGTTTATTCAGTCTATGATGCCCATTCTGTGGAACTGAGTCACCACATTCAGGGTGGTTTTCTCTCAGTTAAACTTCCCTGTAAACACCCTCACAGATAATACTTAAAGCTATGTAATCAAGGTCATCTTAAATGCTGCCCAATTGACAAGAAAATAATTATCACTTGCCCCCTCCTTTATCAACTTGATAGTTACATCATTTTAAAGTACAGCAGTTCACCCCTGACTTCTAAAGCTTCATGCTTATCTCATAATTTAAAACCCATTCAGCCTATTTCTAAGAGTCTCCTAAGTTCCCACATCCCCAACCCTGTTCAAAAGTACAAAGATTCTTCTTTGCCTCAAGGCAATTTTTCAACTGTGAGCACCTACCAAATTAAAATTTTAAAGTCCTGTACCTCTAATATACAATAGCACATAATAAAAATGATTTGCAAAAGGAGAAAAGGAACACAGTGAGGAGAGTTAGAAGCGAAACTAGAACAAAAGCCACCAGGAAAACAAACCAAACTTTGCAGTATTATATCAGGCATGGGACTCTCAGTGGCATTATTTGGGCAACAAGAGTCCTTAGTATTCCTGTGTCTCCTGTTCTGCAGCCTTCAGAACACACATAGCCTCTCCCATGGGACACTTCCACTATGCCTGCAGCTCTTCTCAACAGATATCCCATGGTCCTGAAATCTCCAAAAATCATAATTCCAATGCCTATGTTGCATCTGAGTCTATCTCTATAGATAGCTGTGTTTCATTTTTTCTTAACTCTCCATTGTTGAAAAATGGTGTTGCAGTCACTTGTTCTATTGCTGTGAAGAGACACCATGACCAAGGCAACACTTATAAAAGAAAGCATTTAATTGGTGGCCTGCTTACAGTTTCAGAGGGTTAGTCCATTGTCATCACAGTGTAGAGCACAAAGGCAGGCAAGCATGGCCTTAGAGCTGAGAGCTTTATGTCCTGATCCACAGGTTGCAGGAAGAGTCACTGGGCCTCACATGGTTTTTGAAACCTGAAAGCCTGCCCTCAGTAACACATTTCCTCTAAAAAGGCCGCATCTCTCCCAGCAGAGCTGGAACTCTTAAACCTTGTAATTCTTTCATAGAGTCCCACTCCCTGGTGACCAAACACTCAAATACAGGAACTTATGGGGCCATTTTTATGTGCTGGGTATTTTTTTCAAAGAACAGTAGAGACTAAGGTATCTATTTATAGTCTCTAGAGTTGGATACTTTTATTGTGTCTTTGATATAAGGGGTAAAGGCTCTCTGTTCATGAGTCTTATATTAAGACAGTAACTACATAGGAATTCAAGTAGGCTTGAGGCTTGTGCATATTTTTTCCTTTTTACTGTAAAGGTTAAAAATTCCTTGTTATTACTTTGCTCATAAGGCAGAGTCCATATTAGATGATCTGTCTCTGTGTCTGTGCTCTATGTTTAACTGTGGCTAGGATGGCTAAGGAACTGAATGTTTATATTATTTTATTGTTGTAACTACATATGACTAGTTATAATCACTTTGCACAATATGGCCCTAGTGTGTGGTTAAAATTTTACTTTATCTTGTTTCTTATTTCCTGAAATAAAAAAAAAAGACTGAGTTGTTATATTGTGAACTACTGAACAAGCGTGTACAGAAAAAAATTAGAATGAAAAATTTAGATACACAAACGATACAATGCAAGAATGAAGTCTTAGGTGGAAAGTAATTTCAGTCTTATAGCTTGGGAAATAGCAGAAGACACATTGAACAATACAGTTAGACTGACTGACTATAAAGCAGTGGGCCAACTTTCTACATTTCCATGAAGAAAGGAGTTAACTTGGTACTTTCTAGAGACATAGGTCCTACCAAGAGCAATTTTGCACAAAAGAACCATAAACCTCCAGTATTAGAGCAACTGATTGCACTGGCCAGTGAAAGAGATTCCAGGCCCGAGGCCAATACTACCAATTATACCCTTACTACTTGTTGTGAACCTTCCTGCAAGTACCCAGTTGTACTATAGTGGTCCTCGGTGTTTTCCAAAAGAAACAAAACTTTTCTTTTCTAATTGTAATTCTGTCATCTGTATAGGTAAAAGGATAAGGATCTATGTAGGGAGACTCTCATACAAGCATCACCTGTTAATAAAAAAAACAAAAACAAAAAACCCTCTGGGGAAGTAGGAGGTGGAACATCTGGCAAAGAGAGGATTTGGGGAAAGAATCAGGGAGTTGGGGGGAGATTTGCCCCTGGAAGCTGAGGAGATGGATATGAGGAGAGGAAAACAAAGATTTAGCTGAACTTGACTTAAAATAAAATAAAATAAAATAAAATAAAATAAAATAAAATAAAATAAAATAAAATAAAATGGATAATAAGTTAATTCAGAGAACAAACTGAAACATGGTCTAAGCATTTATTAGTAAATGATTAGTCTCAGAGTTCTTATTTCTGGAAACAAAGCAAGTGGGAAGAAAAACTTGTAGTTAAAGATCACTTTCACGTTCCAAGAGCTGATCTTTAGGACAGTTATCCGCTATTCACCTTTGCTATTGGCTACATGTTATGTCAATTTGGCATAGGCCAGTCATTTGGGAGAGGGAATCTCAGTTGAAAAAACAAATGCCCCCACCAAATTAGTCTGTGGGCAAGCATATGGTGCATTTCTTGATTACTAATTGATGTGAGAGGGCCCGCCCCACAGGAAGTGGTGCCACCCTTAGGTCCTAGGTGCTATAAAACAACAGGCTGAGCAAGCCCTGGGGAGCAAGCTAAGTAAGCAGCCCTCCTCCACGACTTCTGCACCAGTTCCTATCTCCATGTTCTTGCTCTGGTTTTGCTCCTATCATGACTCCCTTCAGCACTGGAATGTGACTTGCCGAGTTATAAACGGAAATAACCCCTTTTTTGCCATGTTGCTTATGACCTTGTTGTTTCATAGCACTAGTAGAAATCCTAAGTAAAACATCTGTAATAGCTTACTGCGCCTTGATGCAGCTAACTCTGATTGCCCTATCTTTTAAGCAATAGAATAGGCCATGGTGTTTCCAAATCAATAATAAACTAAAGAAGTAAAGGGAGTGGAAGGGAAAAAAAGGGGAAATAGAAAGTGAATATGATCAAAATACATTTTGCTCATGTATAAAATGGCATAATGCAACTCACTATTGTATATAATAAAATATGCTAATAAAACATAAAAATTAATTTCAAAAGAAATTAGTGAAGTAACATGACACTTCTTTTTTTGTTTTTGTTTTTTGTTTTTTATTTATTTATTTATTTTTTTAAGACAGGGTTTCTCTGTATAGCCCTGGCTGTCCTGGAACTCACTCTGTGAGTGACCAGGCTGGCCTCGAACTCACAAATCCGCCTGCCTCTGCCTCCCAAGTGCTGGGATTAAAGGCGTGTGCCACCACTGCCAGGCTGACATGATGTTTCTAACTCATTCAGTTGTCAGAGTCAGTTTGCTCCAGCTCTTCTATTGACTCGCCTACATTCAGGGTGTTTGTCCTCCCAAGTGAAACAAGGTGCCTTTCCAGATACTCCAAGCCTCTCACTTCTGCTCTATCTTATTCTTAATTTAATTACATTAATTAATTTTTAATAAAAATGCAATTGAATATTTCTTTCCTTTCCCTTTTCTCTCTCCAAACTATCCCCACTTCTCAAATTGATATTATTATTATTATTATTACATTTTACTATAAATACATAAATATATAAATACAATCTGCTGAGTCTGTGTTGTACATGTTTATATGATTTCTGGATTTATGGATTCTGATTTCTTTTTTAGGATAAACAATTAAAGGGATTGTTCCTGGGAGAGGCTAATTCTCTCCTAAGTGTTGAAAAGTAGAAGGTTATCCTTTTTTGTTTGTTTTATAATTAATTTATTTATTTGTTGTTTTGCATTCCATATTTTATTCCCTCCCCCCACCCCTGTCTGTGTCCACCTGCTATCTGTTCCACGTCCCATACCTCCTCCCCACCCCCTGTCTCCACTGGATGCCCCCCTCCCAAGATTATCCTTGTTAATTCATTACTATTGTGAAATACTTTCAATAATGAAAAGAAATCCCCTAAAGGGGAAAAACAACAACATCTTTCAGAATGTAGCGTCTATACTTCTAAATAATATGATGTTCATGTTAGCTCCAAAATTCCAGACTCAGGGCAGGGAGTAGAAACAAGCCTTTAAAATATGGCCCTAGCAAATACACAGGTAATCTAAGTAAAGCAATAAAAGTCTTCTGCCAGACTACCTGGGAAAACCATTTCTACCAAGACATTTTGAACCACAGATTAAAGGATCAAACAAAATGCTAAATCCTGTAAAGCTTTCCTTTAGTTTTTGAAGTTAATGATTAATCATTATGAAGAGAGTGAATTGATAGAGATTTGGAATGTCAATGTTGGTTGAATTTCTTAAGCTAATCAGTGACTCCCAATATATTCTGAGAGACTATCTTTCAAAGAGAGGCCCTCTCCCCTTTCCCCCTGCCTAGAACATTTAATGATGTGAGAATTCTGAGTCAAGAAATCAGAAGATGGCCTTTTTGAGCTAACCTAACACACTCTTTATTCCTGTTTTAACAAATGACCAGCTTTAAAGTTAATGGCTAGTTGCTGGGGATGAATTTTTAACTACTATATTAGTCTTATCAGAATTTCCTAAAAGCAAAGTCTCATTTGAAGTAAATTAGGGATTAAGGGCCACAACATCCCTAGGCACCTTCCATGAATTATAAAAGTAGAAACGAAGACTTCAAAGTTCATCACTGCCTTTGGTCATTTCCCATCTGGGTTGTTATGATCAAGAGTTCCTCCTGGCTCAAATATTTACTCAAGTAAGTCTAATTCCAAAACAATATCATGTTCATTTCAAAAGCATTTCAAAGTAAATTAAAGAAAAATTTTAAAGTAAAACTTTTTATAATAAAACTAATAATATGAATTGAAATATACTATAATTTATTTTACATTAGCCACTGGGCAAAAACATTTAATAAAATACAAAATATCATTTTGTAAAAATGAGTGATAAACTCATCTAGAAAGTATGAATACATGGATGTTTTGAGAATGTAAAGCAACTAAAATCCTTGCTAAAATTCTAAGCATTTTCTCTGCATGCTCCTGTATTTATGTTCCTATGTACATACATGTACACATGCATATAAGGAGCTGAAGTAGAAACCTGCTGTCATTCTTGATCACTCTCTAGTTTATTGAAGCATGTTTCTTGTTGAGCCCAGACTTAGTTATTCTTGCTACCCCAGCTTGTTCTAGGGACCGGCTTGCCATCTTGGCCATCAAGTACTACGATTACAATCACATTACCATGCCTTCCTAGCCTTGACACCACCGCTGACAATTTAAACCTCTATCCTTACACTCACCTAAAGAATACTTTATTCTTGGCATTATTTCTCAAACACCCCCCTACTCTTTTTAAATTATCATTTGAGATAAGATTGCATTAAGTTTTCCAGACTGAAGCTGAACTATCTAGAAAGACAAGTAGTATTTGTAAACCTGTAGCTGGTATTACAGGCAAGTAACAATATTCCAGTCTTTTTCGTACTGTTTTAAAAGAATTAAAATATGGTGCTTTGGAGGTATAGATCAGTGGTATACTATTTGCTAGGTACATCAGGTATATCAAAAGCCCTATGTAAAGATGAAATGACAAAAATGGTACCTTTGGCTGGTTGGGGGCCAAGACATGCCTCAAAGAGATCACACCCCCCAACAGATCTAATGCATGAGGTTTACTGGGGTTGGGAAGAGATCAAAAGGCCATCTCAGAGTGGAGACAGGAAAAATATAGACAGACAGACAGACAGAACGAGACAGGGGAGATCTCGTAAAGGGGGTATTGTTGCATAGGAAAGGCTAAAAGGTAAGCTGGTATAATGCCAAATTCACAACATGCTACATTCTATCCGCAACATTTGCTTTATAGGGCCAGAGAGCAAAGTAAAATAAAACACCATTGGCATGGCTTAGTTTTAAAGTCTGTTAAACCTCTACTTTGTGAGTTACTTGAATAAAGGCCTGAAATACTGTAATATTTCTATAAATATTTTAAAATTTTATAAACTAAAACTAAAATTTTATAAACTAAATTCTATGAACTAAAAATAGTTTCTTTTCAAGACAGAGATATGATTCAGCATCTCTGCAATTGAATGCTTTGCAATTGTGAGGAAATCATGTATGTGTGTGTCCCCTGAGTAGGGGAATTCAGACCCCAGAATCTAGACAAGAAGTCAGATTCCCTCAAGTATCTGTAATTCTAACTCCAGTCTTTGACAAATCCAGATCTTCCACAAAGGAGCTGAAAACATCCAGTGGAAAAAAGATAGCCTTTCCAACAAATGGTGCTGGTTCAATTAGAGGTCAGCATGCAGAAGAATTAGAATTGATCCATTCTTATCTCCTTGTACTAAGCTCAACTCCAAGTGGATCAAGAACTTCCACATAAAGCCAGACACACTGAAACTAATAGAAAAGAAACTGGGGAAGACCCTTTAGGACATGGGCACAGGGGGAAAGTTCCTGAACAGAATATCAATAACTTATGCTCTAAGATCAAGAATTGACAAATGGGACCTCATAAAATTACAACGGACACTGTCAATCGGACAAAACTGCAACCAACAAATTGGGAAAAGATCTTCACCAACCCTATATCCGATACAGGGCTAATATCCAATATATACAAAGAACTCAAGAAGTTAGACTCCAGAGAGCCAAATAACCCTATTAAAAAATGGGCTACAGAGCTAAACAAAGAATTTTCACCTGAAGAACTTCAAATGGCTGAGAAGCACCTTAAGAAATGTTCAGCATCATTAGTCATTAGGGAAATGCATATCAAAACAAACCTGAAATTTTACCTCTCACCAGTCAGAATGGCTAAAATTAAAAACTCAGGAGACAGCAGGTGTTGGCGACGATGTGGAGAAAGAGGAACACTCCTCCACTGCTGGAGGGATTGCAAGCTGGTACAACCACTCTGGAAATCAGTCTGGCGGTTCCTCAGAAAACTGGGCATGATACTTCCAGAGGACCCTGCTATACCACTCCTGGGCATATACCCAGAGGATTCCCCAGCATACAATAAGGACACATGCTCCACTATGTTCATAGCAGCCTTATTTATAATAGCCCAGAAGCTGGAAAGAACCCAGATGTCCCTCAGTGGAGGAATGGATACAGAAAATGTGGTATATGTACACAATGGAATACTACTCAGCAATTAAAAACAATGAATTCATGAAATTCTTAGGCAAATGGTTGGATCTGGAAAATATCATCCTAAGTAAGGTGACCCAATCACAAAAGAAGACACATGGAATGCAGTCACTGATAAGTGGATATTAGCTCAGAAGCTCTGAATACCCAAAAAACAATTCACATATCAAATGATTCCCAAGAAGGAAGGAAGGAGAGATCCCGGATCCTGAAAAGACTTGTTCCAGCATTGGAGGGGAGTGCCAGGACAGAGAAGTAGGAGGGGGTTGATTGGAGAATGGGCAGAGGGAAGAGGACTTATGGGACTTAAGGGTAGGGAAACTGGGATAGGGAAAACCATTTGGAATGTAAACAAATAATAAAGAAAATGAAAAAAAAAAAACCCAACTCTTTCACCTTGTTTTTTGAGGTAAGGTCTCCTAGGTAGCTAAACCCACAGCTCACCTATACAGCTAGTCTCACTAGCAAACTTGCCTTGGGGAATCTATCCTTGTTTTGAAAGGCTGGAATTACCACTCCCACTTGGTATTTCCATAAATTCCTGGGATTAAAACTCATCTGGTCCTCTTACATGCAGAGCAAGAGCAAGCATCCTAACGGCTGAGCCATCTCTCCCAGCTCCATAATTCAAACCATTTGCATTTGTTCTTTGTGTCTGTGTATTAGTTGATGGTATAAAAAGATAAGTCTGTGGGAAGGAAAATTATTTGGAGCTGTGCTTCCTCGTATAAGAATGGACTGCCAAACTCTGTTTGTCTCTGCTGAACCGGATAAATATTTGCAAACCATAATGTCTGTGCCCCAGCATTTCAGTCTTGTCTGTATCTGCAGTTTTAAAACAACTGGAAGTTGGACATAAATAAATTACTGAGGCTGTATTTTAGTAAATCTTTTTTAAGAAAGTAGGTGGTGGCCACTGCTTACAGCTTCTCCCCGTGCTTTTGAACTTCCTTTTGATCCTTATAGGAACAATCACAAGAGTTTATGTTACTAGAGTATTTCATTTCTGACTTTTTTTTCTCTGCAGTGAAATTGTATGACTCTGTTGCAATGGTAAATGGATAGACAAAAAGTGACAATTCAGGTCTTGCATTTTTCTTTTTCTGTTCAAAAGCCTCCATGGGAGTTGCTTCTGTTGAAAACTTACTCAGTGGAAATGCTGAAGTAGCCAGACTTCGTCAAATGCACATCTCTGTGGAATTTGTCACCTCTGGAGTTCATCACTGGTGGTCCTAGACTCTCCAGTCTGATCTTGCAGATACTTCCAAAAGTCTGTATTAGTTCAACCTGGAGAGTCATGAAGAATCATTCTGGTCCCACTGGAGGCAGGATCTAAGTGCAAAATGTTCCTGGCTGTTCCTATATGCCACAATGATGTGGTTCCTCACCCTGAGGCAACTCTGCATGTGTGGTAGAGGACATATCCTGCATTTCCTTGCTAGAACTGTGCCAAGGTTAATTTTGTTCTCATTACCATAGCATATCATTAATATATGCCACAATTTTATTTAATGTATGCAGAGCCTAACATTAGCATAGACTTACACTCTGGCTACTTAACATAATGGTATTATTAATCCAAAAGTTGAAAAGATTTTGCTGTGAAATAACATTTTTGCTGGATGGATATGTTCCAGAAAGTCTAATTTCAAACAACTTACAAATCATAAAACCCAAACCAGGTTTATATTCATGAAAATATGAATTGAAATAAATATTGCATATAATTTAAATCTTCTTCAATATTTGATGAACAATGACAACTATGAAAGTAGCATATTATTATAATGCTTAGTATAACTCCTCTGTACTTGAATTTAGCCACACATTAGAAAAATATATTTTTAAATAAAAATACTTGGCTTTTACTCATTTAATTGCTACTGGATTTTTTTTTTTTACAAACACAAAACACCCTTGAGCATCTACTATTTTGAAAATTTGCCTACTGAGTATGCACTGGCAACTCCTTCTCTGTCTCTGGTCTTTGTTTACTATGTTATTTTAAAAAATATCAATTTTATTAATTTTCCCATTCATTACCCTTTCTTCAAGTCATTGTAACCCAGCTACCTTTTCCCTTAGACCTTGAATCTATTTTTAAATTCTACTTTTTATTCAGAAATCACTGAATAATTTGTTTTCAAATGAATCTACTAAAGAACCAACACCATTCATTGACTACCCCCTCTTTCTTCCACTGATTTTGATTATTCTAAATTCACTTCCTCACACATTTTAAAGCTGTTTCTTCTTGCCTGTTAAATATTTGCTCAGGGGTTAGTCCTGACTACTTCCTCCTTGCATTTATGCCTGCTGTGCCCAGTCTGCCATCTGTGTATGTCTGTGTATGTCTGCCTGTGGTTACAGATACTTAACTCCTCTGCTATATTTCCTTGTTGAGTCGTGGACTTGTGTACCTTTTGGACATGAGTGTTCTGTGTGTCTCTGAACATTTTAATTTTAGGATGCTTGAGAAGGAAATTACCTTTACATCCATAATTCACCTTTCCCCACTTATTTTTCTCTTTCTTGGTGAAGGATTTTAATAACCAACCTGTTTCCTGAGATGGGAACTTGAGATGGGAACTGAGTTCCTTCATTTCCATTCTTTAGTATCACAGTCAGTCAAAAGTAAAATGTAAGGTGCAGGGTGTATCTTGATGCCCAGTATGCATGATGCCCTGGATCCTGAACCCAACATCACACAGAGAAAATACTGCTCAACCAACCTCCTACTGATTTTTCTTCAGATCATTCTCTTTCCCCCAATAGCTGCTATAATGTTATTCTAACTCAACTGGGTTGCATTTCACCTTGCTTGGCTTTGCCTTCCCCAAGGCCATTCTCTGCATTGTCTCACTCTATTCTGGGAAACAGCTAAAGCCCTGTTCGAACACGTTAGTGGCTTTCTGTTGATCTTCAGAGCTCAGCAATGGCTCATTCAATCATCCATACCTAACCAATTTGTAACTGTCCTGGCAGGAACAGTTGTATTCTAAAAAGCTGTATATCTCCCTCTGGCTATCAGATTATTGATTAAAAGAAAAGTCATAGAGAAATTGGAATTTGGGCTGGAGATATGACTCAGTAACTGATACTTTCTCAGAGGACCAAAGTTAATTCCCAGAACCCACTGGTGGCTCACAACTGTAATTTCAGTTCCAAGGTGTCTGATACCTGCTTCTGGCCACCATGGGTACCAAGCAAGCACAAGATTCAAAGACATATGTAAGTACAAACCATCTATACACATATTTTTTTTTACTGTGTAAGACATTGAAATGTATGTAGGAATCTCATGCTGGGAGAAGGAAAAGGTTGAAGCCTACCTAGCCAGAGGAAAAATTTATTTCCCAGAAAGAAGTGTCATAAAGTTTTGAAAATTATTAGGTCATCTTTCAGGGGAGACTTCTAGTCTTTCTGAAAAAGTGGTGAGGGAAACACACCTTAATCAGGAATGCTTACATGTGCCTTTTATGTAAGCCTAACCCTTGCCATTTAAGTAAACCTAGCTGCCACAGTGGCCCAGTGAAATCTGTAAAACAAATTTTACAGTCTGAGGTAAGAAATTTCTGCTAGGAATTTGCAGAACACCTCTATTTAGAAGTCGGAAATCTCACTTGGCAATTTACTATACTTCTGAAACTCTCCTCCTTCCTAGTAGCCAGGACTATGAAGAAACAAGCATATTAAGATAAAAAAGAATTTTTCATCTTGTAGCTAAAAAATTCTGCAATGCTTTGCTCCAATCATTTATGTAATTACATTTACCTCCCAACAGGATATATATGTAGTATGGTTCCAAATATGGTAGAAAAAGCACTTTTAGCAGGCAGTAAAATTTTCCAGGAATCCTAAAATCACAGGTTCCTTTTGTTATTTGGCCCTCACTCCATTTCCTTGCCGAACAGGTGGGTGTTGGGCAAATTAGAAAGAATTTGCATTTGAGTTCCTGCAGAGCTCAAAGCTACCTCCCCCCATCCCAGAGGTCAGGCTTTCTGTCTTTTGAGTTGCTAATTTGCAACATTATTGGATACCTCAGGGACATCAGCAGACAAGTTAATCCTGTTTCACCTTTAACTCTCGACCTTGTTTGCTGAGCAGAGAGGCTGTCTCCACCCAGGCTCACCTGGATAGTAAGATCCTGGGTCTGTTAAAGACACTTGCAGACCCCACCTAGGGAATCTTTAGCCAAACAACATTCTTAACTTATCTAGGTGTGATTTGACTCCAAGGAAGCTTGTGAGGAACTGCTTTTGTTTTGCAGACCCCACCTAGGGAATCTTTGACCAAAACAACCTTCTTACCTTATCCAGGTGTGATTCAGGATACAGTTCATACTTAATACTCACGAAGACTCATTTTTTAGACTCTGGGAGTTTGACCGAGACTGGCCAGTGAGTACACCGGGCTGGGGCTAGGGGCTGCAGAGAGCTGATTGACGGGGTCCTAGGGCGGCACCGGGCATGGCACAGAGAATGCAGTAGGTGGGCTAGGCGGAGGTGCTCTTCAGAGAACAGTGGGGGCCAGGCAGCTTCCCAAGCTCTACAATGCCACCATCTTCGCCCTGTACAGCAGGCGTGGGAACCATCCTTCCTCAGCTCCTGGGCTAGCACAACAGTGGGGCCACGATGAAGAAGCAGTTTAACCACATGCGCCCTGGATGATGGGTAAACACCCTGTACTGCCCGAGAAAATTGAAGCTTTGACAGAAGAATGTGATGCTTAATTTGAGATGTTAACTTGACTGGACTAGGGGATACCCAGAAAAATACATTCAGAAGCAAGCTGCCTCTGTGCCTGTTTGTCACTCGCTGTAACCTGTTCCTCTCCTGATATCCAGAATTCCCCCTCAATTTTAGTTTCCGGCTGGGACCGTCAGTGACACTTAGCCCTGGTGTCAGAACCCAGTATGTGTCTGGGGTTGGAAGTATTTAACAGAACTGCTTTGTTTCTCTTCATAAGAGGTCACACTAGATTAATCTGCATTTCACTCTTGCTTGTCCTATTGAGACCTAGTGGCTGAGACTAGCTTGTTGAACTGCCAAGACCAAGTCTCTGATCCTGTAACACATCATTGTTCTTGACTCCTTAAACCTTGCTCATCAAGTACCACCCATTTGAAGCCATTTTGGGAGGCCTTTCATGAAGTTTAAATAAGTAAAACCAAGAATGCATAATTAAGAAGCTCCTCCCCAGGTATGGCCTTGAAGATCATTTTTATTTCTGGTCCAATCTCTTCCAGGAGTGTCTGATAAGTTCTCTGAATTGTGTGGGATCTCTTTCCTAAGACAAGTTTCTCCTCTGATTAACACTAGTCTTCTGAATGTTCCTTCTTCCAATAAGAGATTCTTAGGGGGTAAAGAAATCCACAGTAGACTAGACCACCCCCCATTAACCATTAATTAAAGAAATGCCCTTCAGGCTTGCCAACAGTTCCATCTGATGGGGGCATTTTCTTAATTGAGGCTCCCTCCTCTCTGATAACTTTGGCTTGCATCAAGTGGACATAAAACTCTCCAATACAGACACCAATGTCTGACACCTTTTAATTGTCACAACTTGGAGTATTAACGCATTTTGAGTTATCTTTGCACAAAGAGAATAATCATGATACAATTAGAAACACATAAATCCTAACCTAGAAAAGAAACTGATGACACTTTTGTCCCGAAGATACCAGTTTGAATACATATTTTCCTAAACTCTTATAAGATACATAATGTGATAGAGGGATAAATACATTCAACATATAAAGGAACCAACAACTAGTATTACACAGAAGATCTAAAGACCTCCTTCATTGTTACTACAGTCCTCCTCCTCCTCCTTCTCATCCTCATCATCATCATAATTATCATCTTCATCATCATATTAACTCAGCTCCTACTATTGAAGTAGTGTTGGGGTTTTGTCTAAGCTCCACCCCATACTTACCTGGCAATGGCCAAGTATGCCCTGCCCCAGAGATATGGCCGACTATAAAAGGGGCTACTTGCTCCTCCTCTCTCTCTTTGCTCTCCGCTCTCCCATACTCTCTCACCTCTCTGCCCCTGGGGCTCTTCCCCCCCCCCACGTGGTCATGGCTGACCTCCACTCTCTCCACTCTCTCTATTCTCTCTCTCTCTCTCTCTCTCTCTCTCTCTCTCTCTCTCTCTCTCTCTCTCCCACTAACTCCCATCCCCTATTCTGAATAAACTCTATTCTATACCATGTCTGTATGTCTGTGTGTGTGTGGTCCCTCAGGGGCAGAGGTGCCCAGGCAAGGGCCCGCCTGGACACCTTCCCCCATGCTGCCTAGCCACACTCACCTAACCCCCTATACTCCCCCTATTAAGCCCCTTCATCCTGCTGCCGATAGTCCTCACCTAACCCCAAAGTCCTTCAAGTAGAACTTAGAATCTTTGGCTTATTAGAACAATATGTTTGTAGCAGATAAAATTTAAATTTTTGGACATTTAAACTGAGTATGGTGGTGTTGCCTTTAATCCCAGCACTTGGAGGTAGAAGGAAGTAAATGTTTTTTAATTCAAAGTTAGCCTGGTGTACAAATCAAGCTCCAGTCTGGCCCAGGTTACATAGTGACACCTTGTCTGAAAAAAATTATTTTAGGATATCTTGAAAATTTAGGGAACAGTACCAGTAACCCCCCAAAAATCATTTTCTGATATACAAATGAGTATCATGCATAGAATAACAAAATAATATTTTCCTTTAAATAAATATTTCTAGATCAGAGATTCAAATGGCAGGATTTTCTAAATGTTGTCTAAATGGTACTATCTAAACATAGCAGAAATATCAAAAGAATTTCACTCTCCATTATACTTTTATATAAAATACAGCATTATACATTTTCATGCACATCCGCACACATATGCACACACACATACACACACACACACACATACACACACACACACACATACACACACACACACACACACACACACGAGCACATACAATATGCATGCACTCATGCACACAGAGAGGAAAAGAGAAAGACAGAAACAAAAACAGACAGACAGAGGAAGAGTCATAGACACAGAGATAGAAAGAGACTGAGAAAAAATTATGCTGCAAAGTAATTTTAAAATGAAGCAGACAGAGGTTTAGTTTGCTACTCAGATGTTTTCAGGAGCTCTAAAAGTAGATTATATTTTGTCACATGTTACTTCAGGCACATAGCAATTTATAAAACACTAGTTATCTAGAATTCTCCCTGGAAGCAACACAATAATTTCCATGGTTTCACAAATCATACTGGACATAGTGTCAACACAGTTGTTTCTCAGTCTTACATGATTCAACAGAACCCTCAATGGCTTAAGGAGGCCCAAAAGACCAATACGTTTCAGCTTTCCCATCTTATGAAAGATGCCCAAATACTTCAGCAGAACTATAAATTTGTCCAAAAATACTTCAGCATCAACAGATGAGGCAATCATCCAAATAGTTCAATGGAATCAAAGCAGTTTAGAACCTTGAATGACAAAGCTAGCAACCAAATAGTCATGAAACAATTCAGAAAGAATACAATCAGTTCAAAGGTGGGGGGGGGGGGGGCGGGGCAGAGGATGGTAAAGGAATCAGCTATATGTCAAAGCCTGAGATGTACTGATGAAGGAGATGTTTGACTATCTCAAGAGTCCAAAATAAAGTACAAATGTTCATGTCTTTGTTTTATCAAATAGAGGCAAATGTAAAATGACTTAAGCAGAAGCAGTAAGAGAAGAAAAAGTCCCTGGAATAATGTGATTCTGGCAGCGCTGTGGGACCATTCAATCTTTGTTCTCTACTGGGGGTCAACTTTCTGGGAGTGGCTGAAACTGAAAATACATGTCTCTCTCTCTCTCTCTCTCTCTCTCTCTCTCTCTCTCTCTCTCTCTCTCTCTCTCTCTGTCAAAGAAATTATATCAGGAGTTGTGAGAGTCAGACTCTCGGGTCTGACTCCTTTAGAAAGCCAAGTGTAGCCACCTCCTTAATAGTCTAATTGAAGAGTCAAATAGAGCAAAGCAGAAAAAGACAGAAATGTATTCAGTTTAGTCAAACTGGGAAGAGAAAAACAGGCCCAGTAAGCCTCCAAATCCATATATGGGGTCCTGACACAAGGTTTGGGTTTGCACAAAGGACAAGAGAGATGTAGGATTATATAATCTTGTTTGTGGTGTGGTCCTTAATCAGCAGCTTAGCTGCATTAGCTCCTGCAAGGTGGTCTAACACTTCATCAGAGCTGTTGGCCTCAGAGTGAGCTTCCGAATCCAGAGATGATGGTACCCCTAGGCGATAGGGACCCAAGTGTCTGTTACCACGGCAACAGCCGTACATTCCCAGCGTTAGCCTGCCAGCACACCTGTGTGTAACTGTTTGATTACATCATGGCCCAAATAAAAGGCAGAACCCAACCTCAACCTCAGCTTCGTTGCCCCCCTTTGTTCTTTTCTCTTTCCACCTCCTCTCCCAATAAATCTTCCTCTCCCGTTAGCTGCGCTAGCCTGGTGTGATCTGTCCTGATACGAGCCACCATTCTAACACAACATTTGGTGCTGAGACTCAGGGATCACTAGACCCAGCTGTGCCTGCCACCATTCTAACACAACATTTGGTGCTGAGACTCAGGGATCACTAGACCCAGCTGTGCCTGCCAAGGCGCCTGGGGTGACCTGATGGCAGGAACCATGATCAACTGACCACGACTGCCTTGGCCACGTGGACTGCTGCCACCACAGCTAAAGACCACTGCCACCCACCACTGCAGGACACACAGACTTCAACCACATAAGCTGATGCTGCCACAGGGCACATAGACCTCTACTACATGGGCTAGCTTCTGCTACGTGGAATGGGCAAGCCTCATTCGGACAGGTCCATCACCTACACATCTCCACTTTTCTAGCTATCAGACCACTAGACTTCCTCGCACAAGCATCTGTGGATTGGTAAATTTTTCCCTCCAGTAGGCGGGGAGGGCCCGGGCCCCCAGAAAGGTCAGGCTGTCTTGACCCTCTGATAGGGTGAGACTTGCTTTCCTGGCCAATCTCTATGGGCTAAGGGGTTGGAGTTTCATGGTCAGATCCCTATGACCAGCCTCCTAGCTGATGTACAATATAGGACTTTGACCCTTGAGTGACTACCCTCTCAAAAGTGGTTTCTATACCCAGCCCTAGCTCAAGCTTACAGCCATTCAGAAAAGCCTACTCCTAGGTAGAGAAGCTTTCTGGTGAGTCCGGGACTCATTGTAGCACCCTAGATGGTTCATGTGATGACCTGGACATCTAGCCTGGCTATACATTTGTAATTCATTGTTGAACTTTTTCTTGGGATGCCTGTACAAATAGTTTAATAACATCCCTATTATCCAATGGGTGCCTTGTCCTCTTCAACTGTGCCTCCAGGTTCCTCATTTGGATATCTCTTGGAAAATCTCAAATCTCTAATGTTAACATCAGTATTGAGGACACCAAAGCAGGCACACCTCTGCAGTAAGGTCTGGAGTCAGTACCCATTAGACAATGGATTGAAATGGCCAATTAATGGCACACTAGATCCAATTATTTTACAGGATCTTCATACATACTGCCAGCGGTCTGGTAAACGGAAAGAGGTCCCCTATGCCCAAGCCTTTAGCTATCTTCACTCTAACCCCTCTCTCTGTTTTTCCTGTTCCCCAATCCAACTTCTCTTAGCCATGAAACCTCCAGCAGATGACACTACAGCCCTCAATCCAGCTAATGAATCACCTCTTTTACACTGCAGACCTGTTTCTACACCTTCAAAAATCCAAACCCCTGGTTCAGTTTCTTCTCACCAGACTACCCTAGAGCCTCTGTGGTCAACCTCTCCAGACCCCTCTCCCTGTCCTGTGCCACCTGCACGTCGCTCCAATCGTGCTACATTGGCACCTACTTTCACCCCTCATATCACTCACTCTAAGGCCACAGCCAAACCCCCAAGTCCCTGTCCCCTTGGGACATGTGACCCAGCATCAGTCCTTCCTTTAAAGGAAGTTGCTGGGGTGGGTGGCTTAGTCAGAGTACATGGTCCTTTCTCACTGACTGAACTTTCTCAAACAGAAAGCAGACTGGGGTCCTATATTTTTAACTCATCTGCCTTTATTAAAGAATTCCGGTACGTTACTCAATCTTATAGCTTGACTTTCCACGATGTATATATGATCCTCACTAATACTTTACTTCCTGACTTCCTGATGAACACAGGCAAGTTTAGGAACAGGTGAGAATACATGCAGACGAGACTCATCAAACAAATGGAACATATCCAGTCAGATCTGAGACAGTACCTGACCAAGATACTCACTGCAATTAGAATTCCTCAGGTGATATTTTAGCCAGAGTTTGTCTTTTCTTCCCATAACCTGTCACAGCTCCTAACTTACAAAGGCTTACAGACTCTGCCTCCCTCCAGGGTTCTTTCTCTTCAGGTAGCACTAATAGAAGATTCCACATTCACCTTTCAATCATGCCTGCCTCTTAATGTTTCCAATCTTTTTCTCAACCAAATAATAACCACTCCCTATCTCCTTCCTGCACTGAAACTTTAGAGGAACTATTACCTCATCCTTCACACATACAAGAGGGCACATTGCCTCATGTGTATATACATGCGTGTACATGGTATACAGATGGTAGCTCCTTTCTACATGAAGGGGCCAAAAGAGCTGACTATGCTATTGTGTCAGACACAGGTAGTTGAGGCACGGGCCCTTCCTGCTCATATGTCCAATCAACAGGCTGAACAGGATGCTCCAGGTCATCCTCTAGATAAAGTCAGGCACCTCTGGTTAGAGACACTTTCTAAATAAAAGAGGAAGCCCCACTGAGAAAGGGAGTTCTCCGGTTTGCACTGAGGTCAAAGAGTTTATCTGGACATGGTGGACTGAAACCTTTATAAAAGAGTCTTCCAACACCAATACAACACATTCCTGAAAGTTTTTCTTGGCCTTATTTCATCCCATAGATTGACAATATATCCTACCATGAATATCCATGCCATCATCATATTGTCTCTCAAATTAAATTGACACTTTATTTCTGGTTTAATGCTTGTTTTCCTACTAAACTTCAAGCTTCACAAAATCAATGGTTGTCATTTATTTTTGCTAGGTGACAATGTTTGAACTAGTGTCAGTTTTCATAAAGTTGATACTTTAATGAAAGACAGCTATGAAGTAAATAGAGTAAATAATCCAGCCACAAGGAAAATGTGTGACAAATAGAGTTCTTTTGACACAGTGTCTCAGATATAATTAAGAAATGGGCATGATATATGTCATTTAATTTTTCATCTTTCTGATATGTTAAGAAAAGTTAAGCCCAAGTATGGTGTCAAGCATCTTTAATCAGAAAGCAAAAACATGCAGATCCCTTCGAGTTCTAGGTCAGCTTTGTCTCTATAGTGAGTTCTAAGCTAGAAAGTGATGTAGAATGACCCTATGCCCCCAAAAAACAAAAGTAGAAATATTATCATTAGATATGACTTGATTGTGTTACTCCAGGTGTTAGCAATGGAAAAGTATTCCAACAGTCAGCAAAAGAGACAGTAACAGCTCCTGCTGTTACGAATCTCACAAAAAGAACCAACTACACAAATGTAATATATGCCGAGGACAGTCAGTGGCAGGCTCCCTGGTTGTTGGTTTGGTCTCTGAGCCCCGATGAACCTAGGTTAGTTGATTCCATGGGTGGTGTCCTTGACTCCGCTGACTCCTACAATCTGTCTTCCTCCTCTTCTGCAGGACTCCCCAGGCGTTGTTTAATGTGGGTCTCTGCATCTGTTTCCATCAGTTGCTAAATGAAGCCTTTCTGATGACAACTGGGCTAGGCACCAATCTATGAGTAGAGCAGAATATCATTAGAAATCATTTCATTGACTTGTTTGGTCTAGCTTGGTTTGATCTGGTCTTGTCTGGTTTGGTTTGCATTTGCCAGTGATATTTGGTTCTATTCTAGGTCTCTGAGCTATCCAGTGTCTGATTCTAAGTTTTCCAGGCAGTGTCAAAAGTGGGCTCTCTCCAAAGGCATGATTCTCAAGATGGACTAGTCATCGATTGTTCACTTCCACAATTTCTGTACCACCTTTACTACAGAACATCTTTAAGGCAGGACAAATGTTAGGTTAAAGGCTTTGTGACTGGGTTGGTGTCCTACTCTCTCCCGAGAAGTCTTGCCTGGTTAAAGGAAAATTAATAGTTCAGGCTCCATATCCCCCAATAGCTAGGAGTCTTAGCATCACCCTCATAGATTCCTGGAACTTTCCAATTCACTAGATTTCTAGCTCATGCCCAAGATGCCCCCTGATTCCTGTTGTCTTTCCCACTAGTCTGTCTACCCATCCTCTCCCAACTTGATCCCTCCTGTTTCCAGACCCTGCTCCACCTATGTCTATTCTATCAAGATCAGATAAACAGCTAATGAAATAGAAGCAATCATTAGAAGACTCCCAACCAGAACAAGCCTAGGGCCAGTCAGTTTTACTGCAAAATCCTACCAGATTTTCAAAAAAGAACTTCATTTATTGTTTTTGTTTCTGTGTCTATGTGTTGTGGGTACACATGTGCACAACAGACAACCAGTATTCAGAGAACAATGTTGTGGAGTCAGCTTTTGACTTCCTTCTCTACAAGGGTTTTAGGGATCACAGTCAGCAGCAAGCTTGTGTGGCAAGATCCTTACTCACTGAGCCCTCCATTTTTCGTTTAAAGAAAAGTGAGGTGCCTCATTAGTGTAATAAGCAGCATGCCAGTCTCATGAAGAAAAATTGCTGACAAATTTCAAATCTTTTACCATATTTTGTAGAAGTTCCTGAAACATTTTTTCCTGATATGCTATATCATGAAAATGTCAGACAGACAGACAGACAGACAGACAGACAGACAGACAGATAGAGATAGATAGATAGATAGATAGATAGATAGATAGATAGATAGATAGATAGATAGCAGTATACAAGTAACAAACAAAGTTTGTAGACATTCAATCATTGTTAAGTAGCCATGTGTAAGAACCCATACTGAGGTTTAGGTGCTTTTGGAAGCAACTAAAATGACTCCATCATGATTATGACAATTTATCTCCTCTCTGAATGGTTTTGCCTGAAGACATCACTGATCGCTTACAGTTTGTTTGAGCCTTTATTATTTGCCCTTGGTTCCCTATGATATTTCCAAATGATTACTAGACTATCTGGTGGTCCATCATCAGGTGGTGATAGAGACAATTCATCAAGCAAGAAAAAGAAACATTACCCTAGAAGGTAGAAATTGGCTACAAAGCTAGGTCAGGCCCAAGACTCAAAAGACATAGGGCCCTGTTGCCCTGCTAATTAAGGTTGAAGTCTACCATCATCCAGATAGCCTTGTACAGCCTGGAGAAAAATGGAGGACTCCCTTCATTGGCATGGCTTCCCCCTTCTGTGACCTTGTCAGGGGTGTTAAAAACCCCATACACATCTCTACCAGCAGAATGTCACATAGCCTTGGTTAAGATTACAGGTTCAACTTTCTTTCTCCTGATAAGAACCTGTTCATCTAGCACCTGAAATTCCTGAAATGCTTCCCCATGATAATCAGGCATTTTGGCACTATAAGCCTTCAGCCAATGACCTTTACTCATCCTGGATATTCTGACCCCCATCTCCATAATTGTATAAGCCTTGAATCACCACAAATAAAGTTGATCTGCCTCCCCAAAGCTGGATCCAATGTGTCCTTATTATTTTAAGTACTCACAGGACTTCTGATCTCCCTGCCTGTCCTCTCTGCTCCCTTCCCCTCAGAGATCAATCTTGGCCAATGTTCCCCAGCTAGCAGGGAGGATCACAGGCCCCCAGGACTTTCTCTCACATGCTTTGTTCTATTTTAGGGTTAGAAGGGGTTAGCAGTTTTTATTTGCTAGTTGGCTTCCTTTCTATGTAAATCATGATGCTCATGATACCAGACTCCCATGCCAGCCCAGAAAGAGAAGAAATGTATCTTAAGTGTACCATAAGAAGAGACAGCTGAGCATTAACTACAGAACTGCCTGCTGCATAGGGCTATGGGCTTTAGAGTTCTCGAGTTGGGAGAATTGCTTTTTTAATTAGGGCCAGTGTAGTTTTCTGGTATGTAGTTCACAGATATGAATGAGGATTGTCTGAATACCCACTATACACCTTTGGGAAGTCTGCATGAGCTTCTCAGTTGTATAATCTTTAAAGGCCACATAAATATTCCTCTGATTGCTCAATGTTTGGCCTTGGTCAGAGAATTCTGTGATAGAGCTTCAGACTGCAGCACCGTGAAGTAATAGTATAGCATGAACCTTTAGCAGGTTGGGATTCCTGAGCTGTATTTGTGAAAATTACTCAATGATAATCAGCCTCATTTTATGATTCCTTATTCCTTCTCACCACAATAGTTGAATTATGGATTTTTGGGTTTGTTTTGTTTTGTTTTCTCATGTCATTTATTTGTAGGGGAAGGTGTTCATGCCATGGTACTCATGAAGACTAGAAGATATTTTGGGGCAGTTGGTTCATTCCCACCTAGTAGGCTCCATAGATCAAACTGGGGTCAACAGATATACCAGAAAGAGCCTTAAGCAACTGATTCATCTCTTTTGGCCCCAATTATAGATGCTATTAGACATTTAAAGTCCTACTCAAGCCAACAAGGAGACAAAAAGGCTGTTAAAAGAGATATCTTCATTTAAGTCAAGACTTCATGAAGATTGAGTAGAAAGTATCCCAGAGAAGTATGCATGGTTTTCAAAAACAAGGACTGGTTTCATGGCAGGCTGGGGAGTAGAAGGAAAACCAATGAAAGTGTTGGTAGAAGGGATCCAGATTCAGAAGAATTCTTTGTCTTCTGATTGACTGACAGATCTGTAGGGTAGAGACTTGTTCCATCATTTTCTTGAAAAGTAGCTTCAGGCCCCACCATTTAAATCCCTGTAAATACACTAATTTTGAAAGTGAAACACATTGAGGAATAAAGGAAAATGGAAATGTGTTGCAAACACTCTTCATACAATAGAGAATACTATATGAAAAAGATAAAAAGAGATTAGACATGACACAGGCAGGCTGGAATAAAGGAGACAGTACCAGGAAACTGTATTTTGTATTTTGCATGTAAAGGTCCATCAAATTAAGGTTATGTCTTTTCTCCTGGCAGAGTAGCTATTTTAGAAATCTGTTTTTAATTCCCTTTCCCTTAATTTTGTAATCTGCTCTACTAAAGATCTCATACAACTATTTTTAACGTCATCAACCACTATAAATACAATTGTTGACTTATATACAAATATACCTCATATGTGAGACAGCCTTACTTAACCACATACACAGTGAATTAATATAATGATTTCAGCCCAAACCAAAATTTAATTGAATTCAGATTCTTTTAAAATCTTGACAAAATTATTGAGATACACAAAGCATTAAATTCTTGTCATTTAAAGTTAGCCCCTTTTAAATGCTACTAAATGTAGATCAATAGTCTAAGGAAGTAAAGAGTATTTATATAAGCATTAGAAGCCTTAGACTGGAAATATACAAGCTAATTACATATAAACCTCAGACACTTATAAGATTCATTCTTTGTAAGCCTTCTGCAAGTGTGAATGTATGTGACTCATCAAAGGTTTTAATATAATCCTCATAGTAATGTATCATGATGTTAATCAAGAATCAAAAATCATATATATGCTAATCTCAGTGTTCCTTAAGCTATTTTATTTTCCTTTTCAAAATAATGACTTGGGATAAGAAGAAGAAAGAAAATTGGACTTTATGAGTTTATGATATTGTGTTTCTGATAACAAACATAAGTGTATTGAGAGTTATCATTATGTCTAAATTTAGTGTACAGTCTCTGGGGTAGCTGTGTAAATGGCTAACTAATACCTATATAAAGTTATGGTTATACTCTAGACAAATTATGGATGTCATTTGAAGATGCAATATTCATTGATAGTGCAACACATCTGGTATATGGAAAGTCAAAGCTATTGTTTTTGTATAGTTCTTTTTACCTAATGATATTTAACAAAATGGTGATTTTTTGTAATACAAAGACTTATATATCTAAGAACCATAAAAAAGTTGAAATTTTCATTGACATATCTATTATGCTGTTTTTGCCAGAGAATCACCTGTATGATTTTATATGTTATGTATTCAGCATTTTATAAGATTTTTCTATTATGTTATATTTGGAGTCTATATAACATTATCTAACATCATCTTCTTTGAACAACATTGGCTTTAATGTTAATAATGTTATAATATATACATATATCAAATTTTATAAGATCTCCGAAAACATTCATTTGTAATTTTATAAGGATATATAAGTTTTAGTAAAGTCATATTTTAAATGATACATATATATGAATATTCATAGTAATTAACCCATAAATACATTCTTATTTAGTATTTTAACTGCATTTAGATTTTAAAATACATTTTAGTTTAGTTCTGTAGTTATGTATTATGGTATTTATATATCTAATGAAACTCAAATTTACAAACCTTTATATATCAGGTAAATGTCATAAAACCATTTTATCTGATTCTTCATATGCAGTTTTCCAAATGTATTTAAAATAGCTTGTTCTGGTCAAACAAAAGTTTATATTTTTTTATTACCCCTGAAGTTCCCAGAAAGAACAATATAAGGCTTAGTTCCTTTTCAGAGGCTCTTTTAAAAGACAATTTTTATCAAAATGTATGTATGCATAAGTACAATATTTGGTAATTTAAAAACCATGTTGTGGCTTAAAGAATGATATTTTGTATAAATATGAAATCAACTTTTAATAAAGTCTTTATTTCAGATGTTTATTTGTATCAAAAATGCTTCCTTTAGAAGCTTAGATACCCATGATAATGTCCTTAGGCCATTTTAGTGGTTTATAAATGTAGTTAATAGACTCAAGTATGGTAGTTTTAATAGATATTAAGAAGTATATTTAGATATTCTGAGCATCTGGGCTAATATCCACTTATCAGTGACTGCATACCATGTATGTTATTTTGTGATTGGGTTACCTCACTCAGGATGATATTTTCCAGTTTCACCCATTTGCCTAAGAATTTCATGAATTCATTGTTTTTAATAGCTGAGTAGTATTCTATTGTGTAAATATACCACATTTTCTGTATCTATCCTTACAATGGATACAGATGTCCCTATATCCATTGAGGGACATCTAGGTTTGTTTCAGCTTCTGGCTATTATAAATAAGGCTGCTATAAACATAGTGGATCATGTATCTTTATTACATGCTGGGGAATCCTCTGGGTATATGCCCAGGAGTGGTATAACAGGGTCCTCTGGAAGGGTCATGCCCAGTTTTCTGAGGAACCGCCAGACTGATTTCTAGAGTGGTTGTACCAGCTTGCAATCCCACCAGCAGTGGAGGAGTATTCCTCTTTCTCCACATCCTCACCAGCACCTGCTGTCTCCTGACCACAGAAGGAGATACAGAGACAAAATGTGGAGCAGAGACTGAGGGAAAGACCATCCAGAGATGACACCACCTAGTGATCCATATTATAAACAGTTACAAAACTCAGACATTATTATCTATGCCCACAAGTACTTGCTGACTGGAGCCGGATATAGCTGTCACCTGGGAGGCTCTGCAGGTGCATGAAAAGTACAGAGGGGGACACTCTCAGCCAATCATTGAACTGAGCACAGGGTCCCCAATGGGGAAGCTAGAGAAAGGACCCAAGGAGCTGAAGGGGTTTGCAGTGCCACTGGAGGAACAACGTGAGTCACCCAGTACTCCCAGAGCTCTCAGGGACAAAAACATCAACCAGATAGTACACATGGTACTACCCATAGCTCTAGACACATAGACAGAAGAGGATGGCCTTGTTAGACATCAAAGCGAGGAGAGGCCTCTGGAAAGGCTCAATGCAGCAGTGTAGGGGAGTACCAGGACAAGGAAGTAGGAGGGGGTTGATTGGGGAACAGGGAGAGGGGAGATGGGTTATGAGACTTTGGGGGGGGGGTAGAACCAGGAAATGGGAAATCATTAGAAATGTAAATAAAAAATATATCTAAATTTTAAAAAAAAGAAGCATATTTAGGATGGTGAATGTGGGAGGATACCACTAGAAAGTCCCAGATTTCAGGGAAGCAAGAGGTTCCCAGGATCCAATGGGGATGACATTAGCTGAAATACCCAAGAAAGGGGAGATAGACCCTGAAGCGACTGCCTCTAGTAGATAGGCATGGCCCCCAGTTGAGGGATGGGGCCACCCACCCATTTCAAATTTTTTAACCCAGAATTGGTCCTGTCCAAAAGAAAGACAGGGACAAAAAAAATAGAGCAGAGATTGAAGAAAAGGCCATCCAGAGACCACCCCACCTAGTGATCCATCCATCTGCAGACACCAAACTCAGACACTATTGCTAATGCCAAGTAGTTCTTGGTATGGCTGTTCCCTGAGTGGCTCTGCCAGCACCTGACTAAGACAGATGCAGATACATCCAACCACTGGACTGAGCCTGGGATCCCAAATGGAAGAGTTAAGGGAAGGGCTGTAGGAGCTGAAGGGGATTGCAACCCTATAGAAAAATAACAGTATCAACTAACCAGACTCCCCAGAGCTCCCAGGGACTAAAGCACCAACCAAAGAGTGCACATGGCTCCAGTCACATATGCAGCAGAGGATTGACTTCTCTGGCATCAATAGGAGGGGAGGCGCTTGGTCCTCTGGAGGCTTTTTGCCCCAGCATAGGTAGATGTTAGAGGGGTGAGGTAGGAGTAGATGAGTGAGTGGAGGAGCTCACTCACAGAGGCAAAGGGGACAGGGGCAAGGGGTTGGGATTGGGGGCACAGGAAAGAGGACAACATTTGAAATGTAAATAAATAAAATAACCAATTAATAAAAAAAGAAAGAAGCATGTTTAATTTTATGAAATAAGGGAGTATGGGTTTATCAGAAATATGAAGAGATACTTAAGCCCAAATTATATTTATTACAGAATAAAACAAATTAAGATCATCTATTTCTATTTTGCAAATCATACTGCTCACTGTTTTTTTTTAAAAGGCTTAATTACAATAGCAAGGGTTTAAGCTTTAAAGTGGCCTTTGTTTTTTCAGTCTTGAGAGTCGGATTAACAATTTAAAGCTTGTTTTTTTGTTTGTTTGTTTTTGTTTTTAGGATGTTGTTCATTTTGCTTTCTAAGTTTTGGACCTTTTGTTGCATTGGGCTTAGGGGTTTGGGGTTGTGTTTTGAGAGCAAACTCAATGTTGGGTGGGGAGGGGTAGGAAGGGGCTTGGACAAGGGGAAGACTATAATCAAAATACATTTAAATTTAAAATTGTTTGAAGTAAGAAAAATGCATACACATTTACTATCACTTAAATAACAGTCTACTTAAATAACAGGTTTTCATTTGTTTGTTTTGTTTTGTTTTTAAGAGTTAACTGTTGAGTCCTGTGCGAAAGTCGAGAAAACTCACTTCAAATGCAGAAGCTTAAAATTGAAAAGCTTTCTTTACTGAGTGCTAAGGGAGACAATCAGTTTAGGATCTGAACCATGTCCCAGAAGGGAGATTGTACAGCATTTTTAAAGGATGAGAACACAAACGGGAGAAACCAGATCCAGAGGGGAGTTAGAGGGAGCTGCAGTGTAATCCAATTGTATTTTGACATTATGGGTAAAGCAACGGAGTACCTGTTGGAGACTGAAACTCTCCTGGGCACCTGGTGTCAAGGTACTTAATTCATTCTCCTAGACATTAGGTGTGGTGCGCAGAGTAATAAAGAGACAAAGGAGCAGGTCTTCTGCATGAGTTAATTAGGGTATAACAGGAAAATTTGTTATAAAACTTATGTACCTTGATTTAGATAACAACAATTTCTATAATCTTTACTGGTTAACAGAAAACAGAAGTGGGATAGGAGTTCGTTCCTAGGCCTGGAAACATGAACTTGCTTGACCCTGCCAGCAAGATGGGGTTGTCCCAGAGATGTGTGGACTCAGACAGCCGTTTACAACAGAAGCTGTTGCACTATAGCAAGTCCCCAGCTCCGCTAGTGCCGGGGACCTTGAATTTAGTTTCTCATTTCTATGAGAAATCATTCTCCATTTCTATGATTTAATGGAGTTCGATGATGAAGTACTTAGAATAAGTTTCTTTTGTTTATTCTGACATTAATGTCTCAATATCTACTTTTCTAAAAGACTAAAAGCCATTGAAGCGACAGTTTTTCAGCCAGTTTTTGCCTTCGCAAAAGGCAAAAAAGGAGATAGTGGCTTCTGAAAGTTCAAAAATTATCCTTTAAAATAAATTCTCCCATTTAAAGACAGCCTACTCTCATGCACACACATTTAATTTTTGACAATTTCACTCCTCAGTGCCATAGTTACATCATTTCTATCTCTCCCTTTCTTCCCCCCTGCCCTCCTTCACTTTTAAGTTCTTGCCTTCTTTAGTTGCAATTCTAGTTTTCTTCTGTTGTTGTGATAACATATTCATCAAAAGCAACTTACAAGTTACAGTCTACCATAAGGAAAGCCGGGGCAAGAGCTTAAAGCTGAAAACAGTTATGGGTGCTGCCCGGAGGCTTGTTTCCCCTAGGTTGCTCAGTCTGCTTTCTCATACAGCCCAGGCCCACCTGGCCAGGGTTGTACCATCATCCACAGTTCCTGGGCCTTCTCAAATTAATCAGCAATCAAGAAAATGCCCACAGGCATTTCCACAGTCCAATCTAACATGAGTAATTCCTCAGCTGAGATTCTTTCTTCCTAGGTGTATCTAGGTTTACATAATATGACAAAATGGTTGCAAGCCTAACCCTAACCCTAACACTAACCCTAACCCTCACCCTAACCCTCACCTTAACCCTCACCTTAACCCTAACCCTCACCCTCACCCTCACCCTCACCCTCACCCTCACCCTCATCCTCACCCTAACCCTAACCCTAACCCTTACCCTAACCCTAACCCTAGCCCTAACCCTAACCCTGTGGGTTAAAGACACATCTTAAGGAACAAAGCACAATTATTTTAGCCCATTTATTATTGCTTGTAAATCTTTAAGACTCACCACTTGAGATCAGATTAGCTATCAGGGACAGGCCCTGGAGAAAATCCAATTTTCTCCTCTCAGCAGCATTAAAGCCTGTAGTTCTTCATATGCCCAGGTTAGACCCCTGTGAAATTCCCTCTTTTCATGTTGGCATGTCAACTGGTGTTGTCATGGTTCAGGTCAAGTTTAGGCAACTATATTGTTGATATTTTGTGGATATAGCTTTCCTGTTGGTCTCCAAGATGCCAGACGTTAAACGGGAAATTTAACAGTTGGGTTTGGCCACCCTGTACTCAATTGTCTTCTCCATTTTAATGAGTTGTGGCTCTCTATAATAGTCTTCATCTACTGAAAAATGCCGCTGCTTCAATGAGGCGTAAGAGCTACACTTATCTGTGGGTATCAAGACAAGTATTTAGAATGCCATAAGAAGTTATACTAGTTAAGAATCTGGCAGTATGAGGTGTTGTATTTTATAAAAAGGTTAGGAAAGAAGAAATGTCAGAGACCAAACTGTGGAAAAACAAACCCTCAACAGCCCTCACCTTGAAAGTTCATTGACCTTGCGGTTTACAGCAACCGCCCCCCTTCTTCACACAAGGCTGATCAACTGGTTCTCATCCTGGCGGAACACCTGGGGTTGTCTAGGTGGAACCAGCATTCCAGAAATGCTGCTGGAAGCCACAGCCAGCATCCATCCTGGATGACCTTTCCTCTTTCTGTGATTCTAACATTCCCCTCAGCCCCTCCCTACTACCTCTTATGGTGGGTTCAAAACCAGGCATTTTGCGGTTCATTAAAGAGGCTTTGACAAAGAACACCCCATTTGCTTGGCCTCGCTCCCTTTCCCGCCCGTTTCTCTCTTTCAGGCTTGGGTTCCCCTTGGCTCCCCGAATTATTAAGAAACATGTTTTGTGGATGTGTAGTCAGGTGTGAAGACAGTGTCTCTGCTGGCCCATGCTGAGGCATCCCTTCCCCCCGAGGGACCAGGTATATGAAACTATAATATAGAGTAGAGCTTATTCAGGGCATGGGAAAGGAAGTAGAGGGAGGAAAGACAGAGAAAGGCAGAGGGGGGGGGGGAGGAGTAGAAGTAGGCCATGAGTGCATGGAGAGAAGGAGAGGATAATGAAGGGGGAGAACAGGAGCAAGAGGACAGAGCAAGAACAAGGGATCAAGAAAGTGAGGAGGGGGTCAAGTATCCCCTTTTATAATGAGTCAGGCATGCCTGGCTGTTGCCAGGGTAGAGCCTAGACTAAATGACAACAGTTGGGGTGAGATCTACACTTATCTGTGGGTATCAAGACAAGTATTTGGAATGCTGTAAGAAGTTATACTGGTTAAGAATGTGGCAGTGGTAGGTTCTCAGGGTTCTCTGACTTCTCTAGCCATACATATTTGGCCAAGTTTACAATACCAGGCCTGAATTTCCTTCCACTGAGTGAGCTTCAAGTCTAATTAGACAGCTCTTGGGTAACCCCAAGAGTGCTAAATTTTAAATTGATTTTGCTAAAATCAATGATAACTTTAGCTTTTGATACACATTTTAGAAGTCAAAAGTCAAGTTGGTTATTCTCAGTGATTCTACGGGCATATTAAGCCTTTCCCTGTAATATCTCCATGTGCATTGGGTTAAAGGCACTTCTTAAGGAGCAAAGCACAAGCTAACGATAGGGAAATAGTTCAGTTAAGTTCTGTCTGGCAGATACTCCTTCCTATGTTCACCAATAAGTTTAGAAGCAGTTCAACCAAAGCTTTTCTTAAGGCCCTGATGTATGGAGAAGAAACATAGCCCCTTCTCAGAACCAGGAATATGAACATCTGAGCCAGTAATGGCCTGGAGCCAGGGCCTTTGTGAGACTGTGGATTCAGACCTTAAGATTCCACCCTAAGGGACTATAGTCATCCGTCCCAAGGCAACTGTATACTGTCTGTTTTGCTTTTGAGATGCCTGTGTCCTGTTTGTGCTACATTGTTTGATTAACTCTTTTGTGATTTTATCCCATTGTATAATATTCCTTTGCTGACACTGTCCTGTTTTCAGATCAAAAAAATTGTATATAAGGTGCTGTATTTCTTAATAAACTTTTTTGCATGTGGAAGACCTCCTGATACCAAAGGTTCTTATCTATCTTGTATTTTCTTTATCTTCCCATTTCCTGTCCACCTGTCACTGAGAACCCTGTCACTAAAGAATGAAGATTTGCTGGTCCAGGTCAGATAGCCCTTTTTATGTGTCTTAGCCCCATCACCAAATGATGAATAGTTCTAATTAGTGGAGGGTGATCAGTACCCTACAAATGGGATATGCTCTTCCAACATTATTATGAGACTTCTGACCATACCTCCTTGGTAAACAAAAACAAAAACCCCTCAGTACTATCATTTACTACCTTAGTCATCTGCAGCCACAGAGTAAGCAGCATTTATCTCTTTAGTTCAGAGTGAAATTTTATGTTGATTAATCTCTAATGGGACTATTGTTGCCTACATCAAGACAGTTATCATAGACACAAACTAATAAACAAAATGACATACACACCAAAAGTGGGCTTATATTTAGAGGGTACTCTCATATCATGAAACAACTAATCACCTAAAATTCTCCCTAGAGCCACCAACCTAGCACAGACTGTTCTCCATGCCTATAAAAACTTAGCAACTACTCATGAGAATTCTGGGAAAGAAGTTATGTCAGCAGAGAATGACTGAGATTAGAACTGCAGTCATGTGGAGAGGTCGAATGCTGCAGGTCCAGAAGTTAATAGCCTTAGCTTGGGCTAGTTTTCACTTCCCTGACTACCTCTGCATGAAAACTAGTATCTTATAAATAGATTTAAAAATAAATAAATAAAATAAACATTTACAATTTATTTATTTACAACATAGCATGCTTTTTATCAACCCAAAACCTTAGAATGTCAACAGATAACATCTGAGGCTTACAGAAAATCTCCCATCTCACTGTATCTGCCTCATGTGATGATATTGCATTGAAGCTGGCCTTGGTTTATGACTACCCTTGTTTTGTAGAATTGTGAAGTATCATTAAACTGCTTCCATGTTGGAACATGGAATCTGGGGTAACCTAACTCAATCTTGCTAGGCCATAGATTTAACCCTAGAATAAGGTATTCTAGAGTTATCTCTTATTCCCCATAAATTAGAGCTCTGGATTTTTGTTGTTGCTGTTGTTATTGTTGTTGTTGCTTTGCTTTGTTTTGTTTTGATTCATTGTTTTGGTTTTGGTCAGCAAAATAGAAAATGCTCCAAAATTTACCTTGATTCAAATGTAAACAAACAAGGTCCTAAAAACTTTAGCCTGAATCTTTAGTACACAAGAGCAGTAACCCAGCAGTTAATCATTCCTCAGACAGTAGAAATAGTTCATATAATATCCACTGGTAATATAATATGACCCAAGGAAGTCCAAATGGCTGCCACAGTTCAGTTATAAAGGTATAGATGAAAAGTCTAAACCTGGGAATGTCAAGTCAAGCTATACAAAAAAACTATCAAAGTGAATTATTCTGGCAAAGAAACTGTGAACTTTCCTGAAATATAGCCAAAAACCATTCAGCAAGTGTCTCAACCAAGCCTTAGAAAATAACAAGTATTTTAAAGCACTTGATTTCTCTCAAGACTTCTTTATAAACCAGCACAAAGACAATACAGAGTCCAGACCTCAGAGCTTACCTGCAACTTTCCAGATCATAAGACTGAATAGCTAATATGCTCTTCACAAATAAGGCCAGGTTAAAATTTAAATTCATTCCCCTTTATATGCATTCACAGGCAACCAACATAGGGGTGGGGGAAACAGGATAAAGCTGCCAGCAGTTGGTGCTATCAGTTGACAGTGGGTTTAAAGGACACTTCCAAGGATGTACAAGTGGACAGTGGCAAGAAGCTTACTACTCAACAGCTAGATGCCACACACGGTGTTGGGTTTTTATGTTACTGCTAGGTTGGGGGCCCATTTGCAAAATATGGTTTTCTGAGCTTGCTGTCTGTGGTTTGTCATTATGAATACTTAAACATCTTGGGTGTGGGATCCAGTACTGACACTGACTCAGATTGTTGAGGGTAAGACTTCTATTACAAGAATTATTAACACTGTGGGAAGACAGACAACATGTCAGGGAATCTGAGGAGAATCAGACCCACAGGGAGGAGGGTTGTAATTCTTATAGATCTCTGATAAAGAGGGAAGATTTCATAGAATACACCTGTACCAGAGCTGTCTGGCTCCAACAAGTGACAGAGAAGATGCAGGTGGGAATTACTTTCAGGTATTCCAGAAAGGCTTCATACCTGGGCCAAGGGCACAAGCCAGTTTCTGTCAACCCCAGAAGGGTTTCCAGTCTTCCTCCTTGCCAACTTGTTTTTTCTCATATATTAATTCTCTAAGTCTTTGCCTAAGGCTTTCCTCTTTGCCCAGCACTCCTGCCTTGCTGAGAATTCCCCTACATTCCAACCATGGGTGCTTTCTTAGCAAACCATTGTGCTGCTGGTTGCCTATGTCAAAAGTCTTACTGGCAGCTTAAGGGCATAGACCCACTGCCTCAGTTTCCCTGTATTCCCAAGAAATTGAGAAACAGAAATTGGCAAGGAAAATTGACAAAGTTCATCTTGTCAAGAACTGAGGAGAGAAACTCATTAGATTACCTCTCCCCCTCTCTCTCCCAGGAAGAGTGACAGTTTTATAAGAAAGATGAAATAAAAGCCAGAAAGTATTCATATGCTGATCTGTGGGATGAACTGTCAGAGTTTGTGCAATGTCTCCCCAGGAGACACATTCCCCTTCTTTTGGTATCAGTGGTTCAGCCTGTTCTCTACTCAGCCACTGATTCCTGGGTCCATTAATCCTTTAAGGTCCATGTATCACCTTGGGGAAGCCTTTGAATAGGTGGCAAGATTACTTTCACAGTGAGTATAGTCCCATTCTAGCCGTCCTGCTCCTAGCATTAAAAATCCTGCTAGGTATGATGGTAAATGCTTATTAGCTCAGCTACTAGAAAGTCAAGGAAGCAGAACCACAAGTTTGGAACTATCTGTCTCAAAATGAAATAAAAAAGAAAAGCTTAATAACTGGTCAGGTAGCTCAGTGCATACAGATGCTTAATGCCAAGCCTTACTATCTGAGGTCAACACTGTTTGTTAAAGAAAAGTGAGCCAACCTCCACAAGTTGTCCTCTGACTATACATGAGTTCTGTGGCTTGCATGTGTGAATTCAAGTGCATACACACACATACGCATATACACATATGCGTGCACACACACATATACACACCAAATAAAACATAATTTCATTTGAAGAAGAATTTGGGGTAAGCATATCTCATTAGTAACGATTTTGCTTAGCAAATGCAGGGTTCTAAGGTAAATGTTTAGTACCATATGTTGTGTATTATAAAAGTCTAGGACTAGTACACCTCAAAATCACAGGAGTCCCAGGTCAGATCATGATGCTTCATTAGAAAGACAATACATATGGCCAAGGGCAAGCAAGTGTCTTCTGTAATATATCTCTAGCAAATATGTTTTTAGGAATTATAAGAGGTCTGATGTGCATTAGCCCTCTTGTGTCTATAAAATGCTGCTTCTTTAAAATACTCCATCACCTCTGGCTCTTCCAATCTTTCTGCCTCTTTAGATCCATTAACCTTGAGGAGAGATGTAAGGGTCCATGATTCGCTGAAGGATGGATGTTACCTCAGACTCCAATAATATATAAACACAGAGTTTTGTTCTGCAGAAGTCCAGGATTCTGGGGTCCCATTACCAAAATAGAGAGGTACCCAAGTGAGTCTGCAGGCCTGATTTAAAGCACATTAAGGAATTTCAGGGTAGGTGACCACTCTCTTAATCTGTTGGATCCATCTCTGTAGACATTCCATTACCAGGGTGCTGGAGCTAAAAACTTGCTAGGTAGGTCTAGAAACTGTTGTCTGAGGAAGCAGCTGAGGAAATCTGGAAACTACTGCTGACCTATTGTCCTTGCCTCAAGCCATGAGGTGGGGCAGCTTCTGAGGCCTGGAATTGCCTGGAATTGCCCAGTTCTTGGAAACAGATTTAGTCCTAGTTTCCTTAACTGCTGATTTGAAGACTGTTGTGGAATCAGCCTAACCTTCTCAGAGGAACAAAGACATCCCAACCAGGGCTGAGTATACAACTAGAGTCTCTCTCTCTCTCTCTCCTCTCTCTCTCTCTCTCTCTCTCTCTCTCTCTCTCTCTCTCTCTCTCTCTCTCTCTTTCTCTCTCTCTTTCTCTCTCTCTTTTTCTCTCTCTGCCTAATATCTGGTTGTTGGTTTCTGTGAATTACCATATACTTCAAGAAGAAGCTTCTATGATGAGGGTTGAAGAATACATAATATTTTTGCAAGTTCAAGCCAGACAAATCGTAGCACTGAGCAAGAGAATAGGCACAAAGTTCCACCCTTAGCCAAGAAACTTTGACAAAGAGAGCTGCTTGGACAGGAAAAATCAATTATCTTCATTGGAGTGAAGCTGTGTATATCAGCCTTCCATCAAGCCTCCTGACTATTTAGTCAACAAAAGCATCAGTGCCGGCAAACCACCAGGGGTCTACCTGTGCCCAGGACCTGAGCACATAGGCGGTTCATGTGCCAGCTGGCCTGTCGTGGAGCCTGTGTCCTACCTGGAGATCAGGAGAGGGGGTGACTCCCCGCTGCAATGTTCCCTGCCTGCCGTGGCAGAAAAGCAGCCCCAGGTACTGATATATCCTGAGTTTAAGAGCTCTGGAGGCACAAACCGCCAGGGGTCTGCCTGTACCCAGGACCTGAGCACATAGGCAGTTCATCTCCTAGTCAGCCTGTCATGGGGCCTGTGTCCTATGTGGGGATCAGCAGAGGGAGTGACTCTCCAGCACTATCTGTGCTCCATGACAGAGCAGTTGGGTAGCACCTGGTTCACTGAGACAACCCAAGTATAACATTGCTTGGGGCAAGACTCAGCAGGGCTCCAATGGCATAAAAGAGGAAAGCAGCACATCAGCAATCTGGGCCAGAAGAAACCCAGGCATCCAGTGTTGCGGAAATAGCCTTAAAGGTCCACAGGAGGTTGAAGCAGCAGCCAGTGACAATAAGACCATCTAACACCAGTGAGAACTGATTGGCTAAAGGCAAACATAGGAACCTTACTAACAGAAACCAAGGCATTATGGCAGCATCTGAACCCAATTCTCCAACAGCAAGTCCTGGATATCCCAACACACCAGAAAAACAAGATTTGGTTTTAAAATCACTGGTCATGATGCTGGTACAGGAACACATGAAGGACATACTTAAAGAAATTCAGGAGAAAATGGATCAAAAATTAGAAGCCCTTACAAGGGAAACACAAAAATTATTGAAAGAAATTCAGGAGAATACAAAAGCCAATAAGGAGGAAACGCAAAAATCACTTAAAGAAATACAGGAGAACTTTGATCAACAGGCAGAAGTCATGAAAGAGGAAACACAAAAATCTCTTAAAGAATTAGAGGAAAACACAAACAAGCAAATGACAGAACTGAGCAAAAACTTCCAGGATCTAAAAACAGAAGTAGAAACAACTAAGAAAGCACAAAGGGAGACAAATTTGGAGATAGAAAATCTTGGGAAGAAATCAGGGGCCAATGATGAAAATATCAACAACAGAATACAAGAGATAGAAGAAAGAATCTCAGATGCCTAAGATAGCATAGAAACCATGGACTCAACAGTCAACGAAAATGCAAAATGCAAAAAGCTTGAAACCCAAGACATCTAGGAAATCTAGGACACAATGAGAAAGCCAAACCTAAGGATTATGGGCATTGATGAGAGTGAAGATTTACAACTTAAAGGGCCAGCAAATATCTTCAACAAAATTATGGAAGAAAACTTCCCTAACCTAAAGAGAGAGATGCCCTGAATATACAAAAAACCTACAGAACTCCAAACAGACTGGACCAGAATAGAAATACCTCCCAACACATAATAATCAAAACCCCAAATGTACTAAACAAAGAAAGAACACTAAAGGCAGTAAGAGAAAAAGGCCAAGTAACATATAAAGGAAGACCTATCAGAATTTCATCAGACTTCTCACCAGAGACCATGAAAGCTAGAAGATCCTAGGCAGAGCTCATGCAGACTCTAAGAGAACACAAATGCCAGCCAAGACTACTATACCCAGTGAAACTCTCAATCACTATAGATGGAGAAACCAAGATATTCCAAAACAAAACCAAATTTACACAATATCTTTCAACAAACCCAGCCCTACAAAGGATAATAGGGGGAAAGCACCAATACAAGGAGGGAAACTATACCCTGGAAAAAGCAGGATATTAACCTTCTTTCATCAAACCCAAAAGAAGATAACCACACAAGTATAAAATTAACATAAAAATGATGGGAAGCAATAATCACTATTCGTTAATATTTCTTAACATCAATGGACTCAATTACCCAATAAAAAGACATAGACTAACAGACTGGATATGTAAACAGGACCCTACATTTTGCTGTATACAGGAAATATACCTCAGTGTCAAAGACAAAAACTACCTTAGAGTAAAAGGCTGGAAGACAATTCTACAAGCAAATGGTCTCAGGAAACAAGCCGGAGTTGTCATTCTAATATCAGATAAAATTGACTTTCAACCTAATGTCATCAAAAGAGACATGGAAGGACACTTCTTGCTGGTCAAAGGAAAAATCCACCAAGAAGAACTCTCAATCCTGAACATCTATGCTCCAAATGCAAGGGCACCCTCATTCATAAAAGAAACTTTACTAAAGCTCAATTGCACCTAACACAATAATTGTGGGTGACGTAAACACCCCACTCTCCTCAATGGACCGATCAGGAAAACAGAAACTAAACAGGGACACAGTGAAACTAATTGAAGCTTTGGACCAATTGGATTTAACAGATATATATAGAACTTTTCATCCCAAAGCAAAAGAATATGCCTTTTTCTCAACATCTCATGGTACCTTCTCCAAAATCGATCATATAGTTGGTCACAAGGCAGACAAATATAAGAAGATCGAAATAATCCCATTCCTCGTATCAGATCACTATGTAGTAAAAGTGGCCTTTAATAACAACAAAATCAACAGAAAGCCCACATACACGTGGAAACTGAAAAGTACTCTACTTAATGATACCTTGGTCAAGGAAGAAATAGAGAAAGAAATCAAAGATTTTTAGAATTTAATGAAAATAAAGGTTCAACATATCCAAATTTATGGGACCCAATGAAAGCAGCGCTAAGAGAAAAACTCATAGCTTTGAGTGCCTCCAAAAAGAAATTGGAAAGAGCATACACTAGAAACTTAAGGGCACAACTGAAAGCCCTGGAACAAAAAGAAGCTAATTCACCCAGGAGGAGAAGAAGACAGGAAATCATCAAACTCAGGGCTGAAATCAATCAAGTAGAAACTAAGAGAACCATACAAAGAATCAACAAAACCAGGAGCTGGTTCTTTGAAAAAATCAACAAGATATATAAACCCTTAGCCAGACTAACCAAAGGGCACAGAGAAAGAATCCAAATTAACAAAATTAGAAATGAAAAGGGAGATATAACAGCAGAAACTGAGGAAATTAAAAAAATTATCAGATCCTACTACAAAAGCCTGTACTCAACACAACTCAAGAATCTGGAGGAAATGGACAATTTCTTAGACAGATACCAAATACCAAAATTAAACCAGGATCAAATAGATCATCTAAACAGACTCATAACCCCTAAAGAAATAGAAGGGGTCATAGAAAGCCTTCCGACCAAAAAAAGCACAGTACCAGATGGTTTTAGTGCAGAATTCTATCAGACCTTCAAAGAACACTTAACATCAATACTCTTCAAACTATTCTACCAAATAGAAACAGAAGGAACACTAGCCAACTCGTTCTAAGAAGCCACAATTACGCTGATACCAAAACCACACAAAGATCCAACAAAGAAAGAGAATTTCAGGCCAATATCCCTTATGAATATTGATGCACAAATACTCAATAAAATTCTTGCCCACCGAATCCAAGAACACATCAAAATGATCATCCACCTTGATCAAGTAGGCTTCATCCCCAGGATGCAGGGATGGTTCAATATAAGGAAATCCATCAATGCTATCCACTACATAAACAAACTCAAAGAAAAAAAAAACCACAGGATCATTTCATTAGATGCTAAAAAATTCAGCATTGTTTCATGCTAATAGTCTTGGAAAGAACAGGAATTCAAGGCCCATATCTAAACAAATTAAAAGAAATACACAGCAAACCAGTAGCCAATATCAAACTATATGGAGAGAAACTTGAAGCAATCCCACTAAAATCAGGGACTAGACAAGGCTGCCCCCTTTCTTCTTATCTTTTCAATATAGTACTTGAAGTCCTAGTTAGAGCAATTAGACAACATAAGGAGGTCAAAGGGATACAAATTGGAAAGGAAGAAGTCAAACTATCACTATTTGCAGATGATATGGTAGTATACTTAAGTGACCCAAAAAACTCTACCAGAGAACTCCTACAGCTGATAAACAACTTCAGCAAAGTGGCTGGTTATAAAATCAACTCAAGCAAATCAGTAGCCTTTCTATACTCAAAGGATAACCATACTGAAAAAGAAATTAGGGAAATGACACCCTTCACAATAGCCACAAACAGCATAAAGTATCTTGGGGTGACTCCAAGTGAACCAAACAAGTGAAAGACCTATAGGACAAGAACTTCAGGTCTCTGAAGAAGGAAATAAAAGAAGACCTCAGAAAATGGAAAAATCTTCCATGCTCATGGATCGGCAGGATTAATATAGTTAAAATGGCCATCTTGCCAAAAGCAATCTACATATTCAATGCAATCCCCATCAAAATCCCAACACAGTTCCTCGTAAGCTTAGAAAGAGCAATTCTCAAATTCATCTGGAATAATAAAAAACCTTGGATATCTAAAACTATTCTCAACAGTAAAAGAACTTCTGGGGGAATCAGTATCCCAGACCTCAAACATTACTACAGAGCAATAGTGATAAAAACTGCATGGTATTGGTACAGGGACAGGCAAGTGGACCAATGGAATAGGATTGAAGACCCAGAAATGAACCCACAGAATTATGGTCACTTGATCTTTGACAAAGGAGCAGAAAACATCCAGTGGAAAAAAGATAGCCTTTTCAACAAATGGTGCTGGTTCAATTGGAGGTCAGCATGCAGAAGAATGCGAATTGATCCATTCTTGTGTCCTTGTACTAAGCTCAACTCCAAGTGGATCAAGCACCTCCACATAAAACCTGACACACTGAAACTAATAGAAAAGAAACTGGGGAAGACCCTTGAAGACATGGGCACAGGGGGAAAATTACAAAGTTTCTGTAAGGCAAAGGACACTGCCAAAAGGACAAATCGGCAACCAACAGATTGGGAAAGGATCTTCAGCAACCCTAAATCTGACAGAGGGCTAATATCTAATATACACAAAGAACTCAAGAAGGTAGACCCCAGAGAACCAAATAACCCTATTAAAAATTGGGGTACAGAGCTAAACAAAGAATTTTCACATAAAGAACTTCAGATGGCTGAGAAGCACCTTAAGAAATGTTCAACATCTTTAATCATTAGGGAACTGCAAATCAAAACAACCCTGAGATTTCACCTCACACCAGTCAGAATGGCTAAGGTTAAAAACTCAAGAGACAGCAGGTGTTGGTGAGGATGTGGAGAAAGAGGAAGACTCCTCCACTGCTGGTGGGATTGCAAGATGGTACAACCACTTTGGAAATCAGTCTGGAGGTTCCTCAGAAAACTGGACATGACACTTCTGGAGGACCCTGCGATACCACTCCTGGGCATATACCCAGAGGATTCCCCAGCATGCAATAAGGACACATGCTCCACTATGTTCATAGAAGCCCTATTTATAATAGCCAGAAGCTGGAACGACCCCACGTGTTCCAGCTATACAATATATTTGGTTCCAAATATACAAAAAATTTGGTATATTTACACAATGGAGTACTATTCAGCCATTAGAAAGAATGAATTCATGAAATTCTTAGACAAATGGATGGAGCTGGAGAACATCATACTAAATAAGGCAACCCAGTCTCAAAAGATCAATCATGGTATGCACTGACTGATAAGTGGATATTAGCCTAGAAACTTGGAATAACCAAGACATAATCAACATATTAAATGATGTCCAAGAAAAACAGAGGAGTGGCCCCTGGTTCTGGAAAAACTCACTGCAGCAGTATAGGGGAATACCAGAACAGGGAAGTGGAATGGGGTGGATGGGGGAAGAAGGGGAGGGAAGAGGGCTTATGGGACTTTCGGGGAGTGAGGAGCCAGAAAAGGGGAAATCGTTTGAAATGTAAATAAAAAATTCATCGAATTAAAAAAATCAGTGCCATGGTTTTTAATTGCTATTTCCTTCTGTTTTTGTTTATTAAGAGAGAAAAATGGGGGAAGTCTTGGAGGAGTTGAGGATTGGACAGGAGTATGATTAAAAGAAATATGAAGAGTAATAGGAAAACAAATCAGAAGTTAAATGGCTTCCTGTTGACCTACTAAATAAGGTTGAAGTCTAGCATTGCCCAAATAGATATCTGAGCTCAGTGCAATATGGAAGACTCTCTTGATTATAGGGCTTCCTCTTCTCTGGCCTTGTCTGGGGAGCTCAACACCACCACCACTACTACCACCACCACCACTACTACCACCACCACCACAACCACCACAACCACCACAACCACCCCACCAGGCAGCTACCTGAAGAATGTCACATAGTCTTGTTTAAGATTACAAGTTCAACATCCTTTCTCCCAATTAGAACCTGCTTAGCTAGCACCTGAGATTCCTGAAATGCTTCCCCATGCTAATGAGGCATTTCAGTACCCTAAGGTCTCAGTCAAGACCTTTGCTCTTCCTGGATGTTTCCACCCTCATTCCCCAAAATTGTATAAGCCATAAGCCTTGAATTACCCCAAGTAAATTTGATCTGCCTCCCTGTAACTGGTCCCGGTGTCATCATGAACCATGCATACTCACAGGGCTTCTGGACCGTCCCTGTCCACCCACATCTATTGGCAATGCTTCCTTTACCCATGTGGACATCCAGATGGGCATGGCTGCTTCTTTGTAATCCCAGATCTGTATGGCAAATATCTGGAACAAGCTGGTTTGCAAGATTAGCCTTTAACGTTTGATTGAGATGACATTCCTTCTAAAGAACAGGGTAAGGGTCAGTTGAGAAGATTCCCAACATCAATCTCAGGTTGAGCACATACACCTGTACATGTATCCATATGCACATAAACATCCCAGCACTCGGGAGCACGCCACATACACATGAAAATAAGAAAACTTGTAAGAGAAAGAGGTCTGAGAAGATCTGCGGTCATCCAAGTATCATCTTGGAATTGAACAGAAACATGGATTGGAAACAAAGACAAAAAAATTAAGTGAACAATATTTTGTCTAGACCATGAATTGTGTTTGTTTTCCATCAAAAGAGTGAGAGGCAGACAGGATACCAAATATAAGAAGACCTGAAGAGCACAGACACGTATTTCTTTCTAGGTCTCGCAGTCCTAGACCATTACAACCAGTTTCCAACTCCTTCCACATAATAGAATAAATCAAAATCTCCTTCTCTGTGTGGAAGAAAATAAAAAAAAAAAACACACTGGGTAAGTCATGACGCACCACCCTAACCATTTTAGTTATGCAATACGCCTATAGTTGGTTCCTAATTAGCTTGCTCAATGTTGTTAGTGGAGACAAAAATTACTGTGCAGATGTGTGTCTTCTTCCTGGTATGTTATGATGGAGATATCTCCCATCATCCTGGATTATAACATGAATGAAAAAAAAAGAAGGAAAAAGGAAAGGAACTGAAGGATGGGAGGATTTTGTTCCCAAACCTGAGATTGCAATAAATCCTTAACCTGTGTACCTAATTAGGGAGCAGCAGCAAATGACTAAATGACTAGATAATATAGAGGTGATATTTTACCAGGAAATTAATTCCTGACATCAGAATACACCTACTCTCTAAGCCTTATTTATTCTCAGTTCATGCTTAGTTCATGTGGATAATAAATTTTCTCATTTCTCCTTCAGGATCCTATTTAGATAAATAAAGGACTAATCTTTCCTCCACCTGTTATTGTCATTGATCAGATCCTTCTCAACATGACTACCTCAATCTAATTACCATATCGTGGGGAAGATGTTTTAAAGGTTCCTGTTTTTAATTGACATTAATATTTGTGATTGTGAGTTCTTATGTGCACCATGTGGGTGTGTGGTGCCTGTGGAGTGCAGCAGAGAGTATCGTATCTCTTGGAGCTGGAGTTATAGGCAGTTATGTAATTTACTGTTAGTTCTGAGATCTAAACTCAAGTCCTCTGTAAGACCAGTAAATTATTTTAACTGTGACCTATTTGCTTCTCCAGTCCTTTGATTGGAGATATCCAATGTAAAATATTTTTACCTACTTCCTCCTGTATCTCTCCAATCCCACTTTTTTTTTTTTTTTGGTTTTTTTTTTTTTCGAGACAGGGTTTCTCTGCATAGCCCTGGCTGTCCTGGAACTCACTCTGTAGACCAGGCTGGCCTCGAACTCAGAGATCCGCCTGCCTCTGCCTCCCAGAGTGCTGGGATTACAGGCATGCGCCACCACCGCCCAGCTCCAATCCCACTTTTTGTCTCCCTTTCTTCTCTCTTAAAAACCTTATTGTTTTAATTAATGACTATGTGTGTGAATCTGAAAGAGATTAATGTGCACAACATGTGTGCAGATGCCCCCCCGAAGCCTGAAGGCATTGGAAATTTTGGAATTGGAGTTATAATAAGTTGAGCGATATCAAACATGGATGCTGGAATACAAACCTGGGTCCTCTGAAAGAGCAGTAAATGTTCTTAATGACTGAGCTGTCTCCCCAACCTACTTTTCTTCACTTTTAATTTATAAGGAGGTGTCTAACTGTCTCTAAACTTTCAAGCTATCATAGAGTAAATGAGAGAATTTGAAACTCTTCTATAAATTGTGTAGACATCTGTTACCCAGGATTATGAAGAGCATTTTTATGGTCTTCTGGCATAGTCAGTCAGTAGAAATTATTATAAGGCTTGAGCTTCACTAGCAATATGGCTTGGAAAATTATAGCATCAATTCCTAATCATATTTGGACAGGAGTTCAGCTTACATAATATGGTCTTAATGTTGTTTATAAGAACTTGTTGGAAGATAACTTTGTTTTGATAAATTAAACATTCTTTTATCCGAGCTCTGATAAACAAATATGAATAAGCCACAGAGATATCAAGAAGATTTATTGAATAATACTGACAGTCACATCAAGGTTTCTGGGCTTTGTCTTTAACTTTCATTATAAATCCTCTTGCTATTCCAAATTCTTTATTATTAGAATGATAAAGTAACTGGGGTTTTTTGCAATCAGTTTAGTTTTTACCACTTATGATTGTTTTTAAAAAAACTTGTTTTGATCTTGGTAAATTCTTTTTTATTTAATTATTATAGATAGTCAGGAAATATTTATCAAAGAATTCTTCCTTGCATTTCGGGAATGAATTTATGCTGGGGATAATAATTCTTTTCAGATATGCCAACAAAACTAGATTGTATGTCTGTGATAAATTAATGAATACAATCATTATTAATAATATTCTTTCTGAGTTGGACCGATAGATAGCTTAGAAGTTAAGAGCACTTACTACTGTTGCAGAATCCCAGGTTCAATTTCCAGAAACCATATGGTAGCTTATGACTATCTTTAACTCCAGACACAGAGCATCCAAATCCCATTTGTGAATCAGTACATAGATACATAGGTGGTACCCATATACGCATGCAGGTAAAACTCATACACAGAAAATATAAGGAAATAATTCTAAAATTTCTTTTTTAAGTAATATTTTTCTGCCTTTAATCAATTCACAACTATTTATAATTCTTCCATAACTTAGATCCAAGCCTCAGGTGCCCTGATTACTCAAGGAAAAAACAAACTTGACTCAGTCTTGTAACTGCAAGTCTAAAGCTTCCATTAAAGCCTGTGAATTCTCAAGGGTCTAGCCAGCCAGGCATTTTAATACTGGATTTTGACCTCAAAAGAATCCTCATATCAGTTACTAAGAATATAATGCATTACTGAGATCTTGGAGTATAAGCCACTACTTAAATCTCAGGGAAGCAGTTTTATACAGATAGGAAACTATCCTACAAATATAAGCGACATTTAAATTTCACTTGTTCCATTAGAAATTATTCCTCTAGACTGACATCATATTGAGTAAAATATTATATTCTTTCATAACCAAGAACTTATACAGCTGATGCTTATTATTCAGATGTCTATATGTTAGAAGCATTACACAAAAGAAAATTTGTATTATCCCTACTTTTGGCTATCACTTGGAAAGCCACTGCCCAAGCTCTATAGTTCACAAATGGCCACAGCAGCACAATAAGGCAGAAAGGAACAGGCAGTCTTACTGCATTTCCTCAGATGCTTCACATTATGATTTGAATGTGTGATGCTGTTTCTGTGCCTGGTGATCTGAATGCTTGGTCCCTAGTTGGTTGTGCCATTTTGGGAGGTGGCAGAAATGTTGTGTACAGGATCTTCCTAGACTCAAGAGTCTAGTGGAAGAAAGCCAATAGAAATACACATATAGATGCCTAGACCCCCTTTTCTCTACTTTCTCTCTGACCATGATATGAGATGCAGGTCATGTTCTCTTTGCCATGATGGACTAAAACTGAGCTAAATAAATCTTCCCCTACCTTGTGTTATGTCAGCAATGTAAAATCTGGCCATTTATAGTCCATTGTTTACTCCCAGTGGAATTCCATTTTAAATTGGCTTTCTTTGTCATGCTACTAAGTTACTTGTGCACTCATTGGTTTTGTTATTTATTGATGTTATTTATATATTTATTGATATGTCTATTAGCATATAATCTCCCCAAAAGCAGGCATCTGTTATCTATATAACCCAATCTCTCCTCTACATTTTCCTTATTCTCTGCTCCAACTGTAACTTTTCCCAGCACTTTTCGTTCTCTCCTATAACCGACCTTGCTCCTGTCCAACTTGTTGACCAGTCTCTCAGTCTGCTTTTTTTTTCTAACTCATTAGTTAATTTGTCTATGACTTCTTCTATAACTACTCAGCTTCAAACACATCATCAGCCTGAGCTCCCCTCGCTATTCTCTCAGACTGTACCTACGCTTTCCTTTCATTTCTGCCTGCCCCTCCTTGCAAAAGTTGGCATTAGTCCTTCTACATCTCTCTAGTTTGAGTTCCCTTTTCTTGTTAGCTCACTGCTCTCTTCCTTGTGGGTAATCTCTGTAATTTTCTTACTCCAACTTTGTACCGAGATGTAGCATAAAGCTTAACCATTGGCCTCCTACTCTCTGTCACAATTTCCATTTTCTGAGGTCTTAAACACCCACTGTTTACAAATCTATTTCCTCTGTAACATTGATCTGCTGAGCTTATCAGAGACTAGTAGAGATGAGAGATGGCTAGGACACTGGGAAGTGCCTCTTCCAGTTATTTCATTTAAGAACAAGTCACTGAAACTAGCATCACTATGAAGAATGAGAGCTCAGGTGGCAGGCGTCTTCCATTTTGCTAGAAGCCTGGAAAGAATGAATTTCTTAGTCTTGTTCCTACATCTTGTTTTACATTGTTTATAAAAACTGTTAAAGCTTTCTGAGTCATACCTTGCACTATGACTAAAATAAGACCTTTTAGCACTTTTCCTCTAAAGTTCCTTTAAATGTCAACTGTTCATTGATCTATAATTCTTTGATGTGTATTTCAGGATTTCAGCACAGGATCATGGTCAATTTTGTAGAGCCAGCTCATTTTATTTCTGTTTCTAGGGAAATGCCAATTTCAATATGAGCATTACTTATTCTAATCAATGCCACCAATGTTCTAATAGTAATTGATTATACCACAGTTTTGTTCTTCCCCAGTTTCACTGGCCCATAGTTTCTCTTTCACAAAGGTTACTTTGTATGGGGGTTGGGGGGGTTGGTGGTGTGTGTGTGTGTGTGTGTGTGTGTGTGTGTGTGTGTGTGTGTGAGTTCGAGTACCCTTGGAATGAAGCAGAAGGTGCTGGATCATCTGAAGCTAGAGTTATAGGAGGCCTCAAGCCTCCTGACAAAGGTGCTGATAAGGAGGAATGATGGTCTTGTAAGAGCAAGCATTCTTCCCCAATGAGCAATCTCTTCAGCCCAAGACTCATAGTTTTCTCAAGACAATCCAGGATGAGAACCTGGAATAACCCATGCCCTTAAGGATCACAGTGGAGGCTTTGACCATCCCTGGAGGAAAAAAAAAACACCACCAACAAAAACAAACAAACCATGAGTTCTGTTATCTTCTTCCTGGCAGAAGTAGGGATGGAGTCAGTGCCTCTTGGTACTCAGATCTCTCTTTAGATTTCCAATACCTCTGTACACTTACAACTTTCCACCTTGGGCCTTCCAGATGTTTGTCAACCATCAAGAAACAAACTATCAAGTCTAGGAGATTATAATGACTCCCCTAGATAGCTCCTGAGGCAGAAGGACACCAGCTAGCTGACTCACCTTGAAATCAGTTGCATTCAGAACGGTCTGGGAATTTCAATGCATTAAAGATGGACCAAAAACTTGGGAAGCATACTCCATAAGTATTTGAAAATTAATGTTCTCTGGGACAAACTTGGCTGATAGAAGATGGGAGAACACAGGTGGCTGGCAGATAAAATCTACTTAAAACTCCTCTTGCCCCTATTAGATGGTTACAAGCCAAAGGGATTTCATATAGCACTTCCAAAAAAAATTCTAATGTGACTGAGCAACCATCTGTGTTTCTTATAAAGCTGTGACCACCTAGTGTTTTATTTTTATTCCTTCTCTGTTTCTCATTCATTTACCCTCATTATTACTTCTCTAATATGTCATTCCCAAATAAGATGTTATCAAATATTTTACCTCTGGTTTCTATCCTCCTAATCAACATCAAAATTGATGTCTAATAATCTCCAATCACTCTCTCATCTTGTACTTAGTTCACCAATTATTCTACTCTGCTCAAGTTTCTATATAATATCATTTCCATCTCTTCTTCCTGTGTCCCTTTAAAAGTCTTCATCTTTGTTGTGTACTTACTGCTCTGTGAAATAATATACAAGTCTAACCCTATACTTTCTCTTCTAAGTGTTGGGTCCCTCAAGTCCACTACCCACTGTAGCCAATTTGAACTTCTTGAAAAATATCATCTCTGTTTTATTTCAACAAATTCTTGCAACTCCAAAATATTTTATACAATGATAAAATACTCTTTTTAAGATTTATTTATTTTATGTATATGAGTACACCATTGCTCTCTTCAGAAACACCAGAAGAGAGCACAGATCCCATTACAGATGGTTGTGAGCCACCATGTAGTTGCTGGGAATTGAACTCAGGACCTCTGGAAGAGCAGTCAGCATTCAACCACTGAGCCATCACTCCAGCCCAAAATGCTTTTCTTATAATAATACATTCTTCATGTATTTCCCCTAGTAATTGATGCAACCTATTCCTCCATCATGTCTGTATGTCTGTTCTCTATTCAAACACCAGGCCTTGTGTTAGGAACAGGGCACATCTGTACTCACCGAACACAAGTTCCTTCTTGAAGCTCTTGTGCATCATGTACCTTTATAATCTACCTATGAAGGTAAGTCCCATTAAGAACTTGACAATGCATTATGCATTAGTTCTATGCTAAGTAAGTATTAAATATTCCATCTTTAAATCCTGGCTATACCCAAATTAGAGAGAATGAGACACCGAAATATATAATTTTGTACAAACACCTATCTCCATATATCATGGAGGTTCAGAACTTGGATTACTTGTGTGGATCTCTATATGATCTGTAGCATTGCAAATGCATTCACATTGACTTAGCAGAATAATTCCCTTTGGTGGAAATTTAGCATCCCTTCTGAAAGAATCTAGAGTAGTGGGAGAGATCTAAGTATTTATATACTTGGTTTTCTACGCAAGCCTTACTCTGCTTATTTGATGATATGGCAGTGATTTGAAATGAAGGAAAGAACAAAGAATGTATATGAGCATAACCTTTATCAATAGTACTTCTTTGTAGCCCTGAGAAAGTAATCAGTAAACTCATTAAATGAAAGAGGGTAAGAGAATGAGTTAAGGAATCCCTTATTTTCTCTGGAAGACGCAAATTATGCCTCCTTTATGAAACTTCTTCCAATTTCCTTTTTCATTGTAGAAAAACATGAATTTTCCTAAATTCCATGTTTGGCTTCTGAGGGTTCTTTATTCGGTAGTTACTTATTTGTTTTCCTACATGGAAACCTTCTTTCGAAGTTTGTATTCCTATACAATCAATGAAGGAAATACATTCAATTCCTATAAGTTCTTGGAAGACAAACTAGTGTTTTATTCTTATTGATTTCTAGAATAAACAGAATGTCTGAACATTTTTCATTTCCTCTTTAAGAAACAAATATAATGCTGTTCTTGGAGATTAAGAATTGTGGATTGCAGAATGGGTGGAGAGAAGAGGGCTTATGGGACATATGGGGAGGGGGGAATCGGGAAAGGGGAAAGCATTTGAAATGTAAGCAAAGAATTTAGAAAATAAAAAAAAAGAAAAAAAAAAGAATTGTGGAAAAGACCTAGGCAGCTGTGACACATGCCTTTAATCTCAGAACTCAGGAGGCAGCAGCAGATGGATCTGTGTGAATCTGAGTCCAGCCAGGTTTGCAGAGCAAGTTCTAGGACTGCCAGGGATACATAGAGAAACCTTATCTTGGAAAAGAAAAAAGAATTCTGGAAAAGCAAAATTTATATAAATTCTACTTCCTAATAGTGACAAGTAAGGGAGGTTTATATTAGTTTTTGTTACTGCATTGAGGTTCTTCACAAATATGCATAAGATTATTAGACAAATTAATCTAAAACTGGTAAATAAGTATGATAAAATAAAATCAGTTAAATTGAAATGAAAAAGTAACAGGACAGGGACTTGAGAAATGGCTGCTCTTCCAGGGGTGATAGGTTTAATTCTAAGCTCCCAAATTGTTGTTCACAAATATCCTTTGCTGCCAAAAAGATAGAAAAAAAGGAAAGAGGAGTGTCTTAGCAACCTTTGAGGTGGACCTCTAGAAACTCTGGCAGGGCATACAAGGCTAATGCTAAGACAATTGTGACTCTCCCTTGAAGAGTCCATAGTCTACAGTGCTGTTGTGGATTTGGTCTAATGCTTTTATTATGCTAATTGTGCTCCCAAAATTGCAAGAGAATCCACAGGTAAGATGGTGCCCCCAGTTAGCTTTGATGAGTCAAGTTACCAGTGGCCAGTGGCTGGGAAGGGAGACAGAGATGGGACTTTAGGAATTGCAAGCAAGGGGAAGGAGAGAGGAAGGAGAATTTAGAACTGCCATGCCAGGAAAGGAGAAAGACCAGGCCTGAGAAGTGTAGGGCAGAGAGACGGCCAATATATAAGAGCCAGGGATCATGGCCCAGGAGGGCTGCAGGCCTGCATGTGGGGTGGCCAGGATATAGAATGTATGTTTTAGTAAGTAAAAATTCAGGAACATGGGAGGGGAGAGTGTGCTTGCTATGTGGACGTTTGGAAAGGCCCAATCATTGAGCTGTTTAAGGCATATTAATATAGAAGGCTGTGTGTGTGTGTGTGTGTGTGTGTGTGTGTGTGTGTGTGCTTCATTCAAGAACCCACAACATTGGAGTTGATTTCAAGGAACTTGCACTGCTGCCACCACCACTGCTAGAGCGATTTAAGCAGGCATGTTAGTAAGACAGCATACTGCAGTGTGTCTTACTAACTACAACTCTTCCTTGAGGAACTTATATCACATTTTATTATGTCTAACTACAACTATTCCTTGAGGAAACTATATCACACTTGAATATGTCTTACTTAACACTCCCTTGGGAAGCAGGTACTCGTCCTTGTCTGTCCTTTTGAGTGACTTTTTCTTCTTAACCCTAACACAGATGTGGATTGGAAATGACCCAAAACAGAATCTAAACATGCTGCGGGCTTTACAATATTAGCTTTGTTATTCTCAAAACCAACCTTATTATCAACACCATCATGACTTGGAATTGTATCAAGTGTCATATCCTTCCTGATATATGTCAAAACTCATACCAAATAATGAGTTCTTCATTTGCAAAAAGAACTTATGTTTTGTGCATATCTTTAAGCCTTTGTTCACCAAAACCCACAAATTAATTGCCACTGTTTTCTAGTGTTTTTGAATGGAAGGAATCATTGGAGCACTCAATGATTGTCTGGATGTATTTGAGAAATTAGGCATATGAGGATGGAAATCTAAAAAAGGCCCATTTCCATGAAGTGCTGAACGCTGCTACCACAGCAGCAGCATCACATTCTAGCTTGAGTTTTGCCGGATTCGTACTTTCATCTCTGGCTCTCTTTTTGTTCACAATTTCTTCTGTCTTCTATTTTTAAAAATTATTTTAGATATTGGAAAGTCCTGTAGTTGAGTTTTGTGTTTACTTAGTTTCTTCCCATGACTGAGTATGGAGTTTGCATCTCATTATTATGATTATTTAACAGAACTGCATTTGATTACTGGGATATCTAATATTATGTAAGACTGTGCTAACACACGGCATTCCCCCGGGATCTGGATCCTGGAAGGATAAACTCTCTCTCCTGTTCCCAGGGTTTTGTGAAACCAGGACCACAGTATCAGACCATGTTAATACTGACCTCAGAATTCTCGTGGTCTGACAGTCAAGGGAACAATGTTCAGTCTCATTTTACTTTCAACTAGTTTAATAAGTTGCAGCTCAACTTTATTGTGTTCAGAGATATGTAGGTATTCTCTTCAGCAACAGGACCTTACCCTCAGTTTGTAGAGAGCAACCAATAACCTTGGCAATAGTCGAGTCTTATGGGGTTTTCCAACAGCTTACAGAGAATTTCATATAGTATAATTTAATATATGATATATTAATATATATCATATATTAATATATCATATATTAATATATAATTTAATATATGAAATTATTATAATTCATATAATATATAATTAATATATAATTTAATATATGAAAATCTTAGACCATACAAAATGGGTATATATTTTAATTATAAATCATGATGCACTTGGTGAATAATCAAAAATAGTCACAACATACTGACAAAGTATTCTTTCATAAATTAGATAACTTGGCCACTATCATTCGTATATTTTCTATACAGCTTAGTATGTTTTGTTTTATAACTTAAATTTCTCTCTGTTATAAAGGGACACATCTGAAGTATATAAACACCTATGCATTGCTTTTGTAACATAATTTTTAGGTAATAATTGAAATAAAATCTGTCACCATTTTGGTTTAAGTTTTTAAATTATTAATATATTTTTTAATACCAGAAAAGCTTTCTAGAAGTAAAATTGCACTTGCCATATACCTTTAAGATATAGACTTATATTCTCTCTTTAACAATTATATTCAGAAGTAATGTTAATATGTCAATTTTAGCTTTCCACTATCTACTTATTGCTGCAAGAACACCTTTTCTTTCTCATTGACTTCAATTGGATAGCCTCCAGCTAACTGCTTAGTGGATTTTCTTCCAAAATTGTTTCTTCCAACTGATCATCTGAAAGTGAAGAACACATGATCTCAAAAAGGAAACAACTAGAAATTTCCTGCTTGAGGACTTCTGCTCCTGTTCCATCACTCAGTCATTAATTTATCTGCCTTGTATGCTGTTCGTGCATTTCCCAGAGAAAGCAGATTCCAGGATTCTGCTTTCCTGTATGTTCATGTCAGGATGTAGCCAAGAATTGTGTTAGTAATTCACCATTCACACACAGAAATGAAGTTATTTTTCTTATGAATTTGAACTATAACTGATGCTCTATTTTCTACTATTACTCTTTAAGATAAGCTTTTTTTATTATTTGTCTAACTGGTTCAGTTTAACAAAACTACATTAGTGAGCCATTTTGTCAGTAGCCCTCCACACCTTCCTCCCCGAACTACCTAGTAAAACAGGATGCAACCCTAATCACGTCTTCTGGGGGTTGAATTTTACATAAGTGGCTTAGTCCTCACACTTCACTGTAACATGTTTTGATGCACTTTTGTCACAGGATTCTCCCTGTCCAATTCCATTAGTGCAGAGAAGGTCTGTGATTGGATAGAGAAAAGGAGGTGGAGCTAGGAGTTGGGGAGACAGAGAGTAGTCAGTGAAGGAGAAGCCAACATGGAGACAGATGGACAGGAAGAACTGTGGCTGCTGATGAAAACATGCGTGACAAGTACCAGCCACAAGTAGTTAAGTTTTCACAAGGTTAGAAACGTTGGTATAAAGCTTTTATCATTATCAATTGGTTCTTAAATTACTGTATTGGTATCTTGTAAATTGTAATATCACTGATACATAAATCTGATTGGTTGAGTAAGCGTTAAGTGTTTTGATTTACTTGGTTACTGGAATGTGGGTCCGATGATTACAGGGGTTTATGGCAGAGAGGAAACTAGCGGCTCCAGCGACAAGCGATCCAGAGCAGGGAACACAGCTGGGATGCTTGGTGGGGCTAGCTGGGAGAGCATAGCGCGATGGAGAGAACCAACGGGACCCCGCCAGGACACAGTACCGTAGCCCACCAGTGCCCTGTATTGAGTGGGAACATGGCCTGGCAGGGCAGGAGAGTTGGTGGGTTGATTCTTTAATATTTCCCGCAACACTTTCCCATTTTGTAGATAGGAGAGTAACTTACTTATTTTGGTTTTTCCCTGACCAGAAACAACAAAAGAAGTCAGTACTATTGGCAAGGTTGAATGTGTCATTGTCTTTCTAATTACTTTGAAAGAGGTAGCTTAAGATGTACACAAATATTGAGTTGCTTTTGAAAAATGAGTTGCAATACTTGTATCACAGTGTTTTTAAGGTATGAAAAAATTGGAAAGACCTTGAATATCTGAATATAAGGGCTTGAGCATGTTCATATAAGGTAACATTAGATGACTCTTCACTGTGTGCTATATATAGTATTTTCTGGCAAGAACACATACTCTCCATGTATTACTTAATAAAAGAAGCAAATCCAAAGCAGCATAAAGAGATATCTTTTCATCTATATAAACAGTGCTAACATGAATCTTGGAAAACAAAGTAACAAGATGAAGGTAGTAATACTGATTCCTGGCCTGTTGTTAGTGAAAATTACTTCTTTGCTTTTGTTTTTCTATTTTATTTATTGGATCTTTTAATTTTTAATGTATTCAATATATCAATATATCACTAGTTTAAAAAAAGGAAAATAAATCTACTCTATTTCAAGTCACTTAAATAAAATACAGAAAGATGTGCCTGTCAGAATAGGCGCCTGCTCCTTTTGGTAAGTTTTCCAGTCTGAAGCAAATCATAGCTCCTGGCCTCACTCTTTGTGACAGAGGGTTAAGTAGTTTGTGCTCTGACTTGACAGCTCCAATTTAGGGTATCTGGCTCCTCTGTGCTTTTTGTTACATCCACTGTGTTGTGGTAAACTAAATCTGGTGATATGAAACTTCCTGCTACCCTTAAAAGGTAATGAAAAAATTCTATCTCTGACTAGGGGCTTAATAAGGAGTATTCTTAGGGGAAATTTGCTCAGGGAAGGTCTCTGAATTCTGTTGTCCGTAAGGGTTCCTCCCTGCCTCCCACTCTCCCCCCACACCATACATCTTATGGTAGGTCTTCCTGTCTCTGTCCTTTCTCTCTTTCTCCCTATCTCCTTTTGCCAATCTCACTCTTAAGGATGTTCTTCTCCAAGTTCTAAAGGGAAGCCTCTCCTCTTTATTATTATTATTAAACATACTTATTTATTCAGTGTGTATTCCAATATCAGCTTTCTTCTCCTCCAAGTACCCTTCACCATTCTCCCCTCCCCTTCTCCTTTGAGAAGAGGGAATTCGCTTCTAGGTAACACACACACACACACACACACACACTGTATGTTCTCATACCCTCCAAGTCGCCACTCCCCACCGCTATACACCAAGTCATTATAGGGCAAGTTGTATCCTCTCCTCCTGAGGTCAGACAAGGTGGCCCAGTTAGGGGAACAGGATCTACAAGGAGACAGGCAACGGAGTCAGGAACCTGCATGGAGACCAAGCTGCTCATCTGCTACATATGTGCAGAAAGCCTAGGTCCAGCCCATGCTCACTCTTTGATTGGTGGTTCAGTCTCTGGGAGCCCCAAAGGGTCCAGGTAAGTTGATTCTGTCTGTCTTCTTGTGGAGTCTCTGTCTTCCTTGGGTCCCTCAATTCTTTTTTTTTTTAAGATTTATTTATTTATTATATATAAGTACACTGTAGCTATCCTCAGATGCTCCAGAAAAGGGTGTCAGATATCATTACAGATGGTTGTAAGCCATCATGTGGTTGCTGGGATTTGAACTCAGGACCTTCAGAATAGCAGTCAGTGCTCTTAACATTTGAGCCATCTCTCCAGCCCCCCTCAATTCTTCTCTCAACTCTTCCACATGACTCCCTGAACTTCATCTAATGTTTGACTTTGAGTCTCTGCATCTCTTTCCATTGGCTGCTGGGTGGAGCTTCTCAGAGGACATTTATGATAGTCTCCTGTCTGCATGTTTAGCAGGGTGGCTCAATATATGAAACTCCATCAATATAATCCACCATATAAACAAACTGAAAGAAAAAAATCACATGATCATCTCATTAGATGCCGAAAAGCCTCTGACAAAATCTAACACCCCTTCATGTGAGAAGTCTTGGAGAGATAAGTGATATAAGGCACATACCTAAATACAATAAAGGCAATATACAGCAAACCAATAGCCAATACCAAATTAAATGGAGAGAAAATTAAAGGTATTTCACTAAAATCAAGGACAAGACAAGGCTATGTACTCTCTCCTTATCCTTTCAATATAGTACTCGAAGTACTAGCTAGAACAATAATACAATTAAAGGAGATCAAAGGGATACAAACTGGAAAGAAAAATGCTAAAGTATCACTATTCACAGATGATATGATAGTATACATAAATGACCCAAAATTTCTACCAGAGAATCTGACAGCTGATAAACAACGTCAGCAATGTGGCTAGATAAAAAATTAACTCAAAGAAATCAGTAACCCTCCATTACACAAACAATAAACAGGTTGAGAAAGCAGTTAGAGAAACAACAACCTTTACAATAGCCATATATAATATAAAATATCTTGGTGTGACTCTAACCAAATAAGTGAAAGATCTGTATGACAAGAACTTCAAATTACTGAAGAAATCAATTGAAGAAAGTCTCAGAAGACAGAAAATCTCCCATGCCCAAGGATCAGTAGGATTAATGTAGCGAAAATGGCCATCTTACCAAAAGCAATCTACAAATTCAGTGCAATTCCAATCAAAATTCTAACACAATTCTTTGCCTATCTTGAAAGAACAATTCTCAGTGTCATATGGAAAAATAAATCAAAAACAATAACAAAAACAGGATAGCTAAAACAACCCTGAACAAGAAAAGATCTTCTGGTGGATTCACCATCCCTGACCTCAAGCTGTACTACAGAGCAACAGGGATAAAAATCACATAATATAAAGACAGACAGGTTGATCAGTGGAATAGAATTGAAGACCCAGAAATAAGCCTATGAACACTTGATTTTTGACAGGGAAGCCCAAACCATAAAATGGATAAACCTCTCCATTTTAAGTCTTATCATATTTACATCTTCATATTTTTTCCCTATCTAATGTTCTTCTTCCCATTTCAAGGCCCAGTCATAATAATACATACTTCAAAATTCCCTTTAGAAATGAGATTTGTGAAATGGAAGCTTGTTGTGGGAAATAATTGCAAACAATTGATTGTCAAACTTCCCACACAACTGCAGGGCACCGACAACTCTCTGCCCTGTGGGGCTGGCCAGCCATACACTTGTGGGCAATGACAGACCTGTTATCTTATAGAGACTCTGATTCAGAACTCCAAAACCTCTCCACCCAGCTTGTGAGTTCCGTACTGGCTGGTCTTTACCATGCCAGCCCCATGCTTCAAAGCCCCCACAGACTTTGTGGTGCACATCAGGTGGACCCATGCTTTGTTGTCATACCTTTCTCTCTGAAACCCAGTCAAATCACCGTGAGAAGAAAAACATCACACAAACTTAGCTCAGAAACAATGGTAACTCAATCTCTGGGCACAACTAAAACTTTATCTTGTAAGCCCTATTAAATCTGATTCCTCCAGTGGCAAATCCTGACCAATCTGCCATGATACTGGAAAATTCTAGCAGCTACACCTTACCCTTATGCTATCTCTATTCCAAAAGCCTCTAACCCTCTCTTCCTTCTTTTCCTCCATCCAACTTGGAAGTCCCACCTACTAATCTCGCCCAGTGATTGGCTCCTTTATTCTTTAGGGGATTGGTTCACAAGAAGTCACCAGAGTACTTGACTCACTCCTTGTCTGCAGCCCTTCCCAGGAGAGCAGAATTAGCATTAAAATACAAACAGCACCAGGCCCATCCACAGCAGATGCTGTGCCACTTTCCTTTCTGGGCTAACTGCTGTTATCTTCCTTTATTAATAGCTAATGATATTAAAGAGGAAAACAAGCCTTGAATTTTAAATATGGAATTCCACTTCAGAATTTGAAGTGTCAATTTCCTTCCTGCATTAAGTGCATAAAAAGAAAATACTTAGAGTGAAAAGAAAAAAATATATACATCAGTGAGGTGGCTCAGTGGTAAAGGTGTCTACCATTGCATCTGACTATCTGAATTCAGTCCCTAAGGACCACACAATGGAGGGAGAGAACCAACTCCTGAAAGTTATCCTCTGGCTTTTGTTCATTTGTGTGTGTGTGTGTGTGTGTTGCATGCACATAAATATGAATAAAGAGATGCAATAACATGTCAAGAAAAGCAAAAAAAAAGAAAAAGAAAAATTATAATACCCCTTTGCCAAAAGTATGACTTATACAATGAAACCTCCTATAGAGAAACTTGGAGAAATTAGTCAAATTTCATAGCTGCCAATAATTCCTACCAACATCTCACTGGTGTAAGTTAGCAATCATTTGATTAGGGTATAGCCAAAGAAATCCATAAATCTGGAGAACTGTTAAAAATGACACTTGGACATTTGGGGAAGCCCAAGGTAAGTCCAGGGCCTCTGGTCTGATAAAAGTACAGTGTAGTACTACATTTGAAGAAACCTAAAGAAATATCTTCTCGTTCCAGCTGATAACAGAACAAAGTATGGTTACAGCTAAAGTCTACCTCAGTGAACCAATTAAGTTTTATTGGGATCACTTACATAGGAGAAATCAAGGCCCACCCCCCTCCCCAGCATGAGTGACAGCTGACAAACATTGGAAGCGTGGAATGTACTGCACAGCCTGCACAAATCTCAACGGGTTATCAAGTATCGGTCCATGTGGCTTTGAAGAAGCTTGGCTGGTCTCTGCTTGTTTAGGCTCTTCCGATAAGCCAATTCTCCTTTAAGGAGCTCTGCTTACCTGAGAGCATCCAAGTCCACTTCAAGCATCCTACTGTAGTTTGACCTGAAGTACCCAGTACACATAACTAAGCATTCCTGGTCAAAGTGTGGTCCTACCTCTGTTGCTGTCTCTCTCACAAGGTGGCCTGTCAAATTGTCAGCAATGTGGGAAAATAAATAGATAAGCTATTCCTGCAGCTGACACCAGGCTTCAATCTTTTCCTTCTTCGGAGATGAAGTTGTGAGGACATTTCCAGTTTCTTGGAGTTTATAGTTTCAATGGTCCAACATCTAGAAAGAGGGTACTCTTTAGAATACCAACACGAAACAAACCTGATGGTATTTTGGAGGGACTTGAGAGTGTTTTGTGTTTTTGAGCTTGTGTCTGTATCATAGTGGGACTTTTTTTTTAACCTTATAGGTCTTTTGCTTATATGATATTTCTGATTTTGTGTTTTTAGGAGATTTCTGTGCATACCACTATTTGTGTCTCTGTGTCTACTTGTGCTTCTTGTGCTTTTTCATTAGCTAGTTGTAAAATTCTTCATATATTTGTGTTGTTCTATTTAAGTCTATTGTTTCCATTTTAATCTTATTTTGTTCTTTTCTTCTTTTAGATGGCTTTATTTTGTAGTAAGAAAGAAAAACAAAGGATGTGGATCTGGGGAGATGGGGAAGACCTGGAAGGGATAGCAGGAGAAGGAAACAATTAAAATATATAAAAATTTTATTTTCAATTATAAATGAATATAATAAACATGAATATCTTTCATTCCTATCAGGACCGTAACAGAGACAGAGAGTCAAGAATACAAGTTTATTCATGACTTTATAGTAAGTTTGAGGACACTTTACATAAGTTTGAGAACAATTTGAAGTACAGGAGACCGTATCTGAAGAAAAAGGAAGAAAAGGAAGCATATATTAAAGGTCAGTATGTGGTTCAGTGTGCTTCAGTTGTGTTGCTAAAGTGTAAAATTCATAACAAGGTTCAAAGATTACACAGTTTTAAAAATGGGCTTGCTAACTTGTCTTTGTTTCTCTTACATTAAAGGTTTTTTTTTTTTTTTTTTTTTTTGATGAGACTTATACGGAATGCGTATGTTCTCTTGCCTCCCCTCAGGTCCAAGGTGCTTGTTATACCACTGGAAGAACACATACGATACAAGCATAGTATAATCTAGAACTCAGGTCGTGGTTATTATAGAGTAATGTGAAATACTATTCTGAATGAAAGTGGGAGGGGGCTGGAGAGATGGCTTAGTAGTTAAGAGCATTGACTGCTCTTCCAGAGGTCCTGAGTTCAATTCCCAGCAACTAAATGGTAGCTCACAACCATCTGTTACAGGATTTGATGCCTTCTTTGGGTGTGTGTCTGCAGTGTACTCATGTGCATAAAATAAATCTTAAAAAAAAAAAAGTGGGAAATGACCCAACAATAACCATGGAAGAAAACCCCTTCTCAAAGTGAGAGTAGACAGTATCCAGAGATACTTCTGTATACACATGTTTTGTGAGGCTTCATTAGATTTTCTAAATCTCTGAGCAATCAGATTTCTGGGGGCATTGTCCTATCTGTGTTATTGACAAGACCCTTTGGAATACCTCAAGAGATTCTGGAGAGGAGAATACAGTGTCATTGGCAGTTTTCAGAAAACTTTCTGTTAGGCAGTAATCTTATCTTCTAGCAGTTCAGAACACAGAGAGATTCAACTGAGATTTTCTTCTTGTCTCCAAAACTCATGTAACAAACTGTCTTAGGTAGGGTTACTATAGCTATGATGAAACCCCATGGGGAGGAAACCTGGGGAGGAAAGGGTTTATTTCGCTCACTATTATGTGCTGCATTTCATCATCAAAAATAGTGAGGGCTGGAACTCATGCAGAGTTCATACTGGGCTGAAGACAGGATCTCATGCAGAGGCCATGGAAGGGTGCTGCTTACTGACTTGCTCCCCATGGCTTGCTCAGTCTGCTTTCTCATAGGCCTCACAGATGGGCTCCATCCAAAATGGGCTGGGCTCTCCCCCACTGATCACTAATTACGAAAATGTCTTACGCTGGATCTTACGGAGGCTGTCAACTTAGGATTTTATTGCTGTAAAAAGACAACATGATCAAAGCAACTCTTACAAAAAAAATTAATCAGGGCTGGATTACAGTTTCAGAGGTTCAGTCCATTATTATCATGGTGGGAAGCAAGGCAGCATCGAAGCAGATGTGTGGTAGTGGAGGAGAAGTTGAGAGTCTGCGTATTAACCCTAAACCAGTTGGGAGGAGTCTTCCTCTTCTTCACTGGGCAGAGCTTGAGCTAAAGTCAAGTTAACACAAAACTAGCCAATATATAAAACAAATGAAAAATAAAAGCTAATAGTAAATGTACAAAGATATAGGTGTGTTCCTGGAAGAAATAGCCTTTCCTTGGGTCTCAATGAAGTCCTTCTACTGCTACGTCTTTCCTTTTTATGTGGTCTACAGCTGTCCTTTCGTAATAAAAGGAAACAAATCTCATCTAAAAGAGGAAAAGAGCGAGTTTATTCTAAAGCCAAATGAAATGACCACCATTTCCAGTACAGTATCAGATTCAGGAAGTTTTATAGTATCTGAATATAAGAAGTCATAACTCAAGGCAATTTTAAACTGAATTCATTGGCAGGTACATCAGAAAGGTGGTTATTAATAGGAGAATCTCTCCTACAGACCTTGGATGCTGGTGACATCCTGTATTTTACATTGGAGGAAGATAGAAGTCTATAAAGTCAATAGATGTCAAAAGTTTTTTAATCTATCAGTCATGGAAGATTAGCTCTTACTAATAGCCCAAGATAAGGCACAATTAGGCTCTGAACCTGTTATATCTTACTTATGCAAACTGCTGAATTTCCAATCAGTCAATTAGCATGCACAGCTTCTTTCCAAGAATTCTTATTTGCAATAAGGTATTTAAAATTTTAAATTAAAAGTATTCATGATTATTAAATTTTTACATATATGAGAGTTTTGCCCACATGAATGTCTGAGCATGTAATGCACACCTCATGCCTATGAAGAACAGAAAAATTACTCTGGAACTGGTAGTTATAGATGGTTATGAGCTACCACATGGGTGCTAAGAACTGGAGGCAGGTCCCTTAGAAGTGCATCCAGTGCTCTTACTGACTGAGCCATCTACTCAGCTCCTGTTGTTTTAAACCTTTAAGGGCATTGTTGTGATACTTTTCTACTCCTTAAATCAGTTCATTAACAAGGACACAGGATTATGAAGAATAGATCCATTCTCAATGACCTTCAAACGTTCTAATTTCTTCCTAGCTACCTAACAATAGTTTAAGTTTATAGATAAGAAGGGAACACTGATAAAGTCAAAAACTATATATTGGCCTTGTTATTGGGCACTTGACTGCTGTGTGTGTGCTGTATAGAAAACAGGGATACTTACACCTTTCCACAGTATTAAAATTTATCGAATGACAATAAATTCACAAAGCACTTTAGTTTCTTTCACATCAATTTGCCAAATAGTCCTGATTTCCCATGATAGCAGCTGAGGCAAACATAAGTTTTTTACTCCAAACTTAACTAATAGTATTAACTCTCAGATCACATATTACACATCACATGGTAAATATGTCTATATGTGTTTATACACATAGGTCACAGAATAACAAACCATTCAACGAGCTGCAGTAAGAGTTCTGATAGTTGACAGACTGGAGGCAAGCAGAAGACTGGTAGGAATGCAGAGAATGTGTCTGGGGGAATTAAGCAATGGACACTGCTGGAGATGCTGTTATAGACTTCAAGTTACAGAGACAAAGTCGTGCTGAGCTTCTGGGTATAAAGAAGCAAGACATGCAATCATGAATAAATGGACAGCAGATCCAGGCAGACAAATGTGTGGGTGATAAGATGAATTTCAATTTAAACAAATCACATCAATAAGGAGGGAGAAGACAAGTTGAAGCCCCTAGGATAGCTGGGAATATCTCTGTTTGTTAACCCCCTAGAGGGACATCCCTTCATTAAGGCATCGAGATGAGGAAATTGAACCCTATCTTTGGTCCGGTATGTTCCACAAGTACTCAGACCTGTTTTTTAATTTTGTTTTGTTTTGTTTTGTTTTTCCCTGATACAGTCTTAATATACCTATGTTCTCATATGGTTCTAATTAACTTTGGCCAGTTTATAGTGCAGTACTCTTTTTTAGTTCTAAGAAGAAATTATTTATCAGTCTGTGTCTTGTGCATAGTGCTAGAAAGATGTTGGATACATGCCCTCAAGTATGTTTTCAACTTATCTATATGTTTGCACTCGATATGGAATCAATTGTTGTTTGTAAAATAGTCTTTCGTGATACAGCATTCTCTTTTAAAAAAATATATACATACAAAAACCCAGTTTTACACAATATGGTGGAAGAACTTAACACAAAAAGCTGTATTCCTGAGTTCTTTAAAAAAAAAAAATAGGACACAGAAATTGAATTTATTAGCTTCTTTCTCTCTTCCCTGTAGCAATGTTACAATTTCATAGGCAAGATGAAACAAAAGCAAGAAAATATGAATTATGGTGATTTAGTTGTGAGATAAGCTGTTAGAGCTTGGTGAGATCCCCTTGTGGGAGGCAAGTGCCTGTTCTTCCTGTCAGGCTTTAGCCTCTTGCACACTATCCCATTCCTGTGGTAATGACTGCTCTGAAAGGCCCATTGTGTTAGAGAATTGTTATGCTGTCTGAGTCTATTTCTCCATTGCCCCATTCATGCTTATTTCTCCATTGCTTGGTCTTAAAAGATTTGGGAATGTCATGCAATCTGTTGCTGGACTAGCCTAGAAAGCTCGTGGTATATATCTGTACCCAAAAGAAATATCGTAAGCAAAGCGTAGACTGCTCAACAACCACTCCACTTTAGCTACTTTGAAAGTGTTGGCACAAGCAACTCCACTGACTCTGACAATGTTCCTTCTTGTTCTTCTCTTCATTAACCACCCAATGCTTTCCCTTTAATTACCCTTCACTGATGAGATGAGACAATCGGGAAGATATTGCAAAAGGTCCTTTTCCTTGGCCAATTTAAGCACCCAAGAGATCTAAAGGGAAGTATATTGTCTGAACTCACCTGGAATCTTCTTAAATGTTTTAAAATCTTGGGTCTTTGGTGGAAAATAGCTCCTTCTTTCTGTATTTGCTCAAGTTTTTCACTTCGGGTGACTTATGCCTTTTCTTTGCCGGACTGTAAGGTGGAAGCTTTCCCTTGTCTTTCTTTTTGAAGGTCAGCTTTAAGTGCTACCTCATGTGGTGCCTATTTAACACAACAACTTAATAATTGATAGAGGTGATCCTTTGTAAACTGCCTGGCAGAAGAAGAGATGCTCTTAAGAGAGACAAGTGTACCTTTCCCTTTAGGTATCCAACTGTTGACAGGATGGACCCCAGGAATACTATGCCAGACGAAGGAAAAGGATGACTCCTGGTGCCAGCCAAAGGAGGAACCTACCTCCCATGAAAAGATTTCACATGGCTCTCACTGTTTCTGCAATTTCTATGAAGACCATTGTCTTAAACAAAGACTAAGACATACACAAAACTATGAAATAAAAGAGTTTCATTAATCCAGAGCACATTCTTAAATCATTAATGAACTAGTCACACACAATTATCCTTAAGGGTTACAAAGAGGGAATAGATTTCATAAAGCCCACACCAACAAAAGTTATGATAGAAATAGTCTCAAATATGTTAGAATGCAGATGTAAGCAGACAAGTTTTCTAAGAAGTTTAGATTGTAAATCTTCTTCCCACACAATTGTAAGTGCTGTGGTAGAATGATGAGAGCCTAAAGAGATACACTGGCGCTCCTCCCTTTGGCTATCAGCCTTGAGAAAAACAGATTTCAGAGAATTATAATTTCCTGAAAAATCTCATGCTGATAGATAACAGGCCGAAGCCCTGGTGTCCACAGAGGAAGAGATTTAAGGAGTTCTGACACTTTGACAGGCTACTTCTCAAGAGACACTGAAGATGAGACTATGTTGGATCAGTGAGTGATGGATGGTCCCATGTTTAGATCAGGATTGCTTTGTTTTATACTTCCTGCCTCCTATTTAAACCAAAACTTCATGTCAGACTCCTACATGGAAGGAATAGTTCTTCAGGTCACCAGATCCCTTTTTTAGTTTGTTCCCCTAATGTAGCCACACTCATAGATCTCCTTACTCTTATTTCCACCAACACTTGTCCCTTTAATTGGCATACGAGGGTAGATGTTGATGACTAATTTTTGGGGACTGCCGTAGCCCAGGCTATGGCACTAAAACTTAACTACTGTCATGTTATTTGAGCTTCAGACAGTAGAAGTAGTCCATCTCACATTTGTTGGTACTATACTGATCCAGGGGGAGTTCAAATGGCTGCCACTGCTCAAACACAAAGATGTAAATTAAACTAAAAAAAAAAATCTAAGGACAAATGTCAAACCATGCTCTACAGAATCACAAATAACTTGAGTGTTGTGCCAAAGAGAATTTGAATATTCTTACCACATATCAAATGCATTCAACTCAATCAACCCTTTCAAAGACAGGCATTTCTAACCTAGCTGGCTTCTTTAAAGGCTTTGTGACAAAAATGATGTCAGGAATACAAAGGAACCAAGAAATGAATCAAGAGTTTACCAGGAAACTTACAGATCAAAAAAACAAACAAACAAACAAAAACAAAAAAAACCCCAAAAACCAAACACAAACACAAATAAAACTTGGCTGAAGTCAAAAACTCTTTGCTTTTTCAATTAATTAATTAATATGGATTAATTATCAACTGACTCCAGAGAGTCAGGGAACCAGGAACAGAGATTAAAGGGTAGGGGATACTGACAACTGGATATGTCCCTGCATTCAGGCCACCTAGATTGGTTTGTGTCACAAATACTATGACAGCAGGTCCAAGGCTTACACAAGCTCAAACAAGACAAACCCCATTTTGAAGAAGGGGAAGTTGACATGAAATCCCACCCCTAACCAAGAGACTTTTAATTGAGAGCTACGGGGAGAGGGAAAATCAGCTTTTTCTAGTGGAGTGACATTGGGTATATAAACCACATTCCATGCCATGCCTCTTGCTCAGGAGTAGTTGCTAACAAAAATTAAACTTTGTTTTTCTTTCTCTCTGTTTTGATTCATTTTTTAAAGAAAAAGACAAAAAGCATGAAGTTTGGTGGACAAGATGGCAGAGTAAGATCTGGGAGGAGTTGGAGCAAGGGAAAGAATATGATGAAAAAATATGGTTTGAAATTCTCAAAAAATAAATAAAAGCATAAAAAAATCAACAAATTTTGGCTTGAGGTTAAGAAAGAATTCCTAAGAATTTTGAAATGACTCTTAATACTGACAATTTCAAAATCAAAATATCTATCAAGTCTGGAAAAGTTCAGAAGACATTCTATATCCTCATTGTCAATCATTCAGCCAAGAATCAGTTCTTCATGAAAATACAATCACATATATACATCTTAGTAGATGCAATTTTTTTTCATCTCTAATAACAAAATTATAGGAATAACAAAGAATTGTTTTGAAGTTAATACCTTTATAATTAAAAATAATTAAAAAAAGCTTCCCTTGTTTAAAAAAAAATTAACCTAGCAATGAGGTTGTATAAATTCCCAAGTAAAATTAAAAAGCCTTAAGGAAAAAAATAATGTGCAATACATATAAATGTATGTGTGTGTATATATGTGTATGTATGTATGTATGTATGTATGTATGTATGTATGCATGTATACATATTATAGTTATGCCACTTTGGCTAACAATACTGATCCCCAAAAGCTGTAAACTATCTAACAACAAACATCAGATATAAGAAGCATCTTTTTGACTTATTAATCAGGAGAATTGAACAGTCTTCCAAAACAATATGAGCTATTGCATTGCTGTTGCCCTTGGTTGGCTCCCACAAACTTTGAACACTGAGTTGGAACTGACTGGAAAGCTTCCTCCCTAAGTACTGGCTTCTACAGCACCAGAAGACGGTATGCAAGCTGCCAAAGGAGGAAAGGACACGTTGTTATATTTTTGAATCACAACAATGACCAGCCCTGCAATGTATTCCTCCTTTTTTTTAAGGGTGCGGGGCATTGCCTTGCATTTCCACATTTTAGCCTATCATTGAAGGAAGCCAGGATAAGAATTCAGTCACAGAAGGAACCTGGAGGCAGGAGCTGAAACAGAGTCCATGAGGGGTGCTGCTTGCTTGCTAGCTCAGCCTGGCTAGCTTGCCCTGCTTTCTTAAAGCAACCAGGTCTACCAGCCCAAGGGTGGCCTTCTCATATACATCTTTAATTAAGAGAAATGTGCTTCAGGCATGGAGATTATCTTATCAAGGCATTTTCTCAATTGAGATTAACTCCTTTTCAATGACTCTATCTTGTGTCAAATTAATTTAAACCCAGCCAATACAGCTTGTCAACTTGACACACAAACACATCGCGTTAATTCTATTATTACTTTTATTTTTGAGTGTATTTCTCAAAGGTCCTTTCAGATCCTCTTCCTGTCTCGTCTCTACCCACCCAACTTTTAACTTCTTTCTCAAAAAATAAAAAAATAAAAAAAATAAAAAATAAAAACCAACCTACAAAACAACAAAATCTTCCAAACTAATAAATACAGAAACAAACAAACAAACAAAGAAAGAAAGAAAGAAGAAGGAAAGAAGGAAGGAAGGAAAAGAAAGAAAGAAAGCCACACCTAAAAAGGAAAAACAAACAGACAAAGGCCCACCAAACTGTAATAAAATAAAAGCATACCAAAAGAAAACAAACCCTGTGGAGTCCAATTATATGTTTCTGATCTACTTTTGACCCTGAGGCTTGTCCTGGATATATTCACTGTCACTCTTTTGGAGAAAACTGATTTCGCCTCTTCCAGCAGGTATAAGTGACAGTTCAGTTATAATCAGAGATGTCTCCTGTAACCTTCCTCCCAGGTAACTATGAGGTCTATGAGGAAAATAGAAACAAGATGTGAAAGTTGCAAACTCCTCCATGCACTGGTTCTATTCTATCTCTCTAGTAGTTTGAGTCCTGGCTTATTGAGTTTATAAAGTGGTTGTTCCAGAATCCTCTTGGCTGGGTAAGCTGTTTCTATACTGTTTCTCTTATGGCCTTTACCATACTCAGTCTCCACATTTTGTTCCCATGAAAGGTTTGGAGTTCCCCTTTTCCCTTAGAACCATTTAAACCCTCAGTGTATCATATAGAAATTTTTCTGTCCTTATTCCAACCCCAAGTAGATAGGTAGCTCGTGCCAACATCTATAACACAAAAAGGCAAGAGAAGTGGGCATTCTTCTCATGCCCTGTTTCTATTCTGTTTCTCTAGCATTATCAGGGACCTTGTATGTTATTCCTATCATTCCAATTCTATTTCTTTCAAGGGTGGAACAATAAGAACTAGGGTGTCCTACCATCTGAAACAACCACAAAAATTTTAAGACATAAAAGAATGGTTTAGAAGACCAGACTGTAGTCCCTGAGCATGAGTAAATAAGATGAGTCCTGCAACAGAGCCAACCTACTGCCTAAATAGCATCCAGAAGTTCATTATAAAGAGACCCCTAGCTTAAATGTGGATCTTCTAAAGTTCATGCATTAGAACATAAAGTTTGGCTTTAGATAGATGATTAAGCCAGTAGAAATCCTCACTCATAGAGAACTTAAAGCCCCAATACAATAGGTTTCAGCTAGCATTCAGTTAGTTAACCCTTATGCCTTTGCTCATTCCTGTGACAACACAGCATCCCTTCCTAGGGAGGCTGAAGCAACATCATACTATCTTCAAAAAAGATGACCAGGAGGACCAGAAGCACCTAAGTTTGAACTGCCCAACCTCCAGAATTGTGAGGAAATAAATTTCTGCATTTTCTAAATTATCTAGATACAAATGTCGGTGTTTTTATCAGAGCACAAAAAAAGAGAAAGAGAAGAAGAGAAAAAAGTAAAATAAAAGGAGGCATGAGGAGAACTTTGTTGTTTCATGTGTTAACAAAATAAACCCAGGAGTTCAAGTAGGCTCAGGAAGCCATAGTTCACATTGCACTGTACTGAAGATCAGAGAACTGTGCAGAAAGAAACAGCTCAAGAAGTCAGCACAGTCCTTGTGAGCCTTCAGATGAATATCAACCTACACAGGGGTGTGAGGAAAGTACCAAAGGCTACAAAGGAAACAGCTCAAAAGAGCACGTGAAATAATTGTGAGGTTTCCTCGGAGCTGAGGAGAGTTCATGTATTCATCACAAATACCAGAAAATCTGGACTCACATCTTACAAACCTGTGCTTGTGTTTGTGTATACAGGCACATGCATGTACATGTGCTCACATGTGTTTCTACTTTGAGCAGGGTCAAATTTGCTTATGCATATGTGTGTAGAGGCAAGGGGTCAACATTAAGTGTCTTCCTCCATCACTCTTCACATCACTTTTTGGAAAGTTTCTCAGTGAACCTGGATCTTGCTGATTCAACAAGGCTGGTTGACCAGAAAGCCCTTAGGATCTTCCTATCCCTGCCTCCCCAGCATTAGGATTACCTGCACCTGCAACCGTACCCAGACTTATGTGTGCTCTGGATATCCAAACTCCTACTTCCATGCTTACAGCAAGCAGTTTACTGATTGAGTCATCTCCCCAGCCTTATCCTCACAAATCTTAAATGTAAAAGGTGGAAGCAAACTTATTCTAAATAATTTAATCATATTCAAGAAAATATGTTAAGGTACAAAAATATTCATCTTCTAACAAGAAAAGATTCACATTTTCCACAATGTGAAACAAAACAAAACCTTTCAGATCTGAGCTAAGAAGATAGCTCAGTAATTAATGTGTTTGGAAAATTAGGAGAGAATCCAATCCCTAGAACCCACATGTGAAGAAGAGGAAGAAGGAGGAGGAGGAGGAGGAGGAGGAGGAGGAGGAGGAGGAGGAGGAAGAAGAAGAAGAAGAAGAAGAAGAAGAAGAAGAAGAAGAAGAAGAAGAAGAAGAAGAAGAAGAAGAAGAAGAGGAAGAGGAAGAGGAAGAGGAAGAGGAAGAGGAAGAGGAGGAAGAGGAGGAAGAGGAGGAAGTGGAGGAAGAAGAGGAAGAGGAGGAAGAGGAGGAAGAGGAGGAAGAGGAGTGAGATCCAAGCCAGTGAAAGGCCCTGTCTCAATAGAAAATGTATGGGGGAATACTGCTTGAGGAACTATACCCCAAGTTTATATTTGGCCTTCAAACAAATGTACACAAATTTGCACAGTCCCCAACACACACACACACACACACACACACACACACACACACACACAAAACCTTCAAGATACAGAATGAAGCAAAAAAATAGGATCCACCATGAAAAGAAAAAAGAAAAAAAAAAACAATGACTACCACGAAATGAAATAAGCATAGTATACACACTGGCGTGCAGACAGTTAGTGTAATTGTCTGTCTTGTAGTCAAGGAGCATTTCGTCTGTAGAAACACAGAGGACACTTTAAAAGTCTCAAGTAAAGCTCCAGACCTGGCTGCTGTCAAAGCACAAGCCCTTAACGTAAACTGTTTTCTCTGCCTGGAACATTCCTCCTCCATATGTCACTTGCTAAAAGCTAATCTTCATATTTCTCCTCTGTCATCACTAGCTAGGAAACTCTGCCCAACTGGAAAACTAAGTCTCATCCCTTGACTATATAGGATGCTATGACTCCTAATAGCATCCATTTTATGTTATCACAAATGTAAGTTCCCATTGCTTGTGTAATTACCTCATCAATCCCTGTCTCCATGACTGTTTCAAGCACCATGATGACAAGAGTTTGATTTGTTCACTATCATCTAGTGCCTGCCAGGGTCCTCACCAAGTAAGATAAATATGGGATTTGTGAAAACAAGAGGCAGAGGGAATAACCAAGCAGACAAGAACAATCTGTACTGTCAGAAGCATTTTAAACCTGAAGAATATATATATATATATATTCATTCCAAATAAGTCTAGCTTAAACATACAAATATTCATACTGCAAACTAGGAACACCTGCATGTAAAAAAAAAGCAATGTATATAATCAATCGTTTAGATACTGGGAGCCAGCAGCAACTCCCTTTCAACATTGCCTTTGTATGATTAGAAGCACAAACTTGGCTTTGTTCCACCTGTCCTAACGATACGTAAATTTAAACTTTGTAAGTCTAAAGAAAATATCCCTACAGAATATTTGTCAGTCCTACAGAAGTTTATCTAAAATCATGGAGAGTCATGCTATTTAATGTTCACCAAGGTTTCTAACATATTGAGTACACTTGCCACAATTAACAGGACAGAAGCTAGGAGTAGGGAAGGGACTCAGTGGTTCATAGCTCCCACTGCTCTTACAGAGGCTCTGTGTTCAGTTCCCAGTACCCAGACTGGGTGACTCACAATAACCTAGTCCAGCTCCTTGGTTAGCTGACACTGACTTCTCAGAACACTCAAATGCACATACCAACACACACATAACACACACATAACAGACAGACAGACAGATGTGAAAACAGACAGAGACAGAAAGAGAAACAGAGATAGTCAGAGACAGAGAAAGAGACAGAAACAAAGAGGCACAGACATAGATAGAGACCAAATTTAAAAAAAAAAAAATCTGTTTTAGAAGACAGATCCAAAGAGTTACAAGTGTTGATGACTACAAAAGGAGAAACATCTATTTAATAATTAGACTGAATCTTCTTGGTTTTACCTGCTTTTGATTTAGTTGGGACTCAGGTGGTGCAATGGAAAGCTGATAGGAATCTATAATGAACTGTTTGCAGCAATGGAGACTGCACTGCCTATATATCCCTAATTACAGAATGTTATAAAAGCTGCAATCTCAGGAATACAACTATATAGAGAGTAGATTGTCCCAGGGCAATGTGGCAGTAAGGCCATTTTCTTCCATTATGCTGTCTATTCAGGCCATTGTGCTTATTAAGGATAATTTCTTTCATCCTAATTACAGTCAAAATTTTATTTTAAATAGAATACGTAAATTGTTATCACCATGAATTGAATATTCACATAACTTGAACTTAATTGGTTTTATGGTACATTTTCTGCTGCTGGAATTGAATAATCTACTTATGATGTGGAATTAAACAAAAAAATCAAACACTTAACATTTGAACATTTGGATTGGAAATTTGAAATATCTTTAAATTATGCAAAAATGATTAATGTTCTGTGTGGTCCTGATTGTTCCATACACAACAAAATAGCCATACCTAGCTCTAAAATTCCACAGACATGGCCAGTTTCATCTCCAAAAATGGCCAGTCTCTCAGTCTTCTAAAAACTTACAGAAGGTAGTAAGATGTGTCAGCCTGTTTTAAGGAGAGAAAAGTATCCTTTCATTGAGCCCATGCTGTTAGAATAGTCCTTCAGATCACTTTTTAGCACTACCACAAAGTTGCTAATCTGAAGTTGACGTGCGCTGTAAAGTATGTTGTTTAAAACTTTTGTTTTAACTGGGAGAGGCTATTATGCTAAACTAACAAACATGGTTGGTACACACTGCAGTAACATTGCACATCATTTCCACCCACAACCACTAGCAAAACTAATCACAAGGTTCTGGATAAGTGTAGTGAGTTTGAAAAATAAGGTCAGTGAAGGAATGCTTAGTGAATACCTTCATCTCTACCACAATGTTGAGATGTAAGGAGAGAGATGCGCGCAAGTGTGTGTGTGTGTGTGTGTGTGTGTGTGTGTGTGTATGTGTGTGTGTGTGTATGTCTGTGTGTGTGTATGTAAAAGGATCCATTCATTTGCTGCTCAAGTCATGATAAAAGAAAGCAAGACAAGTTTTAATAAGAATAGTGGGAAGAAACAATTTATTATTTAAATATTATCTTTAATTCTCATTCTTGAAGAAAAAACTTCTAGAATATGCTCAAAATAAATACGCATCCCTTACCTCCTTTTTAACATTCCTTTTCATAAATATATTTAGTTATACTGTTACAAAAATACATTCTTTTTTTCAATCATGAGACACATATTCATATTTTACAAAGTTGCTAACTGGGCAATGGAAATCTTTACCTAATAAAAATTGTAAATCTTTTTATTTTTCTATTACTTTATTTGACAGAAGAAACTATTATAAAAATGAATTTTCCAAACAGTATATAAAGAATAAATTGCAAAATATGGTTTATAAAAAATTCAAACCTCCAAGTATTATTTTTGTGATTCTTAAATTTTTTATCAATTTTTTAATTAATTGACCCTGCAGTTTTTCTCTAGTAACCATCCTTTGGTCATTCTCACATTTCTTCCTGTTTCTCTACACATATGAATAGATCAATAATTAAGATACACATGCTTTATTTCCTTTTTTAAATTGGTTATTTTATTTATTTGCCTTTCAAATGTTATCACCCTTCCCAGTTTACTCTCCAGGATCCTATGCTCTCTCCCCTCCTCACTGCCTCTATGCGGGTGCTCTCCCCACCCACCCACCCACTCCTTAGCATTCCCCTTCGCTGTTTATTTCAAGGACATTTCAATAGTGTTCCTCAAGGAATATAACGAAGGTATGCATTTGCCACACCCAGCCCACATGTGTGTGAAGGGACACATGGTGAGAAAAGGCTGCTATGTGGTGGTCCCAGTAAGGGTTCTCACAGCACTAGGAAATGTATCCTAGAAACAATAGAAGTGGAATGACCTCTCCCAGTATCTGTTTTTCCTTAAAGTCTAAGTGTGAGAAGACTAGATGGGTTCACCTTTGCTTGACTCATATCTAAAGATTGAAAATGCCTAATGAAAGAGTCCCTTCAGTCTGTAGAAGAGAGGGTGAATAGAGACTTCAAGAAGTTTTCTTTAAAAAAACCAAAAAGCTCGTTTATTACGTATAGTGTTCTGCTAACATGTATGCCTGCAGGCCAGAACAGGGGACCAGATCTTATGGTCATGAGATTCCATGTCGTTTCTGGGAATTGAACTCAAGACCTCTTCCAGAACAGCCAGTACTCTTAACCTCTGAGTCATCTCTCCAGCCTGCAAGAGGTTTTCTAATCCAGACAGGAAAAGCTGGTTACAAGACCATTCCATCCTTCAGGTAACTTAAAGTTACCTTTGAAAAAGAAGAAAGCAATTTTGATACTAGCCTCTTAGACACATTTGACCCACTCACTCAATTTTACTTTCTTCAGCTGTCACCAGAATAACTTGAAACCCTTCTCTTTCTCATGTTGATAGTTTTGTGTGTGTGTGTGTGTGTGTGTGATACATGTGAGAGTCTACTTAAGCAGCTAGTACACTGAACTTTGTTAATTAAAAGTCTTTATATACATGAGTTTTACTCATTACAAAGACTAATTATTCCCAGAAAGAATATTCATTCTAAGTGTTAGTTGTCCAGTAACAAGAAATTAAATTAAATGTTCAAAAATTAGTGTTATGTATTAAATTGTGTGTGCCTTCCTCATATGTCAAAGCTTTAACTCCAAGTATCTTAGAATATGACATATTTGTAAATAGAATTATTCTAGATGTAATTAGGTAACAAGAATTCCAAATCAGAAGGGTGGGACAAGAATCAAATATGGTTGGCATTTATCTAGAAAATAAAAATTTGGACACAGGCATACTCACGTATGGTGTGTGTGTGGGGGGGGTGCCATGTGAGAAGTAAAGTCGGGGCAATTCTTCTATAAGTCAAAGATGCAAGTGATTGGCAGTAAATTAACATAGATGGCAAGAGAAACATGAAACGATTTCTTCACAGAAATTAAAAGGCAAAATATTGCAGACCCATGGATCTCCAGAAAAGAAAGATAATATAGTTCTATTGTTTGAGCCAATTATTTTATGTAACCTTGTAATTGTAATCTCATCAAACTAATGCAGGTTGTTTTAGTCAGTGTTCTACTGCTGTGAAGAGACACCATTTCCACAGTGTGGTGGTTTGAATAGAAAGGGCTCCTATAGCCTCATAGATTTGAATGCTTGGTCACCAGAAAGTGACACTAGTAGGAGGTGTAGCCTTGTTGGACTTGGTGTGGCAATGTTGGAAGAGTTACTGGGATGGACTTTGGGGTTTAAGATGCTCAAGCTAGACCCAGTGTCTCACTCTTTTCCCTTTGCCTGCCAATCCAAATGTAGACTCTCAGCTCCTTCTCCAGCACCATGTCTGCCTGCCTCCACAATGTTTCCTTCCACGATAATGGGCTGAACCTCTAAGACTGCCAGCTCCAACTAAATGTTTTCTCTCATAAAAATTGCTGTGTTCATGGTCAATGATGTTTACTCGAATAGAAACCTTAACTAAAATGCATGGAGTGGCATTCTCAGAAGGTGTGGCCCTGTTGGAGTAAGTGTGTCATTATGGGTGTCATCCTAGCTGCCTGGAACCCAGTATTCTGCTAGCAGCCTTCAGATGAAGATGTACAACTCTCAGCTCCTCCTACACCATGCCTGACTGGATGCCGCCATGCTTTTGCCTTGATGGTAATGGACTAAACATCTGAATCATCAAGCCAGTCCTAATTAAATGTTGTTCTTATAAAAGTTGCCTTGGTCACGGTGTCTGTTCACAGCAGTAAAACACTAAGTATGACACATGATAACCTTTATATAGGAAAACATTTAATTGCGGCTGTCTTACAGTTTCAGAGTTTTAGTCCATTGTCACTATGGGAAGCACAGCAGCATGCAGGTTGACATGATATTGTAGAAGGAACCAAGAGTTATGCATCTGGAACAGCAGGCAGTAGGAAGAGAGAAAGACATTAGATGGAGCTTGTCCTGCTGAAACTTCAAAGTCCACCACCAGTGACACACTTCTTTCAACAAGCTCATACCTACTCTAACAAGGTCCTGGGTCCTAATCCTTTCAAACTGTGCCACTCCATGTGAATCTATGGGGTCATTTTCATTCAAACCACCATGCACGAACTGACTTAAAAGCATGATTTAGGGTATATCATGGTTAGTCTTTGTAGCCAATCTGATGGAATTTACAATCACCATGAAAATACTTCTGGGTATCCAGAAATATTCAGAGCATAGAAATCCAACTTGAAATGTAAGCAATATCATCCCTTCAGCTAGTATCATCAGTGTCCACTTCACTCTGTTTCCTGTCTGTCTATGCAGTATACCTGTCTGCCTTATGCTCTTGCTATTACGATGAATTCCCCTGCCAAGATAAACTCTATTCTCAAACTGTGAGCCAAAATGAACCCTTTCTCCTTTAAGTTGCCTTCATTATCCATTTTGTCATAACAATGAATATCCTTCAAATGAGGCACAAGAAGAAAGGAGGAGTGGCCCCTGGTTCTGGAAAGACTCAGTGAAACAGTATTCGGCAAAACCAGAACAGCGAAGTGGGAAGGGGTGGGTGGGAGGACAGGGGAAGAGAAGGAGGCTTACAGGACTTTTGGGGAGTGGGGGGCTAGAAAAGGGGAAATCATTTGAAATGTAAATAAATTATATCGAATAAAAAAATCAAAAAAAGGGAAAAAAACAATGAATATCCTGTGATATCCAATGAATATCCTGTATTATGTATAATACAATCTAATAGCTAAGAAGAAATATAAACCCCTGGATTCTTGATTTTTCATAGTGAAACTTATTGCAATATGTATACTTTGCAAGCACTACATTGCAGATAAATAAAAAGAAAATCATTCTAAGGGTGGTGTACATGCCTTTAATTTTAGCACTTAGGAGGTAGAAGCAGGAGGATCTCTGAATTTGATGCTGACTTGGTCTATATAATGAGTTCTAGACCAGCAAGGGTTACACCATGATACTCTATCTCAAGAGGAAAAAGAAGATAAAAAGAAGACAATCATTTTTATAAAAAGACAAAATTTTTTAGGCAATTTCATCAAAATGGAACACACTCAAAGAAAGCTTGGAAACTCAGAATTATCTTCCCACAGTAACTTCATTAAGTCCCGAACATCATCCTCCATCTCTCAGTCTGGTACTATTGTTTTCCCTACTCATTCACCTGCCCATGCTATCATTCACAAATTCTGACCCATTCTTTGCTGGTGCTCTCCTCAGCTTCCTCTAATTTCTCTCATACACTGTTGAACTCACCTCTTCTCTAGCACTGGAGAAATTGCTGCTGCTACTTCAGAGAAAGAAGCTTCTATAGAAATGATTGCGGAGCTAGTTTTATCACTTTCAGCTGGCTACTGGCCAGAAGTAATGAAGGAGAATTACAGTTTGGTCTCTAGTAGCAAATTCTTGGTGGAGATACAGAAGACAGGGCAGCAGGGTTCCAAAAGTCATTCTTGGAACAAACCTAAGGAATATTAAAAATCAGACGAAAAGCAGATCATATCAGGAAATAGAGGAGTTGGGAAGATGTTAATGGAGATAATAAAAACAACCACACTAAAATGCACTGAAGATGTATATGTTACCATGTATGTTAACACAAAGACTTAAATATCATTAAATATTTAAACAATAATAATGTTTTCAAAATGCACATCTACAACTTAAAGTGATAATTTTGATATGGATAAAAGATTTTATTGAACAAATTGTTCAATAACCATATGCTGAAAATATGATATATGATCATATAATATTACATATGTACATATTAAACTTCCCTAAGACGTCTTTCTTAAAGAACTTTCCTGTTCATGGAATGAATGATTTAAGATTCTTGGCAATTGTCCTTGTCTTGGTATCATTTTTTAATGATACTTTGAAGTGCTTCTTCATGGCATAAGAGACAGAGATACTGAAGTTGTTCCTTCACTTTAAAAAAAAAAAATATTTCCCATGTACGTAACTTGAGGAAGCAGAATGTATTGTTGAGGTTTCTGGAAGTTACTATCCCTTCCAGGAACTCGTCATTATCTCAGAATCCTCCCACGAGAGTAGCTCTGTGGTTGCTTCGCTATAGTCACAAGGATCTGAACTAACAAGGGATGCCTGGAAGAGGGGGAGTTTGACCACATTGAGAATTCCAGGAAAATTACAGAGAAAGGAGGGATTAAATGCTCATTAATTAAAATATTTATCAGATGCCAACTCTCTGGCAGATTCTCCATTCTGTTCTCAGGGTAAAAATGAATAAAATAACTAATATTCTCATAGTGAATTTTATGCTAGAGAAAAAGCAATGAACCTTATGACACTTCAGGAAGCTCTAACCAGAGATAGGGGGAAGGGCTCTGAAACACCATCTTTTAGACAAAACCCTGCCACTGCAATTGTGAACTCATAGCAACTGTATGAGCCTGTGCTCGGTTTTCAAAGAATGAACACATCCACAGCCAGGCATAGATGGAAAAGGAATTCATGGAGCCCTGCCCCTCACTGCTGAATTATGTACTACTATTGAAATTCAGGGAGTGGTGACATCATTGCACGCACACCAGAGACACTAACAGACTCCAAAGGATACCTCCAATCTAATAGTCATACATATGGTCCTGGTTAAATAAAACTGAACCAAAATTTGTGAACCTGGGAAAGGGCCTGCCTGGGACTGGGGCAGGAGTGGTGGTAGGGATAGGAAGCAAACAATAGAAGGTGGAGAGTAACAGACAAGAAATTGATCCATGAAAACTACTTTGAATACATACTTCTAAAAATATGGTTGTTCAGCATAGGTCATTTGGTGGGGGCACAATCCTCAGAAGTTCAACACCATCCTAGACACACAGTGAGTTCTAGAACAGGCTGGGACACATGAGACACCACTTCAACATAATGAAACAAAACAAAAAAAGAGAAGAGTTCTGCAAACAAAAAGTGTTGGCGTTTTTATAACAGCCCATGTTTCATATTTTATTCTGTCCGAACTGAAAGTCAATTAGGACTTTTTAGTAAACTTATTTTTATAGATATTACCTCTGCTTTATTCTTAGCAAACTCATCGCCCTTACTGTGTGTAAAGCATTGGTGGAGAGATTTCTATAAAGTTAGTCCATGACTCTTATAATCTTATAATCTTGTGAAGTATATATTATCATTGCATCTTATATTATTATGCAGATGAGACTTTTGAGGCTCCCAAATAATAAAGATCTTGCACAGCTCTCCATAGATCAGTTATCATCTAATAAGGTAGTAAAAGGTAAAAATTAAATATGCTGCATCAAAATTAAAAGGAAAGTAAGACATATTCCATATTCAAGGGTGAAATTAATTCAGAATAATATTTTTCAAAAAGTTTCTATTCATCACTAATTCAGATAAAATAGCTTATCCCTGATATCTAAGAATAGGCATGGCAAAATAAAATATTGGAAAGAAAACAATCCCCAAGTAAACCAGGCTCTCCTTCTTTCTATTTAATGACTGTGTGTCTGTGTCCCGAGTTGTTTTAAATTACTCAACCTATGCATCTTTTATTTTGGGGGGGTCTTATTGTGATTTATAAAAAAAGGGAAAAATCAGGATATGTTTGGTGGAGGCAAGATATGGTGTGGGGGAAGGGGGTGCCTCTGCCAATGTTGTATGGTACCATCCATACAACAGATATAGAATAGAATAGAGTTTATTTAGGGCATGGGGAGGGGAGTTGAGGATCAAGTAGAGATAAAGGCAGGGGGGAGAGAAAGAGAGAGTCAGAGAGAGTGTGTAGAGGCCAGCCAAAAACACACGAAGAGAGGAGGAGGAAGGAAGTGTTGAGAGAAGGGACAGAAACAGTAAGAGGGTAAGAGAGTAAGAGGGTAAGAAGGGGGTAAACAGTCAGGTGTACCTGGCTGTTGCCAGGTAACTGTGGGGCGGAGCCTAGAAAGAATGGTAACAGGGATATTTCATCACATGCTCAAACAACAGGAAGCTAGTTTTTTCTTAGCTGAATAGTAGAGATTGAAAAGAAGGCCCCCTTTACAAGATTACACAGGATTCCTCTCATGTGACTATGAAGCATCCAGAGTAGAGTCTAGGGTAGTATAAAGAAAATCACACCAATCAACATACCTCTTAACACAACCTCAAGGCTATGCTGTTAACAAAACAAACAAACAAACAAACAAAAAAACAGAAAAGAAAGAAATCCTAAGGACATACACAATTCAAAAGTAAATTCAAATGCATAAGCAAGTTGACATATCAATGAGAATTCATACACAATTTTTAAAACTTCTTTAGCCTGCTGACAAAGGATGGTTTCCCCAAGTTAGCAAAATGGCATATCTCTCCTACATTAGGACATTTAGAAAAATCTTCAGTCTTTAATGCAGTGTGAGGTTGAGTCCTACTCTCATGGAATTCCTTATGTAACAACTTTATGGGCTCACCTCATGATAACATAACACTAGAACCCCTGGGGTGAAAGATTATACTTAAGAACAGAAAAAAAAAATCAACCAAGTGAACCACCTCATCTAATGAGCAAAGTTCAAGCCTTAAGCTTTATTATACCTTAGGATAGGAAAGCAAAACCACACACAGTTCTGTTTGATTATAATACCCAGTGAGCCAGCTTTAATTAGCAAGTTTCTTTGGCAAGAGTTCTTAATTCCACTAACGAACCAGTAGAGACTGGAAATACGGTTTATGAACTGAATCATTTTAGAGGGCTTGCTGAAGATTCGCTTGAGCTCAGATCAAGCAAACAGATTCTGTGCTTCAAGAACACAGAATCTCCCAAATTGTTGGAAATGTGTTTTCAGTTTCCTGAGATTTAGGCAACTTAGACTGATGTCTTAAACTAGTGAGACCAGTAGATGGGTCCCAGTTCGTCTGCAGTTCCGTCCTTGTTCCACTTTCTCATGGAATTCTTGGTCTGCAATCTCTGTTTATTCATGGTGCTTACCCGTTAGCATCTCAAGCTCTAGCAAAGCAAAGATTTCTCTCTTTCCTAACAAAATTCAAAGTGTTGTGCTGCTTTGCTTGACACTGAACATGTGTGTGTGTGTGTGTGTGTGTGTGTGTGTGTGTGTGTGTGTGTTTGAGAGAGACAAAGACACAGAGACACAGAGAGAGTGACAGAGAGAGGGATAGAAAAGGGGAGTGACAGACAGACAGACAAGCAAAGACATAGGACAGAGAAACAAAGAGAGAAAGAAAGTATTTCTAATTAGAAAGTCTTACATCTGAAATCCTAACTTTGAGTGCCAAAAAAATGACATAAAAATAAAAATGCATGACCTTTTTGAACAAATCACCACACATGGTAGGAAAAAAAAAAACAATTCCCCAAACTCCTCCTCTGATCTCCACAAGTACACCGTGACACATAGGTGCCCACAGGTATAAAGACACACACATTAAGTGTAAAACATAGTGGTATTCAATTTGTTCAGCATTTTCAAGGGAAAACAAGAGGCTTCTTAAATTGAACGATACTTTCAGCTCATGTCCAAATTCATCCTCACAAGCAGGGAAAGGAAATAGTATCACATATGCTTGGACCAGACACCCAAAGCAGGTTCCACAGGCTACCTCACACCGAGAAAGAGACGTGCATTAGTCATTGAGTGTTTTGGCTGCGGTTTTCTTCTATGGTGTAAATACAGTGTGGGAACTATTTTTGAAGTCATTTGGTAGTCTCAACAGTGATGCGTGAGACACTTTAGAAAAGGGTATGGTATCTAAATGACCATCAAGTGTCACCTGAAGAAACAGGAAGATAAATCGTTGTTTGGTGCTAAAGGTGATGAGAAATAACTAGGAAGAGGAAACACTGAGTACAGCTTTTTAAAAAAAAAATCAGTGTCTTGTCCAAACAACTGGGTCTATCAGAGTGACAGTGATAAATGCCACTGGTGTAATGAAAGTGACATAAGCAAAAGTCTATCACTGTGGAAGGAACTATGAATATTTAGCAGGATGAATACAGAAATTTCAGAAAAAAACATGGCATTAAATCTGTAAAAGGCTTTTGGTGATAAAGCAGCTAGTTACAAAGCAACAAATGAATCTTTTGATGAATTTCCTGAGGTTATCCTTCATGAAAATCTGATGCTGTTACGTGTCACCATCTTGCCATAGTCCCCAGAAAGTCACTTATTATAGCTGATGAGACAGCTCAAACAGAACTTAAGAATGCCAAGAACAGAATAACTTTAGATTTTAATGATTTTGTGTAAGAGATACTCTTGCGGGAAATATTAAAAAAAAATAACCCTCCATCTCTCCTGCCCTGCCAGGCCACCACACAAAGTCCCAGAGGGGTCCTGCTCGGCATGTTCTCCCCCCTCCCCCCCACTGAGCTATTCTCTCCTAGCTAGCTCCCACAGCATCCCAGCAGTGTTCCCTGAAATCTACAGACCCACATTCCAGTAACCAAGTAAATCAAGACTCTTAAATCTTAATTGACCAATCAGATTTATGTATAAATAATACCACAATTTACAAGATATCAATACAGTAATATTAGAACCAATTGATAATGATAAAAGCTTTATCCCAATATTTCTAACCTTATAAAAACATAGCTTTTTTGTGGCTAGGAAATGCCACACAGGTCCATGTCTGAAGCCATCTTAATTCTCCTCCCTTCTTCCCCTGCAACCTCTCTGTCTTCCCAACTCCTAGCTCTGCCTCCCTTTTTCTGTCCAATCACAGGCCTGCTACTGTCCTAATGTGATTGGACAGGGAAAATCATGCAACAAGGTACTCTCTATCTGATTAGATAGATAGATAGATAGATAGATAGATAGATAGATAGATAGATAGATAGATAAAATAATATAATATAGATGGATAGATTTTATAGGGTATATGTATACATATATATATATTCTATAATATAGACCCATATTTCTACAATATAGACTTAAATGCTAGTCATAAATGTGTACTTAACAATAATTACCTCAAGCTTGTGTAGAAGGCGCAGGCTCATTAATGACAAGCACTATGCTAAGTATTTTAGTACTTTTGTTAGTGGTGCTTTTCAATTAATATTCTTCCCCAACCAAATAAATATTATACAAATTTAATAATGTATGGATGGGGCAAGTGAGAGATTGTAGTGAGAGATTGAAACTGAATGGTTTTCAAAGCAAGAATTTGGGTCCTAAAAAATATAAAGGCCTCCATATGACTGAAGAGAACATTGCAGACAAGGCGGTCATTTTGGTGGTGAGGGGTTACATCTGAGAATTAGGAGAGTATTGCTTGAGCTCACTTCCAAATTCAAAGACCAGCAACCAAAGGGCTAGCCTCAAAGCAGAGTCAACTCAGGCTTAAATATCTTTCCTTTGCTTCATGTTTTATGACCTAAGTCACCTCACCCTGCTGCTTTCCAATTTTCTTGTGTGTGAAAAGAAATTAGCATCAAAAAATTAAAAAAAAACAAAAAAGAAATTAGCATCATTGGGCTTGTTGACATGCTGATAAAACAATCTTATAATGCCTAGCACAATGTCAATCACATGCTAGTTGTTAAAATTACATAGAATCTTTTTCTCTCTCTTGCTACCTTGGTTAATTTCTATTTGGTTGTGAATTTCACAGCACAAATTGATTATGTGCTAATTAGAATCAAAAGCAATTGATTTGCTATATCGGGCAAAAACATTTCTTAGAAGATTTAGGAGCCATCTACCCCAACATATTTTAATCTCTGTTTAAATAAAATGGGAATTGTTGTGGGGAATATAAAAAGAACAGCAAGTTTCAGCACTTGTGCCCTGCTACTCTCTGCCCCTGCAGTCTGACCAGCTTGTTTGGATTTCATGGAGACTCTCTGGCCCAGAGCTCAGCAAATGTCTCCACCCAGCTTGCTAGATTCCCACTGGCTGGTTGTCACCACACCAACCCCATGCTTCAAGTGCCCCACGTCCTTTGTCCTTTGTGGTGCACCTCAGGCAAATCTATGCTCTGCTGCTATATCTTTCTCTCTTTAACCCCCACGAAAGGGAAAACACAACACAAACTTAGTTCAGAAATGATGGTAACTCAATTGTTGAGCACAGCAACTAAACTCTTAACTTGTAAGCCTTATTAAATCTAAATCCTCGGTGGTGAATCCTGACAGATCCGCTATTGAAACCAGGAGACATTTGTAGCTACCTCTTGTCCTCATGCTATCCCTGTACAAAAGGACTCTCTCTCTCTCTCTCTCTCTCTCTCTCTCTCTCTCTCTCTCTCTCTCTCTCTCTCTCTCTCTCTCTCTCTCTCTTCTCTCTCTCTCAATCTCTCAATCTCTCTCTCTGTTCTCCTCCTCCTCCTCCTCTTCTTGTCTCCTCTCCAAGCCCAGTGATTGGCTTCTTTATTCATTAGGGGACTGGCTCACAAGAAGTCACCTTCACCTGGGTAGTGCCTCACTCCTTGTCTGCAGTCCCACCCAGGAGAGCGGAATTAGCATCAAAATACAAATAGCACCAGGCCCATCCACTACATGGAATGGCTGCCTCTTGTCAAACCAAGTTGAAAATGAATGTCAGGCTGTTTAATCAAGGATCAAACATGTAGAGATTGCTCTATGCAAAAGAGAAATCTCAGGAATCAGATCACTGCTGTGAGAAAGCTTGAAGGAGAACTTTCTGACTCATCTATTGTTATTTTGGAGTATAAGAATTTATAGCTGAATTTGTTCCAAAGCACCTCTTCATAATAATTCAGTGAGCAATTTCTTCCATGCAAGGATTCATGTACTTTAGGATGCATTTTCTATACCCATGAGCCAAATAAATCCTACAATAAAACATTTGTCTAGTCCCATGGTCTTTTATTATATTTCATTTTATTTTTGTCACTTACTGATTGTCTCTGTAGACCAACTTTAGAAAGCAAAATGCAACTTCAAATCACCCTGCTCAACTCAAAGTGTTATTTAGATAGGATGGTATTAAATAGTGATTCAGCTTCATAAAGGAAGTACACATAATCTCAGCTCCAGGCATAAAATTTATGAATGTCTGCCTGTAACTATTTGCATTATATTTATCTGGAAAAACTTTACCTGAGTCTGATTTTTTTCAACTGACAATTTCACAAGCAAAGGGCAAAACAACAAAACAAAACAAAAAACAAAACAAAACAAACAAAAGAACAGAAAGGCAGGAATTAAAAAGGTACATTACATGGTTAAGAGCTTGGTGTTTTTATGGGACTCCTAATAGTGGTATAAGATATGTCTCTAACTCTTTTGCCTACTCTTGGGACTCTTTTCCTCCTATTGGGTCACTGGATCAGCCTCACCACCCTTCCAGTCATCCTGCTAAACTCAAAGCTTTATTTAAATAGGATGGTGGAGTTCATTTTATTCGATCTTGTTTTTATTTAAATAGTAGGGCTTTGGCCTTTCTTATTGTATCTTGTTTTGTTGTATTTGGCCTGCTCTTTTCTGAGTGGGCATAGATATGAGGGAGAAGGAAGGTGGGGGAGCTGGGAGGAGTAAAAGGAGGAGAAATGGTAGTCAGGGAATATTGCACTAGAGAAGAATCTATTTTCAATAACTAAAAAAGAAAAAAGAAAAAATTCATATAAGTCACAAAAACCTTAGAACATGTTATTAGAGTGTCTTAGGTTTTACTGCTATGAACAGATACCATGACCAAGGAAACCCTTATAAGGACATTTGATTGGCGCTGGCTTTTAGACTCAGAATCTTAGTTCATTATCATCAAAGCAGGAACATGGCAGCATCCAGGCAGGCATGGCACAGGAGAAGCCAGGAGTTCTACATCTGAAGACTGCTAGCAGAATATTTTAAGAACTTTTAAGCATCTAGGATGAGGGTCTTAAAGCCAATGCCCACAGTGACACACCTACTCCAACACCTTCTAATAGTGCCACTCCCAGGGCCAAGCATATACAGACCTTGACATTAGAGAAGAAAAATGCATTAAACATTCTAAAATACAGTTCCCCCAGTTAATAAGAATCACTATTAGTTACTAGTATTCTGAGAGAATCTTCTCATTTTTTATTACTAACTTTGCACTTTTGAATCAGCTGTTATGCAGTCTAGACTGGTCTTGAGGTTGATGCTGAGGCAGACTTTCAGCTCCTGGTCTTCTTTTTTCCCAATGAGCATGTCCTTGGATTTCAGGAGTGTACCCCAGTGCCCTGAGGGAATCTTCTTCAGTAAGCCTCTCTGTTTAACAAAGGGCAAGTTTTGTTATAAAGCTAATAGAAGAAAGCAGGTGAAGTGTTGAGAACATTTTAATTGTTTTTTTTAATTACCAGACACAGCTATAATAAAAGCAAATATATTATTCATGAATTATCTATTCTGTTATTGACTCACAAAAACACGAAGAGATTAAACAGTCTTTTTCCTCCTTGTAAAAATTAGGTCTTAAAATGGCAGGGAATGGCTCAAATAAAGACACTTGCCACTCAGCCTGATGGCTTTAATATGATTCCTAGAACCTGAGAGTAGGAGAGAACTCATTTAAACAGGTCCGACAGATTTCCATGTTCCTCAGAAAGCTTATTCTGTTTTTCATGTAAGAAACAGATACATGATTCTGAGCAAGGAAACAGGTAGGCTAATTGCAGATCATCACCAACCCTCCCTTTTTTCCAAGACCAGTCCTCCATTCTCACCGCCAGCTCTATAGCAGACCACCTCCTAGGACCTCCCTCCCCTCCTTGCCCCCTTTCCAATCTGAGGTGGGGGTCAGGGTTGGGGGATCATACAGATCTTCTCTCCTACCTCCCCTCCCCCAACTTATTGCTTTATCTCAGCCTTCAACTCAGTCAGACATTCCCTTCCTATCCTCAGGTCACTCCATCCAGGGAAGCAGGTAAGAAAACTGCAGATCTTCACCTCTCCCCCCATTCCTCAGAGTCCAACCCCCTAGTCTCATCCAAAGCTCTGTAGCAGGCTTCCTGCTGTGGCCTCTGCTCACTCTCTGCCCCAGTTCCCAGGAGTCTAAGCAAATCTTGGTAGAACACTATGTTTCCCCCTTCCTGTAGATCTCCTCACCCCATCCTACCCCCATTCTTAAATATCAGCTTGAATAAGCACCCCAGTGGCCACACTGTGATCACAGAAGAATTCTCTACCAGGCAACACAAAGCCACGACACTTTCCTAAAAAGAAGGCAACAAAAACGAAGGAATAAAACACTCATCCAACAAAAACAAGACCAGATATCAGCACCTAGAATTACAATCATTCCAAACTAAGATGAATAGACACCAGAGCAAAACTACAGTCAATAACATCCAAGACAGTATTTCCACACTAGAGTTAACAACAGATCATGAGTATTCCAATGTAGCTGAAGGGAAAAAAATGAAAAGAAGAAAAGAAAAATGACAGTCTTAAAACAGTCTTTATAAATGTGATGGGGGGGGGGGGTCCTTGAAGAAGAAATGAATGAATCCCTTAAAGGAAATTAAGAAAACACACACAGTAAAAGAAAATGAATACAACTGTGAAAGATCTGAAAATGAAAATAGAATCAATGCAGAAAACAATTTATTTCCAGCAATCTGGAAATAAAAAAAAAAAAAAAATCTAGGAACTTGAAAAAGAGCCTCACCAACAAAAAAAACAAGATGAAAGAAAAAATCTCAGATATTGAAGATGTGATAGAAGAAATAGACACCTCACTCAAAGGGAAAAAAAACTCCTTGCACAAAACACCAGGAAATCTGAGACATTATGAAAAGACCACAATAATAAGAGTAGAGGAAGGAGAAGAAGGTCAAGTAAACGGTAAAGAATATTTCTAAGAAAATCATAAAATAAATATATCAATAAATTTAAAAAAAAGAAAAAAAAGAAAATCATAGAAGAAATTATTTCTAAACTAAAGGAGATTATTTCTATCAGGGTACAAGACTGATACACATCACCCAATAGATCTGACCAGAAAAGAACTTAGCATCAGCACATAATAATCAAAACACTAAGCATAAATACCAGAGAAAGAATATTAAAACATGCAAAGGAAAAAAATACCAAGTAACATAACAGTGGACCTATTAGAATTACACCTGAATTCTAAATGAAGACTTGAGACCTTAAGACAAAACAGCATGAAGAGAAGTTGTACAAATTCTAAGAGACCACAATAGGTAATATCTTTCTACAAATCCTGTGCTACAGAAGCCAATAGAAAGAAACTCCAACCTAAAACATTGACTACCTCCAAAAAAAACACAGGAAATAAATAATTCTAGACTAGCAAATCAAAACAGAGAAAATACACACACATACAGACACACACACACAAACACACATACACATGTGAATACCACCACTACCACAATAACAACAATAATAGCAACAACAAAATAATAGGAATCAACAAACACTGCTCATGGATATTGTCAGCATCAATGGTCTTAGTTCCCAAGTAAAAAGATACAGATTAATAGAGTAGATGCAAAGACAGAATCCACCCTATTGCATCCAAGAAATACACCTCCACATCAAGAATAGAGATCACCTCAGGGTAAATAACAGAAGCTATTCCAAACAAATGAGCTTAAGACACAAGATGGTATAGCCATTTTAATATCTGACAAAACATACTGTACACCAAAACTTATCAGAAGAGATAGGGAAGGGCACTATATACTCATCAAAGGAAAATCCACCAAGAGGATATTTTAATTCTTAACATCTATATGTTGACATCTATATGCCCAAGCACAAGGGTACCCAAGTCTATAAAAGAAATATTAGTAGAGCTTAAATCATATACTGACCCTTACATACCCATAGTGGAAGATTTCAATACCCAAATTTCTCTAATGACAGCTCTTTCAGATAAAAAACTAGAGAAATGCTGGACCTAACTGAATTTTTTTTTAGCCAAATGAACCTATCAGAGAGTTACAGAAGATTCACCCAAACACAAAAACATGTGCTTTCTGCATTTCATGAAACTTTCTCTATAACTGACCATAGACTGAGACACAAGTCTCAACAAATAAAAAAAAAATGGACATTGTTTTCAACATATATTACTTAACAAAGTTAAGTCAAGATTACATAAGCAATGTAAACAAAACTATAATCCACAGGCTTGTTTAAAACCATTGTAAACAAAAAAAAAATGAAGTAATTAAATGTTTCCCAATAAAAACAAAAAGAAAGCCTTGGGCCAGTTGGTTTTCTTACAGAATTCTACCAGACTTTCAAAGAGGAGTTAGAGTCAATAGACCTCAAATTATTCCATAAAACTGAAACACAAGGAACATTGTTCAAATTCATTTTACAAGGCCGGGGAGTTACCCTGACACCCAAATTACTTAAATGCTCAACAAACAAAGAAAATCACACAGTGTTCTCTTTTGTGATTTGTGCAAAAATTCTCAATAAAAATACTTGCAAACTGAATGCAAAAACATGTAAAAAGATCATCCACCATGATCAAATAGGCTTTACCACAGAGATGCAGGAATGGGTCCACATATGAAAATCCATCAATGTAATCCACCATATAAACAAACTGAAAGAAAAAAAAACACATGATCATCTCATCAGATACTGAAGAAAAGCTCTGACAAAGTCCAACACTTTTTCATGATAAAAGTCCTAGAGAGATAAGGGATACAAGGTACATACATAAATATAATGAAGTCAGTTTACATTAAGCCAAAAGCTAACATCAACTTAAACGGAGAGAAACTAAAGGCAATTTCCCTAACATCAGAACTAAGACAAGGTTGCCCACTAACTCCATACTTGTTTAGTCTTCTAATTGGAGTCTTATTTGTAGAGCAATAAGTCAACTGAAGGGATACAATTGAATCAAAGGAATACTAATTGAAAGAGCAAGAAGTCAAAATATCTTTGTTTATAGATGATATAATAGTATATGTAAGTGACCATAAGATTCCATGAGGAAACTCCTACATCTGATAAGCACTTTCATTGAAATCACTGGATGTAAAATTATCTCACAAAATTCAGTAGCCCGCCTATATACAAACGACAAATCGTCTAAGGAAAATATCAGGAAACAACAATTTTCACAATAGGCTCAAATAATGTAAGTATTTTGGGACAGTTGTGACAATGCAACTAAAAGACTTGTTGCAAAACAAAGTTATAAAACAAAACAAAATAAAACAAAAAACCTTTGAGGCTTTGAAGGAGATATCAGAAGACGGAAAGATCTACTATGCTCATGAATCAGTAGGATTATCATAGTAAAAATGGTCACCCTAACAAAATCAATCTACAGATTCAATGTAATACTCATTAAAATTCCAACACAATTCTTCTCAGATCTTGAAGTACAATTTTCAGCTTCATATTGAAGCACACACAAAAAAATGTATCTAATCATTACTGGAAAAATGATCTTGGCCGTATCACCATCCCTAATTTTAAGTTGTACTGCAAAGCTATAGTAATAACAACTACATGGTATTGGTACAAAAACAGACACTGATCAATATAATCGAACTGAAGATCCAGATGTAAGTTCACTCACCTTTGGACACGTAATTATTGATAAAGAAGTCAGACAAACTGAAAACAAAAAAAACCCCAGCATCTCCAAAATTGTGGACTGATGAACCTAGACAGCAGTTGCAGGAGAGTCTAAAGAGATCCTGAACACTATCACCCTGCATAAAACTCAGCTCTACATGGATAAAAATCCTTAACATAAACCAAATCCACTGACCATGAGAGAACAGGAAGTGAGGAATAGCCTTGAACACATTGACACAGCAGACAATTTTCTGAGCAGAACATCATTAGCACAGGCCCCAAGACAAACAATTAACAAATGGAACTTGATGAAACTGAAAAGCTTCTGTAAGGCAAAGGACACTATCAATAGGACAAAATGACAGTTTATGAACTGGGAAAAGATTTTCCCAACTCCACATCCAATAGATGACTAATGTCCACAATTTATAAAGCACTCACAAAAGGCTATGTGTCAAAAACAAACAAACAAACAAACAAAAAAACCAACATCACTTAGGGTACAGATATAAATTGAGAATTCTCAAGTGAAAAAGCTCAAATGGCTAAGAAACATGTAAAGAAGTACTCAACATCCTTAACCATCAGAGAAATGAAATAAAACCTATTCTATCCCATACCTGTCAGAAAATCTAAGATCCATGACATGACTCATGATAACAGCTCATGATGGTAAGGATGGGAAGCAAGGGAACACTCCTCCATTGCTAGTAGAAGTGCAAACTTGCACAGTTACTGTGAAAATCAATATGGTGGCTACTCAGAATGTTGGGAGCCCATCCACCTGAAGACACAGGTAGACCATTCTTGGACATATACCCAAAGGGTGTTGCATCCTGCTACAAGGACACTTACTCAAACATGTTCACTGTGGCTTTATTTATAAAATAAATGATTATTTATAAAATAAAAGCTGTTGGAAACCACCTAGATGTCCCTCAACAGAAGAATACCTAAGGAAAATGTAATATGTTTACACAATGGAGTATTACTCAAGCATTTAAAAAAATGAAATCAGGAAATTCATAGGTAAACGGATGGAGCTAGAAAATTCACCCCAAGTGAGGTATTTCAGACCCAGAGAAATATGATTATGTATTCACTTACATGGATATTAGCTGTTAAGTCGATGATAACCAAGCTATAATCCATAGAACTTCAAAGGTTAGGTATAGAATAAGGAACTTAAGAGCTACAAATAGGGGGCTGGAGAGATGGCTCAGTGGTTAAGAGCACTGACTGATCTTCCAAAGGTCCTGAGTTCAATTCCCAGCAACCACATGGTGGCTAACAACCATCTGTAATGGGGTCTGGTGACCTCTTCTGGTGTGTCTGAAGGAAACAATAGTGGTGTACTCATGTATAAAATAAATAAATAAATCTTTAAAAAAAAAGAGCTACAAATAGATCTCACTAGGGAAGGGAAATAGATTTGATAGTTATGGATTAATGAGGGCTGAAATAGGAAAAATGGGGAATGAGGAGAGAGGTAGAAGCTAGGGAGTTCCCAGAGAGACAGCTATGATGAAGGATTATTTCAGGCTTAGTATGGAAGCCTAATACAGCAGAAGCTTCATATATGAATAAATATTTATGAATATGAAGGCAATCTAAACGAAAATATCAAATAATAGAGGAATTAGAGTCCTAACTGGACATTTCTTGTCACCAAATGAAGCTTCCAGTGCTAGAAATGGGTTATATCTAATTGAGTTCTTGGCCAAGGGATTCCATAGCAATCTCCAACACTGGCTGTTGCCTAAACAATACTTTGCTCTCCACAAACTGATAGCAAGACCTCATTGTTAAAAACAGCACACACACAATCATTGAACATGGAGAAGTGGAGATATGCTCTATGCCTACATAGAACCTTCTCCCTTACATTCTAGCATCTTTGGTACAGGAAGGTACTTTGCTCTCTACCAAAGGAGAAATGTGAACCCCAAACCACCCAGAAATCCTTTCATTTACAATGGTGAGGTATCTGCAAGATACATGAGGGCAATAGTGACATAAAACTTATAGGAGTAACCAACAGTATCTGATTTGACTTAAAGACCACTCTACAGATGGAACACATAGCAGACACTGCTTGGGTGAACAACAACCTGTGACTAGATAGACTAGGGACCTGGGGTTGGGGAAGAGACAGACACAGAGAGAGGCAATAAAATGACTCCTAACGTCATTTCGCTATACTCCGGGCCTTGTGCATTCATCATTAGATGAATCATCTTGCAGCAGATGGGAACCAATACAGACAGACATTAGGCATTGAGTGAAAGGCCTTGGGACACTCAGCTCTAACTGGGATGTTTCCAGGTTAGTGTTTTTGTGTGAATGAGCGGGTCTCTGATTCTTGTGCCTTCTCTGAGGTTCTTTTCCTCGTTTGTTTTGTCCAACTCTGATATGTTTACGTTTTGTGTTATCTCATATTTTGTTTCAGTATTATCCATTAGAAGTCTGTTTGTTTTCTAATGAGAAACAGAAAGGGCATGGATCTGCATGGGAAGGGTGGTGATAAAGAACTTGAGTAGAAGGATGAGAAACCATAATCAGAATACAGTATGTGCGTGGGTGGGGGGAAATTAATCTATTTCGATAAAGAGGGAAGGAAAGTATAAATTAAAAAATAAAAAAAATGGGTACTTGAAACACCACTGTCCTAATTTCATTTAGAGGAGAAAGTATTTGTTTTAGATCACAGTCCCAGGTTATCACAATCTCCCATAACAGGAAAACTAGAGTGGCAGGAATTTCAAACTACAAAGTCACTCCACCTCCAGAGTCAAGGGCAGAAAGTAATGACTGCATACATAACTACCCTTCACTAGCTTTCTCTGCCCTTCACAGTTCAGGGCCTGAGAATGGAGACCCTCACCCCCTGGCCCTTTCAGGCCACATCTCTGACATCACTTAAAACAATGCCCTAACAGACATTCTCTAGGCCAGCCTGATCTGGCCAGTCCTTCACAGATACGCAGGAGATTCTAAGATGTGTCTAGAAGTCAATGAAAACTGACCAACACAATAACTGTGATGTGAATCATATTTCCTGTGGTTTTCTGATGTGAATAAAATAAAATATTAAAGGAGTCATGAAGCTAGAGGATGGGTCAACAGATAATAGCAATAGCTGTTCCTCCAGAAGACCTGGTTACAGTTCCCTGTACTCATACGGTGGCTCACAACGATCTATAAATCCAGCTCAGGGGATCTGACATGCTAGTCTGGTCTCTGTGGGTACCAGGCAGCATGTGGTACACAAACAAACGTGCAGACAAAACACCCATACACATAAAATGAAATTAAAAATTAAAATTGCAAATAAAATGAAACAAGTCATAATGAAAGCCATTATTTTCTGCAATTACTATACACTAATCAAATACTTTAAAATGAAAGCTTAAAGAATGGGAATTGAGGTGTTAGACCTGTCCTTTTACTAACATGTTAACACTGTTTTTAGTTAGTCTGTGTGTTGGACTTCAGTATTTTCTGATCCCAAGCACAGATCAAGAGCAGACGGGATTCACATAGCATCTGCTCTCAGGTAGGGCTGAGCTTCTGGGTTATTTCACATTCAAACACGGCACTGGGGTGCGTTTAGCCACCGCATCCTTCCTCTGCAGGCATCATTAGAGACACTCCACCCTTCTCTTACTACCTAGCATCTGTAAGATTCATATGATGTCACTGGAGGCAGACTAGAAATCCAGCCCTTTAATTACCAAAACTATTACTATAACTAATCCATAGAAAACTCAGTGACAAAGATGTTGATGGCAGATGGTGTCCGTGTAGAGAGAGATCAGCCATGCCTAGCATGCTTAATAGCTCCATAAACGGTTCAGCTCCTGGCATGTAGCATGCATGGAGAAGACTGGGCATTAAGAATACCTTCGTGACTTACATCATATCCTGTCTAGTATTGTCGAAAAGCCATTACCCTCAGAATCTCCTTCCTTCTAATCTAGGAGGACCCTCTCCTTCAAAGTTGGTCCTTCTTAGAATGGGGGGAACAAAATTTCCATGGGAGGAGATACAGAGGCAAAGTGTGGAGCAGAGACTGAAGAAAAGGCCACCCAGAGAACGCCCCACCTTGGGATCCATCCCATATACAGTTACCAAACGCAGACACTATTGTGGGTGCCAACAAGTGCTTGCTGACAAGAGCTTGATATAGCTGTCTCCTGAGAGGCTTTCCCAGTGCCTGACAAATATAGAGGGGGACACTTTCAGCCAACCATTGGACTGAGTACAGGGTCCCCAATGGAGGAGCTAGAGAAAGGACCCAAGGAGCTGAAGGGGTTTGCAGCCCCATAGGAGGAACAACAATATGAGCCACCCAGTACTCCCAGAGCTCCCAGGGACTAAACCACCAACCAAAAAATATACATGGAGGGACCCATGGCTCCAGTCGCATATGTAGCAGAGGATGGCCTTGTGGGACATCAATGAGAGGAGAAGGTTCATTGCCCCAGTGTAGGGGAATGCCAGGGCGGGGAGACAGGAGTGGGTGGGTTGGTGGGGGGGGGGCGGCAGGAATAGGGAGTTTTTGGAGAGGAAAAGAGTTTTCGGAGGGGAAAAGGGTAAAGGGGATACATTTGACAATATCTAAGAAAAAAGGGTAAAAAGGAAAAAAATTAATCTTTAAATCTAAAATTTCCTTTGTTCTTTGGGCTGATGATGAATCTTCTACACATGATTTCCTCTCTGGGCTTTCTGAAGGATGTTCCACCTGAATTCCATCTTGATTCACCTCCCTGGAAGAATCTTACTTAAAATAAAGAATCCTGCTATGAATTCTCAGCAGATGTGTTTAATGTCCCTCCCCTGTGCGTGTAGTGCCAAACTTACTACCTACAGCCGTATTCCATCTGTCATTATAATGAAACACAAAAATGGGACATATGCAAATAAATACATCAGAAATGTCCATGGCGATAATGTGTATTTAGGGTTTTTTTGTTTTGTTTGTATTTTTGGTTTTTTCTAGGCAGGGTTTATCTGTGTAGCCCTGGATGTCCTGGGACTCAATCTGTAGAATACGCTGGCAGCAAAATCTGCCTGTCTCTACCTCTGCACTGCCACCACCCAGCTGACAATGTGTATTTACATGGCGATGAGGCTAAGCTTTGTGAAGGTTTTGTTGGTTTGGGGGTTATTTGGGAAGGATTGTTTGTTTTGATACTGTATTTGATCCAGGCTGGCTGTTAGTTAATTTTACTAAGTAGCCTGAGGATGGCCTTGAACTTCAGATCTTCCTGTCTCCAACCTCTGCTCAGTGCTGGAATTAAAGGTTTGTTTGTGTGCTGGTTTATGCTGAGTAGGGCTCGAACCCTGGCTTCAGGGACTCTAGGAAACCACTCTGCCACAGATGTTACCTCCGCAGTCCAAGCACTGAATAAAAACAAACTAGCCCTTGTTATTCACGTTAGTGCCTCAGTTTGTCCCCAGCAAGGGACTTTTCCTAAACTTCTACAGATCTTTTTCTCTCTGCTTTATCAAGTTGAAAACGATTGAGTATTTTGAAGTGTGGTTTCATAAAATTCATGGAATCTCGTTCCTTTGCACTTGCCTGCTTTCATCTCTACATCTGAAAGAGGAAGAAGACAGTTCCGGGATAACTAATGAGGAACAGCTAGCTGAATTCTGGGTAATTATTAATGGGAAGACACAGAGAAATGAAGGGATGGCTGCACATAGCAGAGTCATTAAGATAAGAAACCAAATATTCCCGGGACCATGACGAACCTCAATGTCAAACTCTTGTTTTCTGAAATGCACAATTTTCATATCAGTCTGCTAGCCCTGTTTTTTTTTTTTTCACAAGGTTTAATTCTGCATGTGGTGCCTCTCAGTGGGTTTTATTTATTATGTCTTATTTAATTTACATCAACACTAATATTTAAGGATTACATTTGAAACTTAAACCTTGCCAATTACCAATAATATCCATCATTACAGATTCCTTTTATTTGCTAAGAGAACAAAATTAATCCCTTGTTAAACATCCTGTTTTTTAAGCAAGTTAACAAAAATCAAGCTTCTTCTGCCACCTAGTGGCCATCTGAATTTTTAAACCAAAAACTTCTGAAACCAACCATTTTAAGTTTGGCCCTAATATTCAGATGTTTTTTGTTATTCCAGATGAATATGAGAATTGCTTTTTCTAACTCTAAGAAGAACTGAGTTGGGATTTTGATGGGGATTGCATTGAATCTGTATATTGTTTTTGGCAAGATGGCTATTTTAACTATATTAATCCTGTCAATCTAAGAGCATGGCAGATTTTTCCACTTTCTGAGGTCTTCTTCGATTTCCTTCTTCAGAGACCTAAAGTTCTTCTCATACAGATCTTTTATATGTTTGGTTAGAGTCACACCAAGATACTTTATATTGTTTGTGGCTATTGTGAAAGGTGTCATTTCCCTAACTTCTTTCTCAGCCTGTTTATCCTTTGAGTTATATATAGGAAGGCTACTGATTTGCTTGAGTTGATTTTATAACCAGACACTTTGCTGAAGTTGTTTATCAGCTGTAGAAGTTCTCTGGTGGAGTTTTTTGGGTCACTTAGGTAGGCTATCATATCATCTGCAAATAGTGATAATTTGACTTCTTCCTTTCCAATTTGTATCCCCTTGACCTCCTTATGTTGTCTAATTGCTCTAGCTAGAACTTCAAGTACTATATTGAAAAGATATGGAGAGAGAGGGCAGCCTTGTCTAGTCCCTGATTTTAGTGGGATTGCTTCAAGATTCTCTCCATTTAGTTTGATGTTGGCTACCGGTTTGCTGTATATTGCTTTAACGATGTTTAGGTATGGGCCTTGAATTCCTGTTCTTTCCAAGACTTTCAGCATGAAAGGGTGCTGAATTTTGTCAAATGCTTTTTCAGCATCTAATGAAATGATCATGTGATTTAACCAGAGGTAGTAGGAAATTAAAATTTTAATAAAATTATACATTTATGTTGTATATAATGACTACAAATAATGTCAGTTTCTTCTTTGCAACAAAACATTGAGTGAATATGTTAACAGCTTATTTCCATTGTACTATCTTTACATTGTTTCTTTAAATGGCTTTACTTTTACTGAGGAGAGAGTCACAGTATGTGACAAAAACAATCCATACTTTCCCATGATGACATTTTGAAACTATTTTGAAAGTGGTTATTCAGGTTTGGGTTCCCACTGCTGGCAGTGAGTTTTACCAGGGTTCAAAGGTTCTGTCTCAACCATTCTGAATAACAAGTAGTGATAACCCTCGCCGGAGCGTTTTTTTTTTTTATTAGCTATATTCTTTCTTTACATTTCAAATGTCACCCCCTTTCCTTGTTCCCCCCACCCTGAAAGTCTTATAACCCATCTGCCCTCCCCCTGTTCCCCAATCAACCCTCTCCTACTTCCCTGTCTTGCTATTCCCCTACACGGAAGCCTCGAGTCTTCCCAGGACCAAGGGCCTCTCCTACCTTTGATGTCCAACAAGGCCATTCTCTGCTGCCTATGCATCTGGAGTCATTGGTAACTCCATGTGTACTCTTTGGTTGGTGGTTTAGTCCCTGAGAGCTCTGGGAGTACTGGGTGTCTCATATTGTTGTTCTTCCTATGGTACTGCAAACCCCTTCAGCTCCTTGGGTCCTTTCTCTAGCTCCTCCATTGTGGACCCTGTGCTCAGTTCAATGGCTGGCTGAGAGTGGCCCCCTCTGTATTTGTCATGCACTAGCAGGATCTCCCAGGTGACAGCTATATTAGGCTCCAGTCATCAAGCACTTGTGGGCATCGATAATAGTATCTGGTTTTTGTAATTGCATATGGGATGGATCCCTAGGTGGGGTAGTCTCTGGATGGTATTTCCCTCAGACTGTGCTCTACACTTTGTCTCTGTATCTCCTCCTTTGGCTATTTTGCTCCCCCTTGTAAGAAGGGCCAGAGTAACTATACCTTGTTCTTCCTTCTTCTTGAGCTTATTTGATCTGTGAATTGTGTCTTAGGTATTCCAAGCTTCTGGGTTAATATTCACTTATCAATGAGTGCATACTATGTGTGTCCTTTTGTAATTGGGCTACCTCACTCAGGATGATATTTTCCAGTTCTACCCATTTACCTAAGAATTTCATGAATTCATTGTTTTTAATAGCTGAGTAGTATTCCATTGTGTAAATATACCACATTTTCTGTATCCATTCCTCCATTGAGGGACATCTGGGTCCTTTTCAGCTTCTGGCTATTATAAATAGGTCTGCTATGAACATAGTGGAGCATGTGTCCTTATTACATGCTGGAGAATCCTCTGGGTATATGCCCAGGAGTGGTATAGCAGGGTCCTCCAGCCCCCCACTTTTCTGAGGAACCCCCAAACTGATTTCCAAAGTGGTTGTACCAGCTTGCAATCCTACCAGCAGTGGAGGAGTATTCCTCTTTCTCCACATCCTTTCCAGCATTTGCTGTCCCCTGAATTTTTTATCTTGGCCATTCTGACTGCTGTGAGGTGAAATCTCAGGGTTGTTTTGATTTGCATTTCCCTGATGACTAAGGATGTTGAACATTTCTTTAGGTGCTTCTCAGCCATTCGATATTCTGACCAAGCACGCTCAGTCAGTCAACAGGTTTTCCAGCCCAGGAGTGAGGATTGAAAAGAAAGAGACAATTAGACAAAACTGCAGTATGACCCCAGTTGGTTCTGAGACTGAAGGGTGGGTTTAATAATTCTCAGTCCATTTTTATACCGATTTAATTACATGCAGGAATTAAGATCCATGTAGTACAATGAGGAATAAGCAAGATAGTAAACACAAAATTGTCAAGGCAGTAAGCAAAGTCCCACTTCACTTCAGTGACAGTTGTTTCCAAGGGTGTGTAAGGATGACCAAAATACCTGAGCCTACTTCCTTGTCCAGGCCCAGAATCTTGCCTGAAGCTTGCTTCTGCTGTAACCTACTTCCTTATTATGCCCTAATGTCAGATTCCTGCTTGAGCCTTTGTCCTTGGTCAATGTCAGGCTACTGCCAGACAGCCTGCACCCCAATAAGTCTCTTCACAATATTCCTCAGTTGAAAATTCTTTGTTTAGCTTTGTACCCATTTTTTAATAGGTTATTTGGCTCTCTGGAGTCTAGCTTCTTGAGTTCTTTGTATGTATTGGATATTAGCCCTCTATCGGATGTAGGTTGGTAAAGATCTTTTCCCAATTTGTTGATTGCCGTTTTGCCCCATTGACAGTATCTTTTGTCTTACAGAAACTTTGCAATTTTATGATGTCCCATTTGTCAATTCTTGATCTTAGAGCATAAGCTATTGATGTTCTGTTCAGGAAATTTTACCCTGTGCCCATGTGCTCAAGGCTCTTTCCTAGTTTCTTTTCTATTAGCTTCAGTGTGTTTGGTTTTATGTGGAGGTCCTTGATCCACTTGGACCTGAGCTTAGTACAAGGAGTTAAGAAGGTATTGACTTGCATTCTTCTGCATGCTAGCCGCCAGTTGAACCAGCACCATTTGTTGAAAAGGCTATCTTTTTTTCCACTGGATGGTTTTAGATCCTTTGTCAAAGATGAAGTGGCCATAGGGGTGTGGGTTAATTTCTGGGTCTTCAATTCTATTCCATTGATCTACCTGCCTGTCACTGTACCAATAACATGCAGTTTTTAACACTATTGCTCTATAGTACTGTTTGAGGTCCAGGATACTGATTCCCTCAGAAGTTCTTTTACTGTTGAGAATAGTTTTAGCTATCCTGGGTTTTTTGTTATTCCAGATGAATTTGAGAATTGCTATTTCTAACTCTGTGAAGAATTGAGTTGGGATTTTGATGGACATTGCATTGAATCTGTAGATTGCTTTCGGCAAGATGGCCATTTTTACTATATTAATCCTGCCAATCTACGAGCATGGGAGATCTTTCCATCTTCTGAGGTCTTCTTTGATTTCTTTCCTCAGAGACTTGAAGTTCTTTTCATATAGATATTTCACTTAGTTTGTTAGAGTCACATCAAAATACTTTGTATTGCTTGTGGAAAGATTCTCCCTCCCCTGCCCAGTTATTCCTGTGTCTCTGTTAAAATTGACTGAGCATCTTGAATATATAACTGGCACCTTTTAGTCAAGCATATACAAGCTGAATCCTCATAATAGGCCCGTGACAAAATAAATGTAAAGATATTGATGAGCTAATTTTTATAACAAAAATGAAATTCACCAATGCCACTACACTTCAACTGTAAAAGAAATTAAAAGTCCATTTTTCCTTCCCAGCCCTTGCTCTCAAAATGGTGATTCTAAGATGAATTGTTCATCATTAAATGAGTGTTCACAAGCTTTGGCTCATTCCCTGATTAGCTCGTAACTTATTTAAACTATTTAAACTGTTCTATGTCTACCATTTGGTTAGTTACTTCTCTTTAGTCCCAGCCCATTTCTTTCTTTGTGTCTCCTCAGCATTTCCCTCAGCTTCTCTCTGGAATCTCTCTCAGTATCTCTCCTTATTCTCTCCTGAGTTCAGCTACCTTCTCCTTTATGTCCATCTCCCCCAAGTTCTAAACAATCTTCCTTTTTAATCTCTCACTATTTCCCAGAATCCTGTCTCTTCCAGACATTGTCTCACCTCCTAGTTCCTGCCTCAGCTCATTGGCCATCAGCTTTTTTATTGACAGGTGATGCTTATAAGAGATTCTCTCTACATCCAAATAGGAAAAAAAGACAGAAAATTACTTAGTATTTAAAAACAAAACCAAAAAAAAAATTTTAAAAGAATTTCCATGCCATGTCAAACCTTTCCTTTAGATGGGGATTTGAACAGCTAATCAGCAAGGAGGCAGAGGAAGTCTTTTGGGAGAGAGACTTCCACAGTTAAATCTTGGCTGGGCTTAATCAGCTCCCTATAGGATCTTAGACATTGTTATGATGATAAACTTATTAAACTTCAAATCAAATTTAACTTTTATGGTCAACATACTCATCCCAAATCTTGAATGAATTTTCTATTCCAAGTCTATTTCTACAAAACAGTATTGTAAGGAATCCATGAGCTAAAGTATTTGGGGGAATTTATTATGGCAAGTATGTTTTATTATAAACATTTCCCTTCTAAAAACCTAAAGTAATGTATTTCCATTTTTCCATAAGTTCACATTTCAGACATAGAGAGAAGAGAAGGTGAAAGAAGGGGGGGGGGAAAGAAGAAGAAAATGGAAGAGAAAAGAGAAGGGCAGGGGAGAGACTGTTCCAGCCACTAAGGTTCAAAAGGAATAAAACCAGTCTTCATTCTAAATTACATCTTACAGTTTACAAGCAAAATAGGGACATGCAAATATGAAAAGGAAGAGATCCATTGCTCTCTGAAGCAAGGGAGACTAAGTAACTCAATTTCCATAATGCTTACAGTGGCCCTAGTGCCGGAAAAACTTACTGCCAAAATCTCTACTGTCCCAGTTTTAAAAGACAGAGAAAAATATTTAGTAAGGGCATGGAAATTAAGTTTCTCTGATGCTCCAAGAAAAAGCAACACAAATTAAGCTGATCTTTCATGAAAGAGCATCAGAATTTTACCAACTTAGGATAAGTAAGAGTCAATTATTAACAAAAAAAAAACCCATAGGATTCATTAAAACATTGTTGCTGTTTGTAGCTCATGAGTTTTGTGCTGAAATTCATATCACTGTAGGTTGTTTCATTGTTGTTGGTTTGTTTATTTGATGGTGCTGGTGGGTTTTTTGTTTGTTTTGTTTTATTGTTTGGGTGGTTGATTTGGGGGATTGTTTTTTTGTTTGTTTGGGGTTGTGTTGTTTGGTTTTTGCTTTGTTGTCTGAAGGTGGTAGTGGTGGGTTTTTGATTTTGGGGGGGGGATTTTAGGTTTTTCTTTTTTTGGAATTTTTTTCTCTTTTTAAGAATTGAGCTGACTGTAACGCCAACATCTGCTAAGCAAACCTATAGCAAAGCTGAATCTTGGCCCTGTGCCACTACCACCTGCTGACAGCTCATCCTCTTGCAGCATGAAAGGTACCACCTCCATTCAGCACACTCAGCCTTCACAGCCAGCCAGATACGAGATATGGCCCAGACAAGCCCATTGAAACTCGTTATAAACTAAATAAATAGCCAGTGGGTGAACAATTCACATCATTCTTTGAAAGTTGTTCATATTTCTGTGGTCTTTAGACAGAGCCAGCCTGGAACACAAAGTACATATGATAACATTTAGCTTGTTCTTGTCCATTAACTATCTTTGAAGAACTAATTCATGGTCTCCATTTCCCCATGAATTATTTTGTCATATATTTAATATTCTAAAGACAACGCTGAGAACCGCATAACACATATACATTATGTGTTTCTTCTCAGGCTTGTGTTCCTGTCTTTTCCAAAGTCCTGTTAAGATACCCGAAGTCTAAATGACGCCTTAAAGCTGGTATGGAAGCAGAGAAAAGGATTCATTTATTGGGGCACTGAAAACCCTTTAAAAATGAAAAATAACAACAACAAAATAAGACAGAAATTCCCAAGGACTGACTGAACCAACACTTTCCACCCCACCCACCCATCTCCACCCCTATAACCACACACTTGCTTATCTTTGCTTTCTCTGCCAAGTCATGGATATTTTTACCTTTTCTTTCAGCCCTGCATAGTGTACCATGTGGAGAACTGTGATCACAATAACCAGCTAAAGGAGAGAAAAAATGCAAGCGGCTTAAGAATTTTTACCACCTTATGTTAATGAAGTGATAGCCTTAGGGGGGCATCTTAGGAAATAATTAATAAACCAAGGCTTGTTTGAACTACATTTTATAGTGAAAGTATATCTGTTTCTAACTGTCATAAGCAAAATATGCATATCAAAACTATATATCTACTAGTGCAATAAAAATACAGTAAGTCCAGAATTAGCATGAAGTACACACAGAGAGTTTTATTTTGGTACCAGAAGGATAAGAGTCCATCATCCTAAACAATGATGTCTAATTGAAGGGCAGACAAAGTGACAGAATGAGTCAGAGATAGGACATGCCCAACTCTCACAAGAACAGTCAGGAAAGAGAGGTGATTTAAAAAGCAGTGACAGAGAGAAGGGGGTTCACTTTGATTCCACATGGAGCAGCTCAGTTGAGTGCAGTTGTGCTCAGTGCAGTTCAGAGAAGTTCAGTTTGTGGAGTTCAGTGGCAGTCTTTCCAAGCAGAGCAATTTAGTCAGAAGCTCAGAGAAGACAACTTGAACCAGTCTGCTTGGAGTGGCCTTTAAGCCAGAACAACTGAGTTGAACCAGCCAGCCAGAGTTCAGAAAAAAACTAGAAAGAGAAAGTTTATTCAGCAGTAAGTCTCAGAAGATGGAACATTCTAGACCTAGGTTAGCAGATGGAGGCCAGAAGCTGAGGTTTTCAAGGTCTGGGCTTGCAGAAGATTAGATTGTATGGAGGCTAGAATTTTATTGATTGATGTTGGTCACAGGTGCCTCAGAAGAGACAAGCTCACCAAGATGTTAAGCCTTCATTTCCTGAAGGTGCAGAAGGGTTCAGCATTCTTAGAAGAGACTGACAACCACCTAGCTCATTCCAATTACTCTATTCAAACATTATACAAGATTAATTGGGGATGAGAAAGCATTTAGCTACCAAAGTTACCTTTCCTTTGCTGCCCATGAGAAGAGATAACGCAGACAAATCCCAGTCCCTTCAGACCACAACTAGTCATGGTCAAAAGTAAGAACTCCAGGTGTACCAAGTGTCTCAGGACCAAGTTTGGTGCAGCTGTAAGTTCTCACATAGCACCAAGCATAGACCTTACAGAAAACAGCATTTCTACATTAAAACCTTCTCAAAACAATTTCGCAGCCTCTACTAATTGACCCAAGCAAAAGGTTTTGCTGAAGCATTTCACTTAAAGCCAGACACAAAGGCTTTATTATACATTTCACTTAAAGTCAGGCATAAGACTTAGTGATATCTACATCTTCTCCATTTCTGTTTTGAAGCAGATGTATTAGGAATAACAATTATATTGGAGATGATGGAGTTGTACAGTAAATATGGCCTTTTGTCTATTTAATTGTCTAACAATTTTATGGAAATAAATCAACTATCTTTCAAAGCCAGTAAAGTTATTTAATCTACAAAGAGGATTAAATAAGTCACAAGGGCAAGAAACTTATCAAAATGACTCATGAGACAAGATGAAGCTACATCTGTAAGACATTCTGAGCATCGATCCCTGTTATTTTAGGCAATTTCTTTGAAAATGTTTAAATAATTTCCTCCTGCAAGTCATAAATCATTTGAGAAAAATTAGGTTGACCAAAAAGTACACTTTAACCTTTTCCAAATCATATTTGCTGTCATTGAATCTTGAAGATGTAATACAACAAGGAGTAACATTCCAATCACATTTCAATTTTGTTCTCTCAATAATTCTAATTGATCTCCAATGAGTATTACAGCTTGTCTCAATTCAGCTCTTTCATCAACTATTTCCCAAGCTATCTTATTTTGATGAGTCCAAAGTTCAAAAGAATACATACTCAAGTCCTTAGCAAATTAAGCAGGTTTAACTTTTTAATGAAGTAGAACTCCAGCTGTGGTAGCAGTAGCAGTTATTATGTGATTCCCAGAACCACAGCAATTATCAGTGCCACCATCCATTGAGTTCTTGTCAATATTTTTTCAGCAAACTTCCACACTAACATCATCACATTTGAGTCTTTCCAGGGTCTCAATAACCTCATAGGCATCCAGACTGCTGGACCTGTTCTGAGAATATATAAACTTTCAAATGCAACATTTAAAGACATACTAGCATTGACACAGATATAAAGAGTACAGCATGTACAAGTGATGCTCTAATTATTAGAGTGCCATTGCACAGGTCCTTTTAGTAACAGATAAGGTAATGGCACAGTAGCCATAAATGTGTGATTTTAATCTAAATTAATGAGCACATGAAATCTGTCATTATTAAAATTTAACTTTCCTTTCCCTGATTCAAGTGAAAAGCATTTGCCAATTTCCATAAATTAGTCTGAATAGAATTATTAAATTGTAATAGAGGGCCTGATATTCCAACTCCACGCCACTCAGTAGAGTCCCTAGGAAGCAGAGACAACTTCCCCAGTTGTATTTGAATTGGACCATTGCCATTTCAATCTGAATGAGAATATATGTCAGGGGTCATCTAGGAAAGACTAAGACTAACAGGTGGCCTGCCTGAAGGTCGCCCATCTTTTTGTATGGAGTAAGATGGGAAAGCTCTGGGAGACAAGCTCCCAAAGAGACTTCATCTCAGAATTGCTTATTGCAGTTGATATGCCCTTCCTGTCATTATTAAATTAATATAGTGATCCCTGGGCATTAGCCCACTCTGTTGGGCAGATTTCCTGCAGATCAACAGAAGATGAACTTTCGTGAGTTAATGATGTTTAGATGAACTAATTAATTTATAGAATGCCTAATTTTAATCAAATAATCTTAGGAAGAAAGTTTTAAGAGATGGTTCTTGTAGAAAGATGTAAGTAACGGCTGCATAATAAGAAATAAAATGAGTTTTTATAATTATACTAAAAGGAGAAATAGTCTTGAGATAAATTTATATTGAAGGAAAAACATTCAGGTCCAAGGATGAAGCCACAGTTGTGTACTACGATACACACAGCTGTGCACTATGATAAGAAAAGCCCTGTTGCTTTGAACTCATAATGAGCTTACAGAATGAAGCCCTGCTTTGAACTTAATAATTGCATCCTTTTGCAATATCCAATTTTGTGTAACATTTTATCTATGAGGTAATTTTTTAAGAACTTCTTGTCTATAAAAGGGCTGTAGAAAAGGACCAAAGATGCTGGGGTATCTTGAGGGACTCTCTTCCATCCATCCACTCATTCATCAATCTGAATCCATTATCCACATCACTTGCTGTGTATGTGTCTGTGTGAGTGATGCTTTCTCTCCTCTCTGATTCCCAAGGAGTTAACTAGCCTGGCAAGTGAGGGGCTTCTAGCCAGCCAGAGAAAGGAGCACTAGCAATAAATCCTTTACCCCTCACTGTTAATCAACAAGTATTAATTTGACTGAAACCATCAGCTTCTGGTCTCAGAATAATAAAGAATCAAGAAGGGTAAATATTATTTACACTAAGCAACTTTACTCTTGCAAAACCAAGTTTTACCCTCTACTGATGCTCCACCCCCATGACTGCTTTCCAGAAGAGAACCAATGCTGGGGCAGACTCCCAGAAAGTATAGTCCTTGAGGATTGGAGGACCTTACTATAAGGGCTCCAATCAATCACTTCTCCTAAGGAGATATTAACAAGCACCGGAGGATTCTCACCTATACATTGCTGTCAATGTATTTAATCAGATTCCTTTTAGTAATTCATAATTTTAAAGATGGTAAATTTATGGAACTAGAGGTATTAATTTTATTTATGTATTTATTTATTTTTAGCCCTCAAATCCAAACTCACAAAGCATAAGCACTTTTCTATAAGAACTCACAGTAGCACTATGATTAATTCTAGATAACCAAATTTGAAAAGTTATATTTAATTAATGAATTCCATTACACATACAAAGAGGAATTCCTATTATTCCCACAGTAATTTACAATCTACAATGAGGTCTCTCTAAAATCTCAATCTGAAAGCAATTACAGATCCAGAAGGCCTATTACCCCAGCAAACCCTGTCCCCAACCCCAGATGTCAATTTTGGAGGTTAAAATTGTTGATAATATTATAAGTTCCTTGCAATTTCCAGCAAATCTTTCCATTTCATCCAGTCTTTATTCTCACAATGATTTATTCTTGATCACACCTAAGTCGAAGAAAAGTTTTCTCTATATCCTTGGACGTGTCTTTGTCAAGGCTCCAGTATCACACAAAACTGATTAAATATAGTTTTATTATTTTCTCTTTTTTAGTTTATCTTTTGATACAGACATGCAGTCATGAACCTTGCAATGGGTAAAGGAAAAAAACACGTGACCTTTATCTTCTGCACATCTATTGAAATACTTCAGTTTAATTTTTTAACACTTAATTCAACTAACATCCTAGTTTTCTCTGTCTAAACTGACTAATCCCTGACTCTCTCCAAATCACACACACTTATAGATCCATTATTGTTACCTACACAATCTTTAAAATAGAAATGTTCTCCAGTAGATAGCACAGTGACACAACAGAATGCAAGTGGATGTGTCATATAACACTGTCCTCCCATTCTTCTCTGGCATTTACTTACTTACGCCATGACCCCACACATTGAAGCTACAAGAAAGCTTTGGAGAGTCAGTGTTTTCCTAACCCTGATTTTGTTTGTGGGATCAAACTCGGGTTGCCAGGCATGAAGAGCAGTGCTTTTACCCATTGAGCTACATCACTGGTCCATGTAATGATTAATCTCGACTGTCAAATTGAATGGTTTGAGAGAGACCTATGAGGTTAGTGAATCACAAGTATCTGTGAGGATGTTTCCAGGAAGAATTGCCATGTGGAACAACAATAAGGGACAATAAGGGGATTAGGAATACACCCTGATTATGAGCAACACCAACAACAGACTGACTTCCTGCACAGACCAAAGAACATAAAGGAGAAAACTGGCAGGGTAAGCAAGCTCTACTATTTCTGAATAAATGTGTCTGCTTTTGCCACCATTGCCTGTGTAGTAGGTTTTGTAGGCTCCACCTTATTCAGCCTTTGTTAGAGACTTAACCAGCCATTTTACAAGGAATTCCCAAGTCTCACCATGGACAGCATCATTTCTTTCTCTTGATCTTAGGTTTCTGCCTTCTTGGACTGAGCAGCTACTGGGTCCTATAGGTCTCCAGTGTGCAAACAGCCATTATGGGGTTATTCTAATATTCATTTCCAATCATATAAACCAACATCATAACTCTCCTTTTATAGTTATATGTATTATATTGGTTCTGCTTTTTTAAAGAACCTTAGTGTGCAGCCCAAGCTCTGAGCCAAGAACTGAGACCCTAGAAAGTGAAGAAAAATACAGGAGTCAGAGGAACATAAGACCTGCTTTATTCATTGACACAGAACTACTAGGTAAGCGGATGCTGGCAGGCACCTAGACACATGCTAACACACATAAACTGCACACAGGCAAGGACAGGCACCTATAAAGACTAGCACACAGGCTACTGGGGATGGGCACATAGACCTATAGGCATAAACATACAGGCAGGCTCATGAACGCTTTCTACTCTGACCTTAAGACTACACACACACACACACACACATGCACACACGCGCGCGCACACACACACACACACACGAGTATGATTCTGTAATAGTTAGTTACAAGACAGATTACATTTCTGTTTACATTTGGGTTCTCATGACATCCTTTGTCAGCCATACTTTGTATGAGCTATCTTGGTCCACGGAAGATATGCATATGAGTGGCATGCATTAATTGATCCACACAATGCTCCAATTCCTTCACCCAGCAAATACACCTGCATGTATTTTCGTGCATTGGTTTTGTCCTTTCTATTAGTAATTGTCATTGTTTTTTTTTTAATTGACCTGCCATTTGATTAGAAAACAAAGAGTCTCACCTTCTTAGGACAATCATAATTCTTATAAAAACTATCAGCAGGAGTAAGTGGCATAACTCAATAGTGGAATACATATCTAGTGTTTTTAAGTGCTGGATTGAATTCCCGGCACTATACAAAAACATCACCAGGGATTAGGGAATTCAACCACTAATGTCCAACCAATACAACTACATGTCACACTGACCAAACAGAAAGGAGCCAATACCAGTGATGAGCGTCTATCTTTCTTTCCAAAGACTAATAAATGGCTATTATACTTGTTTAAATGTATCTGGGTTTAATAGTCACATTTGTGCTAGCTTTGCAATTCTGTAGATGATAAATCTTACAATGAAATAGCTACTGGTGTAAAAAGAAACTCATTTGCTAAAGATGAAGCACTACTCGTAAACTTTTTGCCTAGAATGCTGAAAGTCCTAGGATTGATGCCAAGCACCACATAAACTAGGCATACTAATGCATACTCAAAATCCCCCTACTTGAGAGGAGGAAACTGGAGAATCAGGAGCTTACGGTCATCATTATCTGCATAGCTAGCTTAAGACCAACCTGGGCTACATAAGACCCTATCTCCAAAGTAAATTATATTAAAATATAGTTAAATATTATACTGGTTAGTTGTTTTGTCAACATAAATTGGTGAAGTTAATTCTGTCTTTTAAAATGGAACCTCAATTGAGACAATTCCTTCATCAAACTGGCCTATAGGAAATTATACAGGCCTCTAGGCCTGTATGAATTAATGTGATTATCAAATAAATGAGTTAGTTGTGAGTAGGCTGGAACCCATAAAGGGATTGGTATTCTTGGTAAAAAGGTGAGCTTGCCCCTCTTACCTTTTCTCTCTTTCATCCATGTTCTTTTTAATTCCATGTTCTCTTCTGCCATGGAATAACAGAGAAAAAGGCCCACCACATGCTAATGACTTCCAAACAGAACCCAAAACTAAATATCTCTTTGTTGTTTACAGATTAGTCTGTCTGCAGTAGTCTGTAATATCAACATAAAAGGTACTAAGACAAAAGATTAATTGGTCACCTACAATTTATTAAATAATGTATGAATAATAACCAATTTTACTATAATGAGATTCATTTTTTTCTATCAGATAATCAAGTTAGTTGAATAAACCAGAATGACTTGAGTTTGTTCCAAGGTCATTAATAACTCATGGAAAATGTAGGTTTCTGACAATGTATGTTCACATTTCATTAAGCATTAGCAATTTATATTCATACTCCAAGAGACCTCATTATTTATTAATAACGTTCCTCTGGTATTTTGATATATGTTTGGTCCTATTACCACAAAGCAAGCCTATCTGTGTTGATTAGATTTGAATATTTTTATTTATATTTATTTGTGTGTGTGTGTGTGTGTGTGTGTGTGTGTGTGTGTGTGTGTGTGTGTGTTCGGTGTAGGAGATGCTCATATGCCCCTGAAGTAAGAGGATAATTCTCTTGCATCCTTGTAGGATCAGGAGATTGTGCTCAGGTCACCAAACCTGCACTTTAGCACCTCTACCTAATGAGGCATCTTTAAGCTCAGATTCAAGCAACTCATTTTAATAATTGTTTCCTTGACATTGTATCCAAAAGTTAAATAGGCTACTTATATTATCAGGCTTTATCATGTTGCTACGATTACCAAAATTGCTCAAGTTTACTTAAAAGATGATCTCCTGAACTATCCAAAGCACCTTCAATGAACAGGTTAGAGCCACAAGTAGCTGGTAAACATGCAAGCACCATTCATTTAAGCTTCCAGCTTTATAAGCATGAAATAGAGGCATGCTAGTAAAAGCCTATCAGATTCAACTTCCAAATCTTTGACCAACTACTTAGAAAAGAGATTAATAGTTACTGAGAAACTTCCTTTCTTAAACTTAAATGAAGCACAAAAAGTTGTCTATCAGTGTCTTATTTTTCTAGTGACTTCCATAATTTTATGACGTTTCAATTCCTTTCAGTTCTTTAACTCTTTTTATGAGAAAGTATGTTATGAGGTTGGGTCTCATTAATGCAAACTCACTCTATGTAGTAAAGAAGGGCCTTGAATGTCTGATCTTTTTTACCAGAACTTTCTAAGTATCCTAGTATCTTAATTCCGGGTATGTGACATCATTCTGGTTTTCAGTTTCTGAATTTTAGCTACAGAAATATCAGTCACGGACTAACAGCGATAAATGTCCCTCATGGGGGAGATTGTGGCTAATCTCTCTCAAAGGAGGACTAGAGCTGCCCTGATTCACTTTACAGGGCACAATTCATGAGCTTGGCCATTCATGTACATCCCAATATAGGTACATAAAGTATCAAAAGGATATTTCTTAATTTTTCCCTAATTAGAAGGCTGGCAGGATAGTGATTAACATAGAAAGACTAGACATGGCTACAAGACTGGAATGATGAACATGAACATGAGAGAGGAAATTTTCTTGGGGTCCCACACCCTAGATAAAGAACTACAAGGAACTAATGATTGCTGGTTGAAGAATAATTGCCCTCTTCCAGGGATGGTAATTAATCATTATCCAGTGTAGTCTGTGTTAAAACCATATACATACAAACAAAAACAGACTCAGCAAGTTGTACTTACACATATTTATAAACACACATAACATTTATAGTTAGGGTTTTACTGCTATAAACAGACACCAGGACCAAGGGAACTCTTATAAGGCAACATTTACTTGGGGCTTGCTTACAGGTTCAGAGGTTGAGTCCCTCATCATCAGGGTGGCAGCACAGTAGCATCTAGGCAGGCCTGGTGCAGGAGGAGGTGAGGCTTCTACCTCTTCATCTGAAGGCCACTAGAAGAAGTCTGGCTTCAATGTTTGGCATCCTCTTGGATTTAAGAGTTGAAAGGGAAAAGGTCATAGGAATGGCACTGCAGATATGAATCTAGGAACCTAGCAAGCAAAGTAACAAAAAAAAAAAAAAAATCACTGCTGCCGATGATGTAAAGCACTGTTGGGCCAGCCTGATGGCTCAGTAGTTAAAAGCTCTTGGCTGCTGCAGGAGCCTGGCAGAGATCAGACACCTAAGACCCATGTAATGTGCTTTACTATAATCCTAGCACGCCTACAGAGAGATGAGATGTCTCAGGCCAGTTTACCTGAAGTAGGAAGCAATAAGGTAAGCAAGAAGTGAGACCCTGATGTAGTAGGTTGGCCTAATCTGGATTGTATGCTAATGCTAATGTGGGATCCCTAAAACTGGTTGCCCCAGAGATGAGAAAGTCCCCATGCAAACACTAGCTAGTGACCCTGCCCCCAGTTAATTGTGATAGGTAAATAAAGATGCTAACAGCCAGTAGCTGGGCAGAAGAGACAGGTGGGATTTAAGTTTCCCATGCTTGGGTGTGGGGGTCTGGGAAGATGAGGAAGAATGTGCAGGAGAGGAAAAGGTGATGCAGAAGCAGCTATGGCTTAATGGCCAAGAGTGCGGCCCTGAGGGAGGCCCAACAGGAGCTAAGAGCAGCCAAGATGGAACATAGTAATAACTGGGGTGTGTCAATAGGAAAGTAGATTCTAACAGCGTGGAGGGTAGGTATCTGCCCAGCTATTGTGCTGCTTACGGCTTATTTAAAATATAACAGTTATGTGTGTGTGTGTGTGTGTGTGTGTGTGTGTGTGTGTGTGTTTATCGAAGGCAGGGTAGAAGCTCCAGGCCAGGATATTAAATATATGTTACTACACCCTGACTCAAACAAGGCTTAAGGTGAGGACCCACATAAGAGGTTGCCCTCTGACCTCGTCTTGTTCACCCTCACACAAGCACACACATACAGACGTACTCATTGTACACATACACGTATGCTAATAAATAAATAAGTCAACAAAAGGAAAGACCCATAAAAGTCTTTACAAGAACAAATAATAACAACAGCAACAAAAACAAACAACAACAACAACAAAACCTGACAATGGTGTCAGAGGCCAGAAGCATAGACTGACGTGTTTGTTTGTTTCACAATGTCAGAAATCACTGAATAACAATGAATTCACAAGCTATGTAGTTGTTAGTCTGGATGCCGTGATTTGTGTTGGACAGGTGGTAGTTACTTATACAATTCAGATGCGGAATCACTCATCTCAGTATTTCCTCTCAGAATAAGACAAAATGCTCTTTTTTTAAAGTGGGATCATTCAGGACAAGGCACCACCCACAGACTACCATCCTATGTGAGAAGCAGAACTCTGGAGCCATAACCTTAGCCTAAGCCTTACAATGGACAAAGAACTCAAAATGTGAAAGGTGCTCCCATTTTTCATCATCATCTCATACTGAATTTTAAAAATATTCTTGCGTTTTTATGATGGCTATTGCTGGCTGTCAACTTAACTACATCTGGAATGAACTACAGCCCAGAAATGGAGGGACACCTGTGGTATACACCTGTGGAAGACACAGGCTTCTGACCTGACTTTTTTTTTCATAGCAGCCCTATTTATTTATTTATTTATTTATTTATTTATTTATTTATTTATTTATTTAAGTATCTTCTTCATTTACATTGCCAATGGTAAAACCTTTCCCAATTTCCCCCCTCCCAAAAACCCCCTCCCCAAAGATTCCCTACCCCTCCACCCTCCCCGTGCCTCCATGTATATGCCCCTCTACCGGACACAGTCCCACCTCCCCCCAAGATCCTCCCCATCTATTTCCCTTTGTTGTGGTCTCTATAGAGCCTTTACCTGACCAAAGACCACTCCTCCCACTGATGCCCAAAAAGGCATTCCTCTGCCACATTTTTGGCTGGGACCAAGTATACCTCTTGGTTGATGGTTCAGTTCCTGGGAGTCTTGGGGTGTATGAGTGTCCAAAGTCATTGTTCATCCCATGGGGCTATATACCCCTTCTGCTCCTTCAGACCACCCTCTAGATCCTCTGTTGGGAACCCCAAGCCCAGTCCAATAGTTGGTTGCTAGCTTCTGCCTCTGTATTTGTAAGGCTCTGGCATGGCCCCTCTGGAGACAGCCATGGCATGCTCCTTTTTGGTCCATGCTTCTCGTCGTATTGTCAGGGTTTGCTGACTATTTATAGGATGAATCCCCAGGTAGGGCACTCTCTGGGTGGCCTTTACTTCAGACTCTGCTCCACACATTGCCTCCCTTATTGCTCCTGTGAGTATTATGTTCCTTTCTCAGAGGAACCATAGCACCCTCACTTAAGTCCTCCTTCTTCTTGAGCTTCTTGTGCTTGGTGAATTGTAAATTGTTCATTGTTTGTTTGGACTAGTATCTGCTTATTTGTGAGTGCATACTCTTGCACTTGGTCAGAGTTTGACTTTGGTCAAGGTTAACTTCTCCCAGTTAGCCAGGATCCTGCTCCACCTAGGGTGGAGCGCACGTAGTAAAGGTTAAGCTCATTGTTCCTCCAGGTATAGGGATTCCTGAATTAAACAGGTGACCCACCCAGCTGCCGGAGCAGTCAAGACGAAGACCTCCAAGAGAAGCTAGACAACTTCCACCGGAACTCAGCCTGGAGTCTGGGGGGAGGGTTTGCCCAAACTGTTAAAAGGTCCGGCGCCATTAAAGTTTACGGCTTTGATCAGTGAACATTGACTTGGCCGTACGTTCTTTTCGCTTCTCTTCCCTATGACCCCAAAATTCTCTCAACAGGTAACCTGGTTCACATGTGGCTGCGGGCAGCTACATAGTGGCGCCCAACGTGGGGCGACCTGGCACGAGAGAATTTCTTGAGGTAGCCCTATCCAGCGAAGCTTCGCGGAAAAGTTGAAAATTAATGGTATCCGCACTGTAAGCAACATAGAAGTCAAAACTAGCGCTAGTGAATTCATGTCTATTGTTGTGAGTGCAGGAATGGATACAGTTTTTCAAGCATACTGCGTGGACCCAGCGCAGAGACTGCTTGGGTTGATAAGATAGGGAAATATGGGGAAGGAATTTGGTAGGCATTTGCCCAAAGCTCGTAAGAGCTGATTTCGGCGAAAAGAAAGGGGTTTTTAAAAATAGGCATATGTCCACAGCTTCTAAGAGCTGTTTAAAGAGGAAAATGGATGCAATTGCTTAACAAGCACGCTTAACTTTCTGTGTATCTTTCCGTGTTTGTCCCGGTGCACCGACTGTCTATGTGTATGTTTATGTCCTCTCTGTGTCTTTGTGTGAATGACTGTTTCATGTTAAAAAGAAAAAATTGGTAAAGATTACATCTGCTGGTAACCTCTTGAGCTAGCCACAGTTTGTATGGGGATTGATTCAAAGCCACGCCGCGACAGCGCAGCTCACTCAAGAGGCAAGCGTGGCTGGGGAAAAAGCCGCTCTTAAAGCCCAGAAACCTCGAGATTTGGGAAGACTTTGGTTTGGCTTGTGAAATTCATGTAGTCGCTTTATACTTGTTTCTAATTGGTTTTAATGATATAAGGCTTTACATTTCTTGACTAAAAAGTTATAAATTAATTGGTTATTATGTAAAAGGTATAGTGTTATTAAGAAAAGGTTAGTTTAAAACTGGTGATTCAGTGTTAGAGCTATCTTAACTAACTACACGTGGCCTAACGCCACTCATGCTTTGTTCTTGTTTATAATTGGATTTAAAGGTATATTTTGCATGTCTTGACTATAGAGTATTGGCTTAAGTCACTGCACATGATTTAAAAGGTATAATGTTATTAACAAAAGTTAGGTTAAGGCTGGTAGTTTAGGGTAGTCGCCATTTTGAACACGTGGCATGATGGTTAAGGCTGGTAGTTTAGGGTAGTCGCCATTTTGAACACCACGTGGCATGACGCAATCCAGGAAATACAGGCCTTTGGGACGCTCCTAAATTGGCATGGTGTTTCATGTGAATCTTGGCCTGGAGATTAGACTTAATGAAGATTAAGATTTAAAATATTGTCTCTTTAATAAGTTACACTGTTATACACTTGAACATAAGAACTGGCATACAAACCTTGTGCTGTAAATATGTGTTTGCCATTAATTTTAAAGAAAATAGATTGTTTAAAATTGAGATTTGCTTCCAAAATTACAATTGTGCTCTAATATTGCAAGAAAACATTGAGTTACAATAAAAATCAGTGTGTCATTGGCTACAGTTTTCAGTTTGCAGGCTCGTAATTGTTAACATTTTGTAATTAAGATAATTTTGAGAGTGATACAGCTATGGGTTTTAGAGGCCCATTGCCACTTTTCCACAAGTTTATAGGCTACAATGGTAGGAGCAAAATTTAACCCTCCAAGATTAAAAAGGATATCTCTGTAGAAATGTATTTGATATCAAGTAGGTTCCTTTGACCGTGGAATTACTGGTTTCTTTTGTTTAATCCTTAAAATGTCCTTGTAGGTTTGGGTCTGGTCTTAGATAAAAGGCTCAGATTAGAAGATATTTACATTTGAGGAATCTCATACATTGTCCTTGCCAAGGACTCAAGGTGGATCCTAGGGCAGATAAAAAAAAAATTTACATTTGAGTTAATGCAAAGCTTAGAGCTGCCTCAGGGGAAGCTAGTGAGGAAGTTTTGAGAAATTGTTTCTGCCTTACAGGCCCCACCTAGGGAGTGTTTGGCTTTAAAAAAAAAAAAAAATTTTGACTTATCCAGGTGTGGGTTAAAATGCAGTTCAAATCTATGAAAGGTCGGGGAGGCTATAAAGCATTAACATTTGGCCTGTCTACTCCCTACAAAATTATTGTAAATTTAAAGGGTTGGTTTTTGCTTTACACTCTGATAATTATAAAAGCATTTGCTTCTAACTTTAAAGAGACAACAAAACAATTTCATTAGAAAGTTTTGCCTCAAGGAATGGCTAACAGCCTTATGTCTTGTGAGAAAAAGTGTTTTGTCTCTGTTTCAATACTAGAAGTTAAGATCTTAAAATTTTCAGTGTAATGTTCATAGAATGTTTGTTACAGGCCCTTGCTCCTATAGACTTTTAGAATTTTTAGGTAAATGGCTTTCAAAAGTTGTTAGGATATATTAATTGGCTTTATCTTATATTTACCTCATTTTAAGCTTGCCACAGAAGGTCTTAAACCTCTGTTTTCAAGAAAACGTTTGTTCCTTGCTTCAAGCAGCAATCAAATTAATTATTATTAATGGTTGATCTATTACATGGCAAGCCTTTTTAGGCAAAATTAATAATTGTTATCCAAAAGAATTTGTACTCTCAGATCACATGTTTATTCCTTTAAGTTTCTCCCTGCTTCAACACAGATACCTGAATTGGGTGCTATAGCAGCTATTTTTAAGATGTTAAAGGTCAAGCTTTTAATAATAGTAGATATATATATATAGCTCATGGTTTTATAATTGCTTAAAATTGGTCCATTTTTAATACTGCTAATTCTTAATTTCTACAGTTTATACAAATGTGATTCAAATTTCTAAGAACAAAGGATATGTTCTCTAAATGACTGTCCTTTAGGTATTTGAAATAATTTTATATTTTGTGCACATCAAATTATAAAGATTTGTTCTTGATGTCCTCAATTTCTACCTCTACCACGTAATGGTGTTAATCCTAGAGGACTTAGTTATTACAGATAAATGATATTCATATTTCTAATTTAAAAGATTAAAAAAATATGTACATGTGACTAATGATTCATTTTTAGGCTGTCTAGTTGCAACTGCTCTAACAGAAAAAGCAACTATATTTTATATAATTACATAGTTATTGCCTATGTTATGGTTTATACTTTGTGTTCCAACTTAAATTAATAAAACAATATCTTCTTGGAAGAAAGAAGAGAGGGGAAATTGTGTCCCTGTGCATATAATTTAAATTATGCTTGCATGTTTAAAAAAAAAAAAATTTAAAATTTGGATGCCAAGAAACTCCTTGCTAAATGTATATGACATCTTGTAATTAGACATATTGATGTCTAGGTGAAATGAAGGAATTCACTTACTAACATATGCCATGATCCTGATTTAATATTGGGGGAGAAGGCATGTCCTCTGTTTTTTCCACAGAATGCTGCAGAAGATATGCTGACTGTGTGCTTGCTGAATGCCCAGACCATGGTAACATAAGAGCTATATTGGGTATATGTTCTTGACTTACCTCAATTGTTAAATGTCCCAGGTTAGATAAATTGCCTAGCTTCAAGCTTTTAGACTTTGTGGGACAGAACATGGAGACTGTTATGCTAGCTTAGGAAAAATTAATTAAGAAGAGTTAAAATGACTCTTCTCCTTATTGTGTTCAGCTGACTCAACCATAGACTGGTCTAGAAATAATTCCAATATTGAAGATTCCAATTTTGAAGAAGGCTAACAATCTTCAGCCAGCTGTGTTAATTTAACATATAGTCTCCACTTTTCCTGAGAAGTAACAGCTTATTTCTTGATTCACAAGGCTACCTCTCCCATCTCAGAGGCCAAGCCTTGGGTCCTTAAAGTTGTTAATTTACAACTGAATTGGATACTTCTGGGACAAGTTAATCCTATTCCACCTTTAACTCTTGACCTTGTCTGTTAAGCAGACTGGCTGTCTCCACCCAGGCTCACCTGGATGGAGAGATTACATGTCTGTTAAAGACACTTGCAGACCCCCCTGGCTTCAAAACTTACACAAGTGGATCTCCAAAGAGGGAGCCACATAGAACTCAGATCTATGTGTGTTTGTTTATGAACAAACATGGGTACCAGCGAGATGTGCGAGGCAAAGCACTGCATGGGGAGGTGAATTTCTGCTTCTGAGTCCCCAGGAAGTACACCTAATTGCATAGGGGTTAACGTCGAGAGGCTGTCCTTAAAATAATAAGGGAGCCTATTACCCCTCCTCTGAAAAAGACGTTATACAATATTTAAGAGGAATTACGGTCAATGCTTCCCCTCCTGGTTAAGGCCCGCCTTCTTATGAAGGATATTTATCCACTTGTTTTCTACCTCCTCATGTTCAAATTAATAAAAAAAAGGGAGGACATGTACAGAGCCATATTGGGGCAGTCTTGCACTTGGTCAGAGTTTGACTTTGGTCAAGGTTAACTTCTCCCAGTTAGCCAGGATCCTGCTCCACCTAGGGTGGAGCGCACGTAGTAAAGGTTAAGCTCATTGTTCCTCCAGGTATAGGGATTCCTGAATTAAACAGGTGACCCACCCAGCTGCCGGAGCAGTCAAGACGAAGACCTCCAAGAGAAGCTAGACAACTTCCACCGGAACTCAGCCTGGAGTCTGGGGGGAGGGTTTGCCCAAACTGTTAAAAGGTCCGGCGCCATTAAAGTTTACGGCTTTGATCAGTGAACATTGACTTGGACGTACGTTCTTTTCGCTTCTCTTCCCTATGACCCCAAAATTCTCTCAACAGGTAACCTGGTTCACATGTGGCTGCGGGCAGCTACAGCATACCATGTGCATTCTTTTGTGACTGGGTTACCTCGCTCAGGATGACACTTCCTAGTTCCATCCATTTGCCTAAGAATTTTATGAATTCATTGTTTTTAATAGCTGAATAGTACTCCATTGTGAATATATACCACAGCTTCTGTATGCATTCCTCTATTGAGGGATATCTGGGTTCTTTCCAGCTTCTGTCTATTATAAATACTGACCTGACTCTTGACATGCGATCATATGACACTTTTGAGGCATAGTGACCATGAAAACGTAGGCCCAGGCAAAGTAGTATGTGCCTATAAACCCAGGAGATTCAGGGAAGCAGATCTCTGAGTTCAAGGCCAGCCTGGGACAGAGCAAGCTCCAAATCCAGGAACACACCTTTAATCTGGAACATATCTTCTGCTGGATACCTACATAAGGCCATTGGAAAAAGGGAGACTCAATCTTCTTGCCTGCTTGCACTTACTTGCCAGCACATCTGTTGAAACCTACTTCAGGGATTCCAGCTTACACAGAAGACCAGTTGAAACAGCTAGCCTCATGGGATTGAGCAACTACTGGATTCTTGAACTACCCATTACAGCTGCCCATAGTTGGGTTAGTTGAACTGCAGACTGTAAGTCCTTACAATAGATTCCCTTAGTAAATAGAGACATCCTGTAAGTTCTGTGACTCTAGAGAACCCCAGCTAACACACCGTCCCAAATTTAAAAATTTATTTTTATACATAACAGGAGCAGCCAGTGCCCACTATTACTCAGAGTTTAAGTGGATGAAGAATCTCTTCTTTATAAATGAATTTGACCTATGATAGGCTATTGTCTTCATAGCACCAAAGTTCCCTTCAGTCCTAAGAAAATAAAAATAGAAGCAGCTGGAGAGGGCAGCAGGAGTCAGGTAATTGGGCACACACATATCTAATCTTAAGAACAAGAACGTGATGAGGAAAAAAAGGAAATTAACGAGATGGAATGAATGGACCAGAAGACATAGATGTTTGAGTATAAGAGGTAATTATAGAAGGTTTGGAGTCCAATGCAGGACACAGAAGACAGGAACTTAAAATGTGTTTCTTTTATTAACTTATTCTCTATGGATAACAGCTAATAGCTGTCCTTACCACTTGTTGAGTAATGGATGAATATGGCTTCATTTACTAGGCACACTTGCTCCTATTTCTTGTTATTTGTTTATTTATTTTGTCACAATCTTGCCTTACTATTTAGCTCAGGATAGCCTGAATTCACTATGTGGTCCATCCCAACCTTCAACTCTCAATTCTCTTGCCTCTACCTCCAAGCTGTTAGATTTCAGGTGAGTACCACCATGTCCAGCTAGTTTCTAATTCTTCATTCTCTTACAAAGCAACTTAATTTCAATCTCCAGCCTCCCTCCCACTGGTTTATGGTGAAAATCTTCCCAGAGCCTTTTGTTGCTCTCTCAAGTGTTGTGCTCTGGCTCTAGGGTCTCATGAAATGTCATGACGTCAGGGCCATGTGGTCATCTCCTACTATCTGAACAATTATCCAGGTTATCTGGTAACCCTGGGACCATTACATCTTCAGTTTTGGCAATCTTTGCTGTCTCCTTTTGATGGAGAAATCTGCGAGCCTGCAGGAGGTCCCATTTCCAGAGGTATTCAGGACCTTCCTGCTGTGAGTCTTGCTAGCTTTTCAGAAACTACTGCATGCAGGTGCAGATGGCCTTTGTTCTCAGCTTCTCTGAAGCCCTTCTTTTCCCCTTCATCCTTGTGCGGTCTCCTTATACTCTCAACACTTGTCCCATTATGTTATTTCCAAGCACTACTTCATATTACACCCCATGCCAGTCCTCTTGTTGCTGTAGTTGATTAATCCACTCTCATTTCTCCAGTTTTTCATTACCTGCCCCAAGGTTCTGCATTCTCAAATGAAACACACACACATGTCCTGCCTTTGTTTCCCTGCCCTGCTGTTAGCCACCAGCAACTTTATTTACCAATCAAAGCCAGCTGAGGGAAGGGACCCTCAGCTTCTTGCGTGCAAACATGCAGATTCCTAGGTAATTTTGGGAACCCAATGACATAATATAAGCAATAAACCAAATTCACAACATCCTCTAAATTCTCTTAAGTTTTGCGGATTTAGAGACAGAAAAGAACAGTTCCACTTTTCTGTGTCCAAATTGTTTGAATGGTTCCAGTACAGGTAGCACAGAGGTAAAGGTAGAAATAAAGTAGAAGATACACAGGAAGGACCATAGACAAATGAGTGTACATAAACACCCACACACACACACACACACATACCCACACACAGACATATACATTTTCCTTTCTAAATCTTCACAGAACTCCTTGAGAAAGATAGTGTTACCTGCACTTGTGAGACCACTGATGGTTAGTGAGTGTTGAAGATATTGTCCATGATTATCAAAATAGTACATAATAAAGCTAAACGTTCACCCCAAAATATTCTCCATTTAAAAGATCTATTCAAGGACGGTGGAGAGGAGGCAGTAGGTGAAGTGCTTGCTGTATGAGATAAGGACATGAGTTCAGATCCTCAACACCCAAATGGAACTATGGCTGCGCATATATGTACCCATAGTTCTGGGTGGGGAATGGAGGTAGGCACATCCCTAGGACTCACTACCCAGCTAGACTAGAGAACCTGTCCCATAGAAACAGCAGAGAAAGACACCCAGTGCCGCCGATCTCTGGCTTCCACATACGTATGCATGGGCAAGTATTTCTTCACACACAAGTACACACACATATATACACCAGAATTGATGAACCAGCCTGCCTGCATCTTCGACTTGAAATCCATCTTACAGTAAAGACAAATTAGGTTCATTCCTGTTTGTGATTAAACCCCTGTTTCTTAAAGACACCATCATAATCTTTGTTTCAGACGTCATTATGACTAACTTGTGATGTTTATATTCTGTTTCTGTAACCCTTCCTATTTTGCCCATCAAATCCTCCATTTGGATATTCCTACTCCTGAGCTATAACAATCTTGTCTTCCTCAAGTCCAAGGCTGGGCTCTTAAGCCTCAGTCTTAGGGAGAGACAGCCTGTGTATATGAATAACTTTTTTTTTAACTAATATGACCATGGTCATTTAAGTTGGTAACTTTTTCTACTCAGATCTTTGGGATTAATAGTATCTCTTTTCATATGCTCCGGGATGACTCATGCATAACTGTATGCATACACACTATTATACACAAACCCATTCATATAATCATTGTACTAATCTCTGCCTACTGACAGAGTTTCTGATAATGTAATAATATAGGTATTTACACAGACCTATTATATTAAAATATATTATTATATTAAATACTGTATTATAATAAAACAATAAGATGCTTTAATAAGGTGTCTTTTACTTAATGAAGACTTTAAAGACAGAGATTAGCTTTGCTTTCTAAGTATGTTTTTTGGCTTTTTCTTTTTGTGGCCATATTTCATTACAAAATCTAAGTACTGGGATCCTAGGTCTGTCACACCAAGCCTGGCCTGAAAATTAACTTTGATACAAATCCTCTATTATTAGACTTTTGAAATCACTGCCTTAACATTAGACTTTTGCTGGCAGATTTATAGTTAAATCTCTCTTAATCCACTGCTTGTGACATAACTAATAATAAATATTAATTCATATTTTCACTTATAAGTAGAGTTGGGCAGTGGCTTAGGTCCTTATGAGACTCAGGGTAGCAGATCCTGACTGGAAGAAAACAAACTGATGTAGGGAGAAAGGGATTCTGAACACAAACTGCCTAGGAATGGGCTGTTTAACTTCACACTCCAGTACACACTCCCTCTTGGCTCTAATTTTAAAGTCTCTGAACTTGTCTATAGATTTATAGTCTCCTAGAATACAGTCTGGCACATAACCCAGGGAAAGACAAGAAAAGAGCCACAAGACAGAATATCGTCGTGACCTTTTAGGAAAGAAACATAAAGGATGTTTTATTCTCTTCATCCAGGGGTTCCAGCTTGACAGCCACATGTAACCAACAGCAGCAACAACAGGAAGCCTATACATGGACCTTATGACTTTTATGAAAATTACCTCAGAGTAGATCACAGTCCTTGAAGTGGTCTGAATGACAATGACCCACATAGGCTCCTATATTTTTATACTTAGTTCTCAGTTGACAAACTGTTGAAGGAGAATTCGTAGATGTGGCCTTGTGGGAGGAGGTGTGTGTTACTAGGAGTGGGCTTGAAAAGCCCATGTCAGGACCCTCTCCCTCTCCCTCTTCCTTCTCCCTCTCCCTCTCCCTTTCCCTTCTCCCTCTCCCTCTCCCTCTCTCTTTACCTCTCCTCTCCCCCTCCCCTTCCCTTACCCCCCACACACAACCCTCTCTCCTCTCTCCCTGATGCCTGTGAATCAGGATATAGCCCTCAGCTACTGTTCCAGTGCCACACCTGTCTGCTCTCCACCATGATGATAACTGTGAGTAGTCCCCCAGTCAAGCACCTCTAGTTGTCTTAGTCATGCAGCCTCTTCACAGCAACAGAAAAGCGACTGAGACAGCCCTAAATGTAGAACACAGAATTGCGAAACTCCTAGAAGAAAATGTAAGAGAAAGAGTGACAGCCTTGGGATAGGCAATCGCTTTAGGCATGAAAGCAATCCATGAAAGAAGAGGATGAACTTCATTAAACATAATGGAGAAGTTAGAAAGATTGACCAGCAATCAAGAGCACAGCTATATTACACTGTAGTCTCAAAAAGATTTAAAGAATACAATATTTTTTTAAAAAGATCACTGCTTCTCTTTCAGAGGACAGAGGTCCTATTCCCAGCACCCACATGGTAGCTGACAAGCATCTCTAACTCAATTTTCAGGGTATATGATACCATCTTCTGGCTTCCATGAGCTTTGCAGGAAAAACACCAATACATCTTTTAAAAAAATAAAAGTTAATGGAGTTAAATTTTAATCAGGTGAAATACATCAAGACTAGGATAAAAAGACAAGCCACTGGGGGAAAATGTTTGCAAAAGACATGTCTCATGCAGGACTCTTACTCAAATAATCCAAAGAATTTGCTGGTGAAACCCATAGCTCTGTTCCCTGGAAGGACAGCTGAGTGATTGTAGATGGCTCTCCTTGAGGGAAGTACCCAAGGAGAAGCCCTTGGATGTCTGGCACAGACCAGTGTGACCAGCCTTAGCTCTTTTCTCTGGGACTGGTGGTGGGATGATCCCTTTCTTCTACTATAACACTATGTATGCCCTTGGTAGCTTTGTCTTTCACTTTACGTGTAACGGGTATGCCAATGACATAATAGAAATCTCTTAATAATTCTAAAAATTTAGAATTTTGTGGATTTATTGAAAGTATATGATGGGATTGAAATGATACCTGATGCAATCTAAACCCCAGAAAATGTTTAAAAGAAGAGTGAAATAGAAATCATAGTTTCTTGAGGGACAGATTTAGTCTCAGAAAAGTACACAGCACACTCTGACTCAGAGAGCAGCCCTTGCAAGAATCGATTAGGGAAGTTCATGAATTTACATACACATGAAGATATTAGTTTGGGAACAAGGAACTCATCTGTATAGGTACTAGCACTTCAGAAAACAGGAGGGCCAGCTAACCAACAGATTAAATCTCCTCATCTTGGCTAGGGCTACTCAAGACAGAAATATAGATATTCTCAGAATAGATTCTTGAGAAACAATGAAATATTCTTTTTTAAATTTTCTTTTTCATTTATTTATTTTGTGTGTATGTATTGGCATGGGCAAAACTCAGTGGACAGTGTGTGGCGGTCAGAAGAGAAGCCATGAGAGCTGGCTGTCTCTTTCTACCATGTTGGCTGTAGGTATCGGACTTTGCAAGCTGGCTTGACATCAGTCACCTCTAACCAAGATCTCATTCACTGCTTCATTCCTGCAAAGAGATGCTATAACTAAAGCAACTGTTGTAAGAGAAATTACTTCATTAGGAGTTTGCTTACAGTATCAGAGGTTTAGTCCATCTTCCTCGTGGTGGAGAGCATGGTGGCATGCATGCATGCAGGCAGGTGCTAGAGCAGTATCTGGGGGCTCTGTATTGATCCACAGACAAAAAAGTAAGAGACTGGACTCAGCCTGGGCTTTCAAAACCTCAAAGCCCACCGCCAGTGACAAACTTCCTCCAACAAGGCCACAGTTCAAAATACTTCCAAACCTTTCAAATAGTGCCACTTCTTAGTGACTAAGCATTCAAATTTATGAAGCGCTGGGGCCCATTCTTATTCAAATCAACACATCCCACTTTCTGGTCCCCATAGCTCTGTAGCCATATCCTAATGCAAAAATGCATCCAATTCAACTTCTAAAGTCTCAACCTGGCTTAAAAGGTCATCCTTCAAAGTCTCTTCTGAGACTTAAGACAATCTCTTCTCTGTAATCCTCTGTAAAGTCAAAATCAATAAGCATATCACATACTTCCAACATACATTGGCATATAATATAAGCCATTTTCTGGACCACCGCAGTGAGATATGTGTACAAGACACTAGGATAGCTAAAAGCTGGGAAAAATCACAACATAAAGTGCTGGATGAAATGTGGATCAGCAGAAACTCTCACTCAGTGTTAGTGAGAATGCAAAATGATGCTTTAGAAAATTGCTTGGTAGTAGCTCCCAAGGCCAACTTTATGTGTGTGTGTGTGTGTGTGTGTGTGTGTGTGTGTGTGTGTGTGTGTATGTGTGTGTCTGTGTATGTGTGTGTGTGTGTGTGTGTGTGTGTACTCTTTTGAAACAGTCTAACAATCATGCTCTTTGGCACTGACCTAATAGATTTGGAAAATATCTACAGATCAAAATTCAGTGTCTCATCAGTGCAAACAAGGAATGTTAGAACTGGTTGCTGGGCAGAATCCCTTCTCCCTAAGGTCAAGCCATCTGATTTCCACAGGAGATATGAAGTGCAAAAGAGCTTGCTTCTGCCAAGGCTGGCTGGCCCTTTTATTGTAGAATATCATATATTTAGATGTTGAATCAGGCAGATGTTGAAATCCAAATAGAAAAATTTGTCAGTGATGTCTTGCAAAGACTATTTGTCTTGAATAAGATACCATATCACAGAGTGTCTTGCTTAACAGGATTACAGAGTAGTTATGGTTTCCATAGAAACAGAACTAAATTCTACCTTTAATACAATCCCAGAGGTCTTAGTAGACCTGCAAAATACACTGTGAACTGTCAAAACACTGCTGATATATGGAAGTAAGCATTTGTTGCTGTCCTAGTGTGGCACAGTGCTCTGGAAATTTCAGTTAAGATTCTGATGTCTACAGAGAAAATGCAACTTCCTTGATTCTAGCACCTATCTTTACTGCAGGGTACTATAGATCAGCAACCCAAAGAGTTAAAGCCATCTCTCTTCTATGCACTCTCTGGACCACTTTTAATAGGGAATTGTTTCACATGTACAGCTCACCTCCATGGTCTCTTCACAGATGACTTAACATTTCACAGTAGTGATGTGTCATCTCATCCGGTACTCCACATAATTTGCTACGGTTTTCTTCTGCAAAAAAGAGGCATAAAATTCTTGGAATTTTAACTATCCCACTACCAGAAAGATCTTGGATCCAGGTGATAATTGTAAATCATGTTAAAGATAATGACTGAGCCTTGATATGGTGAAGATGTGAAACAAAACAAAATAAAACAAAATAAAACACAAGAGAAGTGACTTGCAGCTCTAAGACACTATCACGTGCAGAGTCGTGCAAGCCCTTTGCATGCTTCCATAATCTCTGTGAGTTTGTATATGCCTTGATTTATAGGGCCTTGTTTTCATGGTGTCTTCCATTCCCTCTGGCTATTACACTCTTTCCACCTCCTTTCCTGCAGATCCCTGAACCATGAGGGGTAGGTATTTGATATAGATACCCATGTTAGGGTGGGGTGTTCCAAGGTCTTTCATTCTCTGCATCATATTCAGGGAAGAGGAGAGAGAAGTGAAGAACTTTCATTGGCCCAAATGCTTCCTTTGCCTTCTGTGTTAGCCTGTGGTTTCCCAGGAAATGCTTGCTTGGTTTGCAGTCTGGGATAAAGCTATGAATTAGGAGATAGAAAGTTGGAGGGTGATCTTCACCAATCCTACATCAAATAGAGGGCTAATATCCAATATATATAAAGAACTCAAGAAGTTAGACTCCAGAAAACCAAACAACCCTATTAAAAAATGGGGTACAGAGTTAAACAAAGAATTCTCACCTGAAGAACTTCGGATGGCGGAGAAGCATCTTAAAAAATGCTCAACTTCATTAGTCATTAAGGAAATGCAAATCAAAACAACCCTAAGATTTCATCTTACACCAGTCAGAATGGCTAAGATTAAAAATTCAGGAGACAGCAGGTGTTGGAGAGGGTGTGGAGAAAGAGGAACACTCCTCCACTGCCTGGTGGGCTTGCAAATTGGTACAACCACTCTGGAAATCAGTCTGGCGGTTCCTCCGAAAACTGGTTACCTCACTTCCAGAAGATCCTGCTATACCACTCCTGGGCATATACCCAGAAGACTCCCCACCATGTAATAAGGATACATGTTCTACTATGTTCATAGCAGCCCTATTTATAATTGCCAGATGCTGGGAAGAACCCAGGTATCCCTCAACAGAAGAGTGGATGCAAAAAATGTGGTATATCTACACAATGGAGTACTATTCAGCCATTAGAAACAATGAATTCATGAAATTCTTAGGCAAATGGATGGAGCTAGAGAATATCATATTAAGTGAGGTAACCCAGACTCAAAAGGTGAATCATGGTATGCACTCACTAATAAGTGGATATTAACCTAGAAAACTGGAATACCCAAAACATAATCCACACATCAAATGAGGTACAAGAAGAAAGGAGGAGTGGCCCCTGGTTCTGGAAAGACTCAGTGAAACAGTATTCAGCAAAACCAGAACGGGGAAGTGGGAAGGGGTGGGTGGGAGGACAGGGGAAGAGAAGGGGGCTTACGGGACTTTCGGGGAGTGGGGGGGCTAGAAAAGGGGAAATCATTTGAAATGTAAATAAATTATATCGAATAAAAAAATTTATCTAAAAAATAAAAAAATGAGATATGGAAAAAAAAAGAAAGTTGGAGGGGAAGGTCTATATAATCAAATAGAGATGGGGGCAGGGAAAAGAAGAGGCAGAAGCAGGTGGTCTACTATGGAGCTGGAAGTTTGAGTAGGAGATTGGATTTGGAGGAGATGAGGGGAGATGACGATTTACACTAGTGATGCCCTAGAAAGAGTCTATGTGCTGTGGAAGAGGTTTCCACTGCACTCCTCTGGGTTCCAACTTCCTTGGAAGGACAAGCTCTGCAAGAGGCACTCTTTAGTCATCAGTCTCGGGCCCTGGGAGAGCACAATTCTAATTGCAATAGAGAATGTTTGGAAGAAGTCAATAAATTCTGGCAATGTGCTATGGGCCCATGAGCTTGTTAGAGAAAACATGTAGTGATTGTGAAGGGTTGATGACAGGTCTGGGTCTTCTTCACTCGGAACATCTGCTTTCATTTATGTTCAATACGTCATCGGGTATTCATCCATGAAGGCTTATTGGTAGCCTATAGACATTGGTAAATGTTCATAAAACTAATATCTTTGATGGTCAGAAAACAATAAAACAGAGTTCAATATATATATATATATATATGTATGCATGTATATATATATATATATATATATATATATATATATATATATATATATATATATATATATGGATTTGTGTATACATAAAATTGCTATAGTGATTTCTTTTTTGTCCTTTAATTATGGATTTCCCCCTTTGGTTTGCACTGAACTCTTGTTGACTAAAAATGCTATGATTTCTGAAGCAATTAACCACCTTTTTTCTATGTTCATCAACTTAGGGATTTTATGTTCTGAAGTTATGTAGTCTTGGGCTATCAAATAATGATGGCACTTTATCTTGGATCATGTGACAAACTCACTCATATGTAAGTCATTATTGTTATGTTAAAGAAAATGTTACTTTATTAAACAAAAGGCAAAATTCATGCAAGATTTTAAAACAAAGAATTGTTCCACTTCTGACTTTACCTTCATACAAGTGAGGACATGTTTTAACTTTTCTCAAATATTTTCATTCATTGGCTCATTCTAAAACAAAACAAGAAAGGCAGAAGACAAACAAGGAAGGAAGTAGTGGAAACTAAACTTCATTAAGATGAAAAGGTTTTGGTCCTTAAAAAGCATTCTATTAAAACAAATAACGAGAGACTAGAGATGGCTCAACAGTAGAATATTTGATTAGACACATGCAAGGTTTGACTTTGGTCCAAAGAAAAAGAGAAAGAAAGGAAAGAAAGAAGGAAGTAGGAAGGGACAGAGAGAAAGAGGGAAGGAGGGAGAGAGGAAAAGAGGGAAGGAAGGAGGAAGAGAGGGAGGGAGGGAGGGAGGGAGGGAGGGAGGGAGAAAAAGAGAAGGGAGAGAGGGAGGGAGGGAGAGAAGATAGGAAGGAGACGAAGAAAAAAAGAAAGGGAGGGAACAAGGGAAATAAGAAACCAGAGAAATATTCATAGTAAAAATGCCAGGCAATAGATTTCAATTAGGAACACATGAGGAATGGGACCATGGCTCAGTCTATAAAATGTTTGATGTGAAGTACAAGGGTCTGACTTTAACTCTCAGAACCCATATCCATGATAAAAAAATTAATTAATTAATTAATTAAAAATTAAGCAAACAAACAAACAAAAAAATCCTTTGCAATCCTGGTGTGGGTCAGCAGAGACAATTGGACCCTAGTCTAATCTAGCCTAAGCCAGTGAGTTCCAGGATAGTCCTGAGGAAACAAATGTACGGCTTCTGGAATCCACCTCAATGTGTACACATGTGCCTCCCATAAATGCAAATATGTTGGCACAGGCACACACACATGCACACACACACACATTCACGCTCACAGTGAACAATTCTTACAATTTAATAGTATGACAAGCAAATCAATTTTAAATTATACTTTTGTTTATTTTGGGGTTAGGAGGTGTCAAGGTTGTGCCTTGGTGTACATGGAGAAGTCTGAGCACAACCTGCAGTTGTCACCTCTTTCCTTCTACTCTGCAAAGTCCAAGGATTGAGCACAGGTCATTAGACTTGGTGACAGGCACCTGAGTTCACCCGCCAGCACACACAAAATGGTTTTAAAATGAACCAAAGATCTGATAGGCACCACACAAAAGAACATAAATATACTGATAAAAATTGAAAATGGATTTGCTGATAATATGCTTATTAACAGTCAAGGAAATATAGGATCACACAACATATCACTGCAATGCCAGTAATTAGGTAAAACTAAATGCATTGCCATGCCAAATGTTGGTGAATATTGCAGACTGAATATAGCTCCCCAGTAGTCATATGCTAACACTTGACACTTCATTGCCAATGTAATGACACTGAAAGGTGGGGCTTTTAGGGAGTGTTTAGGTGAATGGGATTATGACATTTTAATAAGTCATTAGTACGTGAGGCTGAAGGGAGCATCCCTTGAGACATTCTGCCAAGTGACAACACTGCAAGAGGCCCCATCTGGAAAACAGAGTGACATTGAAACCACTCGAGGCTCCATTTTGGATTTTGCAGCCTCTAGAAGTAAGAGAAATGAACTATCATTTACAAGTTATGATGGTGGTGTAGCATTCCAGATATACTAAAGAGAATTGCTCACCCAGAAGAAGGTTGATCAGATAGCAAATATCCCTAAGGATGGACTTGGCTTGAGAACTGGGTGATGTGTGAACACTGAGTGTGGGGGTACGTGTTTTAGAAAGGCTGGAGTGATGTGACCAAGAGCAATCGTTCTGGTGAGGGCTCAGGAAAGAGGTCAAGAGCATCCTGTCCTGAATCTTCCTAGAGATCATCTAGTGAAACTGTTTCTTGACAGGAACTAATATCAAATGAAGATTTTCTAAGTGGGTATGAATAAGACATTAGCATAATAAAGCCATTTTTTCTTCTATTTTATTTTTTTATGAGAGTGGTCAGACTTGAGACAAAGTCCCATACAGCCCAGGTTGCTGTCAAACACACTACATGTCTGAGATGCTCTCAGAGCATCCAACTTCCACTTCCCAATTGCTAGGATTACAGGCATGAGCCACTATGCCTAGCACGCAACATTAAAATGACCCATCACAGAAATTATCTAAAAGGTATTGGAGCAGGCGGGAAAGCCGCCTTTACTACCAGGTGGCAGAGGACTTGGCTGTGGGAGGGCAGGCTGGCTCGGTCAAGGCTAAAAGCACTTGGTGAAGCTTGAGCAGCTGAGAACTGCTTTAGCACCCTGGAACTCGAGGTTGAGACATGACATCCGCAGATTGTCCTCTAACTGCCATGTGGGTGCCCTTAGCTCCTCATCCCACCAACTAGCAAAATAATGTGAGCAGGAAAATCTGCTCTTTGACTCAATGTCAATGGCAGAATTTCAGAGTAAAAATCAATTGTTTGCTTGAGGAGTCTTAAGGCGGTGTGGAGTCTGGAATAACTTCTCCTTATTTGCTGTAAAACAGAAAGAGAGAGAGAGAGAGAGAGAGAGAGAGAGAGAGAGAGAGAGAGAGAAATTAAAGCCTTCACTACAATCAAAAGAAGAGGAGAACTGAAAAGTTTTGATTTAGGCCTGAACTGAATCCATGGCTAAATGTCCCAGGGAAAACAGTCACCTGGAATTCAAAATTCAGTAACCACAAAGGAATTTTTGATAGTTGAAGCACTATAGATATTAGTCAATCAAACTACTCTTAGATCAAATAAACCCAAGCTTCCTCAAAATAATGGGTGTGGAACTGAAGGGAGGAAATGTTACTTTGTATCTCTTTCAGAAGACAGATTCCAAGAGAAACACATAAAGTGAGTGTGAGAAAAAAAATTCAGTTTGTGTTTCTTTTGTTTTTAATGTTTTTCAAAACTTTTTAATTGAAAATAGGTTGTCATATGATATATTCTGAATATGACTTCTCTCCAGTCTCTCCTGAGATATTTCCCATCTTCCTACCTTTATAAACCTATACCCGTTCTCTCATTAAAATATAAAAAAGCATTTTCAAAGTAATAGTAATAGGAAGAATGACTGATGGTGGTAGTGGTGGTGGCGATGATGATGATGATGATGATGATGATGATGATGATGATGATGCAGCAAAACCAAACCAGAAAAGGACAAAACAAACAGCAAAAAAAATAACTGAAGGAAAAACACACACACAAAAAAACACTTATGAGCACCGAGAATCATTTGTACACATAGAAAACCCAGTTTAAAATTTAAAAAAACAAAGCCAGAAACCATAATATATGAGTAAAAACTCTATAAGGAGGTGGGGGGGCAGGGCAGGGTGAGCACAGACGAAGCACTGTGAAACAAAACAACAACAACAAAAACTAAACCAAACAAAACAAGCCAAGAATTCCACTGGGTGTGTTTTGTGTTAGCCATCTAATGCTGGGCCTTCCTATAACTGTGGTTTGCATATCCAGTCTGACTCTGCTGGAGAAAACCATTTTTTTCCTTGCAATTATCAATTGCACATAGCTTCTAGGTCAGGGACAGGGGCATGTGCCCACTTTCCCAGGCAGAACTGAGACCCCATGTAGCTTAGACCTGTGCAGTCCCTGGACTTGCTGCTGTGTGTGAGCCCTGTGTGTCTAGAGGGACAAGTTTCCTTGGTGCCTTTCAATGTTATTGGCTCTTTTAATTTGCTGCCTTCTCTTCCCTGAGCTCTGGGGGGGGGGGGGGCAGGGCTTTGATGGAGAATGTCCTGTTTAAGACTGGGTGTTCCAAGGATTTTCACTTTCTGCACATTGACAGCTGTGGGTCTTTGTTCTCATCTCCTGAAGGAGGCAGCTTCTCTGGTGGTGGCTGAACAAGAGACCAATCTGTGAGCACTGCAGAGTGCTGTTAGGAGTCCTTTTATCACCTTATTGCGTTAGCAGCACAGAAGTATTTGGTTGTCCCCTAGGACCATGGCATCCTTGCTCTTGAGTTCTTCGCCACCTTCTCACTGAGTAGGCTTTATTTGCCATCCGACAGTAGTGGCTACTCCTACACCTTTTGTTAGTTTCTACACTAGCTACAACTTTTAGCTAGATTCTACCACAAAGCACTGTGAAGACATGCTACAGTCCTGCAATCCGAGCACTTGGAAGATGGTAGAAGGAGAAACTGGACTTCAAAGCCATTCTCCACTAGGTAGGGCGATCAAAGCCACCCTAGGCTACGTGAGAGCCCAGGACACTGCCTCAAAACACTGAGACTCGTTTACTTATAAGATTTAAAATGTATTCCAGTGGACTTTTGCTTTACATTCCCAAACACTAAAGTATGTTTCTAAAAATAAAGTCTAAATGATGTACTTCTAAGCCTATAAATCCTGATGAAATGCTGACCCTTCCAATGTTCTTTTCATGTCTTGTGTATAATTTTCAAAATTTTTGCAAGTCTGTCTGAGTACTGCATTATCTGTTATGCTGACAAGTGTTAATGTAGTCCCCATCTTTCCCCCAAAGGACTATAAAAAGGAAGGCTTTTGGACTTAAGGCACAGATATAAATATTAAGCCCAGGTGTTTTTAAATTACCTCCATAATCCCCAGTGATATTCTCTATATGAAACAGGTCTGGCCAAATGTCATAAACTGTAGTCAATGTTTGTACCAAGTTAGGTGACATCTAGAATAAATGCATAAAGTAAAGGCAAGTTTGCTGACATATTTATTTCCAGGAGAGTTCTATCATGTGAGCTTTATAATCATATTTGAAAATCCAGCTGTGGAAAGGTATGCACACTAGATAAATAGCCACAGGGCATCTGCCAGACCACAGAGTCAGACTGTCTAAAGTAATGAAAAAAAGGTCTAAAATGGTGTTGGAGAAATCCATCCTTTTAAGTTAAAATTTCCAGTTAACCATACACACTGTTGTCACATCGATAGATATAACAATTCGTTTATGCCCGTGAGAATAAAAGGATTATAGCATTTTTTTTCATAAAAATACTCCCTAAAAATGATTTCTGGCTTCTTTCTACAAGTCTAGTCTTATCTAAAATGTTTCTATAAATACAAATGTCTACTTTGCCCAGTGAAGTCAGTTTTCTATTATTGGTTAATTCTTAATCCAAGTAGTTCTCTGTCCCGGGCAAAAAGATGTCAGCTCAAGATCCTGGTGGATTGTTTCTATTAACAAATAGACAAGATTGTCTTCACATGTTCAAGACTACTATTCCCAGTGGGAACAAACACACAGCTTCAGTCATGATTTGGTGGATACATTCAACTTTGAGGATAATTTCCATTTACCGGAAGGCATGCTTCGATTCCAAACCTGTGTATTGAGCAAACATGTGAAACAAAAGAGTAAACAGTTGTGACTAACTCATGACCTTTGCCAATTCAAATGTGAAGCTTTGAGATACATTATTGAGATACATTCTTTCATTATTGAGGAGTCAATAATGAAAGAAGTCAAGGCTTATTACACACAGCCTACGGAAATACAATTTGTTAGATGTAGTTGAGTCAATGAGTAGAATATCCCTAGACATTGTTCCCAGAATGAGCCACTGTTGTCACAACTGTTTTCCTTTGTCTCTACTGCCACCATTTGTCCTACTCTGTTTAAATGATTGCCATAGTACAGCTTAGAATATGTAATCAACCAAGGTTTAGGACCCTTATCTACAAAGAGCTTACTTTATATTCTTTGCATTGCCCTAGCTTATGTGAACTCTACACTTTCAACACATCAAACCAACAACAGACCGTCATATCTTCCCTGCTCACCTCTTTCAGTAATGAATGGTTAGCATTCCTTACCTCCTTAGTCAGTTTGTATTCAAAACAGTGCCAGTGTGTGAAATTGTCTAGAGAGAAGAAAGTAGACAAGGACTGACAAATTTAAAACTTTTGGATTTGAATTTTTTAAGATCATTTTGTGCAAACCATATCCTTTTTAATTGATTAAAAAAATTGAATCTATTGATGCAAAGGCTGTAGTCTAAGAAAACATACATTTCTCCATGCTTCATACCCTTCACTTACAATGAAAATAAAGAAGTATAAACTCTCTAGTCACATGATCTCTTGGCTGATACATGTACATGAGGATAACAGTGACTGGGTTTTTTAAGCTGCATACACAGACACACAAAGGTATATATGTGTAACAATAATAATTACAGAAGAAAGGGTTATGGATTTGAAAAAGTGGGGAAGGACTCAGAAAGGGTTGGAGGGGGCAGAAGGAGAGAAGAAAACTATAAACAGAATAGTCATACATGAAATTATCAAAACTAGAAAACATTAAGTTAAAAAGAAAGCTCTTTGGAAAAATTCTTCAAGGAAATGTGAAAGCTATAAACTCACAAGAAAAAAAGGACAAGGATTATTAGGTATTTTAATAAATTTCTGAAGGAAGGAATTAGAAAATATTTCCTATATAGCAGGAAATGGCAGGTCCCTAGGTTAACACATTGACAGCTGTTGGGGCCACAGAGGAAGTTGGTCTTCTAGTAAGAATTCTGGAGTAACTCAAACATCAGAGTACAATGAGAAGAGGAATGATACGATTCAATATCAGGGAATAATCACAGAAACTGCCAAAGCCTGGGTTATGATGAGATGGATAACTTCATGTGGAAAGGCTCTAGGACGAAAGCATGAAAACCCTGTTAGGGGCTGACTGTAAAATGTTCTTATAGGTCCATCTGCTACATTTGTTCTCCAGCTGATGGCACAGCTGGAGATGTGATGGGGAGTAGGAAGACCAGCTAGACAAGTGTTACTGGGTGTAAGCTTGGTCTTACTGCTTATATCCAGTCCCTGTTTCAGACCCGATCTCATTGTGCTCCCTAAGAAAGCTGAGATTTTAGGAGCCAAAATCACAAGCTCCTTTTGCCACAAGCCCCACCATGTATGTGATGGACTGTATTACCTCAAACTGAGAGCCAAGATAAATCCTTCTCTCCTTACATTTTTGGTAGGTCACACCGTCAAGAGAAGTCATCATATAAATGTGATATAAACATATTGACATGCCTTGTGTATAAGAACTAGAGCAGTATCCGAATAGTATCTCATCCTTCCACAGTAGGCATTACAAACAATGCAGATAGAGCCCAAACGAAACTGTAAGGCTACTTTTAAATATGTAAACACAGAAGAGGACACTTGAAATATTCAACAATTGTGAGGAGAAATGAGAATTTTTTAAAAAGCCAAGGTAATTATCTTCACCTTAATAAAGGGATTTTGGTGAAACAACACAATGTATGTACTAATTAGCAATGACTTAATAAATTAAAATATTCAGTTGTTGAGGACGTGCATGTAAGGACCACTGAGACAGCTCATCTGGCAAAGACACTTGCTGCCACGTCTGACTGCCTGGGTTTAATCCCCAGTGGAAGGAGAGAAGTGAGGTCTACCTTTGTGTGCACTGAGATTCATATGCTTGCCACAGCATGTGAATGCTCAGACATGTGCACACACAGTAACTCAATACATATAATGGAATATTTCCAAAAACTGTATAGCTAAGCAAAAATTCCTAAGAAAGATTATAACTTTTATGAGCATAATGTAAGGCAGTAACAGATATCAGATCTTTAGACACCATATGCCATGAAAATATATCCTCAAATAGCAATAATGCATATTATCAAAGATACATTGGAAAGATCTTTATTTTGGTAATTGTCTTTTTTTATTAATAAGCCATTGAAGTACACATAAAAGAAATGAGTTAGAATTTGGCTTATGATTTGGATTGGTTTAGGATTATGAATTAGAATTATGGTTTTATGCCAAGCACAAAAAGTATGATTACATTTATACTAAAATTTTCAGTTTTAATAACCACACAATCCACACAAATAGAAAAAAAGTAAGATATAAGATACACCAAAATATAAACAAGCTCATTTCTGGATTAAAATATGCCTCTTGTATAATATATATACATATTTATATATATATAATTTAGATTTATATATTCTTTTTAACCTATGAACTGAGGATGTAGCTATTCAGTCAAACTCAATGTTGAAAACTCAACAAGACAGTTTAGTCTATTTTTACCACAAATCTATTTGGAACAAGACTTGTGATAGCCTAAAGGTTGACATATATTCATTAGTCTTTTTTTAACTAAACAGTTTTTATCCCTTTTCTAAAGAAGAGGGGGCACATGGATGGCCTCTTGAACTTTTTTCCTTTGGCTTGGGAAGAAGAGATCACTTTCCGTTCCCACGAGTGAAGTACATTCAGAAAGCCATAAAGAATGAGGGCATTGTCCTGGAAGCAATGTCATTGCTGAACCATGAAATGCACAGACTATAACTTTTGCAGACTATAACTTTTGTCGCTGTGAAAATATTTTGGAACGGTTTCAAAGCATGTGTCTCCTCCGTCTTTTACAACTTAAAATCAGCAAAACTGCACTGAAAGCAAGACTAACAATCTCCTGACAATCTCCTGAGTGACTCCTGTCACATGCGCAGTACTCCTGCACGTGAGCACTCTCACAGCACCTGTACCTGTGATTTCCCTGTACCTAGTCTGATTCATGATCATAATAAAATGGAAAATTTTAATTGTCACTACCGTGTACTTCCTAAATATAAATGCTAATGCTACTGCAGCTTTCTATGTGACTGCATACTAAGCTATTGAAATTCATATTGTTAAATACTGGTAGGCCTTTACTTCAGACTCTGTTCCACACATTGCCTCCCTTATTGCTCCTGTGAGTATTATGTTTCCTTTCTCAGAGGAACCATAGCACCCTCACTTAAGTCCTCCTTCTTCTTGAGCTTCCTGTGCTAAGTGAATTGTAAATTGTTTATTTTGAGCTTTTGGGGGATTCATCCTAGAAACAGTCACCAAACTCTGACACTACAACAAGAAGCGTGTACCAAAAGGAGCATGCCATGGCTGTCTCCAGAGGGCCCTGCCAGAACCTTACAAATACAAAGGCAGAAACTAGCAACCAACTATTGGTCTGGGCTTGGGGTCCCCAACGGAGGATCTGGAGGGTGGTCCAGAGGAGCTGAAGGGGTTTATAGGCCCATGGGAAAAAACAACAAAAGAGCCAGGCTAGCTAGAACTATTTTCAACAAATTAAGAACCTCTGGTAGAATCACCATCCCTGACCTCAAGCTCTACTACAGACAATAGTGATAAAAACTGCATAGTATCAGTACAATGACAGGCAGGTAGATCAATGGAATAGAATTGAAGATCCAGAAACGAACCCACACAGCTATGGGCACTTAATCTTTGACAAAGGAGCTAAAACCATTCAGTGGAAAAAAGATAGCATTTTCAACAAATGGTGCTGGCTCAACTGGCAGTCAACATGTGAAAGAATGCAAATTGATCCATTTTTATCTCCTTGTACAAAGCTCAAGTTCAAGTGGATCAAGGACCTCCACATAAAACCAGATACTCTGAATCTAATAGAAGAGAAAGTGGGGAAGAGCCTTGAGCACATGGGCACAGGGGAAATTTTCCTGAATAGAACACCAATAGCTTATGCTCTAAGATCAAGAATTGACAAATGGGACCTCATAAAATTGCAAAGCTGCTGTAAGGCAAATGACACTATCAATAGGACAAAACAGCAACCAACATATTGGGGAAAGATCCTTGCCAATCCCACATCCGATAGAGGGCTCATATCCAATATATACAAAGAACTCAAGAACTTAGACTCCAGAGAACCAAATAACCCTATAAAAAACTTGGGTACAGAGCTAAACAAAGAATTCTCAACTGAGGAATACCGGATGTCTGAGAAACACCTAAAGAAATGTTCAACATCCTTAGTCATCAGGGAAACACAAATTGAAACATTTTTATTTTCTGACATAGATAATCGTTATGTAACCCAACTGGACTCCATGTCAACATCTTCCTATCTGAGCCTCTAGAGCCAGGGGATTACATGTTGACACTTTCTAAGCTTTTTATTGGTTCTTTGTAAATTTCAGATCATATACCACAATACCATTCATCTCACTCCCTCTTGTCCCTACCCTCTACGCTTGCACCCTTCTCCACAACAGAGAAAAACATCTCCTCATGGAAGCTGTAGTGTGTCACAGTGTGTCCTACAGTATGCCCTTTGTCCACACTTCTTTGCTCTCGTTGCAGTGATTTGTTGGTCTGGTATATATTAAACCTGTGGCTTTTGCTACTCTATCAATACTGGATCCTCATTGGGACTCCTCTCAGATATCCCATTGTTTCCTTGTGTCTAGAGATGCTGTAGTTTTGGATCTGTAGGACCAGCCCCTTCTCTACTCCAGCAGTTCATTGATGAGGTAGATGTTAGGGTAGATCAATTCAAATCCTTGAATCTGGGCCTGAGAGGTATCTGAGCTGGTCATGCCCTTGGGGCCGGCTCACCAATAATAGTCCCCCATCCCCTCTCCACAACCAGGGCCAGCTCTACCCTGCTGCCCAGGTGACATCCAGGGCCCACTTTTCCAAGTGTTGCTCCTGGTAAGGGACAGAGCCATCTCCTCCACTCTCATGACATCAGGGCCAGCTCTCCCACTGCCATAGATACAAGTGCTATCACACTGCAGACAAGAGGCAGGGATGGAATCTTCTGCATTCACCCCCTCCAGGACCACCTGATCTGCGACCTTCACATCCAGGGCCAGCTCTACTGTGTTGCTCAGGCGATGTGCAGGGCCCCCTCTCATAAGTGATGCAGCAGGTGAGGAGCAGGGTTAGCTTTCTGTTGGGGTCTGTGAGTTACTCCACAAACACACAAACAACAATCCCAGTCACATAGGGATGCTTTATTGAACACACATCCTAATACTGATCAGATCAGGGACATGGTTCAGACTTCAGAAGCTAAAGCTAAGGCTAAAGCTAAGACAAAAAACATTTCTCAGGGCCTGATTAAAAAGGAAAAACAAAAAGAAACAAAGAAGGAAGGAAGGAAGGTAGAAAGAAACCAAAATACCACAGTGAGCCCATATGCAAGTACAGGAAGTGCGGCCTGGTAGTCAGCCATGACTCAAGCTACTTTACACATAACAGTTCATATTGACATTTAACTTGATGTGTCCTACGTAAAGCTTTGTGGAATTTCTTAAGATTAACAAACCTCAAAACATACAGAACGTAACAGGTATGGGATCAGCCTGATCTTGCTCTAAGTCGAGTTATTTTCCTGCCTCAATGACTGGCAGTCACATTACAGCAACAATATGGAACAGCTAATGGGCATGGAACAAAATGGCTACCGCTATGCTGCAGGGGCAGGGGCGGGGCTTGGGGCGGGGTTTGGGGCGGGGCTTGGGGCGGAGCTTAACACTAAGCTGCTCTCAGGACTCCATCTGGGCCAACTCTCCTGCCCACCACATGTGGCAAGAGCAAAAGGCAAGGGAGAGCACCTCTTTCACACCAATGCCACTGCACAGCAGACAAGAGGGAGTGCCAGCTCTCCCACACTTAACTCCCTGGGGCAGATCCACGCTGCTGCAGGGCCATGTACCCAGATGTGATCACCGTTGGCAGCACAGGCCAGGACCCTACCATGGTCCCAGGTAGCAACACCGGTTTTTCACATCAGGCTGTTCCTCACTACCCTTGAGTCTCCAGTTCTGCCTCTCTTCATTGCGGCTACCTCCTTCTGATTCTCTTTCTCTTCCATGTCTTCGCCACTTAGCGGTGCGTGCCCAGGATCTCCACTTGTCTGGAGTCATCTCAGGAGTGGTCTCATGAGTCTTACGCTCCACTTGTGAAATAGGGCAGAGATCATCTTAGGTATGGTCTGCCCCCATTCCAGCCTGCTCAGTGCTGCTCTGGTCTGGCAGTCATCTCAGACTAGCTCCCTGTCCAGGCCCCTTGGTGCCAGTCTGGTGGTTGTCTCTGACTTGCTGCTCACCAGGCCCACACCCGAGTGGCCCTTGAGAGAGTTGTCTGACTCAGGCTGACTCCTGTCAGGAGCTGGTGATCCCACGTGGGGTCCTTCTAGTTTCCAGCTTGCTCCCTCTCCTGGGAGCCGGTCTGAGCCTGCCTGGCACTGGACTTGGTCATCTCAGGCTCACGTCGTGTCCAAAGGTCCCCTGGTGCTGGCCCGGTGGTCAATTCGGGCCCACTCCTTTTTCTGGGAATTTTAGACTGCTAGTCATTCAGATGTTCGCAGGTCAGAACACTGAGCTATAGGCATAGCCTCTCTCCTTTCCGCCAGCTGCTGACACACACGTGGCACAGCTGCCACACCTGCAATGCCTCTAGGGTCAGGTAGTTGCAACTTGTAATGCAGAATATAACTAGTTTGAGTTATACAACATCTCTTACATGTATCAAGAATTATGTTTAGAAACTCATACTTATCTGATAGCATTCCTTTGTCTTTGGAAAAATAAATATATGTCTGAACGCGTCACACAGGATTTTCTATGTACATCATACCCATTAACGGTCCTCACAACAATGGCGATGTATTTAGTAACATGCTTTAAAAGTTCTTAGCACATTTAGCAGAAGCGGGAGGATCTCCAAGTTCAAGGCCAGTCTGTTCTACAGAGTTTCATGACTATACCAAAAAATTTTGTTTTGAAAAACCGAACAACAACAACAACAAGAACAATAACAAAAAGTCATAGTAATACCTAGGTTTGATCAGTCTCAACACAGGTTCTATTATTACTTCCATGTGGGAGATTTTCCAACAGGTACAAATTATTATCAAACCCAGGTTTCCATCCTTACATTACACTATACAGTCTCTTCTGGCAGTTGCTATGGAGAGGGGCGAAAACAAGATCTCTCCTGGAAGGCTCAACAAACATATAGCTATATGTTTCCCATAGCTATTTTTTTCATCTGTCACTCAGCACCTCTGAGTAAAAGAAGGTGCTCTAAGGAGAGTAAGCCTCTACCTGAGTTAGCTCATCACCCACCAGGAAGCAGATGCCCCAAGGGAAGAGGTAGGCACTGGGTAGCAAATAATTCTCCACTTTTACCACCACAATTATATAAAATATTCTATATAATCAATCGGTTGACTTCTTTACTTGTCAGGAAATGAAACAACCAAAATTTAAACAAGTATTTTATATCTTTAGTTAGATGGCCAAGATGAACACAGTCTGGGGAATATTTGCGATTGAAGATCAGTCCCAGATTAGACAACAGAGAAGACAGAGCCGATTCTATGAGAGAACAGAACACAACAGATTTGAAGAAGACAACTAGATTTGATTCCTTGAGGAAAACTCTGAGACACTACCTGAAAATTGTGAGTTAACCTATGCAGAAATACGGATAAAAATGTTGTATTAAATTGGGAGGGAGAAAGTAATCATGGAGGGGCAGAGGGAGGGGAGGAAGTGGGTGGGAGAAGGGAGGGAGAGGGAAAAGAGAACATGATCGGTATGGGGGTAGGGGACAGGAGTGAAGCCCTGAGGGCCAACAGAATAAATGAAAACAGGCAACCTCAGGAGATGGGAGGTGGGGGACCCTCTAGAATGTACCAGAGACCCAGAAGGTGAGATACACTCAGGACTCCAAGGGAGGTACCTTGAATGAAGTGCTCTACAGTGTAGAGAGGAAACTTGCAGAGTCCACCTCCAGTAGAAAGACAGGGCATCAAGTGGAGGGATGGGGTTGCCATCCCACAGTCAAAACTCTGACCCAGAATTGTTCCTATCTAAAAGAACTGCAGGGACAAAAATGGGGATGAGACTGAGGGAAAGGAGGTCCAGTGTCTGGTGCAAATTGGGATCCAGCTCAAGGGGAGGCTCCAAGGCCTGAGACTATTACTGATGCTAGGGTGTGCTTACAGACAGGAGCCTAGCATGGCTGCCCTCCAAGAGGCCCAACAAGCAGCTGACCTAGACGGATGCAGATACTTATACCCAACTAATGGACTGAAGTCAGAGACTCCTGTGGTTGAATTAGGGAAAGGCTGCAAGAAGTTGAGGAGGAGGGTGACCCCATAGGAAGACCGGTAAACTCTTTAAGTGAGCATGCAGGAGCCAGGCTTTCGAGTCTCATGTCACCACAACAGTTAGTTTTGCTTTTTATTTATTTATTTTTTTGGCAGTTTCTGGCAGTGTTGCATGAACACTATAAATATTATTCCATGTTAAGTGTCAGTGGGAAATGTTAAAGGATAAGCCTCAGGGATAGCCAAGTCACTGTTGGCTACCAGGGTGTCTGATTTCACCTTTACTAGACTCTTCCATAGTTTACAAAGTGGTTGCACAGGCTGAACTCTAGGCAGAAGAATTTAAGAATATAAGTAACAATGTTCATAGCAGCCCTATTTATAATAGCCAGAAGCTGGAAAGAACCCAGGTATCCCTCAACAGAAGAATGGATGCAAAAATGTGGTATATATACACAACTTGTGTGCCATTAGAAACAATGAATTCATGAAATTCTTAGGCAAATGGATGGAGCTGGAGAACATCATACTAAGTGAGGTAACCCAGTCTCAAAAGATCAATCATGGTATGCACTCACTAATAAGTGGATATTAGCCTGGAAAACTGGAATACCCAAAACATAATCCACACATCAAATGAGGTACAAGAAGAATGGAGGAGTGGCCCCTGGTTCTGGAAAGACTCAGTGTAGCAGTATAAGGCAAAACCAGAATAGGGAAGTGGGAAGGGGTGGGTGGGAGAATAGGGGGAGCGAAAGGGGCTTATGTGACTTTCGGGGAGTGGGGACCAGAAAAGAGGAAATCATTTGAAATGTAAATAAAAAATATATCGAATGAAAAAAAAAGAATATCAGTAACAATAACCTTAGCCATACTATGTGATCTTCTATATTTTATGAATCTAAAGAGTATTCTATCAGGGTGTGCTTTCATGTGCAATGCTCATTCAGATTCTTTCTCTGTTCAGTTGTACTGTCACCTGGCTGTTGTATTAAGTTCTACTTTCCTTCTTTAGAGACATCCTTTGTAAATTACACATAACTCTTATTGCCAATTTACATTTTTCAAAGGTCGTCATCTCTGGATAATCATCTCCCATATCCCCTAAGGTATTCTCAATATGTGCTTCAGTGGTTGAAATCTCATGAGAGTTAAAATAAAAGGTTCACAGATAAAAAAATGAGGTATCAATGGGGTTTTACTGGGGATTGAAGTTCAGACTTTTGGGGGCTTCTCCTGAAACTTTAAAAGGTTCAAAGATCTCCAATGACTTCTAGAACTCTCAAGTTGTCTATGATACACAGTTTAAGAATCAGTTCTGAGTCAGAACTCACTTAAAGGGGCAAGGAATGCAAAGTCAGAGAACTGAAGCTGCTCACTCTAGGTCCTGCCTCCATGTTTACAAGTTGATGGTGACTCCAGTCTTGGAAGTCTTGGTCTATCTCTGACAAGGCCACTCAAGAAGTTTTACATCATAGATATGTCCTCCCAGAATTATTTTGTATCTAATCCTCTGCCCTTGGTATTCTGGTTTCCAGCCAATCTCTATGTCATTAGCTCTACTATAGATATGTGACATTGACCACTGGAATGGTCTGGTGGGACTGGTGGGAGGGACAGAGCAGGGGAGGGTGGATATGACAGTATGCAATGCAGGGACCAGGCCAGATGGGCCTACAAGACTAGCAGTTTGATTTTTATCTCAATTGTAGCTGCAAAGGCTTCCCAAGGTGAAGGTGATAAAGACCATCTCTGTATGCTGCTGCTGAATAGATATGGAGGCAGGGGCATAACTACCAGCAATGACTTGTGGTTCCTGAGTGTGCTATGTTTTGTGCATATGAACATATAAATTATCTAAGCATGCAGGGGTTGCTTTGGTAGGTGTTAAGTCCAACTTTAGTTAACACTTTTTCTGACAGGTCTAGGCAACTGTCCCTCAGCAAACACACCCAGACTCTGTGGATCCTTGTCACGCAGTGTGACAGGATGGTACCAGGACATTTATGAACTCTAGCTAGATCACCTTCATTAATATGGCTGTGAATGTAGCCTTGCAACCTATCTCACACTTGCTCAGGATATCCATGAGTGGATACAACTTAATTGTTTTGTCCCTTTATAGAATTACTTGACATTAGTATGTTAATGCTCCCCTAGCACATTTGTTCAACAAGCTAAAAATAAAAGTCCCTTTCACATTTAATCCAGGTACAGCTCAGCTTTTTGAGACTTATGACACAGATGTTGAGGGGTGATCTGTAGATAACTTTCAGCCTATATTCATTCTCAGGGCCAACTTCTGTGTGAACAACCAATTCTCCTATAAACCACCGCCAACTTTGTTAAGAATTAAAGTAGCTTTTTAAAAGATCAAATTAATTTTTATTTTATTTTTACATTTTGTTTTAAAATTGTTCCTTATTATCATGAACAGGACAAGGTTATCCAGTCTCCACTCCTGCTCAATATAGTGCTCAAGGTTATATCAAAAGCAATACAACAAGAAGAGATGATAAATGGGCTACAAATGAGAGAGAAAGAAGTCAAAGGAATATGACTCTACACATAAAAGACTGTAAAGACCCTGCCAGAAAACTCCTACACCTGACAAACACTCATAGAAGCAGTAGGATACTACTTTTATGAAAAATAATATAACAAAATCCTATATAGAAATTACAAACATGCAAAGTATCTTAAGTGCGGTTTGTATTGGTGCAAATATATATATATACCATGATCAAAACAATGTTTGGAGGAAAGGATGTATTTCATTTTACAGACTATGTAGTCAGTCTGCCTTCCAAAGAACTCAAGGCAGGCATCTGGAGGCAGGAATTTATTCAGAGGTCATGGAGGAGTGGTTCTTACTGACTTGTATCTGTGGTTTCCTCAGCCTGATTTTTTTGTAGCTCTTAGGATCACCAGCTCAGGAGTGGCACTTCCCGCACTGAGCGAGCCCTCCCATAAGAGTCACTTGTTAAGAAAGTGTACTATAGACTTCCCCGTAGGCTAATTTGATGGGGGCATTTTCTCAGTTGACGGTTTCTCATTCAGTATTATTCTTGTCTGTGTCAAGATGATATGAAAACTATCTATCATATTGAGAAAAATATCAAGAAAATAATTCCAGTCATAATAGCCTTTTAAAAAGTATATAGGAGTAGATCTAGCCAAAGAAGTTTCATTGACTTACAATGAAACTTTAAGACACTGCAGAAAGAAGCTGAAGATGATAGTAGAAGATGGAAATATATCCCATGCTCACACACTGGTCAGATTAATATTGTGAAAATGATCATCCTGCCTAAGCCATTTAACAGATTCACCACAGTACCATCAGATTTCAGTGCAAGAGGGCTGTAAAGATAGCCCAGAAGTTAAGGGCAGTTAATGAATACTATTACAGAAGACCAAGGTTCCATCCAAAGAAACCACATGGTATTCTGAAATTCAGTTCAAGGAGATCCAGTGCCCTCTTCAGAGACACCAGGCACACATGTATATGCATATACATGTACACCATTCCTAACTGAAAGTTACACCATACAGTAATTTCAAGCCATAGTAACCAAAATAGCATGGCATTGGCATAAAAAAAGACATTAATAATGAAACAGAATTAAGGACCCAGATATATGCTCACATTCTTTCTGTCACCTGATTTTTGTCAAAGAAGCAATAATCAGAGAAATATTGAAAAAGACAATATCTTCAACAATAGTACTAGTCAGCTGAGATAGGTCCAGATGGAAAAAAAAGTATCTAATTTTAATTATACCTCATTCTGCACAAAATTTAACTCCAAATAGTTGAACATAAAACCTGATATCCTGAATATAACAATGGAGAAATTTTGAGATATGCTTCAATTTGCAGGCCCAAGAAAGATGTTTCTCTACAGGTAGCACACACATTAAGAACAATAACTGGCCAATGAGCCCTCGTGAAACTAAAAAGCTTCCCGAGGGCAACAGACAGCACCATTCGAGAGAGGAGGCCGCCTGGATCTGGCAGACTGGTGCGTTTTGAATATTCAGTCAACCTTCATTCTGACTTCATTTGTTAATAACGTACAGGCTTACCTTTGAATAGCATTTCTAGGGGGAAGTAGAGCTGACTGGACACCAGCTTTATTGACTCCACTAGAGTTCAAATGAATGGTTTTAAATAATTATAGTAGTGATGACTATAGTAAATAAATAGAGTATTACAGTTAATTTTCAAAAATCCCTTTGATATGCTAACAGTGATAACTCAGAAGTTCGGTGGGTTGATAGGTCAGTGGCACTGTGAATTCTTAGTGTGTTAGGCCATGAGTTAGGTTTACAGCAAGTAAAAACGACAGTTCTAAAGACATCAAGGTAGCAGTAGAGACTGTTGGTTGGGGATGCTGAAAGCTGTACTCTGTTGTGATAAACATTCCTGGTAGACTAGTGAGTTAACAGTTATGAGAAACAAGAGTCAGATGATTCAGGTGCCTCCAAGGGTCTCTCCAGATGTCAACACTAAACTAACCACGTTACCACAATCGAATGATTTAGTAAGGTGTTGCGTAGTAGTAGGTAGATACAAATGGAATCACCAAGCCCACAAAATATTTCACCTTCTCTTAACTTATTCTTTCCTAGATTTCTTTCTTCCCCTTTTCTTTTTTACATTTATTTTTGTGTGTATAATATTTTGTCCAAATACATGTATGTGTATCCCACGTATGCCTGGTGCCCTCGAAAGGACTGTGTGAGATCCTGGAGTTATGGACAGTTGTGAGCCACCCTGTTTGGCAGGGAATTGAACATGGGTCCTCTTCAAGAGCAGAAAGCATTAACTTCTAAGCCATCTCTTCCGCCGTACTTTTTGTTTGTTTTGTTTTGAGACAGGGTTTCTGTGTAGCCCTGGTTGTCCTGGAGATCACTCTGTGGACCAGGTTGGCCTCCAACTCACAGAGATCCATCTACCTCTGCCTGCTGAGCACTGGGATTGAAGGCTACTTCTTCCATAAAATACAATTAAAATAGTTTATCCCTTTGGGTTGCATAAATCCTCAGTCCTAAAAGTCAAAATCAAATGAATTTTATTAGTAAGTTGAGTGTAGGATCATGCAATTAGGAGGCTGAAGCAGACAGATCCCCCACTGTCCAGTTTTTTGTTTATTATTATCATATTTAATCCTTTTTTAAGAGTCCAGTCATTAGTTCCTCCTGGTGCACCACCCCACAATTCGTCATCCTATTTCACCTCCCCGTCTCCAAGAGAATGTCCCCATCCCCACACAACCCTTAACCCCCCACCCCCATACCCTCCCAGGTCTCCCCATTCTCTGGGGCTTCAAGTCTCTGAAGGGTTAGTTGCATCTTCCATCATTGAAGCCAGACTGGGCAGTCCTCTGCTGTTTATGTGTCTCGGGCCTCGGACTAACTCTTGTATGGTGCCTGTCTGGTGACTCAGTGCTTGAGAGATCTCAGCGGTCCAGATTTGTTAAGACTACTGGTCTTCTGATGGGGTTGCCCGCCTCCTCAACTTCTTTTGGCTTTTCCCTAATTCAACCACAGGGGTCCCTGACTTCAGACTATTGGTTGGGTATAAGAAACTGCTTCTGTTTCAGTCAGCTGCTTGTTGGGCCTCTCAGAGGGCAGCCACGCTAGGCTATGTCTTCTGTAAGTACATCATAACATCAGTAATAGTATCAAACCTTGGGGCCTCCCCTTGAGATGGGTCCCAATTTGGGCCTGTCACCGGGTCTCCTTTCCTTTAGTTTCTTCTCCATTTTTGTCCCTGCAGTTCTTTCAGACAAGATCAATTCTGGGTCACAGTTTTTGACTGTAGAATGGCAGTCCCATCCGTTCATTGATGCCCTGTCTTTCTGCTGGAGGTGGTCTGTATAAGTTCTCTCTCCCCACTCTTTGGCATATCCCTCCCCCTTGAGTCCTGAAAGTGTCTCACATCCTAGGTTTCTGGTACATTTTAGAGGGTCCTCCCCACCTCCTACCTCCTGAGGTTGTTCCTTGGGGCTTCACTCCTGCCCTCCCCCCCTCATAACTGATCATGTTCCCCTTTTTTCCCTGTCCCTGTCCCTCCCCTCTCCTACCCAGTTCCCTCCCTTCCTCTGCTGTTTTCTTCTCCCTCCCAAGTGGGATTGAGTCATCCTCACTGGGCCCTTTGGCTTGTTAACCTTCTTGAGTTCTGTGTATTATGTCCTGGGTATTCTGTATTTTTTGGCTAATATTCACTTATTAGTGAGTACATGCCATGCATGTCCTTTTGGGTCTGAGTTACCTCACTCAGGATGGTATTTTCTAGTTCCATCCATTTGCCTGCAAAACTTATGATGTCCTCATTCTTAATAACTGAAGAGTATTCCATTGTGTAAATGGACCACATTTTCTGTATCCATTCTTCCATTGTGGGACATCTGGGTTGTTTCCAGCTTCTGGCTATCACAAATAAAGCTATGAACATAGTGGAACATGTGCCCTTGTGGCATAGTGGGGCAACTTTTGGGTATATGCCCAGGAATGGTATAGCTCAGATTTCTTTTTTTTTTTTTTCCTATATTGCTTACATTCCAAACCCTTTCCCAGTTCCCCCCTCCCCATAAGTCCCATAAGCCCTCTTCCCTCCATCCGTTCTCCAATCAAACCCCTCCTTCTTCTCTGCCTTGGTAATCCTCTACAGTGCTGCATCAAGCCTTTCCAGGACCAGGGCTTTCTCCTTCCTTCTTCTTGGGAATGATTTGATATGTGAATTGTGTCTTGGGTATTCAGAGCTTCTGGGTTAATATCTACTTATCAGTGACTGCATTCCATGTGTGTTTTTTTGTGATTGGGTTACCTCACTTAGGATGATATTTTCCAGTTCCAATCATTTGCCTAAGAATTTCATGAATTCATTGGTTTTAATTGCTGAGTAGTATTTCATTGTGTAAATATACCACATTTTCTGTATCCATTCCTCCATTGAGGGACAGGACCTTAGCTCATCCTGTAAATGAAAAAGCTTGGGTATTAGCATATTACTGACACTCCTCTAATGGGTGAGGGGCTGGCTTCAAACATGGTACTTCAAAAGAGAGGAAAAAGAAATTTCAATTTTTGTGATTTAGAGCATCTGAGAGGGAAAGGGGCATGGGTAGCCCTTGGTCCTACAAGTATCCCTAAAAAAAAAAATCACGACAAAAGTCTAGATTTTCAAAAATTCCCAATAAAAGACAATTTGAGTGTTCTCAACAGAGTTGCTTCTGTCGGCCCTGTCCTGTTTCCAGGCGTCTGTTAATAATGAGAAACCTGTCATTTTCAGTGGAAAAACTCAAGTAACACAGCAGTTAAACTCTGGGTTTGCAGTTTAACTGCTACCTGCTCTAAATCTAATCCACTGCCCCCTCCAGGATACTCAGTCTGCATTCAATCTCCGAGAAAATAAAAGACAACCCGGGATTAGAAATTTAAAAATTAAAGCTGCAATGCCGTTTGAGCTAAAAGGGAAGTGTTGGCATGTATAAAACTGACAAGGGCCTTCTAGTCTTTAATGCTTCCCCAGGTGACGATCAATTCCAGGGGGCTCTGTATGCACAACGGCCTAAGACGGCCTTTGCGTTTTATATGGAATGTATGCCCTGTAATAACGTCCAACATCAGGACAGAGCTGCCTTCTTCAGTGCACTGAGTCCTTTGCTTTGATGTTACTTTTTCACCCTGACTGGTACTTTTCCTTACACCTTCCTTACTGTCTTCCTGCATGCTCTCATCCCGACTGTAAGATGCACGATTGCTTGCTCCCAGGGCAGAACAAGCTACTGACACACAATGGTATTAAGGATCAGACTCTACAAAAATCACAGTTAGCACAGGGTAAGTGACAAAATTACACCTTCCTCAAAGACTTTCAGTTTTACCAAAGGGGATGCTTGATTATTAAAAACCACAACAAATGCCCTAAAACTTTTTTCTAATGGTTTATTTATTTTTATGCACATTAATGTTTTGCTTGCATGTGTGTCTGTAAGATAGTGTCAGGTACCCTGGATCTGGAGTTACAGAGAGCTGTGAGCTGCTATTTGGGTGCTGGTATTGAACCCATGTCTTCTGAAACAGTGTTCTTAACCACCAATTCATCTTTCTAGCACAAGAAAGCATTTTCTAAATGAGGATAATTATTTCAATCTCTTCAACAATTTCAGTGAGTCAAACTTTATTATTCTAGAGGTTTTCAACGTAAGCCTCTTGGTAAATGTAACTGTACAACAGTACTATAAGTTCATTTTTATTAATTTTTAAGATGTTAGAAAATAGCATAAGAAAATTTGTTCCAAATTTCTAGTTTATGTTTTAGTTTTTAATACCTATTATTTTATACATTTTTACATCTATTAGATTAGAAATATTCCCCATCTTCTCACTGTGTATGGGATATAAGAGAAAAAAGACCCGGTGGCTGCCTGGCCCGTAGGGCCACCTCCTCAGAGTCCTATAGCTGCTTAGTCACCAAAGGACTTACTGTCTGCAGTGAGGACTTCAGACTAAGACAATAGATTTGCAAAATCCAAAAGTAAATGATAATACACGAAAACCAGTTAACTGTATAAATCATACAGTGGATGGGTGGTCAAAGCTTTGCACTGTAGGATTTTGTAGGGTCAGGGGCGAAATTAATTTCCTTTTTTTGTCAATGAAGGCCACTTGTCCTTTAAGTGAATGTAGTTACATCTTAAAATATTTGGAAAACCACAATTATATCCATTGATATTTAAATAAAAAATAAATTTGAGCTTTCTTGATTTCCATGGAGACCTCCTAGTACATAAATCCCCAGGTTTTTATCATCCCTTCTTTACATACCACTTCATGGGGTCGATGGTTCTCTTGTGTGACTATTTTGATTTGTTTAATTAAAAGCGTATTATTCTCAGATTTATTTAATTGGATTTTTATTTTACAAAGCATGTTATTATTTCTTCACCCTCTCAAGGAGATAGTGTATTACTCTGATACTACTCAGTGCCTATTATACAGACAAGTTGTCATTTGTGAAAACTTAAAACTTAACTAACTTACCAAAAAAAGATGGAGAAAAGAGGAGGATAGAGACAAAGGAACAAAACCAATTTTATTCTGTCTTTCAACAGAAAAATTTGAAAGATGTTCTTTATTAAAAATCAGGAGAGGTTTATGAGGATTGGTTATTAAAAGGCAGCAGGGTGGCGTGGAGGTCACAAGGTGGCGCTGTGAGTCCATGCTGATTCTCATACTGGGCCACAACAGCATTTCACTACTGAATCCTCTTGATTTTTCTAACTTAGTCCTGAAAATTCAAAAAACACAGCTAACAAGACTCATTAATTCTAGATATGCTTTTTGAAATATTACTAAATTCAAGGTTGTATGCTTCTAAATGCTAACATAAAAGATTATAGTGTAAACATTAAACATTAATTAGAATATGAAAGTTTTCCTCAAAAGTTATTCCTAGTTGTAACTTAAATTAATATTGTACTTAACATAAAAATAAAATTGTACAATATAATGAGGTGACTGGTGTAAAATATAAAATAGATAACTTCCTATAATTTTGACTATCACCCAGAATTACTATCGCTACATATTCATTTACAAAGTTAGAAGGTATTCACATAGTATCTTTCTAAGTAATTTTGATTTTCTTTCAATTTAACTTTAAGACCTTTTCTCTCCTTAAACGTTGTTAACTTCCCATTACTAGAAAGCGCAAAGTACCTCCACTGTTTATCACATGGATGGCCTGCATCTGGGTCGGTGCTGACGGTCTATGGTTATAGACCAGAGTATTCACATATCTGACATAGTTCTCTCAGGAAACACACAAAAGACGCCTGCTGTCACCATTGCAGTGATAAGGCAGCACTGACTATACATGAAGAACTGGACTTGTTTAGTTTTCAGTGAGCATTTTAATGTTGTGTTACAACGTATTCACCAGCACATACACTAAGACTGTAACATATGAGAACCTCCTGGGTACAATATGCCAGTCCCGGTTGGAATATCTCCAGCAGGATGCAGACCAGGGTCTTCCAGTCCACACTTTCAAAAACACATTACATAGCACACTGCCAGTAAATGTCAACACAAACCCACAGAGCCTGCTGTAATGACTCCACTCTGTAAGAGCACTGCACTGAAATACAAGAAAATCTAAGAATGCTAAGAAATGCTAAGAAAACTGGAAGAGAAAATCAGCACAATTACAATTGAAAATATTAAAAGTATTTATTTGAGAATGAAAAAAATCACATATCAAATAGAATCCAAATTCTTAATAAAAACTATCATATATTAAAACTATACACAGAATTCTTAAATATAGAATATATAAGTAGCTGAAGTTCTACAGTTAGCGACTCGAGCATTTCAGTAACTCCGCGGTCTCCTCAAACCTGGAACAGAACAAGTGTGTGTGTTAGCTAAGGGCCTGGCTCATAATGGAGGGCAGGACTTTGTCAGATTTATGATTCTGGCCCTAAGATAAACTCAGTGTTTTCTCTTATTTTATGAATAATTACTATTAATATAGGTACATATAAGAGAGCAAAAATAAGTCAATCCTCATAGCCTAAGGTATTTTAGAAGTTTGCTGATGTCAAAGAACTTTGTACTTTTTAAGGCAGTAGGGTGCATAATATTGTGATACCATTTCATCATATATTTCCTTCATACTGCTCTTTGCCAAAACCAGACGTACCACCCCAGCGAAAGCATCAGCACTGCGCCTTCATCAATAGCACACTAAGACCAGCAGGACTAACGCTTGAACTGTCTCCCAGCTATCGAGCTACAGGCTCATGACGGTTTGGTAAATTTATTGTCACAAGTAGAAAAAGTGAATTAATTATCAACCCAAACACCTCTGCCCTCTGTAACTGTGATCACCTCTGTGGATAGTGTGTTGCATCGTTTCCTGGAAACCAGCACAATGACTCATCTCCCCTAACACAACTGGAAGCAGACCTATGATCCACTGAGTCTGACTGAGACCTCAAGGCGTGCGCGCGCACGCGCACACACACACACACACACACACACACACACACACACACACACACACACATACACACACTGTGTGCCAGGGCAGCTGCTGTACAGCGATGGTTTCTCTCGCCCTCTCTGTTACTTACATTTTTTTCATCCTTTCCATTTTCTGGATAGTTGTTTCCTTTAATTTAAAAAGCAACAAATTTAGGCAATTTCTCAAAGTGAACAGTCCTCAAAGACAGACCACGGATATAGAAAATACTTAAACTCTGCACAAAGTGACTCTAGTCCACACAAAGACCCTGGGAGAGGTTACATTTGTAATTTAGCATTTTCTTGCCAACAGTATTCTCTACTAGTATATACTAACAACAATACTTGATTCTTCTCCACCTTAGAAATCATATAAGCAGTTGATAGCTTCTCTTACCTCTGAAAAATCTCTCAAGACACAATAATTAACAGTGGAGCTTCTGGGCGTTGTTTCCCATGATACTGCACTATAGCCAGATGAGTGATAGTTACTTGCTGGTCCCCCAACACTGCAGTTTTTATCTGTGAAGAAATTCTATTTTAGGATATCTTTCCATTACACAGAGGAGCCTAATATTTACAAATAAAATGAATGAATATAAAATGGTTATCTGGTACAGATAAAATGAGTTTTTCATACTTTTCATTCTGGTAAAGGCAGATGCTAAAAATTGTCTAATAAAAATTTTAGAGTACATCTGGGCTCTGTGGTGCATGCTCGTAATCACATATACTTAGGAAGCTGAGAATCATGAGTTCATGGCTGATCTAAGAAATATAGAAAAACCCTGTTTCCCCTGACACCCAAAATCCAAAATCATTTTACCTTCAGCATGATATGAATCACTTTAAGTATATAGGACTGTTAGTAATTTAAACTATAAACTATGTGGGACTAGAGAGATGGCTCAGCAGTCAGCAGTACTTGACTCTTCACAACTGGAGTTCAATTCCCAGCAATCACAATGATCTGTAATGGGATTCTGATGTGCATGAAGATAGAGCACTCATATATAGAAGATACATGAATGAATATATTTTAAAAAATATATAAACTACTTACTAATGTGTTCCTTTCTTAAAATGGTGACATCTATAACAATTCAATACTGAGAGACTTTTCACAATGCTTTATTATAGCAATGTTGAAGTAATTTCAAATTGCTTTATCTTTGTTTTGTGGCTGGTGGCAATTATTACAAAAACTGACTAAATATATGCATTATATATATAAATATAATATGTATATTTACACATATAAATTTATAATATATTTATATAGCATATAAATATTTTATATCATTGTATAAATAATATAAATATAATGTATAAATATGTTATATATTATTACATGAATATAATACATAAAATAAATATAATATATAAATGATATAAACATTTATATTTTTACACATCATACAAAATAGAAAATATATCATATATTACATCATATACAACATAAACATAAACAATATAAATGTATTACTTATATATTATATATACTAATATGATTAATATCACACTAATATATTATATAGTATAATCAAATATTATATATTATATTTTAATCACATATTACATATATTTATCATATAAAAATTATAAGCAATTATGCATATATGCATATGTTATATATAATAAAATATACATAATATATAGTAATCATAAAATACAAACATATTATGTTTATCTATATTATATATTGTGTATTTATATGTTATAATATATAACACAATAATATGTATATAATATATATAATAAATATATATTAATATCTAAAGGAATCCAATCTTGAGTTAACAATGTTTAAAAAAGTTGATTCAAGATCTAGGTTCTTTAAATAACAACAACAACAACAACAAAAAACCTATGTCAGATAGTCTAATATCAATGTGGCAAAATAAAAGCACATTTTTCTCTTTAACTCCATCAATTACTGAACAGCACACACAGATACATTTTTCTATCAATGATGCCTATTTAAAAATTTGACTAAACAAATGAAGCCAAAAATAAGTCATTTAAACTGGTTTTCATAAAGAACATTTATTGTATGTCTTCCTGGATGCTAAAGGATCAATACTCATGGATTAAACAAATGCTTTTTATCTGATACAGCCAAATCTTCCTTGACAGCCTGTTGTCTCCTCCAGCCTGCTGTTTTTCACTGTGGAATGGTTTTCTCAGCTTATTCTCTTGAATAAACTCAGCCTAAGTAAAATAGCCCAAGCTTATCATGATCCAAGTGACTAATTTTGGTGTTAAAAAATTCTAAGAAATGCCACTAGACTTGACACCTTTTGTACTGCTCTTTGCTGGGTTAGAAGTGTACTTGTGATCCAATTAGCTGAGACTAACAAGGTTGCATGTTACAGCTCTGAAGACTAAGTACACCCGGGTGCTTATAGGAGCTGTAGGAACTTAGCAACGTTAAGAAGTAATTTGAAACTCAGTAGAAACTCTAACTTCCATGCCTCTAAATATGTGATTATCTTCTTCTGGTAGAGACAGCTGTTCTCCGAAGGCTCTGACCATCTCCTATGCTGTCCTGAAGGAGAAGAGGCACAAGCACGCAGGGTTGAGAAGATGGCTGATAAGAACAGCTCTCCTCACCCTGAACTTGGGGCCTGGATTTTTGAGGCATCTCACCACTTCATGTAAAAGATGGTTAGCATTTGGCAAGCTAGGCGGCTACTCAGACAGACATGCCATCCGCGGCCCCAGAGGTTAGTGAGGGTCACACATATTTAGTACCAGATCAGCTAAGTGCTTATAATGCTCATTACAGGTCTGTCTTCCTGCACTCTTAGTAAAATCCTACTAGTTTAAACAGTTTCTTGGCCATGCTGCAGAAGATTAAGAATGGGTAACCACATACAGAAAAGGAGCAGCAACGACCCCACCCTGAGCTCCTGAAGCTGGGCCAAGGGAACGCCAGTGGGGTCAGGGGAGGGGCTGCTTGTGACAAGGAGTGCCACTGATGCAGAGACACTAGATATTTTACCCGACTCTCACGTGACCACTGATTGTGGGCTCATGGCCAACTCTGGAGGATTATATTTTACTAGCAATAGAGCAAATAGGGCTCTTCAGGCTTCAATAACTTGCAAGCCAGTACTTACAAGTCAAGACCTAAGCTGTGGAGATGTTTGGTAAGTAGTTCACACATAAAAATGATAGTCAAAGTGAAGTCAGTACGTTTTATGTGCCTTCTCACCTTTCCTCCCATCTTCTGTTAAAGACTAACAACACCTGGAACCCAAGCACAGCGTAAGGTCGGCCTTCCCCTGTAACCACAGCTCACTATTTATACTATAACCACAGCTCACTCTAGTAGTTTACTTGCTCATTATCTTCAGTGTCCTAGTAAATTCCTCATTATTGTCCTGAAAAATGATCACTAACAAACCTGTGTGCTTTAGTTCCCTCTAGTTGATCACTATTCTCCTTATATGAGAATCTTTCTGAAATATAAATCTGAAAATATTAGCTAAAATATTTCTATGACTCCAGGATAAGAGGACAGGCCTTGACAGTTGGTTGGCCTGCCTGGCAATTGATACCCAAGTAACAGTATGTGCTAATAAATAGTATTTAAGAGACCACAATTTCACCTGAACTCATGAAACGCAGAGAAGTAAACCACTGCCATGTCTTCAGAGACTAACCAAGGTCACTATTCAGTCACAAAAACAGCCCGACACAGCCCTCGCCACTAACACAAGCGCATCTCCTTAGCTGGACCTCAGGGCCTTTCATGGATCAGCACATGACTGCTGCTCCCCAGAGCACGCAGATCAGAGGCTCCTCCTTTCCTACATGGTCTCCAACATAACCCACCCACCCCCAAGACACAGATTCTTACAGTTCCCATTGCGTTACATATGTGTGATAGAGGGAAAACACATGTGGAACCTCCCCAACTCCTTATTGAATACAATCGTAAGATCAGAATGAGACCCAGCATTGTGCTCTGCAGCTAATGGAGACAGCCTGGGTTTCCTTTACAGAGTGTGGTGCACAAGGCTCTGGGAAGTCTTAGGTCAGACTGTAACCTCTAGGGTACCAGGTATTCACTTTCATCAGAATCTAAACCTATTCTGAATCCTGGCACCCCAGCTTAGACTGGGGCATGCACAGTGAGTACATCAGAACAGGCGCAAGTGAACTTGGAAAAGGTAGTGTTTTGTAAACAACAGGCAGAGTGCTCTTTGGGCAAGCAAATGCTTGAACTCTAATACATACACACAGTGGGGACAGAAGTTACAGGCATTACTTTTTCTTTTTGTGCTAGACAGATCACAGGTCAAAAATTTATGCTCTTATGAGTTTTACATTTGAATTTTGATATTGAACTATGAATGACAATAAGAAAATGGCAACATGCTTCCTAACATGAAATCTGCAGCACATGCTAAATTTAATAATTTAAAAAGCATCCTAAATAACTAATGTAACGACTGAAATTGTCTTCTGGGAGATATAGCCGTATTTGCACTAACTGTGTAGTGTTGAGGAAACCTATCAGAGTAATTTGCCACAATTCAATTCTGCTCACCATTCAGTGACTGTGTGGCTACTGGCATAGTCACCAATGAGTTTCAGTGAATCTCATCTTCCTTATTTGAGACAGTCGCATAATGCTTAATAATATGTACTTATTTTACATGGTTGTATTAGGAACTAAGTGAGTTAATATGGCAGCTAGAACAATGAATTGCCTTAAATTGCATATTGTAAAATGCAGACTGTTAAATATATAGTAGCTGAAAAGATCTAATGATGTTATACATCTATATTCTGAAATTTAACCTCATGATATACTGTCAATTGTAGAAGTCATCCTTTTTACAAACATAATTTAATCATGCTATGAAATAAAATGTGGCCCATTGTTTTTCTAAATTAAGACTCAAAAGAATAAAAGCTGTTGTTGAAACCCGAGATCCTTGATGCTCAGTAACAGGAGATTCCCTGTAGGAGGTTGTGGCATAGACAAGGCCCCTGGCTCTACAGTGTTCTCACTGTATCACCATCAGTGAGCAGGACCTTTAGAGGTCTGCTTTTCTTATGGACTGCACTACGGTCTTCTAGCTTGATTCAAAGTAAAAATCCCCCAAGGTCAGCAAGACTGTACACCAGAATACATTTATCCTTTATACTCTGAAAGACATATACTCTATTATAAGTAATTCTAGGCAGTCTGTGGTTCTCTGTTTTCTTTTCTCTAAGAGCTCTGTAATTTTATTTTATTAATAGAAATGTGTAATAAAAACTGGAGATAAAGATCAGTAAATTTGCTTAATTTGATTTCCAGAACCATGTTTTGTTTTGTTTTGTTTTTGTTTTTAAAATCAGATGTAGTGGCTTGCATCTCCAGTCTGACTGTAGGGTGATGGCGAGAAGGGGATCCTGGGAGCTTGCTGGCTAGCAAGTACAGCCAAGCTGGTGAGCTCCAGGTCCAGTGAGGGCTTTATCTCAAAGAATAATGTGGAGAGTGATTGAGAAGGAAATTTGATATACACAAACACACACACAGACACACGGATGAGAATGCTAAAGATGCCAAATGTCCATAAAAACTACTGTTCTCATCACGTTTAAAGCCAACAGTACTAAAACAATTTAAGAACTTACCATAGGGCGCAACATCCACATCACTGATTGACTCACAGTCTTCACTTGTCGTATTACGCTCTACAGATTCATTCTGGAATGTACAGGCAAATATTTAGAATACAACGAAAAGGTGTTTCAATTTACACTGCTGATACAAAATATGTCTAGTTTGAATAAATTTGTTTACAAATAATATATATTCCTGTGTAAGAAACAACCATTTAGATGCAGAAGCAGACAGTAATGTTCTTGAATCTCTAACTGCAGTCTCCAAAAGGAAGAGACTAGAAACTGAAATCCTAAGAAATAAGAGAGATTTCTCAGACTATAGAAAGGAATGGTAGCTGTGGAGGTTTGAATAAGAATGGCCCCACAGACTCACATATTTAAATGCTTAGTCACCAAGGAGGGACACTAATTGAGAAGGATTAGGAGATGTGGCCTTTGTTGGAGGACATGAGTCACGAGGGGTGGGCTGTGAGGGTCAAGGGCCCTGCCTGGCCCAGTCTGATTCTTGGCCATCAGGACACAGCTCTCAGTGAGTGCTGCCGTCCCCGCCCCCTCCCACCATGGCTGCCTTGGTCATGGTGTGTCTTCACAGCAACAGAACAGTGACTGAAGAATAAATTTGATAACTGTTTCTATTAAGTTCACTTTATGATTCAAGTTAATGCATAAAGAAGAAAAACTTGGAATTTGAAGTTTTACCTTTTCTACAACTTTTTCTGTCCTACTAAAATACAAATAATATAAAATATAAAATAAAATAATTTTAAGTTTTTCAAAAAGTTCTTACCTCATCCTAAGTATTTTAAGTATTAATCTATTAATCACTAAAATCTCAACTTACAGGTTTTTCAAAGTATCTTACTTGAGAGGAAAACAGCCACAAGAAGTATAATGAAACTTGTTAAACTTAAGCAGACTTTATTCGAACTAGACATTTATTTCGTAAGTATCCTCTCATGCAACATTTCCAACAGAGTACAGAGACGTAATGAGATGAGCACTTCACTGCAGAGACAGCTCTCCACAGCGATACCTTTTTGGACAGCAGCATCTCTGTTTCAAGAAGAGTGACGCGGCTTAGCAGGTTGTTCCAGGCCTTCTCATCCACCATCACTTTCCCGCTCGCCGTAGCTTCCAAACACTCGAGCCGTTTCTCTATCCACGTCAGCTGCTTCAGCTTCTCTTGACACTCAGCCAGGGCGGTCTGCAGTGCGGTAATCTCAGGATTGTCACACATATCCTAAAATGACAAGCGAGGCCACAGATGCTATGAAGTGACAGTTCCATCCATTTGTGCTGTTTTGATAAGTCAGGAAGGAGCACAGTGGGAGGACAGAGCCTTCCTCCAGACACACTGGACCTTAACACTAGTCCCTCAGATGTGACCCTAGTGACTTCATTTTGACAGCAACGACTTGTGAAATCATTTGCACATTAGGTAGTACAACTGTCATTACTTAGTTTCTTGAAGCAATGCCTAATACAAACGTAAGAGGAAATAAGCAAGACAAAATGACAATATGCTCATCACTTAGAGTGTCACATAGCTCAAAGTAGGCCCATAAATAAACTTTCATAAATCTAACTGTAACCCAAAGTGTATAAAGATCCCAAGATATGAGCACTGTATCAGAAACAGTGGAGATCATATACATAACGGTGCTTGGGTCGAGAAGGAGTAACAGAAATGGAAAACTAGCAAGGAGTCAGGGGATAGCATACATCTGTAACCCTACCACACAAAGGCTAGGCAGAAGGCTAGGTGGTTTTGCAATTAGAAGACACCTTGAGCTACATAAAGTCATCCGAGGCTACATGGTGAGACCACGCCCCTTGGGGAAAAACACAGCAAAACTCCCTTTGATGACAAAAGGGAAATGGAGATAAAACGGCAAGCTTAGAGAACTCTACCATGGGAAGCAGCACATCTGCCTTGCTAGACTGTAATTTCCCTGGTGCAGGTACCTTTTCTTCATTTCTCTTTGCTTTACTTCTAACTCAGGAGGGAAACTGCAGACAGATCTGAAAACTGGAATCCACTGACTCCCACTGAGTAAGACTGATTCATTCTTAAGTAATAACATAGATGCCATAATTTAAGACAACTGTGTTAAAGAGCCCGCCAGTGCTTACCTGCAGCTCAGCCTTGACCTCAGGGGCCTGGGCCTCGGGAATTCGACTGTCAGAACTCTGCTCTTCAGACTCCGCACAGCCCTCACTCACTCCTGCTGAGGTTACCATCCCTTCAGGAACGCCGGCCTTCTCTTCAGTGTACAGGTGGCGGATGACCACAGCTTTCTTCTGCAGAGACAAACACCAACAGACACTTCCATGATCTACTGCCACGATTCCTTTACATATACTCTAGACAAACTGTATAAAGATTTAAAGACATTTAAATTACCACAATAATGTATCACAATGTAACATGCTAATATTAACATATTTTATAAGTGCTTAGGAGACATGGTTCGGCTTTTTAAAAGCTTTCTTATGTCTTAGGTTGAATACTGAAATACATTTTAAATATGTTTAGCTTGGTTTCAAAATACTGGAGAAAGTGGTTATAGTAAAGATGAAACAATTAGCAAGGGTATGATGATTTGTTGAAGCAGGTTAATCTGTGCTTTTGTAGATGTTTGAAGTATTATGATAAAAACTTAAAAACAAAAAACAAAAATAACTATTAGGTGTGGTAACACACAACCATAACCCCAGCATGCACAGAGCCCAGACAGCAGGGTTGTAAGGGACAGGCCAATCTGGGCGATACAGTGAGAATCAGTCAATGAATAAACAAACAAACAAAAGTTGTGACATAATTTACAAGTTAAATAACATCTGTGTGAGGACTCACTATAATTTTTGCTATTGATCAAATCACAATATATAGATTTTCTTTAGCTGAAAGTTCAAAACACCGTAAAAAGGGAATTACTTAGAATGACTTCAAACTTAGGCCCACTGTCTGTATGTCTATTATGGACTGTCTGCATAGACATGGAAAAACCCTAACACATGAAGAAATCTAAACCATCTACATGACATGAGGCATCAGGAAGGAGACAATTTGCTTCAGCACTGATCCAACTTCTCTGTCAACAAAGAAATATAAATTATGTTTATGAATACTACCAGCTTTTTAGTAGTTATTTCTGGTATCAAAGCTTTTCTAGTCATGTATTTTGGATTAAAGAATAAGTAATTCTATGTATTTCACTTTATTTAGAAACAATTTATATCTTTTATCTAATTTATGATTATTAATCTGTATTCTGCCCTCTCACCCCAAGAGGAAAATAGCTGGAAGTATATTTATTATTAAAAGGGAATATTAGCTTAGAGGTCCCCTTGGATATGAAAATCTGCTATCTCTAAATGTATTAGATTCATTTAGCCACAGGTGCTCAAAACAGACAAAGACAGAGACAATGTATACCTATGAAGAAAGAACACTCAAAGCCAGATTACTAGAGAAACTATACGCTTGGTTTTCATTGCATCTAAAGAATCATCGTAATCACTCTTGTTACTAATGGATTACTTAATATATACACACTCCTTTTTAGGGATGATCAGATATATAATTAAGATTATATAGTTACTCTTAAGGCTTGAGGGCTGGAAAGGTTAAAAACCACAAACTCTTGCAAAAGACACAGGTTTGGTTCCCAATATTCACACGGACACTCACAACCATACATGACTCTAGTTCCCAGGGACAACATGCTTTTTTTTGCTTCCTTCTGATATACAACCACATAAAATAAATATATTTTTAAAAACACGTCAATGCCTTTATAATATAACATTACTACATTTTATCTGAGAAATGAAAAAGAATTCAACATTAGAAATATAAAGCCTATTCAATTTTTCCTGTTTCCACTTCCCACAAGTTTAGGAATGGTCCCAAACATCACAGGTGCTAAGAAGCCACCTGCTGAGACCGCGGGGAGGAAAGGGAAGTGGGTAGGAGAGAGCAACGAGGGGAGTATGTGATCCAAACGCACAAATAAATGAAAGAAAGGCCTGTAAGAGACTAGAATGCACTAATAAAACGCCTCGTATCCCGTGCTGCCTGCTGCGGTGGAGAACTCTATCTCTGCTGCACACAGATGCTTCTGTTCCTTTTCTTTTCACACCTTTCCTGACGTCATGAACCTGCCCGTGATGTCGATGCCAACAGCCTCTGCAGGGCGCTTCTCACTGCTTGAACAAGGTTCTGGCTTCTCAGAAATGTTCTTCTTCTTTAGGCATGATGTATTCTAAGAAAGGAAAAGAAGAAGACAAAGTAATACATTTTGTAGAAAAGTATGCTCTACATTTCAATTCTATTATTTAAATTCTTAGTTTTCATAATAGCAAACAGTGGAAGAAGGAAGCACGATTGGTTTGTTTGTTTCTTGTGACCTTAAGTGAGACTGGTATGGTGGCAGTTTAACCCCACACACATAAGACTGGGGAAGGAGGACTGAGGCCAGCTTTAGTTACACAGAAACTATGAGGCAGCCTGGGCTAAATGGTTAAAAAACAAACAAAAATAAATAAGAAAATAAAGCAAAAACTTTAAAAAAAGTGTCAAAAATACATTATCTTTGAACTGTTCATTTAGTTACAGATCATAATGTATAAGACACATGACTAGCATTGGAGAAATTAGGATCCTTGATGGTTTATACCCTATATGTGTATAATGGAGCAACTATGGCATCTGATATGTGGGCTGTATGGAACAATGAGATTTAGATTAACTAGTTGCTTATGGCTTTATCTAGGCCAGACTGTAGGACATCCGGGTATTGCAGTGACCTGTCCTTGGCAAGAAGCTAGCTGTGAAATATTTGTCCTACAGAGGAGATTCTGAGACATAAAAGTTAGAGGGAGGACTCCTCAGCACCTCTGTGGTTTAACACATTTACCTCCCTTTGAATTCCCATCTTGGTTTTACACAATCCATTTTTGGTAGAAACTAATCCTAGCTCCGAGATGTGCCCTTGAATTCCTAGACAATTCCACAATTATGCATAGAGCATTAATACTGGGAATTCCCTCGGTTCATAAAACACTCAGGTGTGTGACAGCTTGAGTACTCACCAACCAAGCTTAGCTGCCCACTCCTTCCCTGAGGAAAAGCACTGTTGCTTCTGCTTCAGTAAATCTGTTTCTACACTTAAGTCTTTTCTACGAAGGCCCTTGAATTCTTTCTCTAATCATTGGAGTCTAAAGAACTACTTGGCCCAGTGAGTCAAACGACTGTGCACTTTTAAATAATTTTCTGTCAATTCAAATATTGGAGTTTTTAGCACCAGTTAGAACTAAAATCTATTTGTAAAATTACCTTGTCAAGGCCAATCAATTCCTTGTGTTTTTTCATCACACAATTCAATATATCACAGACAATTTCAATTTTCCATTCAGCAAATCCAGACTGTATAAATTGCTTTTTTGTCAAAATCGGTTTATAATCAAATTGATCACGAAGAAGCTGCAAAGGAATAAAGGTAATGATTAGAAACAATTTATTTGTTTAATTCGAAATTACATAGCCACCTGATTAGAAGGTAATAACTACCTTTGAGAGAAATATCAAGCCATCAGTAAATGTACTAAAAGTATAGAGTTGGTGTTGAATTATGCCCAGAAATGAGACAAGTTTCTAGGGATATGTTGGGTGGGGGGCAGAAGGGAAAAGGAGAGGGAGAGGAAGAGGAGAGGAAGAGGTAGGGGAAGAGGGACAAGAGGTGAGCACTTTTGGACAGCCAGAGCTAGTGAGATCCTGTCTCAAACAAAACAAACAAACACGCACAAAAAAAATCATAGTACTTGATAAAATTAATGGTAAACAAAGTTTTTAAAAATCAAACTCAACTGAGATCAATTCAGTCTCAAGTGTCTAGACTAGATCTACTGCAAATATAAGATCTTGTCTCAAATCTCAAGGAACAAACAATGAAAGTTTCACTCTGTATAAGTAATTAATACAGAAGCTCGTGGACTATCAGCTCTCTCTTGCTTCCTCCAGTATACAAACATTTAATATTTCATAGAAAGCAGGCAAATTACAGCCAACGACAAACGTTTACCAGTTGCCATAATTAATAGGAAATGTTGAAAAGCAAACAGGAATTATATGTTTATTGCAATAGAGACCACATTTTAATGAAATAAACAACTATGAAAATATTCGGTCAAGTATACACACGTGTGACACATGACTACATATGGTAATAGCCCCAGAGTATAATGAAGCTAAATTTTTTCCCTATGGCCTAGTAATTAAGCTTCATGACTTCCATGTTTAGACACATAAATACTTAGACTGCACTATAATTCACACAGTATTCAGAACAGGATACATTACAAGGTTGTAGCCCAAGGGCAACAGGCTAAGTATACAGACACCATCTAGGTCTCTGCAAACACACTCTGATATTTTCCCAATGATAAAACTGCCTATTGGTGCGTTTCTCAGGGCGTATATACCACTGGTAAGAGTCAACACGCACCTGCATTTCGCTAGTTATCGCTAGAGTATTAATTTAAAAATCACTCAATAGAGAACTGATTGTCTCATAACTGAGCCTACCTTATAGACGGTGTCTGTGAAGCGCACGTCGTTCTTCGCTATGAGCTCGACACTGGACTCCATGAGAAGCTCTGCTACGTGAGGGGAGTATGAGGTAAGAGAGTAGCTGATGATGGGCAAGGATGCTGCTGTGTCTCCCTTCATCAGGCTGCCGGGGAAGCGAAAAGACGTAATTCACACAGGGCCGAACTTGGGTGATTGAGGGTAGCCAGCAGTGTTGCAATACCTTGGTTATCACTATAGACGCAGTAATGAAGAAATGCATGGCTCTCCAGACTCTATGCTACTCTGAGCCATTCTGATCAGATTATCAAACAGTGCTGTTCATTTCCATGTGCTCAGAGCCTCACCACTGCTGTACAGCCATCTCCTACCATTTTTATAGCTTTTCTAAAGTATATTCTCACTTGATCTCCTATAAATGACAAGAAAGTACTACCTTACAGTTGTCCACAAGATTTCATACTTTGTAACATTTGCTACATTAACACACTTATTCTTACACAAACCTGCAAACATTGATCTATGAACTCTAAGTTACAAATGAAGGACACAACTGGAAAGAGCTTATGCTGTGATGACCGGTTCTGCTTCCTTGAGAGCTGAACCTTCTCAGCTTGTGTTCATGTGTAGGAGGGGGTCCCACATGTTGCCTTTATCTTTATTTATTCGTTATGACTTATTACTTAATGCTGATTTTCATGAACCTATCTTCTTGGTATCTGCTGCCGCATCCTGCCTGTTTCTAATTGTCTACTTATTTACTGGTGGATAATGACTTGATGAATCTTGCACAAAGAAGCAAATTAATTATATCTTCAATTAACCAGCTGAGGTTATGAACAGAATGTGTTCTGCAGAGCTGAGAATGTGTGAGCAAACCTCCCCAGCTCCACCCCTAAGTTTTAAAAAGCCTTTTGTTGGTATTTGTATGTGCATGCCCATAGCAACAGCAGACGGAAGGCACCTGCTGGGGCTGCTGGGAGTAAACTCTTTCTCTGGAAGAGCTGCAGGTACTCTTAACTGCTGAGGCATCTTTCCAACTCTCCACCCAAAATTTAATAAGAACTTTAGAGCATGGAGGCTGCCTTAAGAAACACCACTAATCAGAACCTTCCACACTAAGAATACACATGAAATAAATGAAACAAATCCATCTTCTACACACACACACACACACACACACACACACATTTGAAAGAGAGACCTGGACTCATGTTGGCTATATTAAAAATACTACTACTCTGTGGAATGAGAGAATGGCAGATTATGTAATTAATTTAATCCATTATACTCCAGTGAGCTTAAAATTAGAGACAGTATCTAGACTGATGTATTCACAACTAACAGCCAAATTCTCTTGGGTTGCAATTTTTATTCATACTTATAAGTTCCTACAGCTTTCTGCTTTCTTAAATATATACACTTAAATATTATAACATTAGATGTGTATATATTCAAGTAAATTTCTCTTAAACTTATTACAACTGTTTTCTGTGCACTCACATGCATACACAACAGCACAGGCTCTATGGTACACATATGAAGGACAAAGGATGATCTGAGGGAGCTGGATATTTGTTTCAGTGAGGCCTGGGGATTGAAGTCAGGGTCATCAGGCTTGGCAGCCAGTTCCCGTACAAAGCTTTTAGCCCAAAAGTGAATTTAAATAAGATCCATTAAAAACAAAACATTACTTCCATCATGTCATATATATCTCAAACATTTTGCAAAATAATAAAAAAAAAAAACCACCCACTACTAAGTTTTAAATATCAAATGCATTATAGCTTACCCGACATAATCCACCTCATTAGGGTAATTTAGTGAACGAAGCACTTGCTCTAGCTTCCGCAAGCTTCTTTTTAAGTCACCTGTTGCCATTATATTCCGATTCAGCTCCAACTGTCAAATAATCTTACAGGCTTTCATCTAAAATTGAAATGACGTCCTGGTTAACTGTGCACTCTGGGAAGCTGCTCTGTCCTACTGTGCATACATCTCCTAGATCTACTCTGTGTATCCGCAGCACGTTACACCACCTACTTCTGCTCCTCAGAACTTAGCACTTCTGTGGCAGGTTAGGGGCTTACTGTGCCGACTCTCAACCCTAAGTGCAAAGTTGGCTTCAACCTCATCCTCTATTTTTTCCTTTCAAAAGCTGTAAGTATGCCTTGTTTTATGTTCTTCCAATGCATTTCATCTAGCTCTCTCCCAAATGGTTTATCTTAAGTGATAATGGATTATAATCGTTACTTGTTTCCTGTGACCATACACCTCACAGAAGAACACTGGTGGAAAACAGAGTATTGGCTCAATGCTTGAGGGGCTATGGATCCACACAGTGTGGAAGCCATGGTGACAGGCAGCAGGAAGGTGGTAGGAATGCGCAGTAGCTGCCAGCCCACATTACACCAGACCAGAGGAGGACAGCCAAGAACTGGGCTAAGGCTACCCATCATCTCAAGCTTCACTCGCCAAGCAATTTCCTCTAGCTAAGTTCCACCTCCCAAAGACTGCACAACCTGTCAAATTAGCATCCCAACCTGAAGACCAAGTTTATCAAACATATGAACCTACGGAGGACACTTCCCATCCAAATCATAACTGGTACCACTTGGAAAAAAAAATCAAGTTGAAGTGGCTTCCATCATTAATTACCGCTTATAAAACCTATATAAAATAAACAAAACAATGAAGATAAATTTAGCACAGATTCACTAGTCCCAGGGCTTGGATTTCATGTGGTTGCCCATCAGAGATGTCCATCTTAAAAAACATGCCAACACAAACCTAGAGTTTACTAATAACTTGCTCAGAAAAATTACAAAAGTACCCGGAGGAAAAAAATTCTCTGAGACTGAAGCTCCTTTAAAATGAAATCACTGATATTAAAAAATAAAATAAAATTCAAGAATTAGATGAACTTAGGGATTTTTCGGCATCTATATAGATCTAGGGAAGTATATAAAGCTGACAATGTGCAAAATTCTGAGCCTGGGCCACGCCCCAGTTCTGTAGCCATTTCCCTAGATTTGAGCACCTATTCAGTCTCTATAGGAACACCATTCACATTTCCAGTCTGAGCATGCAGAAGAACACGCTGCTGAATACACTGCTAAGCATCCTTGCACTGATATGGTCACCATGTTGGAAACATTAAACTACACCTACTAAGCAATAACATGTTTAGACAATAAGGATTTTAAGGGGAAAAGGGGGGAGAAATCCTAAAATTAAATTATACAACATAGTAGTCAAAACAGTAAGGCTTATCTCATATTGTTCCAGATGCCAGGCCTAGACAGACATACAAACATGGTAAGACAGACTTCGCAGACCAAGCTTTACTGCTAGGAAAGGTGAAGTAGGAACTCTTCACCTCTAGTTCTAACTACAAACACTGTTCCTGGGATTTAAGATTGCAGGTCTGCTCTTGTTTTAGCTTCAAGACCCATCTGACAACAAAACTGTTAGTTTTGTTCATATCCCATATTCCCAAGACATGAGATTTTATCCCATACTCGGTGCTATCTTTCTTTTGCTGGTATCCTAGAATACATTTATCTTTACATTATCTCTACCTCTAACAATGAAATTTTGGACAATAAAATATGCCCCGGGAAGACATCCTCTTCATTACCAGCACAATATACACATTTTGAAGAAGAGTAAGATTCAAGTACTGTATCTGTAGGTGAAGAAGGGAAATGATAGGACAGAAAAAAAAACATAAAGACATTTTAAAAAAAGACCATAGAAATATGTTTTTAAGAAAGGCTTTCCTAGTATTCTTTAATTAGTAAATACTAAAATTATTACTATTAATTGAAGCTGATCAACTACTGATACATACTTTACACTTGACCATAGTTAAAAGGCCAATAATCGACCTTCTACATATTTCTGAGATAAAAAATAAACCGTTACTTAAAATTAAAATTAGCATTTTCACTTTATATTACTTATCATAGAATATTAAGTGAAGACAGTATACCAATTCAATCATTAAGGTCTCACTGCTCTACCTAGCTTTCTGAAGAGTTAGGAACAAATCAAATCCACCAACCGAATTGCTGGAAGACATGAGAACAGTACAAAATGGCTTTGGTGGGGAAGCGGAATTGATCTCAGGGTCTTGGCATACTACTCAGCTCTACCACTGAGCTAGTCCCCCAGCTCAGCAGTTTAAGATGTTTTGTTTCAAACCCAGCTCAATCTCATAGCTGCTACTGGTCTTTAAAAACATGTCACAGGACTAAAAAACATTTTGTTCAGGATAAAAGCCTTTAATAATCACAGTGGATAACCAGGATTTTAAGATTCTGCTTGATATATCTAAAAGGCAAATTTTAGATAGGGGAATACAAATCTGTAGAAATTAAATTTACAAAATCTCTCCGTAGTCGAACGGTGGTGGCGCACGCCTGTAATCCCAGCACTCTGGGATGCAGAGGCAGAGGCAGGCGGATTTCTGAGTTTGAGGCCAGCCTGGTCTACAGAGTGAGTTCCAGGACAGCCAGGGCTATACAGTGAAACCCTGTCTCGAAAAAACCAAATAATAATAATAAAAAAAAAATCTCCGTAACAGATACCATGCAAAGATTCGATGAGGGGGAGAAAGCTTGGGCGAATAGGAGCACCGCTGTGTTCACGCATAAAAAAAATGTTAAAATGTTTGCAAATAATTCAGTAAAATAGTCAAATGTAGCAGTGAGTTTAGAATACGTATGTTAAGATTAGTTTTCTTTTTATGCAGAGCAATCTGTAGTCCTCAAAGTAGATGGAGAATTCTTTTTTGAAAAAAAAACACCATGAAAGTGAAAACAAAGAGAACACGAAGGAGTACTTTTACTATTCTAGACATTCTTTTGGAGCTAGATGTATTTTTGACTAAAAGGAACTTAAAGGCGTATTCGCAGCCACAAAACAATTCTAAGAGGGCAGACTACGATTCTTCCCACTTGGTGACTTCCAAAACCATACCAGCAGGTACCCAAGCAAGTCCCACCTCGAATTCCCTTTCTACCTCTAGATTTAAAAGGATGAACCGGTAGACCTGATCGTTCGCCTACAACCCAGGAACCTCGGTGAGCACAGCAGAAGGGCCACCTCCGTCCAAGCCAGAGCACAGCCGGTCCACGAGCTGGGGCTCAGTCAGCAGCCGCTAAGCAAAATGCAAGGTTCCCAAGGCGACCGGACCAACACAGAAAGAAGGGAGCACAAGTAACCCGAGAAAGTGGCGGGAACCGCGTCTCCAGCCCCAGAGCCTCGGCGCCCGCGCCTCGGGTCGCGTCTCGTGCCGACGGTTTATTTAAAGAACCTAGAGTTGGAGCGGAGAGTTCGAACTTCGGCTAAACATTCCGAGCTACAGGCTGCCCCAAATGCTGGCATTCCTAGATGCAGATTCCACACTCGGTTCGCGCGGCTTCTTCAGGAGACTTGACGGTCATGAAAGCCTTATCAATTATATGTCCTTTATTGATTGTCATATTTCAAGTTAGCATACTTTGGATGGCCGAACTCGCACAGTATGAGAATCGAGAAATAAAGACTTTATGGCGAATCTGAACTAAGAAAACTGAAATCCTTTTTCTTTAAGGAGCCGCTCCTAACGTCACTTCCGGCAACAATAGGAAACGTCAAAAACTTGCAAGGTCTGCCACTCCGGCTCCTGCAGGCTGAGGTACTGTGAATTCGCGGGAGTCTGGGGTGGCTTCTGGTACGCTCGCAGCCATCGTGATCTCCAGCGTCAACACGTGCGTTCTGGACAGGCCTCTCCATGGCTTGGGCACCAGTTCCCGGCTGAGCCATTTTCTTCTCGGCTGACTGCCCCCGCCCACAGGCTGAGTCGTCGCGGCGGCGGTGGAGATCGCAGGTCGTTCAGGTACTAGCGTCGGCACGGAGACTTCCAACCCTTGCCTCTTCCCGCCCGCCGCCCGTACGCTCTCACTTTTCTTCTCCGAAAGGAGGACTAGGGATGCTTGGCACTTGGTAGCACCGGCCCAGTAAGCAACAGTTTAGGACCAATGGGCACTGTAAGACATTTTGAGTGACAGCGGCGGTGGCTTATTAAAATGGGGTATCGGAGTCGAGAGGCGGCTGCGAGTCTCTTGTGTTTCTAGGCCATTGGTATAGAGGTCGATTTGGGACTCGCGGTAGCGACGAGCTGTCGTCCTCAGTGAGAGAGGACAAACCGTGGAGGTTACTTTCTTCAGTTTCACATGTTGCTTTTATGGTGGTTATAGTCTCACTCGATGCCCAGGCACGCTTTATTTTTTACGATGTCCCATTAATACGAATCCAAACATATACAGTTTAAGGTCTCTGCTGATTGCTAGTTGCTATAGTCTCCAAACAGACTATAAAACTGGTTGAATACTTTTCTGTGACTAGTTTCCACTTCTCGCATCGTATGTACTCAGTACACATTGTTTAGACAAAAACCAAAACAATTTGCGATTCTTACTCGATATATTTTAGCTTTGTTTTTCGTTCTGTTAATTGCTAATAAGCCAAGTTAATCTGACTACTTGGTTTATAAGTGAGACATTTGTTTTTAAGGACCCCGATGTTCTCTTCAAAGCATTACCTTCAGTACCTTCAGTACCTTCAGTACTGCAGATGAATACAACCTGTTGTACTTCATTTCAGTGGGGTTTTTTTGTTTTTTGTTTTTTGTTTTTTGTTTTTGTTTTTGTTTTTGTTTTTTTGTATTTTGAGACAGAGTCTCCTGTGTACTCCAGGCTGGCCCAGAATTCACTGTGTAGTCCTGACTGCTTCTAGCTAGCAAGCCTTCCAAAGGCCTGGAAGTATGGTTTTACAACAGGTCATTGGGTACTCTTCTCTTTGCTTTGGTGTTTGGACTTTGGTACTTTAACTCCTACCAGAAGAGCTTCTGGTTAACTTTGTGAAAGGTTTTTGTTTTTGTTGTCATTTTTCTTTCTTTTTCTTCTTCTTCTTCTTTTTTATTTTACAAAGTAGAGCAAGTCTCAGAATGAACAATAATTACATTTATTGTTTTCAGCTTAATTCAGAAACTTCATACTTATACAGTTTGTCTAAATTAATAATTACCTAAGTAACTTCATTAGTTACATATTGCTGGTTTATGATTATCCCCAAATTTAATGCAGCTTAAAACAACAAACATGTATTAGTTTTGGTTTTGGTTTTGTGTTTTTGAGTCAAGAATCAGGGCAACATTCAACAGAGTAGTTCAGACTGTTTCCTGAGGTAGCAGTTAAGCTGTGTTTGGGACTTGTGATATTATTGAGAGACACTTCGCTGAGCTGGAGTCTACTAAGGCTGGACTTCCAAGTGCTTGCACATGCTTGCTGGCTGGCCAAGATTCTCTGCCAAGTGGGTTTCTCCATACTTTACAATATGGAGACAATCTAGGAAAAAGGATCCAAACTGAGGAAAGATCCTATATTTTATAGTCTAATCTTAGAAATGATACTCTTATCGATGTTATATTGTATTTTTTAAAGATTTATTTATTATATGTAAGTACACTGTCTCTGTCTTCAGACACCTTAGAGAAGGCATCAGATCTCATTACATGTGGTTGTGAGCCACCATGTGGTTGCTGGGATTTGAACTCAGAACCTTCGGAAGAGCAGTCAGTGCTCTTAACGTCTGAGACATCTCTCCAGCCCCCTATTGCTTTTTTTTTTTTTTAAAGAGTCTTAAATCCAGTCCACATTAGAGAGGCAGAGGATAACACAGAAGGTAAAATTAATGGAAGCCATTTTAGAGGCACCTGGCACAAATACCGTGGCTGATAACTTTTAGCAGTTAAAGTAATCATTAAGTAAGAATTGCTTAGCCAGAGCATATCCAAAAGAATTTAATTCTGACAAGGAAAAAAATAGCCTGATTGTGAAGTAATATATAAACCTATACTAGTAGCATCAGCTCCTCCAGAAAAATAATTTAAAAATATATATTTATATTAATGATCCTAAAGAATATTATTTAGTATTACCTGAAGGGTAGAAAATCGAAAGGAGTGTTTGAGATTTTGGGATCTACATACCACAACTGGAGACTTGGTATTTCTTATCTTTTACCCTTCTACATAGATGAAGTTGGGTCAAAATGAATGTATCAAAGATAGCATTTGAAAAGGAAAGCAGTCAGGAAAAGGCTAGGGCTGAGTAGAGATAAAATTCAGGTTAGTGGCAAATTTGTGTTAATCCCGTATGATCAAATAGGGGTGGGAGAAATGTGTTTTGGAAATGTGCTATGATTTTTTTTTTAAAGCATTAGATGGCAAGTGCAAGTGGTAGTGGGTAACAGACTATGCTGTACTCCATGCTGCTGTGTATATCAGCCCAAGGAGTGCTTTTTAGAGACCTCTACTCAAGGGAAGTCAGAATATTTTACTCTACTGTAAACCAACAACAGCAACAACACTTAGGATGAGACTTATAAAGCAAAGTGTATTAAAAAAATAAATTTAATATAGATTTAGTAGGAGCATTGACAGAAGGTGAGGGAATTAAGAAAATGAGGGAACACACCCAAAGTATGGTCTTGTGCTTTTCAAGATAGAATTATATTCAAGTGTCTTAATAATAGCAATACATAAAGTTTTGATGGCCTTTAAAGTTATATTATTTAAAGGTTTTTAAAAAGTAAATAAAACTGTTTTGGATGTACTTATTTTTTTATCTATCTGTTAATAAATAAGATATGTTGGTTTATTGTGTATTATATAGTTTTGAGTGTGATCAGATAAAAACAGGTTTAAAAAAGAACAATAACCTTTACTACTCATGCTTCACAAGAAGGTCAAGACTGTTTTGATTCTCACTGATTCTTAACAAGTACAGATTTACATTACAAGTCTCTTCCCTTTTTTTTTTTTTTTTTTGGTTTTCTGAGACAGGGTTTCTCGAACTCAAAAATCCACCTGCCTCTGCCTCCCAAGTGCTGGGATTAAAGGCGTGCGCCACCACTGTCTCTTCCTTTTCTGGGACAGTGCCCCCTTGATTGTCCTAGACCACAGATACCAGCTTCTATCTACAGCTTTTGCAGATTAGCCTTAAAAGCTTATTGGGAGCAAAAGATTCTGGCTTCAGGTTTGTTATGGCACTATTTTGGCTATGACCCAATATAAAATTGATCATGCTTCTTCCCAGGTTTGACAGATACTATTTATCCTTATTTATTTGCAAAATGTTATCCACGTTTATAGACACAAAACAAATATATGCAGTTCCAGTTAGAGCAACAAATTTAAGGTGCTTAATTCTGGATTTATCCATTTACATATTTGTCCAGAATAGAGTGAGTATAGAATTGTTTAAACATTTGAATGGAGAAGCCAGCTTTCAGAAGTAAACCACACTTAGCTTTTGTGGCCATACTGCTTAGCTATTTATAGATGTGGTGGGTGTGGAGAAACAAGTGATGGCAAACTCAGACACTAAATAAACTCCCTGCCGTTACCATCTTCCCATGGTAGGCACATTTGGGGAATTTTCCTCTTTTGTACACAATCATGGATTTGTGGTAAAGCAATGCACACAAAATAAAATTTATCAGTCTATCTAGTTAAAAAATGTACAGGTCCATGATATTCAATATATTTATAGTGGCTTGTGACTATTTCCACTATCTACCTCCATAATTACTTACATCTTATATAGCTAAAAGTTTATGTCCATCAACCACCCCTTCACTATTCCTTTCGCCAATTCCTGGCAATCCTATTCTACAGTCTATGATTTTGTCTACACTAAGCGCTTCACGTAAGTAGTGTCATGTAGATTGTTATGTAGTACTGAAATGTTAACAATTTTAAGTTTTCTATTTCATGAGTATGAATGTATTTCAATTTATTTCCCTTTCACTTCTATCAGCAGTGCTCGTACCTTTCATTGTAGAAGTAAGTCTCCAGTCACCTGACTAATTAATTCCTAAATATTGTATTCCTGTACGTGAAATTATCTTCTTGATTTCTTGTTCAGATTGTTCATTAGTATATAGAAGTACTATATATCTATCTTTTCTCTTTCTATATATACTATCTTTTCTCTTGACCTAGCATACTGCCTTTTTTGCTGAATTCATTTGTTAATTATAAAGTGTTTTGGTTTTGACACAGCTCTCACTTCAAAGAGAATAAAAGATAGTTGTTCTGGAGCCAAATATGATTCCATAATCTGAGAACATGGCTTCAGGTTATTTTAACTACTGTATTCCAGCCTATAACATTTTTTGACGTTTTTATAGCTACAGAACAAAAGAAAGTCAGATCAAGGCCCTTTTCAAATACAGGAGAGAAGTATGAGGAAGGTGGGCTATAATTAATCAGGAAAATCTCTGCCACAGGTTCAGATGTCTGATACATGCTTAGCATTTTGGTTGGTGAAGTTTGTTGCTCTATTAAGTTAATACATCCCAAAGAGTTTTATGTGACAGTTACAAGGATGTTAGGTCAGACACAGTGAGCAATGGGTGGCTATTAGGAGATTAAAAATAGTTCAAGATAATTTGATTCTGGATATCTACATTCCAACTATCTGTAAGCATAAAGTTCTAATCAGTCAGTATTGAAAAAGAATCCTTAACATGTGTGTGGCATCTTTTGTGAATTTCAGTTCTGTTTTACTTTAGTTTTGCAGAATCTTTAGTGTTTTCTACATGTAAGGTCATACCTGCATACAGAGGGGGTTTTGCTTTTTGTTCCCTACTTGGATGTCTTACATTTCTTTACTAATTTCAGGGATCTCTGGAAACAAACAAACAAAAATGTATAGCTGAAAGAGATTTGGGATAGCAGGCTCAGAACCCTTATTTTAACCAAATACCAAACTGAGACTTCCAGATTTTAAGAGACTGGCCTGGTTCCCACAACTCGTTATGGAAGGAACCTAGATAAAATCATTTTATTTCCGAGTCTCTTCCCTAGTTCATGTTACCCTCAGTATTTTGTTTTAATACTTTAGGTGATGTGCATTGATGGAGTGGGCAAGAATGTTTCATCAGCATGGGGGCTTATACAGCCATGCTGGGTAAATAGTAAAAGAAGAGCCAATTTTTTAAAACTGGTATCTGAGCAATATGACACAGTAATTGTATATACAAGGTAAAACAACATCATGTTTGGGTCAAAGCAAACTGAAGAAATTGAATAAACCTAAACTCAGATTTGTGGTTATGTTTGCATAACATGTTTTCATTTTCTTACATTCATTTAAATGCTATTTGCTAGCATTTAAAGAAAGAAATTAAAGAAGTGGGGGTGAGGATGGGGGCGAACTTTAGAAAACAAGGCAATATTGTAAATCTTTTTGGATTAAAGCAACCCACAAATGGTATGCCTTTTAGTAAGAAACAAAAAAAGCCTGCTCTTCCAGGGCCAGATCTCTAAGTTTAATGAGTGGGGCTTTTATGTGTTTCATGTGCCTTGTGACCTCTTAGTGCTCGGCTGTTTCCCTTTTCTCTTTAGAAAGACCACCTCGTCTTTCATTTCTCTGAACTGTGGACTCTAAACTTTAGCACTGTGCTTGATTATCAGGTGTTTCTGAAAAAATTTTTACTGGTCTACTCTAAACAACTTTGGTGGTCTATTTGTCTATTTGTCTATTTGCGGGTGTCCAGACATAAATTATTGGCTGCCAATCTGATTCTCAGTGCCTCACTGAAAGTATTTTCTCTAAGACTCTCACACATTCTTACTCCATTAGTACCATTTCATGACACCTCAAGATTTTAAGGCCTAAAATAGTGAAATATGAAGTTGCTATGGTCTGTTTGAGAAAAGCTCTTTTTAAAAAAAATATGTGAATTTTCTTTAATAATTCCTTAAATTTTAAATCCTTACAATTTAATTGAATCTGTATTTTAAACATAGTATTTTAGCACTCTGTCTGAATTAGGACATTTATTTACAAATTATACTTCCACCATTGAGATGTAAAACATAGTGAAAAAATGAGCATCATGTGATGAGAATTTCCATGAAATGACTCATATTTTGTCAGTCATTACTTAATCCGAAAGAATTATAGGGAATCAGGTTGCCTGAGAAAAAAATAAAGCATTAGAATCTGAGTTTGACTCTTCTGTTCCTATTGTTTCTATTGGCCTCTGTGTAGATTTTGACTGAAAGTGAACCATTCTTCGTTCTGGGTGCTGTCTAGTTTTATGTCAACTTGACACAAGCTAGAATCAGAAAGGATGGAGCCTCAACTGAGAAATGCCTACCTACGATGCAGCAGGGCATTTTCTTAATTAGTGAATGATCTAAGAGGGCCCTGTGTGTGGGGTGTGTGTGTGTGTGTGTGTGTGTGTGTGTGTGTGTGTTATCAAATTGGCATCTTTTTTGAAAAATGCAGCCATCTACTGGAAGTAAATTGCATTGAAAACAGGGTCCTCTGGGGCTTGCTCAGCTGCCATGAGCTGCAAGCTGTCCCCTGAGTGTCATTCACCAGACCTTCCACACCACGAACATCCAGGTTAGACCCCTTTCTCAGTCCCCTGTCCAGCGGTCCCCCTGGGCCATGACAAACTGTGAGAGATAATTTCTCTGTAATGTTTTCCAGGTCTGAAAATTCCTTTATTTTTCCGAGATTTACTTTTATTTCTGTATATGGGCATTGTGCCTGTATGTATGTCTATGCACTGACCCTTCCATATGATTGTGAGAAAAGGTAGTGATATATAAAAGTTTTGAGTGCTTGTTAGAGAGTAGTAAATAAACTGGTTTATAGTACTAAAACAATATTATTGGTTAATGTTTATTTTGAGTATTACATAAATGTTTTAGGTATACTGTGAACAAAAGGAAGGGAACAAGAGAACAAGACCAGAAAGTCTAAGAATTAAATCTCCGTGTCCAAAGAAGACCTGGGATATATATATATATCCATACATACATATATACATACATACATACATACATACATACAAACATACGTTTTTCTCTGTCTTTGAGGGTGGGGGGCAATTACTCTTATGGTCAAAGAGAACAATTAAAGATCACTTTCTGCTCTTGGAAAGGACCAGAGTTCAGGTTCCAGCACCTATGTCTGGGCAGGGGATTTGATGCTCTCTTCTGGCCTCATGGTCACCTGCATACATTACATGCATGAACATACTAATTAATTAATTAATTAATGTTTCTCATTTGGAATTTTTCTTAACAGAGTTACTCTGCTAATTCTCTATCAAATTCTATTGGTGAACATTATGATAAAAGAATGTAGTTTTTAATTCTGTGTATGTGTAGTATGTCTGTGTGAGATCATGTGCATGTGTGTTCAGGTCCCACCAAGATGGAGTTGCAGGCAGCTGTGGGCTGCCCAGTGTGGCTGCTAGGGACTTAGCTCAGGTCCCGGCAAGGACAGTATGTGCTCTTAACCGCTGGATCCTATCTCCAGGCCGCAAAGAGGATTTCCTAGTCTTATTGTACAAGTCAAGAAACAGTGACCGAGAGAAAGTAAACTCCTGGTTTTCACTTTTCATCTCACCCAGAATTGTTCCGCTTTTCCCCCCTGTTTTTGAGTCCTCCACCTTTTTATCCTCTTTAGGACATATGTTTCTGCTTCCTTCTCTGCAATATTCTAAACTAATCTATTTCTTTTTGAATAATATTTTAATAATTCTTTGAGTTTTTCCTACATGTGTACAATGTATTTTTGTCATAGCTATCCACTATTACCTTACATTGCTTCTCCCTAGTTCCTGTCATGACTCCAGTCACAGAACTTTACCCTTTCCTTGATATTAAGAAAAGAAAAAGAAAACACTTTTGAGTACAGTTAGTGCTCCCATGGGCCATGCTCCGGGGCTTGAGCAAGCTACCAGTGGCTGTGTCTTCAAAGGAGTGTAGCCTGTCTCTATTGCAAACATGTTTTGATATACTGTGTGTATTTTCCCTTTCGTATGTGTTTATATGTGTGCTTTATACTTGTATGAGTACATTAGTGGGGGGGTGCCTTTGTCATTACATATATTGGAAATAAGAAGACAACTTGTAGGGGCCATCTTTCTCTTTCTCCCACGTGGGTCCTGGGAGTCCCGCATGGATCACCCGTCCTTACAGCACGTGTCTTTACAGACTAAGCCACGTCACATGCTGTTCGCTTCTGAAGGCAGTTTTAGCTAATTGAGCTTATGGATTATAAGTGAATATATTTCAAGTTTTCTTTGTTTTCAAGTCCATCTTAAATCTTGTTTCTATTTATGCCAGCTGCTACTCTACTATAACAGCATAAAAATGTGGGAGAACATCATTAAACTTGAAATCTAAGAAATGTTAATAAAGAAACCGAAATATAAAAATATTATGATAAAGTTAATAAAAACAGCCATGATATGTTCCCTGTAACATGTTCCCAGAGTGTTCAAGATAACTCAGCAGCCACGAGAGTGAGATTCCAGAATCTCCTGTCCATTACTGAAAAGCATAGATGTATTCTGAACTGAATATGAATTACTGCTTTTAAACCAGAAGTGTACGTAATGTCTCTGAGAGCCACACATTACTGGGTAGTGTCAGCTGAGGGTGAGTGAGTAACTAAGGGCCTGAGAGTCAGGACTTGTGGTTGCATAATTTTAGGAGACCACCCATTCTTGCCCCGTATTCATTTACCTAGGTTGCCATTGCCTGAACCTAGCCTTTCATTTTCCACAGAGCAGAGGTTCAATATTCACCATTTCAGTGTTCTTAACAACTGTATAGGAGGCACTGCCATCAATAATGAGAAGTAACTTCTACATACATGGGAACTATCCTCTACTCCTACAAGAATATTTTAAGTTATTATTATCTGTTTTCCTTAGTACATATAAATAACCAGCCATAATTTTATCACAGTAACTCATATTTGCATTAAAACTCATGTTTGCAAATATTTAAAAAAATGTGTTTTTCAGTGTGAGATTCTTGACACCTTAGGTGACCTCTCTGTTCATCTGATTTTCTCTGACAGGTGAGCACACTTTCAGCTTGTTACAGCATTGTTACTCTGTGTTGACAGTACTCTGCTGAGTCCTCTTCCACTGTATAGAATGTGCCAGTGTTTGTACACTTCCCTGGGGAAGCACACCTTAGTTTAAGTGTGAGCACTTATAAATAAAACTGTTACAGATATTCATGTACAAAGTATATTTAATTTTGTAAGAAACTGCCAAACTATCCTCCAAATGGCCCTCGTGTTCACTTCCTCACAAGCATTAGAATCACCAGTGTTAGCCAGGCAGTGGTAGGGCACGCACAGACTGTCATCTCTGTGACTTCTTGGAAAGCCACTTCCTGGAGAAGGAGGTGAAGCTCCTCAAGAAGATAGACAACCTCCATAGGCTGGCAAGTCACAACCAGCGCAGACTGGCGTGCCCCAGGCGTCTCGGGCGAGGATCTCTTGGAGCACCTCACTCTCAATCACTTGATTGAGATTAGGAGGCCTCTGTACCTTCCCAGGGCTCCCTCCCTGCTCTGCACCAGCCGCCTCAGGACCTCCACCTGGAGCAGCCCCTCACCCACTAGGCAGCTTGGTAACCGCCCTGGAGTCTCTCCCAAGTCTTGGACGAAGTAAAAATAAAGTTTTTTGAAACAGAAAAAAACATGTTGTAAGTGTTCATAACAGCTGAGCCATTACCAGTTTCTTTTACTTTAATTTTTAAAATTAATTATTTATTTACATTTCAAATGTTACCCCCTTCCCGTCCCTCCTCCATGAGTCCATGAGCCCCTACCCTATCACCCTTCCCCTTCACCCCTAAGAGGTTGCTGACCCACTCCCACATCACCCCTCTAGAATCCCCCTTCTCTGGGGCATCAAGCAAAGACAGGCCAAAGCACATTCTCTCCCACTGAGGTTAGACAAGCAGTTCTCAGATACATACATAGTGGCGGCCATGGTCCAGCCCATGTATGCTCCTTGGTTGGTGGCTTAGTACCTAGGAGCTCTGAGGGGTCCAGTGAGTTGATACTGTCCTATGGGGTTGCCATCCCCTTTAGTTCCCTTCCACTGGAGTCCCTGACCTCAGTCCAATGGTTGGGTGGATCAGCTTCTGTCTCAGCTAGGTGCTGGTAGAGCCTCTGAGGGGACAGCCATGCCAGGCTCCTGTCTGTAGGCACAACATGGCATCAGCAATAGTGTCATGGTTTGGTGCCTGTGCATGGAGTGGATCACAAGTTGGGCTGGTCTCTGGATGGCCTTTCCTTCAGTCTCTGTTCCAGTTTCAGTCTCTGTTCCTGCATTTTCTTTAGACAGGAACAATTCTGACTCAAAAATTTTGAGATGGGTAGGTGTCCCTCCCACTATCCCCCCACTGGGGCCCTGTCTATCTACTAGAGGTGGCCTCTTCAGGTTTCATCTCCCCACTGTTGGGCACTTTGGCTAAGGTCATCCCTATTGGGTCCTGGAAGCCCCTTACATCCTTGGTGCCTGGGACATTCTAGAGGTCCCCTGCCCGTCCCCTACCCCACACTGCTGCATATTTCTATTCATTCTCCTGCCCCTCTGGGCTTCTCTCCTGTCACCACCCCCATACCTTATCCTGACCCCCTTTTCCCTCCCCCTCCCACTAACCCAGATCCCTCCCTCCCTCAGCCTCCCATGATTATTTTGTTCCCCCTTCTAAGTGGGATTGAAGCAGCCACACTTGGGCTTTCCTTCTCGTTAAGCTTCATATGGTCTGTGAGTAGTAGCATGGGTATTCTGAATTTTTCAACTAATAATCACTTATCAGTGAGTACATACCATGCATGTCCTTTTCTGTCTGGGTTACCTCACTAATGATGATATTTTCTAGTTCCAACCATTTGCCTGAAAAACTCATGATGTCCTCATTTTTAATTGCTGAATAGTATTCTATTGTGTAAATACACCATATTTTCTGTATTCATTATTTGGTTGATTTGGATTGTTTCCAACTTCTGGCTGTTACAAATAAGGCTGTTATGAACATAGTTGTAATGGATATATATATATATATATATATATATATATATATACACACACACACAGAGAGAGAGAGAGAGAGACAGACAGACAGACAGACAGGCAGGCAGGCAGACAGGGTATTTGATCCATAACCTCAATTTTTTTGTCCCAATAATAACCACAAATTTATTAAATATACATGTGACTTCTTTTTAATTAAGGAAATAATGTTCTCTACATTTTTGAAGTTCTTCTGGATGCTGAAACTATTTCTACGACTTTTCCATAGTGGTAACCAGTGGTTTGGTTTGTGTGTCTAACGGGTGGTTTTTTTTCTTTCTGTGTTCCATCTAAGGTTCAAATCATACCAAGAAAATCATTTCACTATTTTACTGACTTCATGTGAAAATCAGTATTCTTTTTCTAAATTTTTTTAAATAGTTCGGATTAATGAAACAAGAATATTTTGTTTGAAAGAGATTCATGAAAGTAATTATTTGTATTAAATAGTATTTCTGATTTGATTTTTTTTTCCTCAGTTCATTTTCTCAGGAAAAACTGCTTGCTTGGAAAGCAGTATCAAGCAAGTTTAGGCCAGTCATTTTCTAAATATTTGTGTATGTGGAGTCCAGGATATTTAACAGCTGCTCTGGCAGGTGACATGAAGGTGGAAGAGACTAGAACACACCTTCTTATATCTTTTCCCAGGTGCTTTGGACAAATCCACAGGTCTATTTGGAGAAGAATTGAAAAATTACTCTAAATTACATTTTTATTTTTTAGCAGCCATGAAACCAAATAGGAGGTTATTGCTGAGAAATTTATTCTAGGTGTCTAATTTATAAGGTTTTGAATTAAACTTCAGGGCCTGTGTTACATTTATTACAGTCTACAGCCTAAGTGTGGACTGGCGGAATTAAATGGAAAGCCTGCATCACAGCTATTATGCATCTGGGAGTTTGGTTAAAAGGGACTAGCTTAGCTGAGTCTGAGATGTGATAAACAGCAGAGTCTGGAGGCTGTTTAACTGAAGTCCTGGGCTCCCATCAGAGCTGGATTTAATACTAGCCCGTAAGTTTGTGTAACTGCAATTTGTGTTTTCTGGACATCAGAACTTAACTCCCACCACATGAACCAATGATTATGTTTTACTTGTGAATTTTAAGGCTTTAGCAAGCAAGCTGGTGGAGAGGTGATACGCAGACCAGGTATTTAAACCTCTCTCCCGAGTGTGCCCCTCGCAGCACCCAGCTCTTCCTATGGTCCCCTGCAGCGCTCAGCAGTCGAGCTATTCCCAGCCTCTTTTAAAGTGGATTGTTTGTTTTCTTGTTGAAACTGTTTTAATGAAAACTTTTGTTTCCAATAAACAAATGCATCCGATTTGTTAAACCTCTGGGAAAGATGGTTTGTTGCCTGTCCCCCTTACTACTTTCTGGCCTTCTCCCAGGCTTGCAGATGGGTCAAGGACTCTGGAGAGTGGCCAGAAACCAGCATCTCCAACAGGAAGCCTACGGTGAGACAGGCAACCTCAGTAGAGAGCAGAGCAGGAGAGTGGCCTCAGGCAACATTTCTCACACCAGCCACCGGAAGCAAGCCCAGGGAGGCATCGATCTCTATCATCTTCTGAAGGCTCGGAAGTCTAAAGACCAGGAAGGGTTCATTAACTTGGAAATGCTGCCACCGGAGCTGAGCTTCACCATCTTATCCTACCTGAACGCAACAGACCTCTGCTTAGCTTCCTGTGTTTGGCAAGACCTCGCCAATGACGAACTTCTCTGGCAAGGGTAAGGTAAACTCACCAATATTTAACTGAGATCCCTATCTAGTTTAATGTTCTTTTCATAATAAGCATGCATTGTGAAATAATTTCATTTAATATGAGCTTACAGTAATTTTTTTTATTTTTTATTAAATCCTAGAAAAATAAGTAAGAGTTATCTTCTCAGTTTTGATGTTGCCAAAAAGATAGTAGAGAAGACAATGAGATAAAGACTTTACAGAAAGAAGTTATAATCAAGACAGGGTATTACACATCAGAAATCGCAGTCATTTGAGAAGCATCTCTATTCTGAGTTAGAATTTATAATCTATAGTGTGTAGCCCTTATATCTTGGTGAAGTTTGTGTTTTGCAGCATCTCATCTGATGACTAGGCTGACTTAAAGATCAGTGAAAACAGTGACTTTGTTTCTTTCAAAATGAGCATGTCTGTTTTTATATTTCTGTTTATCAGTGTTTGCTAGCATCAACTTTTAAATTATGACAACTTCGCCTCTGCTTTTTCTAAACTCCTTCCCTCACTGAAAGCAGGTGAAAAGCATGACGGACAGTTTGTTAGATAAATCTTAACAGCTGTTACACCAGTTTCAATTCAAACCACATCCATGAGCTTTTGTGAAACAATGGATTTTTATCTCATTTATTTCTAAACAGCCTCCTACTCTAATGATGTGGTTTCTTTTCTCTTTTCAGTCTTGAAAATGCTACTAGTTAGAAGAGTCACTGGATTTCAGATTTTCCAATATTCTTTCCCAAAACTTAAGTCTCATTGTCTTAAAGTAACCTTTATAATGATAAAGAACTTATCAATAGTAGTAATATACCTACTATTGATAGTAGTAATATACCTACTATTGACTGGAAAGTTAATTGACAGATTTGATAAATTAATTTTCAAATTTTACTAAATTTCAATGGCAGTATATTTTCAGTTGCAGCATTTCTGATTTGATCTTCCTAAGGTATCTGGATTGTAGTATAAAAGTTAATTTATTATCAACTAATATACATAAACAATCCGTCTTATTGTTTGTGGCCTCGTGCTGTGTGAGTACAAATTCTTATAGCATTATTTAAAATAAGTGAGTTTTAATGCTTTAACTATTATGAAAGATTAGAATAATACTTTACCCCTGGCTTATTCTTGGTCGTCTTTTCCCCCACATCTTAGCATTTTCCACAGATAATTTGTGTTCTTTTATTTGAACTTTGTTTGCTTCATTTTTCATTTGTTTGTTGCCCAGACTGACTGCCAAGTCCTGAAGCCCTGCTTCAGCTCTGATTCACTGTGAGGGCTGCAGGTGAACACCACCACAGCCAGCTGGTTCTGTATTTGAAATTAGGACAATATTCATTTCTAAACTAGTCAAATTCAGTCTGAATATTTTTATTAGAGCTTTAAAGGCATTTAAATTTATTAAAATATATTTTCAGTATTTTTTGTCTTAATGTGTTCTGATAGATTCCAGAACTCTAAGGCATTTCACTAAATGCTTTATCTTTCAAATACTAAGTAATACATCTGTTTAAATTTGAAAAGCATGATCCTATGCTACAGAAAATAGTTTATTAAGAGATATAGTTCTTCTTCAAGGTTGAATGAACGTTTTAAGAGCTGCACGTCTCTGTACTAGTGAAGACTCGTGCACCTGGAGCCGCACTTTCAGCATGCTCAGCATCACAGCCCTGGGCGCCCATAGCTGTGCAATCGTGCTGTGTTTAACTTGTTGTTAATGTATTCCTTTTTGAAAAAGAAAAACAAGTCTCCTTGACCAACATTTACTGTTACTTCACAGTTGGCATGGACTTAATAGAGCCCCACTAGTTTAACACGGCAAGCTCTCAGATATCTAGATGTTACAGGAATGTATATTAGTTGTGTGTCTTTTGGAGACTTTTTAAAAATTTTTCATTAATTAATTAATTCACTTTACATCCCAATCACAGCCCTGACATCTCCTCCCAGTCCCCCCTCACATAGCCCTTTCCCCATCCCTCCCTTCCCTTCTCTGAGAAGGGGGTGGCCCCCCTGGGTACCAACACACCCTGGCACATATAGTCACTGCAGGACCAGGGGCATCCTCAAATGCATCCTCTCCCATTAAGGCCAGACAAGGCAGCCTAGTCAGGGGAACAGGATTCACAGGCAGGCAGCAGAGTCAGGGACATCCCCTGCTCTAGTTGTTAGGGGACCCACATGAAGACCAGCTGTATATCTGCTACATATGAGTGGGGGCCTAACTAGGTCCAGCCCATGTATATTCTTTGGTTGCTGCTTCAGTCTCTGGGAGCCCCCAAGGTTCCAGGTTAGTTGAATTTACTGGTCTTCTGGTAGAATCCCTATTCTCTTCAGGTCCCCTAATTCTTCTCCCAACCCTCCCACAAGACTCCCCAAGCTTTGTCTAATGTTTAGCTATGGGTCTCTGCATCTGTTTTGGTCAGCTGGTTGGTGAAGCCTCTCAGAATACAGTTATACTAGGCACCTGTCTGCAAGAGTAACAGAGTATCATTAGTAGTGTCAGAGATTGGCACTTACCCATGGGATGGGTCTCAAGTTGGGCCAGTCATTGGTCATCTATTTCCTCCGTCTCTGTCCCTGTATATCTTGTAGTCAGGACAAATTTTGAGTCTAAGGTTTTGTGGGTGGGTTTCTGTCCTTATCCCTGGGAGTCCTGCCTGGCTATAGGAGGTGGCCACTTCAGGCTCCATATCCCACACTATTGGAGTCTCAGCTTGAGACACCCTCATAAACTCCTTGGAGTCTTCCCCCCATCTCAGGTCTCTGGCTTGCCCTAGAGATGCTCACCCACCTTCAGCTGCCACTGATTTGCGGTCACTCACAAGGCCCTCTCTATCCGGCTTGCCATACTCCTGATCCACCCCCACCCCTATCCTTATTCCCCTCCCCATCCCTCTCCCACTCAGTTCCCCTGCTCTCTCCACCTCTGATGACTCTTTCCCCTTCTGAGTGAGATTAAAGCATCTTCCCTTGGGCCTTCCTTATTATTTGGCGTCTTTAGCTCTGTAGAATTTAGCATGGGTACCTTGTACTTTATGACTAATATCCGCTTATCAGTGAGTACATGCATGTCCTTTTGAGACTGGGTTACCTCACTCAGGATGATATTCTCAAGTTCATCCATTGCCTGCAAAAGTCATGAAGCTCTTGTTTTTAATAGCTGAGTAGTATTAGATTGTATAAATGAACAGCATTTTCTTTCTAGAATGTGCCTAGTCTCCTATAGTGACTTGATTTACCCAGATGGATTAAGGGTGTCCCCCATGCCCGTCTCAAAGCAGACTGGGGTGGGAATGTTGAGGAAGAGCTATGTGAGAGAGGGACTGGGAGGAGCTTCAATCGGCATGTAAAGTAAATAAATTAATAACCATTAATTGAATGGTTATTAATTAATTTAATTAAATTAATTTATAGCCATTATTTTTTGTTGTTGTTGAGGGGCATTTGGGTTGTTTACAATTTCTGGCTATTATGAATAAAGCTTCTATAAACATAGTAGAGCAAGTACCCTTGTGTATAGTGGGATATCTTTTGTATATATGCCCAGGAGTGGGTCTTGGTCTCATGCAAGAGCCAATTTTATTCAGAGCATCAGACAATTTATGCCCTAAGGATTAAGAGTAACCATATGGAGTAAGGTATTCAGCCACAAGGACAAGCCTTATGTGGCAAAAACATGTTTTTTCCATATAGGCATATAAATAAATAACAGTAGTAGCTATGATGAATAAACTGATGTAAATTCACTTCTATCTGCTATCCTTGGGAGGAACCCAAAACGTATTCCAAGAGCAATTTCATGTTTTTGAAGAAACTGAGGTCACAAGACTCTTATTTCCTTGGAGGATTTTGTTTCTGTTTTTGTTTTTTATAAGTACTCAAAATTTCCTTCACATGATTCCATTCTTAATGTTTCAACAGCCACAAAATTTAACTTTGTGTCATTTAATTTCAGAATTTTATCTTAGGGAATACAGTAACATTTATCTCATTTTCTTTTATGTTTACAGGTTGTGTAAATCCACGTGGGGTCACTGTTCAATATACAATAAGAACCCACCTTTAGGATTTTCTTTTAGAAAATTGTATATGCAGCTAGATGAGGGAAGCCTCACCTTTAATGCCAACCCAGAGGAGGTAAGTGGAGAACAGGGTTCTGTGCCTCAGGTGCGTGTGTGTGATCCTGCTGCAGTCTTCTAATAGTGTAACCTTGAGGGGAAAGTCAGAGTGACTGGACATGCCTTCCAGTCTCTGAAAGACCAAGCTTCTGGTTACTGTTAGATGGCATCATCTCTTTTGTTTGCCTTTCCTGCTTATATTCTAGTCTGTCTATCTGCTAACCCTGTATAGCAGTATTCTTGAGATGTAGCCAGTGCTTTACTGGTCTGATAGATAGTACCAGGGAGTATAAACTTTTGTTAATGAGAGCACTCATGTAATATATTCATCAGTTATATCTGCAGCGTTATCTTCCCATCTACTCTATCTAGTAGTGAGGTACTTGTAATAGAGATAATCCCAGGAAACATCATCCTAGTGTCCTGTATCAAGATGCTGAATGGTGATGACCTTAGCTGGCAAGATGGTTCAGTAGATAAAGGAGCCTGCCATTCAAGTCTTGCAGCCTGAGTTCAACCCCTAGAAACCATATAAAGGGGAAAGGAGACAACAGACTACAAAATTGCCTTCTAACTTGCGCACTACTTGTATTGTGGCACAAACACATATATTCTGTTAATATAATAATCATTTGTTATTAAAAACATAATTTCATGTTTCCTAAAACCTCTTGATTATGTTGTTTGTTTTATAATATTTAAAAGTGATCAAAATGTGAAGAAAATTTTTCCTTCAACTTTTTCTATTCTTATTTTAATGTATCCTGGAAAAAGGAGTTTTAGAAATGCTTACACATCTACTGGGCTTGCCTTCAAATCTCAATGGAAATGATATTACTTGGGAGTTAACTACTTCTCATGCATTGTTTTCTGTGGAAACATTAGCTAGAACTACTTTAATAGTTATTTTTAAATGATTTCCATTTGTTATAAAGTTACTAATAATTGTTTAAATTGAGGCCTGGAGGAGTAGTTCACTTGTTCAGAGCACTGGCTGTACTTCTAGAGGTCCTGCGTTTAATTTCCAGCAACCACATGGTGGCTCACAACCATCTGTAATGGGATCTGATGCCCTTTTTGTCTGGTGTCCTCTTCTGTCATGCAGGCACACATGCAGATAGAGCATTCATATACATAAAATACATAATAAATAAATAGGTAATCTCTTAAAAAGGGAAAAAAGAATTAAGCTATGCAGCCAAGTTCTAAAATTATTTTAATTTTGTTATAAGTAGGAAAGTGTTTCTCCAATTTTTAATTTTAAGCTTAAATCTATTGTTCTTATAACTATGGAGTAACGCAGAGACAGTACATTTTTAAATAAATTGATTTTCACTTACTATGAATACTTTCCTTGTCAAATTTTTCTTGGAGAATTATAAAGCTAAATGCCATTTTTAAACATATACTTTATCATTACAAATATAACAAATGGTTCATTATAAGACATACTATAATATTCACATTCAGATACCAATTCTCTTTTTTTCTTATTGATGATTTAAAATAGGTGAAATTCTAATGCTTTCTCTAGTTACTCTTGTTATTTTGGGCTCTTTGAGATAGTGTCTTCTAAAGCCCAGGCTTGTCTTGAATTTACTATATCTTTCAGGCTGACCTTAAACTTTAGATCCTCCTGCTATAGTTTCCGAAATGCTGAGACTGTAGACATTGTGCCACCATGCTCAAAAAACCCATGGTATTCTTAATGAAAATGGGATGATTTATTAAAAGCTAACATTCAGACTATGTATTTGAAGCCATCTTAATGTAAAAATCCACTTCTTAGACTATAGTGAACAGCAAGGAATTGTCATGATTTAAGAGTTTATTGGTTATTTCTTTATTATAATTTTCCAATTCAATAGTAGAATATAGTCACTTTTCACAGTGTCTTCTGTGTAAGCAGAGAGCATAAGCATGCCTTGCACTGTTGCAAATGTGCAGACATTTCACTATAGTTATTCATAGATCAGAATAGATTCATAGCCTTTCTTATTTTAATTATAGTTAGACTTTACTGGTTGCTCATTAAAACAGCTCATATAGTGAGCTGTCAAATGTTTTGCTTTGGTCTGCTTAGCAATTGCGTAGAGATTGCTGGAGAAGAACTGAGGGACAACTAGTGTAATGTTTTGCTTGAGGGTATGTAAATCAAGAGAGACAGCTTTTGTAAGCCCTCACCTTATTGTGGCTAGTTTGTGAAGTCTCACTGGCTTCTATCATAAATTATTTGGATCTTAAATCAAAGTATCATCTTTAATTCATATGTCTTGCAAATGTTCCATTGTAAGCAAAGTATAACTTGTTAAGTACAAGTTGTACAAAGTCAGAAAAGTGAGATATCTCATTGCTGGTACTAACTCTGGTAAGTAGTTGTTTCTTCCTAAATGTCTTACAGTTTTAAAAACAAATTATAAAGTCAAGCTTTCTGTGAAAAGAGAAAAATTTTCTGACCTCATATACTAGGATAGCTTTAAAAGTCTAAATTGGAGAAATTAGACACAAAAGTATGTTTCTATTTTTGCAGCTGTATACATTATATCATAGAGTTTTTGTTAGTAACTCCCAGAATGCTTTGAGGGAAGGCAGGAAAAGGTAGTACTCAAGTCTGTTTGTAATGTAATTAGAATTTTAAATTTTTAGTTCAAATATTTACTAAGCAAGGGAATTCAAGTTATCAAAATAAGATTTTTAGATCCTCAGTTTCCTTTTCCATCCTGCCTTTCATTGTTACTGAGAGTTGGGTGTATTTCTTTTCTTTATGCACAAGCCTGATTTTGAGTAGCTTAGAGGAGCTTAGAGTGTTCCTGAATAATTAATTTGCTGTTCTGAAAGGGGCAAGTGGTGCTGCTCAGAGGCACAGAGCTAAGCCGCTCCAGGTGTCTGTGGGTCCAAACTCTGATTCTATGTTATTGTGAATATCAGTACTTTAGTTCATATTACCTACAGCAAAATAAAATTTTATCTTTACTAAAATATACTTATAGTACAAATAGGCTACCCCAAAATGGCATTTAAATACCGATATCCACTTAATGTATTCAGAAAAATGAGGAAAATTGTTTTAATCACTTTATCCTAATTTTCATTACAAATACAAAATCAGTTTGTTTATTACTTACAAAGTGAATCAAAGTCACATAAAATAAAGTTATCAGAAAGATAATCTCATGGAGTACTTGGCAATATGAGTATAATTAGCAGATCATGGGAATGGAATGCTAGAGTCAGAGGACGTTTGGATTTATTTTCCCCCACTCACTAGAGCACTGTCATCAGACATATTTTTCCGGGATTCATCTAAGTAAGCAGTAAATTATTGTTGATGATATGTTCAAATATAAGTGGTGTTTATTGCAGCTGCTTGAGATAAGTTACAAATATTTGTTGAATATTATAAAACTTGTATTTATCCATGATTTTGTACATAAGATTTTTTCATAGCAAACATCATTAAAATATAAAAATAAGAATACTTACAGCCACAGGGAACAAGATTCTCCAAAGGACACCATCCTGTCACGGATATGGGTAACCAAACTCCATAGCAGCTGCTGGCAGTGGCTCCTGGGGTGGGGGACAACATCTGCACAACTTGGTACGATGATCTCGCACGCTGTTGTTGTGTGCATGACACTGTGACCTCAGCTGTGTGTGGTGTCTTGATCTTGTGCATGAGCTTGTGTAGCGTGTGGCAGTGTCCACATTCTAGTAAAGGAATGTGCTGTGTGCTCTGTTTATACTATGTCGCGCTCTTCCCTGCATGTACAAGTTCTGTTCTGCCAGGGGTGTGCTGATAAATTGTACTTTCCATCCATCTTGTTTAGAACATTTTCTGGACATAGCTATTTTTAAATTTAGAGTCTTAAAAACTGATAGTAAGCATTGTGAATATAGACTTGTTTTTAACTCTCTATGTTTTAAATAATCTTTATAATATAAAAGTATGCATTAGCTAAATAAGCAAATTTCTCCTATATTCATAGAGAAATACCTAATTACATTCCCCTTTATGCATTTTACTAATTGGGTCTTGGATAAAAAATCAATTGCAGAGCCGGGCGGTGGTGGCGCACGCCTGTAGTCCCAGCACTTGGGAGGCAGAGGCAGGCGGATTTCTGAGTTCGAGGCCAGCCTGGTCTACAAAGTGAGTTCCAGGACAGCCAGGGATACACAGAGAAACCCTGTCTCGAAAAACAAACAAACAAACAAATCAATTGCAGAAAGTATTTTGTTTGACCTATTTTACCTGGAAATGAATTAAGTAGATATATAGTTTATTGTTAAAACAACTTTTTTTTTTCTGTTTAACCAGGAAATGTGTAAGTTCTTCCTTTATAGGAGCAATTTTAAGAATGTGCTCACCTTACTCTTAGAGATTTGACTGAGTTGAAAATGGTTATTATCTACTTCAGAGCATAGGGACAATAGTGTAAATATCTCAACTTTACTCCTAAGGATAGATAACTCCAATTGGTTTTGTCAGAACATTCAGAAGAACATTCTCAATTACATAGTAAGGAAGGCATTTTTAAGTCTAGCAAATTTGAATAGCTATTTTGAATAAAATTTGAATAAATAGATTTATAGTTAGTTGGCTTATTCATGATACATATTTGTAAAGCCTATAATGTATGATGCACATAGGGAATATTCAACAATCCATGTTGTATGAAACATCCAAATATGACAGTATTTGGTTTTGTTAAGGAACATTCCAGGAAACATACTTTAAATACACTTATAAATTTAAGAATGGCTGAGATGTCATATTACTCATTTGCAGCTATTTGATAAAACCCTGTTGGTTTATAATTGTTTGAAAGTTAACCTGCCATCTCTATAGTGGAATCTGTATACCTATAGTTACTTGTTTTCTTTTTCATTGTCTGATAGTTCTTCTATTTAAAAACAGCAGTTTTCTTATGTCTTGACAGACTGAGATAATTTTCATAGTTTGTGTTTTAGTTATTATTTAATTTGTTAAGGAAAGTGTTATTTTAGAAAATAACTCCTAAAGCAATATTCAATGTTGTTGTAGTGTGATAGAAATGTCCCTGAAAAGTAATTTGGTATTATGGATTATTTGTAGTAAAATCTTTGATATCTTATTCTGTGTATAAGCAGTATAGAATCTGAATATCTCCTGTATTTCCAGTGAAGACTTACAGACCATATAGGTATTTTTTTTTTCTTCTGGAAAATGTTCTACACTTTGAGATTAATTCTAGCTCCACAGAGCTAGAAAATTTTACTTATTTTTTTAATAGAAAACAGTCTCAGTAATAACTATATGTTGTAGATAGCTAAGAATAAGCCCTATTGGCAGGAAGATGTATGTACCTTGAACAGTCTTTTACAGCCTATGGATACAGAAATTTGAATTTCTAGTCCTTGGCTAGCATAAAAACTGAAGCTTATCTTGGAATGATTGAGTCAGTAGATGGCTGTCAGGGTGTTTCTTAGCCAGTGCCTCATTTTATGAACTGGTACCTGTGGTATTTGTCAAGTAGAATGCTTTGGCTTCATGGACTAACTAAGCTGACAGTGACTTAAGTCATATATATTTCTTTGCTTTAAAGCAATTGAAGAAGAGGTCTTAGTGATGTAGTGATTTCATTTTGACAGTCTGTAGACTTTGACTGGAAGAGCAAGTCAAAGTTCCCCCACTCCATCCTTTATTCCTTTCTTTTTTTCCTTCCTTCTTTCCTTGAAAATAGATTATTCTCTCATACAATACACCCAAACAGTTTCCCCACCTGTGCTCCTCCCATCTCCACCCTTCTTTCTCCTTTCCTCCAGATCTACTCCCCCTCCATTTCTTCTTCAGAAAAGAGCAGGCCTCTAAGAAACAACAGCCAAATAGGACAAAACAAGATACAAAAAGACAAGGCAAAAAGCCCTCACAGCAAAGCTGGACAAGGCAAACCAACAGGAGGAAGAGTCTCAATAGTAGGCAAAAAGTCAGAGTCACACTCACTCCCATGGGTTGGAGCCCAGCAAAAGCATCAAGCTAACAGCCTGGCAGAGACTCATCTTGGCAGAGACTGATACAAACTCCATACTTGCTGCTTCAGTCTTTGTGAGTCTCTGTGGGCCCTGCTTAGTTGATTCTCTGGTGTCCTCGTCCCCTTTCACTCCTAGTCTTTTCTCTAGCTCTTCCAGGAGGTTCTCCAAGCCTTGAGGGAGGAGCCTGATGAAGACCGCCAATTTAGACTCTCTGTTTGCATAGTCTGACTGTGGGTCAGTGCACCCACTACCATCTGCTGCTAGAGGAAGCCTCTCTGGTGACAACTGTACAAGACACCATCTATTATTATAATTAGTATAGCAGTAGTTCATTAGGAGTTTGTTTGTTTGCCAATTGTGTTTGGTTTTATGCTAGGTCTCTCTCGGTACTATCTAGTTCCCAGTTCTGGCCATCCAGGCAGTGTAGGGTATGGCTCCCTCCCTCTCAAGGCACAGGCTCCCTCTTGATGCATAGGCCTGAAGTTAAAGGCAAGATTGCTTGGCCAGCACATCTTGCATGACTTGACATGTAACCATTTAGCAAACCAAACGTATTAACTTGGCCAGGAGAAGCTAGTTGAACTATATTTGAGTTGGGGATTTATCTAATTATCAGCTAGCTCCTTTTACTCCAATTAAACTTTCGCATCAAATATGAAGATAAATTTGTAGTGTTCTACCTATTCAAATTGCTGTGCTTCTGGTGCCAGTGTCCCCCAAACCCTTGCAGGTGTTTACTCAGTAAAATGTTATCTTGGTTGCTTACCCAGAGGCAGAGTCCCTCTTTTCTGCTTCTGGCATCTTACTTAGCAGAGTATCTGAGTTACAGGCCTAAACCAGCCATATAATCCTTTTTATAACTTTTTCTATTGACCCAGAAGTGTTTATGTATTTTAGTTCTGTAAACTACAACATCAGCAGAATTCTACTGAAGGATTTGTAAAACTTGTTTCTAAACCTAAGTATGGGGAAATGGGGCGGAGATGGGGGGAATCTGCCTTCTTTGTGATGAGAATATTGTATGGCTATATACATGTATGTATGTATGTATGTATGTATGTATGTATGTATGTATGTATGTACATCTAGTCTGATTTATTGATTTTATAGTTAAGAAACCAACTTTATCCTTCCTGTTAAGTCAATTCTATTATCCATCAAGTCTTCTCTTCCTGTCCTGTCTCCTAGAGTAACTGCAGTGTATGGTTTACATGCAGGTTGCGGAGTCAAAGTAAACCTTTTGCAGAGAAATGGATCTCCCACAACTGGCTCATGTTGTCAGAGCACCTAATGCACTTCCCACTTGTTTCCTTTATTATCTATGGTAAATGCTAATTTGCTGTCCCATCGTGAAATCATCATAATAAATAAAAATTAAGTAACATTAATGGGCAGTGTGTTGGTAGGCAATATATATGAGGGGCTCTTTTACTTTATTTAAATTGTGCTTTTATTACTAATTTAGATTAATATATTTAGAAATCTTTTTATATTGGCTATCTTAAGTTCATTTCAAAGAAAAATTTATTTTCCATAATATTCGGCATACTTTCTCTGACTAGGTTTCCTCTAACTTGATATATGGATTCAAATCTTTATCACTTTCTAGATTTAATATGTAAGATAGTTACCTCTCTTACCCCCCTTTTTTTTTGGTTTTGGTTTTTGTTTTTTGTTTTTTTTTGGGGGGGGGTTGTTTTTTTCAAGACAGAGTTTCTCTGTATAGCCCTGGCTGTTCTGGAACTCACTCTGTAGACCAGACTGGCCTCGAACTCAGAAATCTTCCTGCCTCTGCCTCCCAGAGTGCTGGGATTACAGGCATGTGCCACCACTGCCCAGCTCTCTCTTACCTCTTTAATTTATAAGTTGATGCTCCCAACATGGCTGCTGTATGAGAAATATAAATGGAATTTTGTTCCTTCAGATTCATTCTTCAAGTGTAAGGTTTCAATCAGCTTAGTCATGGCTTTTCAAGTGTGAGAAAACAGAAGTATAACAATAGTTTTATTTTTCAACAAATTGACCAGAGTATGAATTTATCCATTATTTTATTATTTTTATTATTTTTAATTTTAATTTCACAGTCCAGATTTTATCCCCCTCCTGGTCCACCCTCTGACTGTTCCTTATCACATACCTCCTCCCCGCCCTCTCCACGAGGATGTTCTCACTCCCTTACATCCCCCACCCTACCAGACCTCCCCACTTTCTGGAGCTTCCAGTCTCTTGAAGGCTAGGTGCATCTTCTCTGACTGGGTCCAGACCCAGGCAGTCTCTGCTGTATATGTATTGGGATCCTCAGATCATCTTGTGTGCTGCCTGCTAGGTCTGAGAGATCTCTGAGGTCCAGGTTGGTCCTCCTACAGGGTCGCTCTCCTCAGCTTCTGGCTTTTTCCTAATTCAATCACAAGGGTCAGCTGCTTCTGTCCATTGGTTGGCTGTAAATATCTGCATCTGACTCAGCTGCTTGTTGGGTCTTTTGGAGTGTAGTCATGCTAGGCCCCTTTTGGTGAGGGCTCCACAGCCTCCATAATAGTGTCAGGCCTTGGGGCCTCCCCTTGAGCTGGGTCAGAGTTTTTGACTGTGAGATGGCAACCCCAATCCCTCACTTGATGTCCTTTCTGCTGGAGGTAGAGTCTACAAGTTCCTTCTCTCCACTGTAGGGCATTTCACCTTCTGTTTGAGTCCTGAGAGTCTCTCACCTCCCAGGTCTCTGGCGCATTTTGGAGGGTACCCCCAATATTCTACCTCCCTAGGATTTCTCTTTCCATTCTTTCTGCTGGCCCTCCGGCCTTCAGTCCTTTCCCACCATCCAATACCTGACCATGTTCCCCTCTTCCCTTCCCTGTCCCCTTTCCCACCCAAGTCCCTCATTCCCCCCCCCCCCCTGCTCCTGTGATTGCTTTCTTCTCCTTCCCAAGTGGGATTGAGGCATCCACATTTGGGCCCTTTGGCTTGTTAACCTTTTTGAGTTCTGTGGATTGTATCTTGGGTATTTTGTACTTTTTTTGGCTAATATCCACTTATTATACCATGCCTGTCTTTTTTGGTCTGAGTTACCTCACTCAGGATGATATTCTAGCTCCATCAGTTTGCCTGCAAAACTCAGCATGTTTTTAATAGCTAAGTAGTATTCCATTGTGCAAATGAACCACATTTTCTGTATCCATTCTTCTGTTGTGGGTCTTCTGGGTTGTTTCCAGCTTCTGGCTATCACAGACAAGGCTTCTTTCATCATAAACTTTTAGGGATACCTTTTTTAGAATCAAGATCCTAAAGCTGAACTATTCTAGGCCAGTCATTAGTGTACAGTGACCTGCTGCTGGTGGTGACTTGGAACAGTGCTCTGTCCTCTGAGAAGTAAATTTGAGGCGTTTCCACATGTCCTCGGGGAGGGTCTTGCCAAGCATCTTGACCTCATATGAGTTATGTCATCTTGATATGGAGCAAATAGCCTATCTGTTATCTCTGCCTCCGTGGAATAGGTGGCATTATGAGGATTGAGTAAAGTAAGGCAAGTTAAGTAGTGCGTGTTTCTAACTGCTCAGTAGATAATGTCTAGATACGTGTTCTTCAGGTATAGCTACGGTACCTTAGAATTTGAAGAGCCAGATTCTGCTTTAGGCTTTGAAGTTCCTCTCACACCTTTAGATTCTAGTAAATAACTCTTTGCAGCTTGAGTAGTGGTTCTTCATAGTGTGTGCATCAATCAGAACAGGATCCTCCAACTGTGGTGAGCCCTCTTCCTTTAGAGTGTTATCTGGTAGGTGTACACAGGATCCTCCAACTGTGGTGAGCCCTCTTGCCTTTAGAGTATTACCTGGTAGGTGTATACAGGACTCTCCAACTGTGGTGAGCCCTCTTGCCTTTAGAGTGTTATCTGGTAGGTGTACATAGGATCCTCCAACTGTGGTGAGCCCTCTTCCTTTAGAGTGTTATCTGGTAGGTGTACACAGGATCCTCCAACTGTGGTGAGCCCTCTTCCTTTAGAGTGTTATCTGGTAGGTGTACACAGTATCCTCCAACTATGGTGAGCCCTCTTCCTTTAGAGTGTTATCTGGTAAGTGTACACAGGACTCTCCAACTGTGGTGAGCCCTCTTGCCTTTAGAGTGTTACCTGGTAGGTATACACAGTATCCTCCAACTATGGTGAGCCCTCTTCCTTTAGAGTGTTATCTGGTAGGTGTACACAGGACTCTCCAACTGTGGTGAGCCCTCTTGCCTTTAGAGTGTTATCTGGTAGGTGTACACAGGATCCTCCAACTGTGGTGAGCCCTCTTCCTTTAGAGTGTTCTCTTGGTAGGTGAACACAGGATCCTCCAACTGTGGTGAGCCCTCTTCCTTTAGAGTGTTATCTGGTAAGTGTACACAGGACTCTCCAACTGTGGTGAGCCCTCTTGCCTTTAGAGTGTTATCTGGTAGGTGTACACAGGATCCTCCAACTGTGGTGAGCCCTCTTCCTTTAGAGTGTTCTCTTGGTAGGTGAACACAGGATCCTCCAACTGTGGTGAGCCCTCTTCCTTTAGAGTGTTATCTGGTAGGTGTACACAGGACTGTCCAACTGTGGTGAGCCCTCTTGCCTTTAGAGTGTTATCTGGTAGGTGTACACAGGATCCTCCAACTGTGGTGAGCCCTCTTCCTTTAGAGTGTTCTCTGGTAGGTGAACACAGGATCCTCCAACTGTGGTGAGCCCTCTTCCTTTAGAGTGTTACCTGGTAGGTATACACAGAATCCTCCAACTGTGGTGAGCCCTCTTCCTTTAGAGTGTTCTCTGGTAGGTGAACACAGGATCCTCCAACTGTGGTGAGCCCTCTTCCTTTAGAGTGTTACCTGGTAGGTGAACACAGGATCCTCCAACTGTGGTGAGCCCTCTTCCTTTAGAGTGTTATCTGGTAGGTGAACACAGGATCCTCCAACTGTGGTGAGCCCTCTTCCTTTAGAGTGTTCTCTGGTAGGTGTACACAGGACTCTCCAACTGTGGTGAGCCCTCTTCCTTTAGAGTGTTACCTGGTAGGTGTACACAGGATCCTCCAACTATGGTGAGCCCTCTTCCTTTAGAGTGTTCTCTGGTAGGTGTACACAGGAACATGCTTTTTTCATGAACGCATTTCTCTACTTCTGTACTTTTAAGACTTTTAAAAAATATGAACATAGTAGAGCATGTATCCTTATTACATGGTGGGGAATCCTCTGGGTATATGCCCAGGAGTGGTATAGCAGGATCTTCTGGAAGTGAGGTGCCCAGTTTTCGGAGGAACCGCCAGACTGATTTCCAGAGTGGTTGTACCAATTTGCAACCCCACCAGAAGTGGAGGAGTGTTCCTCTTTCTCCACACCCTCTCCAACACCTGCTGTCTCCTGAATTTTTAATCTTAGCCATTCTGACCTTGAATTAGAGAGTAAAAGAATTAATGCTTCTCATTCTTTTTTATCTACCTAACATCTTAGATCTTTTGTTTTAAAAAGTTCATTATCACTCCTCCACTGCCATGTTCTACTATGTTCATAGCAGCCCTATTTATAATTGCCAGATGCTGGAAAGAACCCAGGTATCCCTCAACAGAAGAGTGGATGCAAAAAATGTGGTATATCTACACAATGGAGTACTATTCAGCCATTAGAAACAATGAATTCATGAAATTCTTAGGCAAATGGATGGAGCTAGAGAATATCATACTAAGTGAGGTAACCCAGACTCAAAAGGTGAATCATGGTATGCACTCACTAATAAGTGGATATTAACCTAGAAAACTGGAATACCCAAAACATAATCCACACATCAAATGAGGTACAAAAAGAAAGGAGGAGTGGCCCCTTGTTCTGGAAAGACTCAGTGAAGCAGTATTCAGCAAAACCAGAACAGGGAAGTGGGAAGGGGTGGGTGGGAGGACAGGGGGAGAGGAGGGGGCTTACAGGACTTTTGAGGAGTGGGGGCCTAGAAAAGGGAAAATCATTTGAAATATAAATAAAAAATTTATCGAATAAAAAATATGATATTTTAAAAAAATCTTTCAAAGCTGCTAAGTATATCTGAGATGTCATGTGTCTAGGGATTATGAGCAAGTTATAATTTTGTTTTCATAGTATAGTATTTGTGTGTGACATTTATTAAGCAAGAATTCCACATCGTGTGTAAACTTCACTGTCTCCTTAGTTTGGATCATCATTAAGCACATAGTAGCTAATAAAGCTTCTCTCTACCATTTCTTGTGCCAGCCTAGAGGCTGGCAAAGGTAGAATGGGCTTTTCTAAGGTTTTACCTCTGCTAAGCCATTTCAGAGATGAGGTGTCCACATACTTGTTGGCGAGAGCCTGTGCAATTGTTGGCCAAATCTTGTGATTTGAGAAGGGCCATCATGTCAGCCCATCTTAGTGATGCCCCACAGTGACAGGTGTGGCTCTGTGAGGGGCCATTACGAATTCACAGCTGGGGCTTATTTTCTGTTTCAAGGTATCTAAATTAATTAACAGGGCTTTCAGTTATTTTGAGTTATATTTTCAGTTATATTATGAGGTTCAAGTTATTTGTCTAATGTCATTGCTTTCTCTTTTGAAAAAAATAGCAGAAAAAATCTGTTTTGTGTCTACCCTCCATTTCTCTAAGTTTCTTTGAAAAAGGTTTTTCATTTCTATTTGGATTCTTATTTACCTTTCTATCTTTTATATGAGACTTCCTATTGATACATTCTAGTTACAAGGAATTTCTTGTACATATTGTCAGTATTCAGCTGTTTCTCTGCACCATTTATTTTTATGTAGCAAAAAGTCCCTGGAAGCGAAAGTCCTCAGTTTAAACAGTACCCATAAATAAAGGGATTTCCTCCTGAATCCCACACTCAAGCCTGAATAGTCTGATTTTCGTGCCCTGTGATGAAATGTGCTCTTAGGGTGGTAAGATTTGCTTTGACAGAGTTAGTCACAGGGCATTTACACTGTCCACAATGGGCAATTCTCCACAGTGCGGAGAGTGCATGTCCTCTGCACTGGGGAAGCAAGGATTCCATTGGAGTTCTTGACGTACCCTTTCCTATTGTTCGATACAGTATACAACCTCGCAGTCAATGACTTCATTTTGGGTGTTTCCATAAGAGGAAAGTTGGCAGCTCCTTAAAACAAACCACGAACAGAGTCTTCAAAGGGTTTCTGTTTCTAGTCACTATTTGTGAGGAAAAGATTTTCGGTACCATAGACAGATGTAGTTTTCTTTGTACAAAGGTCAACTTTTCCAGATCAGTCCCTGTTGGGAAATACGCAGTACGTTCTGAGATGACCCATTCTGGTTGTCCTTAAAAACACACATTACTTCTGAATTACATTCTGAAGGTCTCTAAGCATGTGAGAGGGCTTTACACTACAGAAGAGAGAAAATATTGCAAAACTTAGTGTATGTAATAAGATGAAATAGCAAGGTAAAAAGTACCTGAAATTTCTCATTAATAAATCTTGTGCATTTGTTTCACCACTAACAAAAAAGTAGGCTTCTTTTTTTCATTCACAAATAGATATCCTCAGATAAGTAATTGTTAATTATTCAAACTTTGGGCTGAAAAGATGGCTCAGTGATTAAGAGCACTGACTGCTCTTCCAGAGGTCCTGAGTTCAATTCCCAGCAACCACATGGTGGCTCACAACCATCTGTAATGGGATCGGATGCCCTCTTTTGGCATGTCTGAAGACAACTATAGTGTAGTCAAATAAATTTAAAAAAAAATAATTCAAGCTTTGCTGTTTTTATTTTCTTTTTTATCCTTGACTAGATAAGGAAGGTAAGATTCCATGCTTACCTTAGCATTCTGCAGTGCTATAGGAAAGAAACTGGGAGCAAGCAGAGCAGTCAGTCTCCCTACGGGCTGTGCCTGTTCTCCGCCTGAGTCTGCCTGTGCAGACTGTCTGTAGCTGCTCCTACAGGTCACACTCCGCAAAGGAAAGGGGACTTCTAGAGTGGGCTGTACCTCTCAATGTACTCTACACCACATGTGACTAGAGCCCAGACTGACCAGAAGAGGGTGCCAGATCCCCTGTTTCTGAAGTTAGAGCAGTCCTGTGGCCCTGGGAAACTGACCCTGACCCATCTTCCTAAACACTCATCTTCCTAAACACTGAGCTAGCTACCCAGCCCTATACTTTTATTCTGTATTTTTATTTAAATAAAATATAATTTCATCATTACCTCCATACTTCCCCCCACTCCCTCCCAAATTCTGGGCTCTTTTTTTTCTTTTCTGGTTATTGGTTTACACCCATACACATACACACACACACACACACACACACACACATCCTATTTTTCTACTCTATCAGTAGTTAATTGCCTCTTAAGTCTTTCTAGTTAATCCATCATTACCACAGTTAACACTCTGTGTGTGTGTGTGTGTGTGTGTGTGTGTGTGTGTGTGCATGCCTCTCCTATCCCCATTCCCTCCCTTTCTTCCTCTCTTGTTTTGGAATGAAGCCCAGGGTCCTGCATACAGTTGATGAGCACTCAGCACTGCGCTCTCCCTGGCCTTACACCCTCTTCTGCTTGTTTTTCTGAGGCAGAGTCGCACACCCCATGCTGGCCTCCAGCTCCTCGGACTCACTCTGTTTCCCTTCCTGAATTCCAGGATTACAAATGTGCGCTGCCACTCTTGGTTTCATTTTTGTTGTTGTTTTTATGTGGTACTAGGGATGAAACCTTGGGTATACTAGCCAAGCATTTTTGAGGCCAAATGAGTCACATCTCCAGCCCATCTCTTGTTTTGTTATGTTGATTTTTGAAGTCATTTTCCTCTTTATCAAGCCAGAAAAGTGGTTATCTTTCACTTTCCATTGCCTGGTAGATTGATGTTTAACTTTTATCAAGTGTATTCACCTCTTAACTTCATTTATGTGACATAGAGTTTTAAATTACATTGTAGAATCTATTACTTTCTACTTTGCTGTTTTGTACATGCTTAAATCTGGATATCTGCTAAAGACAATTACTTCATTTATAGTCCATTATTTCCCTTCATGGTATAGTGGTCTCTACTGGTTACATATTCCAAGATTCCCCAAAGCCTCTTGTGTGTAGATAGTCCTGAAATTATATATATTTTGTTTTTTTCTGTGCATATATAGCTGTAAAACTTATCTTATCATGAAGAATAGTAGACATGAGAACATTAATAGGAAACTTGCAACAACATGCAGTAAGAAAAAGCCTATGAATGTGCTCTCTGTGTGATTTATGGTCCTTCCCCCTTTTCCTTGAAAGGAGTCACTTCATGGGCTCCCTGCTCTAGCATTGCTGTTCTTGTGTTTCAGGAGCATTTTTAAGTAAAATGTGGTTCCATTGATCACAGGTACTATGTTGCCATGGCGACCAGCATGGAACTTGTGTCACACAGAAGGGACACAGATCAGATGAGGAGGGACTTAGAAATTTTTGACCTTACTCTATTCAAAATGGTGATTAACTTAAAACTTTGGAAGTTTTAGGAAGTGTTTCTAGACCAAGGTTGACTAAATAACAAGCCAGAAAGCAGATCCACCCTAAGAAAGAATTGTTCCATTGTCAAAGTCACACTGTAGAGTATTGCTTCACTTTGCTATATAGCCTTCAGAGGCTTTCACTCATACATGCTAGAACATAACAGATCTCGCCATAAAGTTCAGTGCTGCTCTAAACAAATTCAGTTCTAGACTTCCTTTCCTGAAAAGAGCCCAACTTTGTTTCTTGCATTACCTTTGCTCTCATGATACAAATAAGTAAAACTGGCTTTCTTCAGTCAGTTCTTCATCAGAGCTATTGCCACCTTTCACTCCCCCAAAGCTTATCCAAGTGCCCTCACTCTTAGTAATTATTTCTGGCACTGGACTGTTAAAATGCTTATTTTACATGCTCATTTAAGCTTTATTCAACCATCTTGTATTATTAATTTGTCTTGTGAATATATTCTAGTTTTATATCTGTCTCATCACCACAAATAACCTCAAATTTTCTTTGGGTGAAATACTTGTCTTACACTACTCAGTGTCTGTTACTCAGTACTGTACCTATGTAAAGCTTTAAGGTCATATGTATAGAGAGATACGTTAAAGTGCACATGTCTGTTTTATAAAGTAGTTGCTCATTATTTGTTATTATATCTAACTATGAAGCTTAAATGGATATTTTCTTAAAGGTCTCTAGTTCTCTGGGGTTGATTGAATGACTCCAGTGAGTCACAGTGCCTGAGCCCATAAGTGGCTTCCAGGCCTCCTTTAAGAGTAAATCCTTGCAAGAATATTTCTTTAAAGCAAATAGTAAGCCATAGGTTTTTAAGCTGGGTAGTGGTACACACACCTTTAATCTCAGCACTTTGAAGGCAGAAGCAGGCAAATTTCTTAGTTCAAGGTCAGCCTGGTCTATAAAGTAAGTTTCAGGGCAGCCAGGGCTACACATGAAGAAATCCTGTCTTGAAAAACAAAAAACAAACAAACAAAAAACATGAAAAATAATAATTTTTAGTATGACTGCTATGAGTAAATATTAGGCATAATGCTGTTTTTCTATACAAATTATATTTACCTTCCCAGTACCTTTCCTTTAGAAATACTTCTAAGAACCATCTACTTTGACCAATCATTTCAACTGCTGAGCTTATTATGGCTTGGAACTACCTCACAAGACCAAAACCATTGTGGTCTGTTGTGATTACCTAACAAAACATGTTTTAGAATTCTCTACAAGTGACAACTAGCAATTACCCTGATCATAGCAGCCTAAGTAATCCTAAAAATTGAACAGAATAGTATTCAAGTTGGGGATTAAATTTAAATAAGCAATGGAATTAAGTAGTAGTAAATTTGGAACTTAAGACTTAAGTTTATTTTAGAAAAGCAAAAAAAAAAAAAAGAGTAACAAGCAAATGACAGCATTTGAGCAGCTGAGCCCCATGTGCTAGTGCAAGCCCGTGCTTTCTTCTGAGATGCTAATTTAAACTGATCCCTGTGCTTGCTAGCTCCTCCTCCTCTGCTTCCGAGGCTAACCTGCCTGCTCAGAGAGACCCTAGCCTGGAAACTGGCAGATGCCATATTTCCTTGAAAAATCAAAGTTGGCTTACTTCAGGTCATTTCCCAGTTTTCCATATTGTGTGTATGTTCACTTCTTCACATTCAGTTATCTTAGAGAACTTAAGATAGATTGACATGTAAGCTTTCCAAACATATGTTCCATAAAAGGAAATGAACAACAGTGTATTATTATTATTATTATATATTTTATGATAATTAATGAAACACATATTAAGGTTACTGTGTAAGTAACATCAAATGATGTTGAAATGGTGTCATCATGGGTCTAGGGAATTATGAATTTATTTTTGTGTAATTTTAACAGGGAGACGAGAACTAATTTTTTATCTTTCACCTGGTAATTGGATATGAATAAAGTATTATAAATAAAGTATTATAATGCATAATAAGCATCCCCTTGTATTGAATCACTTCAGTTAAAATTAACCATTGGAAATAATTCTGAAGCGTTTTATCAGTGTTCCATAGAGCCATTTGGGAAACAAACATGACTCCGATTTTGCTAGGCTGTTAAGCAGTCAACTCTCAGTCATTGAGACGAACGGTGGAAAGGATGCAACAAGCACTAACATTTGTCTAGTCCCTGCTCCCTCAAGCACTGCCAAGAGAACCTCACTCCCACAAAAGGCTTTCTGTCTTGATCGTGGTACAACATGCAGCCTTCCTTTCTAAGGCGTCAGTGGGGTACAGCTTGAGAGGACAGAAGAGCTCATATATCATAGTCTGCTCTTCTAAGTGATGCCTGAGCATTGCTTTTATAGCAGTACATCTCACATGAAAGTTGAAAATGTTGCTGTTAACATTCTGATGCCTCATAACATCAGCTTTATATAAAAAGCCTTTAAATTGCAATTTGCAGATAATTATTTTTAACCTTTCAAAAGCATTACCTCATAGTACCAAATTGCTTTTTAAACTTTTAATACAAAATTTTAATGAGAAAGTTTTTATCTTTGAGAGTCTTTCATAAAAATACTTAACTTTTAAGATTCTAATGTGTACAGTATTTCCGAGCACAATGTGTTTGCAAAGTGAAGAAATGCTGAAGGAATTTATGTGCAAAAGCAATATGTTGCATGTACATTATATGTTATATTCTTTGCCAGTTAGCTGCACACATTATGTTAGTATTCAGACATATGCATTCATGGGAATGCATGTATCTGGAACTACATGTTGAAATAAACACGCCTGCCTTTTATTTCAATAACTGCACATTCAAACGCACCTGTCATTTATTTGAATGTGATAGAACATTGCTTTCAGCAGTTGGATTTTTTTGTTGTTAATGTTTTGTTGTTGTTGACTTAAGTCAAAGTAGATACAAATGTAAGGGTTATAATGCTTTTCTGGACAATTCTGCATGCAGAGAAAAGGAAATTCAAAGATAAAAACAATCAAATACACCTAAAGTTGTGCTGTCTTATATGCTTTGTTGCAGTGGCAATTAAACCAGATGCTTACAAAATGTAGTGATGTTTAAAGGCAATGTAGGAAACTGTGAGTCAACCTGGAGTTTGCCCTATGTCCTGGAACTGAAATAATGTAATTATCTTTGCTTCCAGAACAAATCTGTTAAGTGTTTCATTTGGAGAATCTAATTGTTTTTTTTTTCTCTCAAAAAGCTATTCTCTTAAAATATAGACCACAGTGTACATATATGAGCTTTAAAAAATGCTTTCTCTTAGGAAAAGGAAGTATTTGTTGCAAAGCTCATTTTTATAGTCTATATCATGGCAGGACTACATCCCTCCCAAATTAGTCCATATTTCTGTCTCCTTAATTTATCCTGTCATGAGCCTGAGAAGAGGATGTCTTCAGGAATCTTAACTTTGAATTTCCTCATTTTCATTGCATGTAAATTACCAGCTACATCCTAGCTTCAGATCCGGCTTCAGCTCGTATTTCGCATGTTAAAGCTATAGACACTGTAGTAATGCTGGGAAGAAACCACAGCTGTGGTTCTGCCATTGCCTAATTACTAAAATCATCAATCAAGGCCGAGTGTGCTTATGTAGCCTTGTTTTTCCGTCTTAGGGAGTGAGCTACTTTATGTCCAAGGGTATCCTAGATGATTCGCCAAAGGAAATAGCAAAATTTATCTTCTGTACCAGAACACTAAATTGGAAAAAACTGAGACTCTATCTTGATGAAAGGTAAAGCAAAAATTAAATTTTTATCAGAAATGAGTTAAGTAATGTATGTGTTAACTTTTTAAATGCTATAGTACATAGAATAATTTAGTTGCAAAATTGAGTAAAAATATAAAAAAAGATTATTATATCTCACAATTAGTTTGACTTTTTTGTTTAACTTGTTGCTAAAAGGTTACCATTATAAAAGTCAAAAATGGCCATGTGTGGCCTGACACAGCTGTTCTGACAGCACTCAGAAGCTGAGGCAGAGTTTCTCAAATCTGTGGCCAGCCAGAACTGTAGAAAGAGACACTGTGATATCCCAACGTCCCTGGGATCGTACACTAAAGGCAGACATCTTGGTGGAAGTTGCAGCCCTGGCTTTTTCTTAATAGTCATAAGCTAAGTGTTTAGGTAACCAGAAGTTCTAAATCCTGGTACTGCCCATTTACAAATTCTATTGTAAAGACAAATTGTAATCTTCAAAACCTAGGGAATAGAAGGATATGCATATAGTCACATAATGTTGCAGAGAGACATTATGTAAAGTCTGAAAATTCTACAAAAGTGAACCTGGAGAGATGATTCACAGTTAAGACTGTCCCGACCCGCAGGACAGTCAACAGGGTTCCTTTAAGCCACCTAGAGGAAAGGCGATGGGGCGACAAGACACAAGAGAGAGAGGCCGGACAGCCTGTCTAGTTCTGATCAAGCTGTCAAACTTTATTTTCCAGACAAGTCAATATAAAGGGAAGCATACAAGGTTTGGGAGGGGTAAAGGGGGGAACAATCTCAGGGGGTTGGCATCATTTCTAAGAAACAGTTTCTCATAATTTCTGGTAAAGCTAGTTATTGCTGTTGGAATGTTGGCATGATAAAAGGGGGGTCATGAGGTGGTGAAGTGGAAAGGGGTTGCTACAGTAACCTATCTACAGATGAACGTCAAAAGGAGGGGGTTCTGAGATTTATGTAGGAACAGTTCTTGGCATGGAGATCTAAGTGAGAATGACTCCTGGTATCGAAGTCTCCTGGCATTGAGAGCCAGGTGGGGATGGCTCCTGGTATGGAGAGTTCTTGGCACTGAATTCTGAAGATGGCTCCCGGCAATTCCCCCTTCTCTGTATAGAGAGCAGAGGTCAGACAGCCATTGATGGCAAGCAGATAAGGCATCAAAATAATGGGACAGCGCCTGTCTTAGGAATCGACCCGGTCATCCAACATCCCGTTCCCGTTTGGTCATCCCTGCCAGCCTCCAGAGATACCTGTCTTAGGTGGGAGTGGCCCTGGGAAGTTGCCCGTCATTGGCTAACTGCCCAGCAAGTTTAATTGTTATTGATGCCTTTAGCTTGTGGGGCTCCTTCTGGAGTCCCGGCTGGAATGGCTGTGACAAGGATGCTCTTTCTGTTAAGGCACTAGAGTGTGCTGTTTGGGCCGTTTTGCCCTGGGGGGTTTAGGTAGCCATCTCTCAGTCCTCCATAGCCAAACGATGGTAATGTACCTGAATAGGTTTGGCTGCCAGGTCATCTATCCGCTTCTTAATTAGGGCTGTGAGACGTTTAAAAGCCCATGATCCAAAAGAAAATAACAATAACAGACCTACAAAGGGTCCTAGAACACTGGGTAAAAGTGTAGTGAGCCATGGAGAGGTGGAAAACCAATTTTCATACCAGCTTTCTTTCTGTTCTCTTTCTCTCTTACGTTTTTCTAGGCCTTGTCTGACTATTTTCATGCTGTCTTTTATAACTCCTGTCTTACTAACATAAAAACAACACTCTTCTTTTAAAGCTGCACAAAGTCCACCCTGTTGGAGGAACAGGAGATCAAGTCCTCTCCTATTTTGGAGGACAATCTCAGCTAGGGAGTCAACGGAGTCGGAGAGATCAATTATCCCCTGCTGAAGGCGTTGGACATCTTGATCGATGGTAGCACTTAGCTCCGTGTACCTAGAGTTGGAAAGAACAAGGGAAGAAATACCGGTCCCTGCTCCCACAGCTCCAAGGCCAAGTAGGACAGAGAGAGTAACAGCAGAGATAGGTTCTCTGCGAGGGCGGCTCAAAGAAGTGGAGCCTCCAGTAGATGTGGATTGATCCCACAAGTGAAAAAATTCTTCAGAGCGATAATAAACTAAACGAGGGAACATCTTAATAAGAATGCAAAACTCAGGTTTCTCCCCTTTCTTTCGATTTTGAAAAACTGAGGCAGAGAGGCAAGGTGTAAGGCCATCAAGGCACACCCACCAAGTTCCCTCTGGGGGGAGAATAAAATAATTGCCAGGAGGGGGAAAATAGGTTTCATTGCACAAGTGAGCATAAAGTGAGGGGACATTTGTTCCACTAGAGATCACACAAAGTCCCAGGCCAGATATCTGGGTTAACGAAAGACCTGGCCAAGCGCCCTTTTGCCAACGGCAGCGCCGTGGATCATCCGCATGGGGGGGGGGTCACCAAGAACAGCAATTCCTTCATAAAAGGGTGGTTGGGAATGGTAGCACAGCCAGCAATCTTCAACAAGTTCAGGGGAAGTTTCATTTAAGGTGAGAAAAGTCTGATTAACTAAAGAAAGTACAAGATTTTTAGTGGGAGCTGGCTGTACAGGCAGTGTAGTAGCTGATGGGTTAGCTGGTGGTCGGAGGGGAAATACAGAAGGTAGGGAAGTGTCTTTAATAGAAGGAGCACGGGTGCTGTCCTGATCAATTCCTTTAGGAGGAACAGGATGAGGTACCAACACAGAATTAGGTCCCATTGGTACTGGCTGAGCATGATATAAAGGCTCTTTAAGGAGCTTAATGGAGAAAATAATACCTGCATCAAAGCCAAGTACATAGAGGCGAAGACCCTGTTTATATCCTTTTTGCCAATGTAAATTGGGAGACTTTGCATGGGTGGTGAATGTAATTTGTAAAGGTGTGCACCATCCATTTGTAGAAGGATTAGAGGCCAGGCAGGACTCATCATATTTTTGAAAACTAGCTGAGGGTGTAATGTTATGTTTTACTTGGATGTAATCTCACGAGGAGAAGTCCAGAGGCTCTCCCAAAGGTCCCAAACAACCAAAGTAAATCTTGAAGATGTCTTAAAATAAATGGCAGGCCACGTTCTATTTGGTCTGCACTTGAAATCTGTAAAATTTAAATATATGGCCTTTTGACACCGTAAAGGGGGGCAATCAGCAGTAGCCAATATCTCCCCTTTAATCTGTTTATAATTTGTCCAATTTTTAGCTAAATAAATTTGCCATGCAAAGAGGGATGTTGAGTCCGTAGATGTCCGTGGTGTCAGCACTAGTAAGAGGCATCCAAAAGTGTTGAGGACTGTGGCCATTTTCAATGATTATAATCAGCATCATTCTTTGTCTCAGCATCAGCATACTTTGGCAGCTAGCATGTTCCTTCAGCATCCTGCAGAAAAAACACAAACATGCCTCTCTCTACACTCAGAGAGTTCCCTGGTATATAGAGATGTGATTTTTCCCCTCTTTTGTTTATAAAAATATTGTTTTAAAGTTCTATGGGCCTGTTTCATAATATCTTGTCTTTGAGAATTATGAGGAATCTCAGTAATATGACCAACATCAAATTGTTAAAACATCTCAAGTAACTGGCTATAATAATCAGTTTAATATTTGTCTTAATCTGATTTGGAACATCCAATATAGAAAAATAACATGTAATGACTAATTTTATTTGTTGTTGTTGTTGCTGTTGTTTCTTCTGTTAAAACATTTATAACTAGAAAGCTTGAGAAGCTGTTAATAATCATATGCGTATTTTTAATTAATTCTTTTGAATTGTATTTGTATAGATAATTGTAAAAGTTAAGAGCTGGTAGCATTAAAAAGGAAACAATTTTAAGCAATTGTAAGGCATGAGCCATATATATATATTATTAATATAAAAATTAAAAGTTTGACTTTTAACATTTTAAAAAGAGGAGCTACAGCACCCAATTCAATTATCTGTGCTGAAACAAGGGGACTCTCAAAAGAATAAACATGTGATTTAATTATATGAGCTTTACTCCCATAGTAGATGCATTTTTATAGGATGTATGTATAAATCTATAAAAATATAAAAACATGTATGGAGGCAAATTTTTTTAATAATTTATCTTTTGAATAACAATTATTAATTTTGTCAAAAAAGGCTTGCCATGTCATACATTAACTATCACTAATAATTAATTTGATTGCTGTTTAAAATAAGGAACAAACATTTCATCATACTTTTAAAACATTCTTTTTTTAAAAATATTTCTATGATTTTATTTTGTAACACTTTATTATTACAACAAATCTTCATTGGAGGATGTCAAAACCTTATTTGGAGAGATTTTACATTAATGTTCTCTTTGTCAAGGAATGGAAGTAAACATATATCATAAATTGTTAACAAATACTTACGGTAGCTTTCTCCAAGTTATGTCTGTCAATATTTATTTTGCATTTACCTTGAGAACATCAGAGGCTTAAATCCTCTTATGACAAACTTAAAGCAGTGTCTTAGCCAAATAATTTATCTTAACATTTTTTAAAATTATTTACTTAAAAAATTTAAAAGTCCATTGTTAAGAGCAAGCCATTTCTTGAGGAAGAACTTTCTAATGAAATTATTTTTTTATTGTTTTTTTTTTTTAAGTTAGCTTATGTTTAACCTTTCACAGATGTAAGTTTGAACTTTATTTTGAACCACATCTATATGAATCTGTTAAAAATGTTCTTTTGGACAGAACTCTCTAGGTGAGGCCTGTAAGATAAGGCTAGACCTACACCCATCAGTCTTGCAAGGAGCCTGTAACCAGACCCCATTGTATGAAGGTCAAATAACAAAAGAACCTGTAATATCAAAGCATAACTACAATTTTTTGAAAGCAAAACCCAGTTTTAAGCAATCTTTTCTCCTTAAAAATAATGGCAAACACATTACTTTTATATTGCAAAGTTTGTCTATCAGCTTGTGTGTTTGAATGTATGACAGTGTAACTTATTGAAGAGACATTATTTTAAATTTTATTTTTTATAAGTCTGAGTTCTAGGATAAGAATCACATAAAACATTATGTCAATTTAGAAATATCTTAGAGGCCTGTTTTTCTTGGCTTCTGTCATGCCACGTGTTGCTTAAAATAGTTTTAACCCTAAATTATCAGTTTTAAACTTACCTTTTGTTACCATCATTATATTTTTTAAATCATGTCCAATAACTTATGAGCCAATACTCTATAGTCAAGGCATAAACATTTATACCTTTAAGACCAATTAGAAATAAAGGTGAAGCAATTACACAAATCTCATTAATTTAAACCAAACATTTTTTTCCAGGTGTAATTTCAGGGGCATAAAGCACTTTGAACCCAGTCATCACCATGGTAGAAATTTGTCTAGGAGAATTAACCATTGAGCTTGAGGCTGCTGGCCCCTTAAGAAGTAGCTTTTTCTCCAGCTGTGTTTAACTCGTAGTTAAGAATGTGAGGCACCTTTAATCATCTTCCTCTGTGTAAATTGCAGACTGGCAGGACTACCAGTAGATCACGTATTTTTTTTTTTACCATTTTTTTTCTTTTCAACATATAACATAAACACAACAATCATTCAGCCAATCAAAACAATAGACAAACAAATTGACACACATATGGACAGGTTTTGGTGCACCAAAGACAGACAACAGACAGAGATGGAACTCGATGTCCCAAAGAGATCCAAATATCTTAACCAGAACTAAGGATATCTCTAGTAGGATTCAGAGAGGAAATAGGACGTCTCCCATTTTTTTTTTCCAGGAGAGTTTTGAAATAGTTTTTAACCAATTTTTTTTGATACCATGTCCTGCACATGGAAAAACTGCTTTTCTGAAACCTGCTTTTTCTCTTGTTTAAGAGTTAACTCCTTATCTTCTTTTTCTTCTGGGAATTCTGCCAGAGAAGGGCGGGGAGACACAGTGGCATCCACTGATAGTTACTCCATAGTGCCCTGCTTTTGTAACCCCTATTGCGTTCATAAAAAGAGAAAGAGGTTTAGAGAATGTGATATACCTCAGGGTAGAGAAGGGCGGTGCCTAGGCAAACACACAGACATGGTATAGAATAAAGTTTATTCAGGATGGAGGATGAGAGTTAATGGGGTAGTGGAGACAGAGAGAGGCAGAGAGAGTGTGTAGATAAGTACAAACTGGCCATGACCATGTAGAAAGAGGTAGGAGGGGAGGAGACCCCAGGAATTTCTTTACAGTCTAGGACTTACATTCTGCCCCGTGAGTAGTTTTTACTTTCGATTTCTCTGGCCATCTTAGCTGCTTCTGACTTCCAAAGAATAAATTCTCCCCCAGAGAACTCTGCTCGGGCAAGCTGGATAAATTCCTCAGGTGTGAGCCAGTCCTCCGTGCCAGAGTGAAGGGAGCAGTCCGCCCATAGGCTGTGACTGCGGACCTTAATTTTTCTAAAATTTTAAAGTCAAGGGGCTTGTTTTGGCTCTGGCTTTTTCTAGCTATTTGTCTTTGAAATAAGTCTTGAAGTTAGGTTTGTCCCTCTGAGTCTCGTAGCTCCTTTAAGAGGACTACTTGCCCCTGTGGCTATCACTTGGTGGAGAGAAGAAATTTTTTCAGTGGCTCTCCTGCTGGCAGCTTCTCTTCTAAGTTGGCTTCCTCCTCGGGAGATAGAGTGTCAGCACCTGGACTATGACTAGATTTCAGAGTTTGTAGAGAAGGATAGACTTTGGTCTTTTTGAGAAATTAGGGAAAAGAGCAGTCATAGACAGAAACCGTTTTAAATGTCCCTTCTCCATATCTATCAGAGGCGGGAGGGATAAGAGAGCACAGAGACAGTGTCCGGACGAGCGCTTTTTCAGAGAACTAGATCTTGGAAACAGGAAGAATTCTGAATAATGTCATTAATCAGAGACCAGTAGTTAAAGACAGTAACCGGAACTTTTTTTTTTCCTTTTCTTGACCAAAAGTTGCATAGTAATCTCGTACTCTAGCCCATGTTTTCTTACCTATGGTTCCTTTCTCTGGGAACCAGGGACAATTTGTCCGATCTCCTTTTCTTAACCCAGCCCCGTGTCTTGCGAGATTCCTGAATCCCTGAAATGAGCAGGGATTGTTAAGTAAAAGCTTGCCCCATGGGGTCTCACCTTCTGAGACGAAGTTGTCGTGGAGACTTTCCCCTGGCCAAGCGCACCGGCGGGTCAACCGTGCTTCGACCAAATCCAGTTCTCTCAGGGAGCTGCTCCTCTCCGGGAGCCGAACGCGGAGGGCCCTCCTCCTTGATCCACGACCTCCTTTCTCTAGATCGCTCCACAGGTACCACACTGTTGGGCGCCAAAGTGTCCCGACCCGCAGGACAGTCAACAGGGTTCCTTTAAGCCACCTAGAGGAAAGGCGATGGGGCGACAAGACACAAGAGAGAGAGGCCGGACAGCCTGTCTAGTTCTGATCAAGCTGTCAAACTTTATTTTCCAGACAAGTCAATATAAAGGGAAGCATACAAGGTTTGGGAGGGGTAAAGGGGGGAACAATCTCAGGGGGTTGGCATCATTTCTAAGAAACAGTTTCTCATAATTTCTGGTAAAGCTAGTTATTGCTGTTGGAATGTTGGCATGATAAAAGGGGGGTCATGAGGTGGTGAAGTGGAAAGGGGTTGCTACAGTAACCTATCTACAGATGAACGTCAAAAGGAGGGGGTTCTGAGATTTATGTAGGAACAGTTCTTGGCATGGAGATCTAAGTGAGAATGACTCCTGGTATCGAAGTCTCCTGGCATTGAGAGCCAGGTGGGGATGGCTCCTGGTATGGAGAGTTCTTGGCACTGAATTCTGAAGATGGCTCCCGGCATAAGACGACTCGCTGCTCTGCCGAGGATCTGGGTATAGCTCCTAGCATCCACATGATGGCTCACAACCCCAGTGCCAGATCATTCATCCTCTTCTGTCCTTGGTAGGCACTGTATGCATAGTGCACAGACAGGCATGCAGACGAAACACCCATACACTTTTTTTTAAGTCCCCAAAGGTGACATTTAGTATGCAGTCATGCAGGTAGAGATGATAGATCAGATGACATTTTCATCACTTACTCACCTTTCATCCTAGTTAATTGCACACATAAAAATACTCAGAGGAGCATCTACACCAGCATGCTGGTCATGAAAAAAGTCTCCTGTGGAAGGTGTTGTCCTTAACTACTTTGTCTTTAAATGCTAAGGACCTAGAGATTGGTGCTTCTTTGTCGATCTTTCTGTAAATATTTAGCTTTGTTGACCTTATGATCTCTGTTGCATTTGCTTGTAACTCTGCCATTTGTGTTGTGTAAGCAGACACAGGCCAACTATAAACTAAGCAGTATGGTCCTGTTCCATTAACTCTATGTACAAATACAAGCAGTAGGTCAGAGTTTGCCTATCCTTTGCCTATCCTTACCATAAGCAATTGGTCAAAATGAAGACTGTAATCATATAATCATATAATCAAGCTTGAGTTCAGTAACAGTTAAAGAATGTTGTTACAAAGAGTCACTGCATATCACATGCAGTAGGTTAGAATATATAACATACATATATTTGTATGTTATACAATATTTATATAATTATAAATATATATCCATAAAATTATTATGCCCATATGTTCAGATGGTGAGTAACCACTAAAAAGAATGATGTGAATCCATTTCTAAACACAAACTGTTTCCAATAAACTATCAGGAAGGAAGAGCAGACTGTAAGACAGTGCATAGTCTATGTAGATACATGGATAGCTCTTCCCTCTGAACACATGCCTTGGCCCAATAGAGGAAGATTCATTACTAGTTAAAAGGCATCAACTCTAGGGCTCTGTGCACTTAGATCACAGGGCACTTGGGAAGAACTAGCAGGGCTTGTTTGTCTGTGTGTACCTCAGACTAGCCTTGAGCCCATGAGCTTCCTGCCCCAGCTTCTGGGCCTCACCACACCAGCTGAGCAGTACTTTCAGTACTTGAGATCTATGTTCTTCATAGAATTCTGTATTTTCCTTTATTGTGCTTTATTTTAGCCCATTCAGGAAGTTCAAAATAGCTTAACTTTGTAAATAATCATACTTAATTGTTTTAAAGGGTAAGGATAAAGTATACTGGTATAGTAATAATGAAGTACTTTTATACAAAAATGGCATTATGATTTTTATTTTTTAAGCATTAACTACAGCTGTACCTCTTTTCTGTTTCTTTAGGAGAGATGTCTTGGATGACCTTGTAACTTTGCATAATTTTAGGAATCAGTTCTTGCCAAATGCACTGAGAGAATTTTTCCGTCACATTCACGCTCCTGAAGAACGTGGGGAGTACCTTGAAACTCTTATAACAAAGTTCTCACATAGGTTCTGTGCTTGCAACCCTGACCTAATGCGGGAACTCGGCCTTAGTCCTGGTAAGGGTAGCTTAGTGTGTGTGCATGCTCACGGGCAGGGGCATGTGTGCATGCATGCATGCATGTGTATGCGCGCGCGTGCGTGTGTGTGTGTGTGTGTGTGTGTGTGTGTGTGTGTGTGTGTGTGTATTAATCTACAAATTCTAAATACTTGTTTAACTGTTGCACTGTGTAGATAGAAAACTCAGAAGGACATGTATTTAACCTTTGCACATAAAAAGCATACTTTATGGAGATAGTTGATTAATTCTTTAAAGTTATTCTTATTTGCTGTCTTTGCCAGTGACTGTAAAGGTTATGTTGAAACTTTTAATAAGCTATACATAGATGACAATATATTTCCACTAAAATTAGTTTTTAATTTTTAATTAAATTAAATACAATTTTAATTTTTAATACAATTTTTAATTACAATTAGTTTCACCATGTATATACTTATGTATGCTGTGATCTCAGCTCTTAAAGTGTTCATTTTACAAATTTACTTGAATCTTTGTATTAAGAATTGTGCTTATTAATCAAAGTTTACAAAACATGTTCCTGTTATGTGATATTTGCTGAACATGAAGATACAAGACCTAGCTCCCTTTAAGACTGCAGTATTCTAAACTGTAAATAGCATAGTACTGCAGATATCATGAGAGTTGCGACTGCTGTAATAGTAAGCATCAAGTATTGCCCTGTGACTATATGAAAAAAGAAAGGTACTTTGTTGCATGTGCTAGCTCAGTCAGGGCAACGTTTTCCCTGAAGATGGAGTTTTAGAGTTAAAGTGCAGATTGCACCCACTTTAAAAGCATATCTCTCCAATGAGAATAGTAATTTAACAATCTTAAAAAATTCTTTACATTCTATTTTTAGTGCCACGGTAATACATTTCATGTCATTAAATATGCTTTCAAAATAAATTGGGTTTTTGTAAAAAGCCTTCTTTAAAAATAAGTATCTTGACCTTTTTTTTTAACGAGCAAGATCATAAGCCAGTGGTAGAACTTATTTAATCACAGTTAGATATGTCTCATTAAAAAATGAGAATAAAGCAAGTTCTGAAATATTAAGTTTGGAATGTGTTTTCACTATAAACTCCTAAAGCATCCTGAAGTTCCTCTGACCTGTAGAGTGCCCATGACATTGGAGCACTGTAAGACTGGTGCAATCTTACAGTTTCCCAGAGCAGAAGCTTAGATACCTGGAAGAAAAGCCTAGGCCACAGGGTGGATTGACACCCTGTGTGATCCATTGAATCTGTCTCCTTAACACCTGTGCGTATTTTGAGCTGACTAATGCTGTGTTCTTTCCCTTCCAGATGCTGTCTACGTGCTGTGCTACTCCTTGATTCTGCTTTCCATCGACCTCACTAGTCCTCACGTGAAGAATAAAATGTCAAAAAGAGAGTTTATTCGAAATACCCGCCGCGCTGCTCAGAACATTAGTGAAGATTTTGTAGGACACCTTTATGACAACATCTACCTTATTGGCCATGTGGCTGCATAAAAGCACAAGTGTTTCAACTTCAACTTTTTACTGCAGACCAAGGCTGCCCAGGGACAGACTTAGTGGCCGCCGCAGGGTTGCATCAGCACTGGTCACTCCAGTCCAGCCTGTGCATAAAATCCAGCGTGACTGCACCCCTCTGTTTGTTTCACTGTTTTCTAGTTTAGAAATCTCAGAACTAATTTTGGAGAACTTTTATTAATTTTGCTCATCATGTTTGCACAAAACAACCACTGTATAACACAACTGTTAGAGAATGTTAAACTGACATATACGCTATAAATGGAGTGTTTGTGCATTAGATTTTTCTGGAAACTATCCATTTCCATCCTTTTAAAGAATACCATGTAATGTATGCATATTTAACTGAAGAGATTTATAATCATAATTATTTTATTGTAAAGATTTTAACTAAAAGTTTTCCTTTTCTCTTGAACTGAGTTTGGAAATTTATTTGACTCTGATCTAAGAATTTTGTTGGCTTTGTCAAAGTTAAATCTGACCCTAGAAACCAATACCAGCTTCCCACGTCTCTGAACTTTGAAAAGAGAGTTGATTTGTTACTATATTAATATACTATGCAAAACTGGCCTTATTTGTATAACATATCATTTAATTCATTTTTAAAACTTCTGGGTTAATAAAGTTTCAGTATATCACTTAAACATTGAGAATATAAAGATGTGTCAGAATGTAGAAGTCACATTTATAAGCAGAATAAAATATGATTAGAACTGGGGGAAGTATTTACTTCCTTGTTTTTGAAATACTCAGTCTTAACTAATTTCCTAATCTTGATTTCTCTTGATTAGTTAATTAATAATAGACTATTATGCTGTGAATCACATTCTTCAAATATTTATCAAGGGCTTTCCCTGTGCTATGTTGTATGCTACATTACAGTAGTGATACCTGAACATGAGTTCTACATTCAGAGATGGCATGTAAGAAGGGAGAAACTGCTGAATTTATTTTCTCTTGTCGTTCTTTGCTGTGTGATGCACTGATCTCTCCCTCTGTCTACCCCGGACCCCTTTTCTGTCGCTGTCTCTGTTACCACCTGAAATCTCCCTCCTCCTTTACCTCCTCTCTTTTCTCAATTTGACTGTCATTTTTTAAAAAAGAGATTTCATTTCCCTATTGTTTTCCTCTTTAATTTCCACATTCTACCTCACTTTTTTCAGTATATTTTCTAATGGAAATATTCAGATAGAAAAATATAAGCATTTTACAGAGAAAGTCTGGACACTCCGCCTAGATCCTACAATCAGAGTCCTCTGCAAATATACATGGCTGTTAGCTTGTTTTGTGGGACTCATAGTTGTATTTTAAAATACCTTTTTGAAGAAATATTTGCTGAATGTACAATTCTACTTTAATGCCCTTTTTTTGGAGTGTGTGTGTGTGTGTGTGTGTGTGTGTAAAATTTACAACATTCCCAAATGTCCCCCATCCTCGTCCTCACCTTGCAGAGTTCTTTCACCATCCCTCCTTTTGCCCATGACATGGTGCCCCACCCACCCCATATAACCCCATGCTGGGGCATCAAGACACCAAAGGATTAGGTGCATCCTCTCCCACTGAGGCCAGACAAGGCAGCCCTCTACATATGTGCCAGGGACCACAGACCAGACCTTGTATTCTTCTTAGTTGGTGACTCAGTCTCTGGGAGTTCCCAGGGATCCAGGTTAGTTGACACTATTGATCTTCCTTTGGGGTTGCCATCCATTTCAGTTCCTTCAATCCTTCCCCCAACTCTACCATACGGGTCCCTGACCTCTGTCCAATGCTTGGCTGTGAGTATCTGCATCAGTCTTAATCAGCTACAAGTCGAGGCTTTTAGATGACTGTCATGCTAGATTCCTGTCTGCAAGCACAACATACCATCATAATAGTGTCAAGGATTGGTGCCTGCCCATGGGATGGATCCCAGGTTGGGCTAGTACCAGTCAGCCATTCCTTTAATCACTTCCATTTTTGTATCTCTATTTCTTTTAGACAGGAGCAAATTTGTGTCAGAAGTTTTGTAGGTGGGTTGGTGTCCCCATCCCTCCTCTGTGGGTCCTGTCTGACTATGGGAAGTGGTCTCTTCAGGTTCCATATCCCCACTGTTTTGTCTACCCCCATTGACTCTGGGGAGTTTTTCCCATCCCAGGTCTCTGGGAATTCCTAGAAGTTTCCCCCACTCTCCACCCCCACCTCTGGCAGCTACATATTTCCATTCATTCTTCTGGCCCTCTGGGACTCTCTCCTGTCCCTCCCCCCCCCCCCAATACCTGATCCTGTCTCCCCTTTTCCCTCTCTATTTCCATTCTCACCAGGTCCCTCCTTCTGCCTCCCATGATTATTTTGTTTCCTCTTCTAAATGGGATTAACTATCTTTACTTGAGCCTTCCTTGTTTAACTTCTGAGGGTCTGTGGGGTATATCATGATATTCTGTACTTTTTGACTTTTTTATTCTTAGCCATTCTGATTGGAGTAAGTGGAATCTTAGGGTTGTTTTGATTTCCATTTCCCCAATGACTAAGAACATTAGACATTTCTTTAAGTGTTTCTCAGCCATTTGCGATTCCTCTGTTGAGAATTTTGTTTTGCTCTGTACCTCATTCTTTTTAATTGGGTTTTTGGTTTGTAGGATTCTAACATCTTGAGTTCTTTATGTATTTTGGATGTTACCCCTTTATAGGGTGTAGAGTTAGTGAGGATCTTCTCCCAACCTACAGGCTGCTGTTTTGTCCTATTGACAATGTCCTTTGCCTTACAGAAGCTTTTTAGTTTCATGGTGTCCCATTTATCAATTGTTGGTCTTAGAGCCTGAGCCATTGGTGTTCTGTTCTGTAAATTTTTTTCTGTGCCAATGCATTAAAGACATTTCCCACTTTCTGTTCTATTAGATTCAATGTGTCTACTTTTATGTTGAGGTCCACTTGGATTTGATCTTTGTGCAGGGTGACCAATAGAAATCAATTTGCATTCTTCTACATGGAGACTGCCTGGTAGACTAGCACCACTTGTTGATGGTGTTTTTGTTTTTTCTACTGTATAGTTTTCTTTGTCAAAGACCAAGTGTCCATAAGTGCATGGGTTTATTTCTGGGTATTTCATTCCATTTGTCAGTCTTTCTGTCTCTGCAATACCATGCAGTTTTTATTGCTCTGAAGTACAGCTTGAGATCAGGGATGATGGTCACTCCAGAAGCTCTTTTTATTGTTGAGAATAGTTTTGGTTATTATGAGGACTTTTATCTTTTCCATACGAAGTTGAGAATTGATCTTCCAATATCTGTAAAACATTGTGTTGGAATTTTGATGGAAATTGCATTGAATCCATAGATTGCTTTTGGTAAGATGGCCATATTCACTTTGTTAATCCCACCAATCCATGAGCATGGGAGATGTTTCCATCCTTGGAGGTCTTCTTCGATTTCTTTTTTCAGGGACTTGAAGTTCTTGTCATACAGATATTTCAATTGCTTGGCTAGAGTCACACCAAGATGTTTTACATTATTTGTAGCTATTGTGAAGACTTTTGCTTCTCTAATTTCATCCTCAGCCCATTTATTCTTTTTATAAAGGAGGGCTACTGATTTCTTTGAGTTAATTTTATATCCAGCCACTTGGCTGAAGACGTTTATCAGCTGTAGGAGTTCTCAGGTAGAATTTTTAGGTCACTTGTGTATACCATCATATCATCTGTGAATAGTGATATCTTGACTTCTTCCTTTCCAATTTGTGTCCCCTTGATCTCTTTTGTTGTCTTATTGCTCTGGCTAGAACTTAGAGTACCGTATTGAGTAGATAGGGAGAGAGGGCAGCCTTGTCACTGATTTTAGTGTGATGGCGTCAAGTTTCTCTCCATTTATTTTGCTGTTGGCTATTTGCTGTATTTTGCTATTTATTGTGTTTAGGTATATCTTGAATTCTGATCTCTCCAAGACTTTTACATGAAGAGGAGTTGGATTTTGTCAAGGGCTTTTTTAAAGCATCTAATGAGAAGATGAATGGATTTTTTCTTTGAGTTTGTTTTTTATAGTGGATTATATTGATGGGTTTTTTGGTTTTTTTTTATATTGAACCTCCCCTCTATCCCTGGGATGAGGCCTACTTGATCTTGGTGAATAATGTTTTTGATGTGTTGTTGGATTAAGTTTGTATTTTTGCATCTACGTTCATAAGGAAAATTGGTCTGAAGTTCTCTTTTGTTTTGGGGTCTTTGTGTTTAGGTATCACGGTAATTGTGGCCTCGTAGAATAAATTAGGTAGTGTTCCTTTCATTTCTATTTCACGGAATAGTTTGAGGAGTATTGGTATTAGCTCTTCTCTGAAGGATTGGTAGAATTCTGTACTAAAGCCATCTAATCCTAGACTGTTGTTGTGAGATTTTTAATGACTGCTTCTATTTCCTTAGGAGTTATGGGACTATTTAGATACTTTACTTGATCCTGATTCAGCATTGATATATGATATCTGTCTAGAAATTCATCTCTTTCATCTAGATTTTACAGTTTTGTCAAGTACAGGCTTTTGTAGTAAGATTTGATGATTTTTTTTTAATTTCCTCAGATTTTGTTGTTATGTTTACCTTTTTATTTCTGAATTTGTTAATTGGGATACTCTCTCTCTGCCTTTAGTTAGTTTGGGTAAGGGTTTGTCTATCTTGTTGATTTTCTCAGCTTTTGGCTTTGTTGAGTGTATCGTTCTCTTTGTTTCTAATTGGTTGATTTCTGCCCTGAGTTTGATTATTTCCTGCCCTCTACTTCTCTTGGGTGTGTTTGCCTCTGTTTGTTTTAGAACTTTCAGGTATGGTGTTAAGTTGCTGGTGTAGGATCTCTCCAGTTTCTTTATGAAGGCACTTAATGGTATGAATTTTCCTCTTAACACTGATTTCATTGTGTCCTACAAGTTTGGGTATGTTCTGCCTTCATTTTTATTGAATTCTAGAAAGTCTTTAATTTCTTTCATTATTTCATCCCTGACCAAGTTATCATTGAGTAGATACTTTTTCAGTTTCCTTGAATATGCGGGATTTCTGTTGTTTCTGTTGTTGAAGTCCAGTTTTATTCCATGGTGGTGGTCTGATAAAATACAACAGGCTATTTTGTGCCCAATTGTATGGTCAGTTTTAGAGAAGGTTCTGTGAGGTGCTGAGAAGAAGGTTCATTCCTTTAGTTTGGAGTGAAATGTTTTGTAGATGTATTAAATCCATTTTGTTCATAACTTTTGTTAGTTTCATTGTATCTGTTTAATTTCTGTCTTGAAGACCTGTCCATTGTTGAAAGTGGTATGCTGAAGTCTCCCACTTTTATTGTGTGGGGTTCAATGTGTATTTTGAGCTTTAGTAAACTTTCTTTTATGAATCCCTTTTGATTAACTTTGGTTTAAAGTCTATTTTATTCGATATTAGAATGGCTACCCTAGCTTGTTTATTGGGACCATTTACTTCAAAAACATTTTCCCAGCCCTTTACCCTGAAGTATATCTATCTTCGTTGCTGAGGTGTATGTCTTATATGCAGCAGAAGGAGGGATACTGTTTTCATATCCATTCTGTTAGCTTTTTGTATTGAGGAATTGAGTCCATTGATGTTGAGAGATATTAATGACCAATGATTATTAGTTCTTGTTATTTTGTTGTTGGAGGTGGAACTATGTGTGTGTGTGTGACTTCCTTCTTTTGTTTTTGTTGTGAAATTATTAATTCCTTGTATTATTTTGGGGGTAGTTACCCTCCTTGTGTTCAAATTTTCCTTATAGTATCCTCTATAGGGCTGGATTAGTAGAAAGATATTATGTAAATTTAGTTTTGTCATGGAATATCTTTTTTCCTATCTATGCTATTTGAGAGATTTGCTAGGTATAATAGTCAGGGCTGGCATCTCTGGTCTCTTAGGGGTCAGCAAGACATCTGTCCAGGATCTTCTTGCTTTTAGAGTCCCTGTTGTGAAGTCAGGTGTAATTCTAATGGGACTACCTTTATATGTTATTTGGTCTTTTTCCCTTAGAGCTTCTAATATTCTTTGTTCTGTACATTTCGTGTTTTGATTATAATGTGGCAGGAGAATTTTCTTTTCTGGTCCAATATATTTGGTGTTCTGTAGGTTTCATCTACGTTTATGGCCATCATTTTCTTTGGACTAGGGAAGTTTTCTTCTATGATTGTGTTGAAAATGTTTCCTAGCCCTTTGAACTGGGAATCTTCTATCACTTCTAGTCCTATTATTCTAGCATCAGTCTTTTCATTGTGGCTCATATTTCCCAGATGTTTTGAGTAGGACATTTTCACACTTGGCATTTTTTTTAACCAATATGTCAATATCTCTTATCGTATCTTCTGTACCTGAGATTCTCTCTACCAGCTCTTGTATTCTGTTGGTGGTGATTGCATCTGTAGTTCTTGTTCTCTTTCCTAGGTTTTCCATCTCCAGGTTTGCCTCCATTTCTGATTTCTTTTTTGTTTCTATTTCCACTTTTAGGTCTTGGATCCTTTTGTTTATTTCCCTCACCCGCTTGAGTCTATTTTCCTGTATTCTTTATTTTTTTATTGAATATAATCTTCATTTACATTTCAAATGGTAAAACCTTTCCTGGTTTCCCCCCTCCTCAAATCCCCCAGCCCCTCTTCCCACTCCCTGCCTCCAGGTATAAGTCCCTCCACCTGACCCACTCCCACCGCCCCCCTCAATTTCCCTTTGTTGGGGGCATCTATTGAGCTTTCACCTGACCAAGGACCACTTCTCCCACTGATGCCCAACAAGGCATTCTTCTGCCACATTTTTGCCTGGAACCATGTGTACCCCTTGGATGTTTTAGTCCCTGGGAGTCCTGGGGCTTCTGGGTGGCCGACATCGTTGTTCTTGCCATGGGGCTGTAAACCCCTTCAGCTCCTCCGGACCACCCTCTAAATCCTCCATTGGAGACCCCACGCCCAGACCAATGTTTGACTGCTAGCGTCTACCTCTGTATGTGTAAGGCTCTGGCAGGGCCCCTCCAGAGACAACCATGGCATCCTCCTTTTGATATGAACTTGTTGTCCAAAGTAGTGTCGGGGTTTGGTGACTGCTTATAGAATGAATCCCCAGGTAGGGCAGTCCCTGTGTGGCCTTTAACTTCAGTGTCTGCTCCACACTTTGTCTCATTTATTGCTTCTGTGAGTATTATGTTCCCTTTCTCAGAGGAACCAAAGCACCCTCACTTAAGTCATTTTCCCTCTTGAGCTTCCTGCGGTCTTTGAATTGTAGCTTGTTTATTTTGAGCTTTTGGCCTAACATCCACTTATCAGTGAGTACATACCATGTGCATTCTTTTCTGACTGGGTTACCTCACTCAGGATAACACTTTCTAGTTCCATCCATCTGCCTAAGAATTTCATGAATTCATTGTTTTTAATAGCGGAATAGTACTCCATTGTATATATATACCACAGTTTCTGTATGTATTCCTTTGCTGACGGACATCTGGGTTCTTTCCAGCTTCTGGCTATTATAAATAAGGCAGCTATGAACATAGTGGAGCATGTGTCCTTATTACACATAGGAGCATCTTCTGGTTATATGCCCAGGAGTGGTATAGCTGGATCCTCAGGTAGTACTGTCTAATTTTCTGAGTAATCACCAAACTGATTTCCAGAGTAATTTTACCAGCTTGCAATCCCACCAACACTGAAGAAGTGTTCCTCTTTCCCACATCCTCTCCAGCATCTGCTGTACCGAGTTTTTCTTCTTAGCCATTCTGACCTGTCGGGGGGGGGGGATCTTAGTGTAATTTTGATTTGCATTTTCCTGATAACTAAGGATGATGGACATTCTTTAGGTGTTTTAGAGCCATTCGAGTTTCCTCAGTTACGAATTCCTGGTTTAGCTCTGTATCCCATTTTTTTTAATAGGGTTATTTGACTCTCTGGGGACTAACTTCTTGAATTCTTTGTATACATTGGATATTAGCCCTCTATCAGATGTAGGATTGGTAAAGATCTTTTCCCAATTTGTTGTTTGCCATTTTGTCCTATTCACCATGTCCTTTGCCTTGCAGAAGCTTTGCAGTCTTATGAGGTACCATTTGTCGATTCTTGTTCTTAGAGCATAATCCATTGGTGTTCTATTTAGGAACTTTTCCCCTGTGCCCATGTGTTCAAGATTCTTCCCCCACTTTCTCCTCTATAAGCTTCAGTGTGTCTGGTTTTATGTGTAGGTCCTTGATCCACTTGGACTTGAGATAAGAATTGGTCGATTTGCATTTGTTTACATGCTGACCTCCAGTTGATCCAGCACCATTTGTTTAAAATGATGTCTTTTTTCCACTGGATGTTATTAGCTCCTTTGTCAAATATCAAGTGACCATAGGTGTGTAGGTTCTTTTCTGGGTCTTCAGTTCTATTTGATTAATCTTCCTATATGTCTCCATACCAATACCAAACAGTTTTTATCACTATTGCTCTGTAGAGCTTGAGGTCAGGGATGGTGATTCCCCAGGAGATCTTTTGTTGTGGAGAATAATTTTTGCTATCCTGGTTTTTTTTGTTATTCCAGGTGAATTTGAGAATTGCTCTGTCTAGATCTGAAGAATTGATTTGGGATTTTGATGGGGATTGCATTAAATCTGTAGATTGCTTTTGGCAAGATGGCCATTTTACTATATTGATCCTGCTAATCCATGAGCATGGGATATCTTTCCATCCTGAGATCTTCAATTTCTTTATTCAGAGGCTTGAAGTTCTTGTCATACAGATCTTTCACTTGCTTCTATAGAGTCACACCAATGTATGAAATATTATTTGAGACTATTGTGAAGGGTGTCATTTCCCTAATTTTTTTCTCAGCTTGTTTATCCTTTGAGTAGAGGAAGGACACTGATTTGCTTGAGTTAATTTTATATCCAGCCCCTTTGCTGAAGTTGTTTATCAGCTGTAGGATTTCTCTGGTGGAAGTTTTTGGGTAGTTTAAGTATAGGATCATATCATTTGCAAATAGTGATATTTTGACTTCTTCCTTTCCAATTTGTATACCTTTGACTTCCTTTTGTTGTCTGATTGCTCTGGCTAGGACTTCAAGTACTATACTGAATAGATAGGGAGAGAGTGGGCACCTTGTCTGGCCCCCCAATTTTAGTGGGATTGCTTCACGTTTCTCTCCATTTAATTTAATGTTGGCTACCAGTTTGCAGTATATTGCTTTCACTATGTTTAGTTATGGACCTTGGATTCCCGATGTCTCCAAGACTTTTATCATGATAGGATGCTAGATTTTGTCAAAATCCTTTTCAGCGACTAATGAAATGACCATGTGTTTTTTTTTCCCTTGAGTTTGTTTATGTAGTGGATTACATTGATGGATTTCCCTATATTGAACCATCCCTGCATCCCTAGGGGGAAGCCTAGCTCATCGTGGTGAATTATAGTTTTGATGAATTCTTGGATTCGGTTGGCCAGAATTTTGTTGAGTATTTTTGCATTGATGTTCATGAGATTGGTCTGAAGTGCTCCTTCCTGAAAAAGCTCCTTCCTTATTTGGTCCTTGCTTGGTTTAGGTATAAGCGTTATTGTGGCTTCATAGAATGAGTTGGGTAGTGTTCCTTGAGTTTCTATTCATGGAATAGTTTGAAGAGTATTGGCATTAGCTCTTCTTTGAAGATCTGATAGAATTCTCCACTAAACCCATCTAGTCCTAGGCTTTTTACTTTTATTTTTTTTCTGATGGGAGACTATTAACAACTGCTATTTCCTCAGGACTTATGGGACTATCTAGATGGTTTATCAGATCCTGTTTTAACACTGGCGCCTGGTATGTATCTAGAGCATTGTCCATTTCATCCAGATTTTCAAACATTGTTGAATATAAGCTCTTGTAGTAGAATCTGATGATTTTTTGAATTTCCACAATTTCTGTTGTTATGTTTCCCTTTTCATTTCTGATTTTGGGTAGTGCCTCTGTGCCCTCTGGTTAGTCTGGCTAAAGGTTTTTCTATATTGTTGATTTTCTCAAAGAAACAGCTCCTTGTTTTGTTGATTCTTTGTATAGTTCTTTTTTGTTTCTGTTTGGTTGATTTCAGCACTGAGTTTGATTATTTCCTGCCATCTACTCCTCTTGGGTATATTTGCATTTTTTTGTTCTAGAGCTTTCAAGTGCACTGTCAAGCTGTTAGTGTAAGCTCTCTCCATTCTCTTTTTGGAGGCACTCAGAGCTATGAGGTTTCCTCTTAGCACTGCTTTCATTGTGTCCCATAAATTTTGGTATGATGTGTCATTTTCATTAAATTCTAAAAAGTCTTTAATTTCTTTCTTTATTTCTTCCTTGACCAAGCTATTGTTGAGAAGAGCATTGTTCAAAGTCCATGTGTATGTGTGTTTTCCATTGTTTTTCTTTAAGCTTAAGAGCAGCCTTAGGCCATGGTGATCTGATAAGGGGCATGGAATAATTTCAATATTTCTGTATCTATTGAGGCCCATTTTGTGACCAATTATATGGTCAGTTGTGGAGAAGGTACCATAAGGTGCTGAGAAGAAGGTATATTCTTTTGCTTTAGGGTGGAATGTTCTATAAATATCTGTTAAATCCATTTGGTCCATAACTTCAGTTAGTTTCACTGTGTCTCTGTTTAGTTTCTGTTTCCATGATTTGTCCATTGTTGAGAGTGGGGTGTTGAAGTCTACCATTATTATTGTGTGGGGTGCAATGTGTGCTTTGAGCTTTAGTAAAATTTCTTTTATGAATGTGGGTGCCCTTGTGTTTGGAGCATAGATGTTCGGAATTGAGAGTTCATCTTGGTAGACTTTTCCTTTAACCAGTATGAAGTGTCCCTCATTATCTTTTTTGACAACGTTTGGTTGAAAGTCAATTTTATCCAATATAAGAATGGCCACACCAGCTTGTTTCTTGGAACCATTTGCTTGGAAAGTTGTTTTCCATCCTTTGACTCTGAAGTAGTGACTGCCTTTGTCACTGAGGTGGGTTTCGCGTATGCAGCAAAATATTGTTTACGTATCCAGTCTGTTCGTCTATATCTTTTTATAGAGGAATTGAGACCATTGATGTTAAGTTATATTAAGGAAAAGTGATTGTTGCTTATTGTTATCTTCTTTGTTAAAGGTGAAATTCTGTTTGTGTAGCTATCTTCTATTGGGTTTGTTGAAAGATTACTTTATTGCTTTTTCTATGGTGTGGTTTCCCGCCTTGTATTGGTATTTTCCACCCATTATCCTTTGTAGAGCTGTATTTGTGGAAAGATATTGTGTAAAATTGCTTTTTTCATAGAATGTCTTGTTTTCTCCATCTATAGTAATTGAAAGCTTTGCTGGGTATAGTAGTCTAAGCTGACATTTATGTTCTCTTAGGGTCTGTATGACCTCTGCCCAGGATCTTCTAGCTTTCATAGTTTCTGGTGAGAAGTATGATGTAATTCTGATAGGTCTGCCTTTATATGTTACATGACCTTTTTCCCTTACTGCTGTTAATATTCTTTCTTTGTTTAGTACATTTGGTGTTTTGATTATTATGTGACAGGAGGAATTTCTGCTCTGCTGCAGTCTGTTTGGATTCTTGTATGTTCATGAGCATCTCTTTCTTTAGGTTAGGAAAGTGTTCTTCTATAATTTTGTTGAAGATATTTAGTGGCCCTTTAAGATGTAAATCCTTGCTCTCTTCTATACCTATAATCTTTAGGTTTGGTCTTCTCATTGTGTCCTAGATTTCCTGGATGTTTTGGGTTACAAGCTTTTTGCATTTTGCATTTTCTTTGACTGTTGAGTTAATGTTTTCTATGGAATCTTCAGCATCCAAGATTCTTTCTTCTATCTCTTGTATTCTGTTGTTGATGCTTACATCTATGGCTCCTGAATTCTTTCCAAGGTTTTCTATCTCCAGAGATGTCTCACTTCGCAATTTCTTTATTGTTTCTACTTCTATTTTTAGATCCTGGATAGTTTTGTTCAGTTCCTTCTCTTGTTTGCTTGTTTGTTTGTTTGTTTGTTTGTTTTTTCCTGAGATTCTTTAAAGCATTTTTGTGTTTACTCTTTAAGGGCCTTTACCAGTTGTCCCATGTTCTCCTGTATTTCTTTAAGGGAGTTATTTATGTCCTTCTTGAAGTCCTCCATCAGCATCATGAGATGTAATTTTAAATCCAGCTCTTGCTTTTCTGTTGTGATGGAGTATCCAGGATTTGCTGTTATGGGAGAACTACGTTCTGATGTTGCCATATTGCCTTGGTTTCTGTTGGTAATGATCTCGCATTTGCCTTTGGCCATCTAGTTATCTCTGGTGTTAGCTGGTCTTTCTGTCTCTGACTGTGACTTCTCTGTCCTGTAGGCCTGTGTATCTGTACTCCTGGGCTTCCCTTTCTCGCAAATGCCCTACATACAGCTGGTTCTCCAGGAAGTATCAGGAGATGGGGTCTTCCCTGTGGCAGACTTGGCAAGGGTTAAATGCACTGCAGGCAGCTGGTTCTTGAGTGTCCTGTGTGCTGTTTGTTCGAATGCCCTGCGCAGTGCTGGTTCTCGAATGCCGTGCTGCTGTGAATGCCCTGCTGTGAGTGCCCTGTTGCTACCAGTTCTCTAGGAAGTATCAGGAAATGGGGTCTTCCTTGTGGCAGAAGTGGCACAGGTCTACCACATCGGAAGGAATGGGGCAGGTGGTGGAGGAGAAGGGAGGAGTAGAAGGGATGGAAGGAGAGTGGTGATCTGGAGGGAGGGTGAGTATTGGTGATTGCTAGGTACTGAGTCCCAGCTAGCAGCTCTGGGCCTTCAGGGGTGGGGGGGTGGTTCTTACCGAATGCCCTACTGCTGCCTTTTCTCCAGAAAGTATCAGGAAATGGGTCTTCCCATGGCAGAAGTGGCATGGGTCTACTACATTGTAAGGAACCAGGCAGGCCGTGCCGGGGTTGGGGGGGGGGGGGAGGGGGCCCTGTGTTTCTTTACGAGATTTGTTTTCTCTTTAACAAATTTGTTTCTCTACCTGTTTGACTGTGTTTTTCTGTATTTATTGAATGGATTTATTTATATCCTATTTAAAGTCTTCCATCATCTTCATGAGATGAAATTTAAGGTCAGAAGCTTGCTCTTAAAGTGTGTTGGGGTATCAGGGCTGATTGTAGTAGGAGAGCTGGGTTGTGATGATGGCAACTTGCATTGGCGTCTGTTGCTTATGTTCTTGTGCTTACCTTTTAACGTCTGTTTGTCTCTGGTGTTAACTGATTTGGCTATCTCGGATTAGCGCTGGCCTCCCCAGTGGCAGGAGCATTTCTGTGTCCCAGGTTAGAGAAGACCTCCTTCGAGACAGGCAGTTTTGTTTCTCTGGTTAGGGAAGTCCTCCTGAGAGACAGGCAGGGCTCTGGGGAGGGGAAGCAAGCACACTCATCTGCCATGGGTCCAGGTAGAAGTGCTGACCAGAAGGGTGATGGCGTTCTAGCAGGGAAGGACAGATCCCATATCTGCTCAGCTCTGTGGGGTCCCAGCTGGCGTGGGTACTGGGGCAGTGGTCTCAACTGTGTCCCTGGTTGGAGTAGTCCTCCTGGAAGACAGGCAGGGCTGTGGGGCAGGGATGCAGGCATGCCAATCTGCCAATGTCTTTCTCCTTTATGTCCCCCTCCCCCATTTTAGGTAAGGGTTTATCTTTCGCTTATGATTTATAAGGATTATATTTTGGCATTGCACGTGAAGCATGACACCTAGGATCAGCTTCATCCAAGTCAGGAATAAGTTTTAGGAGGTGGGAACATACAATATAGCCCCTTTACATCTCCATAGATCAAAAGTCAAAGTTCTGTCCAGAACCAAGGCCTGGCAATAACACAAATTTGCTCATAAAGATTCATTTCTGGCAACCAATTTCATTTCTTAAAAGTTTCACAACCTTCCAAAATAATACCATTATCTGGGGACCAAGTGTCCCAACACATGAGCCTGGTGGAAGCATCCTACATTCAAACTGTAGCATTCCTTTTGACCCTACAAAATTATGACCATCTCCATGGAAAAATGCTTCAAAAGCCTAAACTCTGAAATCTTCTAGACCTTAATGCAACCTGTTTAATAATGAGATTCTTTTTTTTTTAATTCAATATATTTTTTATTTACATTTCAAATGATTTACTCTTTTCAGGCCCTGTTTTCACTCCTCAAAAGTCACATAAGCCCCTTTCCCTCCCCCCCTGTTCTCCCATCCACCACTTCCCACTTCCCTGTTCTGGTTTTGCCCTATACTGCTACACTGAGTCTTTCCAGAACCAGGGGCCATTCCTCCCTTCTTCTCATCCTCATTTGATGTGTGGATTATGTTTTGGGTATTGCAATTTTCTAGGCTAATATCCACTTATTAGTGAGTGCATACCATGATTGATCTTTTGAGACTGGGTTAGCTAACTTAGTATGATATTCTCCAACTCCATCCATTTGTCTAAGAATTTCATGAATTCATTGTTTCTAATGGCTGAATAGTACTCTATTGGGTATATATACCACATTTTTTGCATCTATTCTCCCGTTGAGGGATACCTGGCTTCTTTCCAGCTTCTGGCTATTATAAATAGGGCTGCTATAAACATAGTGGAACACGTATCCTTATTACATGCTTGGGAATGCTCTGGGTATATGCCAAGGAGTGGTATAGCAGTATCCTCCGGAAGTGACATGTCCAGTTTTCTGAGGAATCGCCAGACTGATTTCCAGAGTGGTTATACCAATTTGCAACCCCACCAGCAGTGGAGGAGTGTTCCTCTTTTTCCACATCCTCACCAACACCTGCTGTCTCCTGAATTTTTAATCTTAGCCATCTGACTGGTATGAGGTGAAATCTCAGGATTGTTTTGATTTCCATTTCCCTAATGACTAATGAAGTTGAGCATTTTTTAAGATGCTTCTCAGCCATCCGAAGTTCTTCAGGTGAAAATTTGTTTAGCTCTGTACCCCATTTTTTAATAGGGTTATTTGGTTTTCTGGGGTCTAACTTCTTGAGTTCTTTGTATATATTGGATATTAGCCCTCTATCTGATGTAGGGTTGGTGAAGATCTTTTCCCAATTTGTTGGTTGCCGATTTGTCCTTTTGATGGTGTCCTTTGCCTTACAGAAACTTTGTAATTTAATGACGTCCCATTTGTCAATTCTTGATCTTAGAACATACGCTATTGGTGTTCTGTTCAGGAACTTTTCCCCTGTACCGATGTCCTCAAGGGTCTTCCCCAGTTTCTTTTCTATTAGCTTCAGAGTGTCTGGCTTTATGTGGAGGTCCTTGATCCATTTGGAACTGAACTTAGTACAAGGAGATGAGGATGGATCAATTCGCATTCTTCTCCATGCTGACCTCCAGTTGAACCAGCACCATTTTTTGAAAAGGCTATCTTTTTTCCATTGGATGTTTTCAGCTCCTTTGTCAAAGATCAATAGCCAGAAACAGTATAAAGTACCTTGGGGTGACTCTTATCAAACATGTGAAAGATCTGTATGACAAGAACTTCAAGACTCTGAAGAAGGAAATGGAAGAAGACCTCAAAAAATGGGAAAATCTCCCATGCTCATGGATCGGCAGGATTAATATAGTTAAAATGACCATTTTGCCAAAAGCAATATACAGATTCAACGCAATACCCATCAAAATCCCAACTCAGTTCTTCATAGAGTTAGAAAGAGCAATTCTCAAATTCATCTGGAATAACAAAAAAAACCAGGATAGCTAAAACTATTCTCAACAACAAAAGAAATTCTAGGGGAATCAGTATCCCTGACCTCAAACAATACTACAGAACAATAGTGTTAAAAAGTGCATGGTATTGGTACAGGGACAGGCAGGCAGATCAATGGAACAGGACTGAAGATCCAGAAATGAACCCACACACCTATGAGATTCTTTAAAATAAGATGCAAACCATAAAACGTTACATTTTTCAAATATGCAATGTCATACAGAATCCCGTTCCAAATGTGAGGAATGTAGCCAGAGCAAGGACAAATTGGAACAAATGGAGATCAAAACCTAGCAGTAGAAACAGTAAACTCCACACCTCTGGGACCTGGAACTCACGATGTCATTTAGGCCCCAGGCTCTGCCACTTGAAGTACACATGATAGACCCTCTTAGACCAGCTACACTCAGTCCCTTCAGCTTTCCATGGAAGGTACCTCATTATTCTGACATTACCAGTTTCCAGAGGTCTATATTGTAAGTTACTAATCAATTTCAATTTCAGCCCCTACTTCAGTCAAAAGCACCATGTAGGGAAAATGTCCCTGTTACACCTTGCCTAGCCATGATAGCTTACTAGTACCTTGGTGTAAGCCTAAGTGATCCCATAATGCTGCCAACATTAATGTCAATAAGGACCCCCAAGTTCATACACCAGGTCAAGATAGACCCTGGCCCACTTGGACCACAGTTAATGTGGTTTCTATATGCCATTCTGGCTGAACCTGGGAAATCACTTCTACAGACAGCCCAACTCTGGCATGTACCCTGTAAGTTCTCGCCCTCAGAGGCACTGTTAAATTCATTTCTGTTTTCATACCCTGGGGCCTTTAATGGAAGTCTTGTTCCCAAGACACTGTTCACATTGTCAGAGTGTAGTGTAGTATAAGTGCATCCTACCGTGCATCCATCTCCCTGTCTTTCTGTGTGTCTTTCTCACCTTCCTTCTCCCTCCTTTGCTCTCCCCAGGCTTACCTAGAACATAGTATGTAACCCAGGCTGACCTAAACTCACAGAAATCCTTCAACCTCAGTCTCTCAGATTCCAGAATTATAGGCCACGATTCACCATACAGTTTCCAACATTTCTCTTTCTCTGATGCCTTTAAATCACTGCCATCTTTTCCTCAGCCACTTGGTCCACAGATGGAAATTCATGTATTCTTCTTTTTCTTGCCCAGATGCAAATTTTCCACAGTTTCTGCTTTCTTTGTAAATTTCTTGAAAAGCAGTGATCTGTCACCATACTGTTGTCTAAATGTTGTGCTATTGTCAAATTTCCTCTGCCTACAGAAAGTTATTTTTAAAACTTATCCTCATGTATTTTATGGAGACAGAATGTGCCAGCTGCTTTTCCAGATTGCACCAGGGAGGGCTTGCACTCATTTCTGTCTCTGCTCTCCTCTGAAACCCCATAAGTGTAGTATTCGCTGTGTGTACTTTTGTTGGTGTTTTGGTCTTCCTCACTTCCCTTAGACTGAGCCACAACTCTGACTATAACACTTCAGGGCTTCTCTCATCTGTCATTTCAAAGCTGGGCACATTTCTCCCACCAACCAATTCTAAGAGCTAATGGAACGTGTGGTCACATTTACACAGCATTACCCACAGTTCTTGGCATCCATGCATAGCTACTGATTTTTTTTTTGTTCCACAGAATAACAGTATGTGTGCTCACACTCATGCCATATCACAGGCTGGAGATCAGAGGTCCTCTGACTTCCCCACACACAGAGGAGATAAAATATTTAACAAAGGTAATAATGGACTCTGGAGAAATGGCTCAACAGTTAAGTGTACTGGCTGTTCTTCTGGAAGACCCAGGTTCGATTTCCAGCACCCATATGACAGTTTTACAATGGTCTGTAACACAGGTTCTAGGAGATATAGCATCATGTTCTGGCCTCTGCAGACAGCCACCATTCAAGCGGTACATGGACGTACATGCAGCTAAACACCCATACACATAAAATTTTAAAAATTAAAAATAAAAATTAAGAAACAAAACTTTATATTTTGGGAGAAAAGGAAGACAGAAAACTTAAAAATCTTGAGACAGACCGGAGGAAAATGGTATTATAAGGGATAGGGGAAAAGAAGGTCCAGAAAGATGCTAAAGGCTTGGGGTATAAGAGGAGAAATTGCCTAACAAGTGTGAGGCCATGGGTTCAATCCACAGTTCCTTCTCATCTGCAATAGGAAACTGAGCTTGACATTTACTGTGAAGTCCACACTTAAGTCACTCCGCGTCTTCTCGGGCTTTTTGACCCTTTCCATGTGTGACTGAGTTCTTTGGGGCTCAGTCGTCACAGTGCTACTAATGGCTTTTATATCATCACTAGATAATTATTCTTTTACCCAATATGTAATCTGACCTCTGCTGAAACCCACCAGAGTGCTTCTTAGCCTGTCTACAGTTTCTTCCCCAATAAGGGCTGGGTTGTCTCAAGCCTACAATGTTCCACATAAAGTGGACAAACTCTTATATAGTCACCAGTCATGTTTTCTATGATGCAAGTCATATTTGGAAAGAAATGGGGTGAAGAAAGGCAAATGAAAGAAGGAAGAAATAAGAGAAATGATTAAAGAGGATGGAAAAGTAAAGAATGAGAAACAAAAGAGAGATACTGAGGCAAAGAAAAAGAGAGTAAGGAAAAATTAAAAGAAGAAGAAGAGAAGGAGGAGGAGGAGGAGAAGAAGAAGAAGAGGAAGAGGAAGAAGAAGAGGAAGAACAATAGGAAGAGGAAGAAGAAGAAGAAGAGGAAGAACAAGAGGAAGAAGACGAAGAAGAAGAGGAAGAGGAAGAGGAAGAACAAGGGGAAGAAGAAGAAGAAGAAGAAGAAGAAGAAGAAGAAGAAGAAGAAGAAGAAGAAGAAGAAGAAGAAGAAGAAGAAGAAGAAGAAGAAGAAAAGAAGTGCTTAAAATATTTTTAATTTCTTCCCAATTTGTCACGAAAAGCTTTCTCCTAGTACATTTTATTCAATTAACAGTTTGGTATTTATTGTTGACATTTTGCTAGCTACTGAGTGATGAGTTTTATTATGACATTTTCACACATATTTATCTTATACTTTGCCCTCTAGTGACCTCCCCCCAACTACCTCATGCTGATCTTCTTTGTTCTCTTAAATTCATCACATTATTCCATTACTCTATTTTTCACCTTGTTTAGACCTCTTTCTCCCTTCTCATAGTCCCCTTTCTACTTTTGTGTTCTATACACACACACACAATACACACACACTATACAAACATACACACTATACATACACACATTATACACACATTTCAAACACATACCATATACCACACACATATACACACATACAAACACACACCATATACAATACACACACTATACACACATACACAAATATACACACTGTATACACATACACACACACACACCGTACACCACACACACATACACATGCTGTACCTATACACTAAACACACACCATACATCACACACATACACAAATATACACACACACACCATACACCACACACATGTAACACATATGCACACACCTTTTACTTTCTGGTTCTGTGATAAAATACTCTTTGATAAAAGCAACTCAAGAAAGGATTTATTCAGCTCACAGTTCAAGGGTAAAATCCATCATGATGGAGAAATTATGGCAATAAGGGTTTGAAGCAAATTACATGCTATCCAGAGCTAGAAGAGGGGAGTGAGGGTTCTAGTGATTGGCTCGCATTCTTCTTTCTACACATTTGAGGACTGTACCCATGGAATGGTGCCATCCACCATGGGTGGGTCCTCCCACACCCCAAAAACCAGGTTCCCTGGTGACTCAAGAGCTCGTGGATTGACAATTGAGATTAGGCATAGCAATGTTCAACCTCCAAGATTCCTAAATTCAGTCACTGGATGAATCACTTCCGCTTTAATTTTTAAAATGAACACATTACCTGCTTTTATTTATTTATCATCTTCACATGTGTCAGTACTTTGCTTGTGTGCATGTTCATGCAGCATGTGCATTCAGTTTCCAAGAAGAGCACAAAAGGGTGACAGATCCCCTGGGACTGGAGATATTGGTGACTGTGAGCCACCATGTGGATGCTAGGGCTTGAACCCAGTTCCCCTGTGAGAGCAGCCCTCACACTTAGGTCCTGAGCCCCAGCCCCTCTTTAATTGCCTTTAACTTCAGAAGTTGAAGTCATTATCTTCCCACTCTTTACTTCTCTCAACTATTCTTTTACCTGTGTGATAATATTATGACTACCACCGACTATAATGTTCACAATAGCAAGCTTATTCACACATCTTAATATTTAAAATAGCAATCTTTTCTCAGTGAAACCTGCTTCCCAACTTCTAATTGTCACTGTTAGCTCCACAGCTCAGAGTTCATGTCAAACATCCATAAGAGATGTTTCTCTCTGTTCTCAGCTGGGCGGTGGTGGCGCACGCCTGTAATCCCAGCACTCTGGGAGGCAGAGGCAGGCAGATTTCTGAGTTCGAGGCCAGCCTGGTCTACAGAGTGAGCTCCAGGACAGCCAGGGCTATATAGAGAAACCCTGTCTCGGAAAAAGAAAAAAAAACACACACACAAAAAAACAAATCCAAAACAGAGAGAGAGAGAGAGAGAGAGAGAGAGAGAGAGAGAGAATCTGTTCTCTTCCAGGAAGCCAGCTTCAGGAAATGATAGCAAACGCAACAAAGTAAGCACACACCGTGCTTAACTGTATTCATTGTATGTAAAGAGAAAATGGAAGAATCTGGACTGTTCTACTCTCGGGGCAGTTAGATATTTACATAAAAGCATCAGATGCTGTGCAAGACACTGTTTGGGTGGATCCAAACCCATCCTCATGATGTTCATAATGACATGTAAAACCACTTATTGAAATTACATTTAAAGGCATAAGAGTATACAGATATGTGTATAAATATATAGACAAAGCACAACCACCACTTAAAACAAACCGAAAATTACAAAGGGAAAAAACAGAAGGGAAAATAATATACCAAATCACATTACAGGGGTTTTTGTCTTATCTCCTTTGTAAAATGTTTAAAACAACACATTTTAGATAAAACGAAATTAATCCACTGAACTATAAAGACAATACAGATAAACACTAGATCTAATTTACTGAAACAGTTGGCCCTCAGAATGTTTTCATGTATTTTTATTCCAAGTTTGTTATATTTTTAGGACACTTGCCTGCTCTGCTAAATCATGTTTCAGACAAATGTTTTGTTTTCAAGTGTAAAAAAGTAGATTATTTTATGTTATTTTTGTCTGATTGAATTAAAGGCCAACAAGAAAAATATACCAAATCTATACTGAACAAATTTTCATTTGTTAAAGCTGGGGGAAGGGTCTTGCTTCTGGCCACGGTGAGACAGAATGGTTGCGTTTAATTTAAAATGATTAATGAGATTTTGTCAGGCTCCTCGACACTACAGCCACTGCAGTTTGTCAGGGCAACAACCTGGGAAACTGGGACGCCACTCTGTCGCCCCAAGCTACTCTCCAGGCAAGAAATTAACTAAAGGGAAGTAGTGCCAGGTACGAGTCAACAGAGCTGCCTCTCTAGTATTGACACTTTAAAAGTCTACCTCAGAAATGTGTATGTTTGGGGACACAAACCTAAGATATTGTTTCCAGTCTCTTCTCAAGCAGTTAATCACTTATTAGAATGCTAAGGGGTTTTTGACAGTTTGCAAAGGAAAGTATTTGAAGAGAAAATTTTTCCTGCTGTCCTTCCTCCCCTCTAATGCATTTTAAAAATTAAAATAAACAAAGAATTGAGGCTCTCAGGTTACCTTCTGTTTCCTCTTTCTTTCTATTTGTTTAAGTGTCAAAGCAGTTGGACAGAAAAACCATTTTTCATCTTTTAAAGCACAGTTTTACAGATAAGCATGACCTGATATTTAGTTGTGATTTTAAGCTAATTTGTGAGAATAAATTTGACTTATTATACCACCTTTATTCATAAATTTATGAATAAACTGCATGATCAGACGACACTCAAGTACTGAAAGAATATGGCTTCTTATTTGGTAAAATCAAAGTAAAATTATTCATTGTATTGATACTATGAATGTGCTTTTATAAAATTATTATATTGTATTTAATGTAAACATGTGTACCAATATCAATTATAATGAATACCAGTTATCAGTACTCAGCTCAATATCAATACTGAGTCATAATAACATCATAAAAATTGTTATGTGCAGCAAGTATCAATACCAGTTAAATACCAATGTTTGATTTTATTTTTAAATCTACCCGATAGGGTTCACACCAAAGGGATTTCCTCCAACAAAGGCATCGTACAAAAAACCCTAACCTTGTGATAAATGTCTAACAGTTATTTCTGCAGAAATTTAACATAGTATACACTCACCACTTATTATTAAAACACACAGAATGAATGAGTACCTTGGTGCTTGACACGGCACACGTTTAGGTTGTGTGATCATTGCACGGAGAAGCGTCTGTCACAGAGGGATTTGTGGTGAGTATCCAGTGGTTTGGGCTTCCATGCCATGGCTGCAGGTTTTACTCAGACAACAGGAAAGAAAAATGAAGTGCTCGTGTGCTGTATTAAGCTAACGTCAGTCACCCATGGCATCGGCCTGCAGAGGAGTTTCTCCCAAAGTCATTTAAGGCTCTCCAGTAGTTAATTGCATTTCAGAGATGCTCAAAACTCATAAACCCACATAAAAATTTTAGTTTATACAGTTTAGAATTATCTGTTATTCATGAAAATAAACTGCAAATTCCAATTGCATTCACAAAGAGGTCACAATTACTCATTTTACTTCTTTAAGGAGATTTTTTTTTTCTTACCTGCAAAATTAAAACACCATACATTTCTCTTTTTCATTTAATTGATGTTGGAACAAGGAAAATGCCCACGTGTTTCTAGACTTTTCATCAACAAAGATTATGGCAGTATTCTGTAACAAGCTAGAGACACTTCTAGAATCTTGTGTGGAACCAAGATCTCACCGAGTTACATAAAACCCAGTGCCTTGTAACTGCTGTCCCAGGGGGAATTTATTACCATGATGGACTTGTGCTGACTCTGGGTCTGGTTCTCAGACTCAGAAAGCTGGGTTTGTCAACACATCTCAGGCACATGTATTTGTCATGACATTGATTTTAAACCCAGAACAAAAGTAAATGCCACACTGATCACCCACTGTGAGTAAATTCTGTCACTCTACTAGTCAGTATGTGAAACATTGCTGTTTAAGGAATCAGCACACAGGAACCTACCCAGATCAAATGCTTTATATCTTATGCCAGACACGATAGCCACATTTATTCTTAAAAAGAGGTAATTTTACACATACAAAGCTCGATAGATCAAACTCTTTCTCTTCTACTCAGTACCAGCATTTCCTTTTGTGTTTTCTCCCATAAGATGAACTTGTGTTTCATGGTAAGTAAAACAGTTCAGTATGAACATACTTAACTGTAGATTTCCCGAAAGCAGGAAGTTAAAGAGATTTCTGTGGCTGTTGTGTAAAAAGTTCATGGAGTAGAGAAACAATGAGATAAAGAAATAGAAATGGATGAAATATGACTGAAGCCAGAGGCTATGCAGTTGGAGACTAAGAAAAAAATTGAAGCAGACAAGCTAAACTGTTCTTAAAATTTCATGTTACCAACTTCACTGATATCACTTACATATTTCTAATTTTAACTGTCTTCTCCTTTCCTTACTCGTTTTTACCGTCCTATGATTCAGAATATATTTGGTATTTCACTAATGGTTCCAATCTAGCCAATCATTTAATATATAAGGCTCACATCTTTCTGATGCATTCCTTGGTTTTCTCACTTTTTAAAGAAAAATTGCATCTCTCACGTATTCATATAGTGAAGGTTACATAGCTCTTAGTACCTATAACAAGGCAATACATTGAAGACATTATTGTGCATTAACATTATTTAAATTCTCAAGCAGACGAAGGCAGCTGTGGGGCTGGAGAGATAAGCCAGAAGCTGAGCGCACACTTGTGCAGAGTCCCTAAGGGTGGGTCTCAGTGCCCACATCTGGTGATTCACAGTCACTATAACTCCAGCTGCTGAGCGACCCTCTTGTCTCAGATGGCAGCTGTAGTTGTATGGACAGATCCCTCCTGGACTTGCACACACCCAGCATTTAAAATGTTTAATATAAAACAAATGAAAAGAACTCCCGCTGAGAGGTGGTGGCGCACGCCTGTAATCCCAGCACTCGAGGCAGAGGCAGGCGGATTTCTGAGTTCGAGGCTAGCCTTATTTACAAAGTAAGTTCCAGGACAGCCAGGGCTACACAGAGAAACCCTGTCTCGAAAAATACCAAAAGCAAACAAACAAAAACAAAAACAAAAACCATTTTATGCCACGAAAGACTTTATAGGGTTCAGTAAAAACAGAGGAAGAAATGCACCTCCTTCTTTGTCAAAGGTTTTGAGTGTTGGCAGAGGAAGGCAAGCACATCTGGGCTTGGGTCTATCACAGTTCACACATTTACACAGAATACAGCAGTCCATAAAGGATGCTGTGGCTTTTGGAGGACCACGTGATGATTGTAGAGACCACAAGCTACCCTGGGACTTGCTGGTACCTTTGTGGCACTCAAGTATTTTGCCTACTTTACTGTGATGGTTTGAAGGACAATGGTCCCCATAGGCTCCCGGAGAGTAGGCTCTACTGGGAGGTGTGGCCTTGCTGGAGTAGGTGTGGCCTTGCTGGAGTAGGTGTGGCCTTGCTGGAGTAGGTGTGGCCTTGCTGGAGTAGGTGTGGCCTTGCTGGAGTAGCTGTGGCCTTGCTGGAGTAGCTGTGGATTCACCGTGTCACTGCAGGCAGGCCTTTAGGTCTCAGCTGCTCAAGCCACATCCAGCTCATGCAGTCACTTCCCGCGTCTGTCTCAGTTCCTTCTCCATCACCATGTCTGCCTGCATTCTGCCCTGCCTCCCATCGTGATGATGAAGGGCTGAACCTCTGACCTGTAAGCCGGCCCCAATTTAATGCTTTCCTTTATGAGACCGCCATGGTCATGGCGTGTCTTCACGGCAATAGAAACCCTAAGACAGTTGCTAACCTGAAGAATAACAGAAGAAAAATATGTTATTTTAATATTTCCTTTGTGGCAAAAAATGTGATTTTGACAGTTCTCAAATCAAAGCAAGGGAACAAAACTGTATTGGAGTCTTGGATAATACGTTGTAGCTAAAAGAGGGAGATGCGAGCTACAGCTTAGCTAAGAAATGACTGAAACAATTAAAGGGGGATGCTACTAAAAAAAGAGATTCAGTATTTTATTTTTGCACACAACTGGAGCTTGGTAAAACAAAATGTGTCAGTTCTGAACTGGTTTTATTCTTCCCAATTGCCAATCCAAAATATAAAACAGACATGAGATAAAATATATTCTAGGAAAATCGGTCCTGATTTATACTTGTATGCTTATAATTGTGTGCGTCAAATATAATACGAACCTTAGCAGTATCAAGAGAAGATGAAGAAGTAGCAAAGAATCCGAGAGAAACTTCTGAAGTAAATCGTCAGAGTGTATAGCTGGGGGGCCGGTGGGGGGATTGGGGTGGGTGGTGGGTGGGGAAAACTTATTCCCTGTGGGCTGAAGGTGCGGACATTAGAAGGTGAACAGGGATGGAGGCCCAGTTTTCTTGGTAGAGAAGAAAGCAATAATAATCGGGCAGAGGGAGCATTAGCGAGAAAGAGGACACGTTCGCTTTATAGTCCGTTAAAGTACAGAGAAGACAATTCCGTTTGGGTGATAGGCAGTTAGACGGTAAATCTTACTTCTCTGTCATTGTAACAAAACCCGTGACTAAAGCAATTCACAGAAAGAAAAAAGTATTTGGATTACAGTTCTGCGGGCAGAAGGCTGCACAGTAGCGGGGTGGAGACATTGCAGCAAGCGACAGGTGTAGTGGCAGAAACAGGAAGCTGGGAGCTCACAGACGGAACCGTAGAGAGCAAACTGGAGACATGGAAGCCTTTGTCCCTAAGCCTTCCCCCAGCAAAGCTGTACCATTTAACTCTACCAACAATGTCACTAACTGGGAACCGGTTGTTTCAATGCCTGGGACTGTGCGGGACTGCCCCGGCCCACGGGGGTTGTCGACAGGGGACCCTAGAAGAGAAGGGCAGAGAAACAGAGAGAGGAGACATGAAAAACGAGGCCAAAACACTGTTCAAGGCCCCCCAAAACTGTATTTTCTCAGGAAACTTATACAGGCAGGGGAAGAAGTAAGGCAAGTGGGATTTTCCACGTATCCTGGGCATTCTGCCAAGGTGAATCTCTGGCATCTGTAAGATGGTTTCTTCTTCTGGGAGGACACAGTGACCATTGACCACCCGATCTCTCCAAGGTCTGTAGCTGAGGAGAAGTCAAAACCTAAGCCTGTCTTTAAAATGAACTCTAAACATAAAGTAAGGTCAGTTTGGCTCCTGGCAGGGAACATTTCTCATTCAAACTTCCTCAAAAATCTAGTGTTCAGGTGGGAGATAAAACTTTGAGGAGTTTGTCCCAGGCCCGTAGGAGAAAACACTGAAATGAAGGACACAGATCAATATCATCACACGTATTTAGCACACGGCATGGCCTAAATAAGGTCTAATAAGGACTCGCTGAGTAAGCGAAGCTGATTTTGACTAGTGTTCTCAAAGCCAGCATTGTGAAGTATGTCTTTATGTACACGTCTTGACCAGGCTGCATTAATTTTGAAAAGGAAAGCATCAACTCAAGACCTCCCCACCCCCAACCAAGTTCTCAGATCAAGTTCTCAGCAAAAGGAGATTTATTTGTCCCAGAGGAACAGAGGGCAGGGTTAAGGGACAAAGACAGAAGTGGGTGGGATCAAGGGAGAATGAGAGAAAGGGAGGCAGGGGGAGTGCTTGTCCTTTAGTGGTACAAAGGGCTGACTCTGGATAGAGGAGACAGACATGGCACATAGGAAAATGGCCATTTATAAAGTTAAAATTGGAAACCATGTTCAGGGTGAGGTGTTTAATTTTAAACAAAACATGAATCAGCAGTAGAGGCTCCATCCATGAAGACACTGAGAGGTCTGCTGATAGGCAGAAGTTGGCCAACGTGACAAGAAGCAGCCGGAACACCTCAATGAAGAACAAAGCCCAAAGAAGAGGAACAAGGTGAACCAATGCCAGAGTGCGTCCACGGTGTCTTGGGTTATATTTACACTCTTTCCAAACATTGTATATCCTTCCTAGTGCCTGCTGCAACAAAATATCACAGGGCCTTTCACCAGGCACTTCCAGAAAACACCATGTGTCTGTTCTAAGACATCCTTTCACATGTCTTCTCTAGCAACACATCCTCTCAGAAGACAGTTTCCAGAAAAACATCACATGACACAACTGGGTCTCCAACCAAACCACTTCAGGGGTTTCCAAACAGCAGGAGCAGGGGCTGTCTATGACTCTGTTGCCTGTTTTGGGGACTCTTTCAAATACTGGGTTGTCCTGTCTAGCCTCAAAAGGAGAGGTGCCTAGTCTTAATGCAAGCTGACATGTCAAGGCTGGTTGACATCCATGGGAAGCCTCTCCTCTTCTGGAGGCCAGAGTGGATGAGGAAGGAAGGAGAGGAGGGAAGGGAAGCTGGGATCAGGATGTAAAGTAAATCAATAAATTAATTAATAAACAGCCAAGAATACTTGTTAATCAGTTAATAGACTCTAACCAATTTTATACTCAAACTACTCAGACCTAGTGAGCCCAAATTAAAATTATCCCAAATTAAATCCTACCCTAATGACTATGATGTGTACAAAAACCACTCCAAGCTCAGCCGAGATTGTGAAAATGCTTTAGAGTTGCATGTCATCTTATAAGATGTTTGCTTGCTCTTGATTTCTTTCCAAAGGTGCTGTCACCTAACACACTTATAGTCACAAAAGTAAAGAAACCAAACTGGCCTCCTGGAGGCTGAGGCAAGGCAATCAGGAGCTAGAGGCCAACCTGGGCTACAGAAAGAGACTGGGTTTAAAATTAACAGGTTCTATGAACATAGTAGAGCATGTATCCTTATTACATGCTGGGGAATCCTCTGGGTATATGCCCAGGAGTGGTATAGCAGGATTTTCTGGAAGTGAGGTGCCCAGTTTTCAGAGGAACCGCCAGACTGATTTCCAGAGTGGTTGTACCAATTTGCAACCCCACCAGCAGTGGAGGAGTGTTCCTCTTTCTCCACACCCTCTCCAACATCTGCTGTCTCCTGAATTTTTAATCTTAGCCATTCTGACTGGTGTAAGGTGAAATCTCAGGGTTGTTTTGATTTGCATTTCCCTAATGACTAATGACGTTGAGCATTTTTTAAGATGCTTCTCCGCCATCCGAAGTTCTTCAGGTGAGAATTCTTTGTTTAATTATAGCAGCCCTATTTATAATTGCCAGAAGCTGGAAAGAACCCAGGTATCCCTCAACAGAAGAGTGGATGCAAAAAATGTGGTATATCTACACAATGGAGTACTATTCAGCCATTAGAAACAATGAATTCATGAAATTCTTAGGCAAATGGATGGAGCTAGAGAACATCATACTAAGTGAGGTAACCCAGACTCAAAAGGTGAATCATGGTATGCACTCACTAATAAGTGGATATTAACCTAGAAAACTGGAATACCCAAAACATAATCCACACATCAAATGAGGTACAAGAAGAAAGGAGGAGTGGCCCCTTGTTCTGGAAAGACTCAGTGAAGCAGTATTCGGCAAAACCAGAACGGGGAAGTGGGAAGGGGTGGGTGGGAGGACAGGGGGAGAGAAGGGGGCTTGCGGGACTTTCGGGTAGTGGGGGGCTAGGAAAGGGGAAATCATTTGAAATGTAAATAAAAAATATATCAAATAAAAAAAAATTAACAGGTTCTGTTATCCACAGAACTCACTATCTAGACTATATTCTGTTCTTAGTAGAAATGAGATGCAGAATCTTTTCAGTATGGGCTTAACTCAGACCCGGACACCATCTAGCCACACCTCCACTGAGAATTTCTGCCGTTGACCTGTCACCTACATTTCTCCTCAACATCTCCTCCGTGTACAGAGCAGCCTGACATCTCTAGGTACCTAGCATTAGTAATTTGTCAAACAGACCCAGCTCAGTTTAAGACCACCCCAGTGAGCCTTAGCCTCTGCGACAGGCACCTGCCTTTTGACTGGGGGCACTCTGGGGTTTATCGTCTAAAGCAGGACACTTTTGAGAGTGTTAAAATGCGAAACCAGATGGTGCTTCAACGGAACAGGCATAAACTAAGGATGTATGGTTATGCGGCTTGCGACTGCAATACAATGTGATAAATGCAACAATAAACTTAAGCAGGCGGCAGTGTAGCCATGCTGGATGTAATGTGTGCAAGGTTCAAATTTTGTTTTCCATCATAAAACATTCCAAATTATATTCCAGTTGGAATCTATAATTAAAAAACAAAACCCAAAACAAAACATAAAAAACAACCCTGTGGTGGTGAGACCATCTATATCATGCCTTATACCTCAGCCTGGCTTGAGAAGGAAACTCAGTTTTTGGAAATGTGATTCATAAGTAGTTTCCTACAGAAAGAAATGTCATTACTGTGAGTTTCAGAAATATCATAGCTAATTGACAGTGATATTGAAATAAGAGTTGTAGCTAACTTGTACCTTATTCTTCATTGTGCTTATTCAGCTGAGAACGTTTCCTTCATGTTGTTAGCATTTACTAGATCTTCTCAGGAGGTAACTTATTTCTTTTTCCTTTTCTTTTTTTTTTTCAGTGAAAGACAAAACTTTTCTGAAGATGGAAACTATTATTTTCTACTAAGTAAATAAATGCATGTCTCAAAGTTACGGTTAAGATGGAAATTGTGATTTCCATCTTAACCCTATCTTGGTTGAAGGACCACCTTGAGAGTAAGAAATAAAACATATGTGAAATACTATGCTATGTTTAAAATGGCAAGTAGTACAGTATTGGTGGTTTTCTTTTGTTCATAAAACCAATTATTTGAGCTATATTTTCTTAGATACCACATTTCATGAGAGGGTTGTTTGGAAGGAGATTCTGCAAAAAGATAACTCAAATAATTACTTGATAAAACAATTATAGCTGGGTATGGAGAAGGACACCTGTAATTCTAGCACTAAAAAGGGTGAGTTGAGACAGGAGGACAGCAAATTTGAAGCATACTTGGGTTACTTAACAAGCTTCTAGAGAAGGAGGAAAGAAGAGAGGAGGAGAAAGAGAAGGGGGAGGAGGGAGCAGGGAGGGAAAAGGGGGGAGGGAGGAGGGAAGAGGGAGGAAGAAGGAGGGAGGAGGGAAGAGGGAGGAGGGAGGAAGAAGGAGGGAGGAGGGAAGAGGAAGGAGAGAGGCGGGAGGAAGGAAGAGGGAAGACAGAGGAGGGAGGAGGGAGGAGAGAGGAGGGAGGAGAGAGGAGGGAGGAGAGAGGAGGGAGGAGAGAGGAGGAAGGAGAGAGGAATGTAACCCAGGAACAGAATGCTTGTCCATGTGAGATTCTGGAGTCTCTGAGTTTGGTCTCCGACAAACTCCAAAGACAAAACCAAAAGATAAAATCCATTTATGCCTTTAGGAAAGGAGCGCAATCACCTGGATATAATATCTCCAAAGAGAGTTGTATTTCTCTTCTCTTTATTGCATGATAAAGAGGTCACATGTCCATTTTAGACTTAAAGAACTCTTCTCTAAAAACAAGGATGGGAACCTCACATGGTTAATGCAGAGGGAATCTCAGACTTTGCCTTTAAATGATTGCAAATATTTCTGCATCTTATGCAAACATCTTCAAAGTTGATGGGGTGTGTTTTTCTTTTTGTTTTGTTTTGCATTTTGTATCTTGTTTTGTTTTTGGCCTTTGTTTGTTTGTTTGTTTTAATCTCTATGATAGAGATAAGAATGAATTTCCAATTTTGTTTGGGAAAAATATCTCCGTTCTGTTTCAAAGAAGGAGTCTAATTGAATAAATCACTTTAATTCCCCAGTGTGAGGGCTTGGAGTCTGGCTGAATATGTGCATGCTTACGAGTGTGTTTCTCTCGGTGCCTGTGGTGCACGTGGATAGTACTCCAAAATGTTAGTTTGGACACTAACCCCCAGATTAACAGGCCAAAGTGTAATAGTTAAATATATTAATGTAAATTTGAATAAAATTGAGTCATGGCTTGGTTGGCTCTGTGTAAATTCAGATGTTCAGACCCCTGCTATGATCTGAACATCTGGAGTACAAAGGAAGAATAGAGATGAATTACTTAACATAAGCGCGGGGAGTTTGCAGGCGGGCTCGAATGGACACAGCTGGCTCTCTGCCTTCTGAACAGATGAGTGCAGGGGATGCTTTGTAAAATTGAGAACTCGATGGACTGTGGTGGTTAGACATTAACTATATTGCTCAAAAAGAGACACTCGCAACAAAATATGTTAGACAATTTTACAACAAGCGGCTCAAACCTTTGCACCAAATTTTGCTTTGCAGAATGCTATCAGTATCGTGAACTCTGCCACCTAGTGGCTAGGCCAAGAACTACAGGATTTTCTTCCCCCAGAGGATTTCTTTCGTTGGTGGAAAAGATTGCCCTAATCCTATTGGCAGTAGGACTTTTGTTTGTTTTGTACATTGGAGCTCCTAGAACAGAGCCTGGGCGTTAGCTGTCAGGAGAGCCACTGGAGTCACAGTAATGACAATTACTGTTGTCATGGACGATGTAATTGAAATTACTGTCTCAAACGTTAGGCTGATAAAATTTTGTTTCACAAAACAGAGGGTGTATCTAAATAGCTTCTAAAGTAAACTCTTATGTTAGAGATTAAGTGATATACAATATTAGGAATAGGAAAATCCTTATTTACATATTTAAATGTATATCCTTGGTGTACAGATAATATTGGTAATTTAAGCTTCCATTCCCAGGGTGCTGGGATTACAGGTATAAACACTACACAGGCCATTTTTTTAAAAGAACTACATGCAAATGAAATAGCATCCTATTTTTTATTCTTTTGAATATTACTTTGAATATAACTTTTTGTGCTTAAAAAGCCTACTTTGTGAATGACATTAAAAAAAAAAACAAAATGTATAGTCCGAGGTTTCAGGAACTGTGCTGAGGCAGGAGGATCATATGTTAGAGGCCAGCCTGAACTGCATAGGGAGTTCCAGAAAAGCCTGGCTATGTAGAGAAACTCTGTTTCAAAGCGAAGAATCAAAATAAGCTAAATAATCATTACACTTTTAAATAGGCCATTCTAACAATTTGCATTCTTGAAACTTTATCTCGAATATTATCTTTTAGAAAGAAATCATAAAATTATGCTTTAAAGTCTAAAAAGATATAGAATGAAAAATTACTGAGTGATCTAAAAGTTCTCTTAAAGGATCATTTCCATTTTGAAGTTAGCAAAGCATACATACCTACCTATGGCGTTTGGCAGTAGGATGTCAATCGCGCCCTGAAAAATCTTACTCTTCATGTTTTCAAGCCAATTTACAACTTGATTGATGGTGTCATATCATAGTAATATATTGTTTTTTTAAATATTATTTATTTATTATTATTTATATGAGTACACTGTAGCTGTCTTCAGACACACACCAGAAGAGTGCATCAGATCCCATTACAGATGGTTGTGAGCCACCATGTGGTTGCTGGGAATTGAACTCAGGACCTCTGGAACAGCAGTCAGTGCTCTTAACCGCTGAGCCATCTCTCCAGCCCAGTAATATATTGTTAAGATGCAAACCTCACTTTAATTAGCTAAAAAATGTGTTGCTTTTGTTGTTGTAGTTGTTGCTTGCACAAGTGCAGTACCTGTGGAGGCCAGAGGAGGGTGCTGCATTGGATGTCCTGGGACCTGGTGTTACAGGAGGTTGAGTCCTCAGACAAGGGTGCTGGGGACTGAACTGGGCGGGATCTCCTGTAAGAGAAGCAGTAAACACTGTTACTTACCACTGAGTCACCTCTCCAGCGCTTAAACGTGAAACTCATTTGTGCTGCGTAAAATGTAAACTCTCCACAGAGCTCATTGCTCTGAACAAATACAATTTCAAAAAAAAAAAAAATGAATCAGGAGGGCACAACTTGTTGGTGAGTCAATAGAAAATGTAACCATGTGTGTGGAGCCACAATACAGATGCCAGCAGGGCCAGGTGTGAAGACGTTGAAGAGGAGTTTAAACTTGACAAAAAAATTGCCTGGGGAGCGGGGAAGTAGAATGGGGGTGTGGCCTTGTGAAATCAACCATACTTGTCCAGTGTGGGTGAGACACTGATTAGGAGTAGAAGGACAGAGGGGGAAGGGGGAAGGGCAGGAGAGCAAGACAGCTAAGAGCTTGAATTTCTTCTGAATCTAAAGCTGATCTTAAGTTTCCAAGTCTCCAGCCTCAGCCTTCCAGGAACTAGGACTATATGCATTTACCAAAACTCTGGGCCTAAAATATATTGTTCGGAAAAAAAATGCAATTTTTGAAGATGGAAGCTACAGTTGATGGCATTTAAAGTCAATGTTTGCCACTATAAAAGAAAAGGAAGTTCATGTATCATTTCCATACATACTGTAATTACATGTATACATCTTTGTGATTGATATAGAATTAATATGCACATAACAAAGTCTCTCTCTCACTCTCTAACACACACACACACACACACACACACACACACACACACACACACACACAAACCAGTTTAGAATAACATTTCAATTATGCTTTAGCGTATGTGAGGTAATTTGTTTTCTCAACTGGATTCCCAGGTCAAGGTCTACAGCGTTTATTTGAACCAGTTACAGATCTCATTTTCATAACGGTCCTTGGAGGCCGCAGTCACACATGGTTATTTCAGCCTTCATGAAGGCAATACAGTGCAGAAGCCAGGGCTGTCATAGAAAACAGGACAGTGACAGTTTCAGCTCCTCTCACAGTGACAAGACTCTTTCAGGTAAGAGATTAAAATATTGCCTTCTTTCTATAAGGTTAGTGACCATTTTAATAAAATAAGAGGATTGTTCCTGGTACATTAGGAATGGGAAATGTATGTGTGTGTGTGTGTGTGTGTGTGTGTTAGGGGGGAATGTCTGTATTATCCCACTGCTGTTCAGAAAGACTAACTCTGGCACTAACTCTATAATCCCAAGGCTAATAGTTACTATAAAGGAACATACATTATATGAATAGTCTGACCAAGACTTTTCATGAACATTTCCACAAAAACCACAGTTCAGAAAGTCTTATCATCCTACCTCATCAATGTGCTGCAGATATTTGCCCCATCCTGGGGACTAAACACTCCAGTTACAGTGGCAATGGATGTCAAGGTAACACTAGCTAAGAATGTCAAAATTAGTTTGTGTGACTCATGGAAAAAAATGTTAAGAATCATCCAAATATTCACACATGAAAATTGTAAAAGTTAGCAAATGACAATCTAACAAATAAAATCTCTAAAGCTTCAGGAAGACTTTCAAACTGCTAATTCCTTTAGATCAAACACACACACACACACACACACACACACACACACCTCTTACTGTGGGCTGGCAGCTTTTAAAGAAAAATAAATAACTAAAGACTAATAAATAAATATAGCAAAAAATGTTACCATTTTGCAATAAGTAAAAAAAAAAACATTGCAAAAGGTACAATATGTGAACATGGAAGTTTCCTATGGCAAAATGTGAAATGCATTTATAATTTACCAGGAACATTCTGGTCACTTATTTTTCTTGTGACATTTATTGATTTCTGCAAATGTGATTTTTTTCCCCAACTAATCCACTTATGCTTGAGAATTACAAAGAAAACACTGGTAAGGACAAACTTATCTCTTCTTTCCTGGTTAGGTCACAGTGAGTCTCTCTTTATATTAGGAAAAAAGTGGATTCTGCTCATTTCTAAGATATAATTTCATTTTTATTGTTTTTTATGTATGCATCAAAACATACAAATTGTTTACAAATTAGAGAATGTTTAAAAACCAGACATTCTTTTGTTATCATTTGAAAAGGAAGTATTTTTTTTTCTGCAAAGTAAAATTGAATAGCCACGTATCACTGCTGTAGAAAAATGTAAAGTGACTAATTAGTAAATGTAATTTCTTAATTGTCACTGACATACTGAGGCTCGAGAGGCTTTTGCATATTGATATTTAAGTGGCATGCATCGTTACTTTCCTGGTTTTTCCTTGGAAATTAAGTGTTCTGGCACACGGCATAAGCCGTACCTGATCCCAGTATTTAAAACATAGGATCAGAAACTCTGAACAATAAGAATCATTCAAGCACATTTGGATTATTCTTGATGAATAAGGAAGGAAGGGGGCCCTTTAACTTTTGTTACACTGGCCTTTGAGGTATTTCCTCTTTAGCATCTCTGGTGACATTCCTAAGCGCTAAGTCTGGGGTGGGGGAGGGGCGGTGTGAAGTGTCTTTTACAACTCCCTCTCCGGGCCACTCTATCTTCCAGGTGAGGCTTGGAGTGATTTTAAAAGAGGGCTGCTTGCTGAAGCGTTGAAAACAGACCCCAAGATTCCTGAACCTTATCTCCGCCCTAAATGCCTCCCTCTAAGTCTTTATCTCAGACCTTCTACTGGCGGCTTGCTACTCTCTTGGGGTCTATTGGCTTTCCCCTGCATCTCGGAAACAGCATGTCTGTCTGCACTACGTTCAGGCTAGCAAATAGAGAACTAAGGGAGGAATATAGATGAAATGTAGTAAGCTTTTGTGACTTGCACTGAGGGCTGGGCATTCACCATTGACTCCGGAGGGGAGGGTGAGACTTTCCGCAAGCTATTTTAAATGTTTGCAGCGCAGTGTGTCTTAGCTTGCGGTTTTGTTTGTTTGTTTGGAGATAGCTAAAAGGTTAATTTTTAAAATGATGGATTGAGAAACATACCTGAAAGTACCGGAAAGCGTCAGACTAGCTTCCACCCACTCTATCAGAGGATTGGAGGCAGAAATATGCTGAAGTGGTGTTTTTACTTGCAGCCTTTGAGAACCGTGAGAAGAATGTGCCTTAGGATCTCGTGGCTATAAAAAAGCGTTTGCCTCTGAACCGAACTAGTCCTAGTCTTCACTGAGGACTCAGTTTGGCTTACAGATGCTGTGGATGACTATAGCCAGTCGTTGGGCTCTAAGGGACATTGAGTCTTAAAATAAATGATCAGGAATGATTCTTCCCCAAGGCAAATGGCCTTGGCTATTCCTGTTTAATACGAGGGTGGGTCAGCGGCTGTGATTTTTGCCCCAGCTACACCAAAGCTCTGTCCTGCCTCCTGAGCTGTGTTGGTGCTAGACCCCTGCAACTGCCCTTAGGAACCTGTGGGGCCTGGTGGACGCTCCCTGAGGCCCCGAGCTGCAGAATGTAGGATGGGGTAGATTGTTCTGGTCTGACAGTTCAGTGGAGCGCTGTTTACAACAGCCTGACAAACCAGGTGCACAGCCTATGTGTGTCACACGCACAAGTGCCATTGTCAGCGCTTGATAGTGGGTTCAGCGCTCCAAGTTCATCAGGTCCGCCCACCATAAGTCAGCTCGGCACAAAACTTCCCAGCCGGAATCTTTATCGCGAATATTTCCACAGACAGACTCACATCTGCGCTTTTAACAGACAAGCAAAGAACGGGAGGGCGGGGCGGGGCTGAAATAACCTACTATGTCTGCTAGTGATGATTTAAATATTGTCCTTCAATCAAAGAATGGTGGAGCTTATTAGCAGACACAGTTAGGTGCCCTATACACCTAGAGGTGCCTTCTCTAGGTTAAAGTGACTTGCCCGAGGTTACACAAGTTCTGTCTAATGCCAAATATCTCTTAGTTATCTCTGACTCCCTAGTCCACTCCACGGTCCTGCCTCGAAAATGCAATCTGTCTTGAAGACATCAAGACCTGAACCCGCCAGAAAGGATTCACTATTTACTGTCAGTGTCATTTATTAATACAATTTCAATATAATCAATTCCAGTCTTGGCTCTGAGAATGTCTGTGGTACAAGTTGGGATAAGAGGGACTTCCGAGGGCACTGATACTGCGCGCGCCCGCCCAGTGGGCGCTGGGATGAGAGGTGGAGTGTGGGGTGGGTCTTGCGCCCAGGCTGAATCCCTGGGAAGCATTTTGTGTTTAGGATTAGCTGCACTAAAAGGGCTCCGGGAGCTTTTAGGAAATGTTCAGGCCACCATTTGACTTTCACCTTCCCTGAAGCTACTGGCAAAGGGACCTGCCTTTGTCCAACAATCTTTCCCTCGAAGAAGTCAGAGTTGGGTGTCCCATGATTATTTTTTTGTTTCATTATACCAAACAAAACCCCACGCCTCTTCACATTTGAACCAGTGCGAATTCCAGTCATTTCGTTTTCTTATAGTCCCTGTACTTGTGTAAATGTGCATGTGTGTGAACATGTATGCATGTATGTGCGTGTGCATGTGTGTTTGGATCTAGAACAATGTCGTAGCCTTCAGATAATTTATTTTAGCAAGGCTGTACCTTGGAAGTTGCCCCCACTCCAACATTCTAACCTCTTTCATTATCTCCGTTTTTTCCTCCCTTTCCCCCCTCCCCTCCTCTTCCCCCCTCCTCTTCTCCTTCCCTTCCCTTTCTGAGCAGAAAAGAGAGAAACCTCAACCTTCAACTGTCAACTATTTTCCAAACATCAGCTAACGTTCCCCAGGACTGGCAGCACCGTGACCTTTCTGTTTTCAGATGTGTTTTTCAACGTGTAATGGTTTGTTTGTTATGTCTCTCCGTGAGGGATGAAGAAAGGTGGGGGCTGGGCTTATGAACCCCACACCGAGGGAGGGAGGCTGCTTTTTGTCCCCTCTTTGGAATACCCAAAGCAGTTTTGCTTTTGTTTTCAAGAAGGTTGTTGGTACCAATATTGGTACCCGAACCGAATTTAGGGATCGAATGATTGTTTAAATATTAACATCTCCCCAAGTGTGATTATTATAAATAGATGTATATGTTGTTGTTGTTGTTTTTTTTTTTTTTTTTCATCTGTGGTACAGGGGGACTTTCTGGGGATATGTCAACTTCTTTATTCCTGGTTCCCTTCATCCTGAATAGTTCTGTGTGTATTATTATGTTCCTTTTATCACCCTCTCACCTATGAAGCAGTCCCCTTATGGAGTGTTCTGTTTAATAAATTTTAAAATTTGAGGAAGAAGCACTCTCGATTATGGATTTTATAAAACTAGCCTCCCTAAAGATTTAAAAGCAATATATTACTTTTCCACTAATAAAATTACCAATAATTTCTAAGAGGTTCTGAAATTGATTGAAAGTTTGCCCAGTAGGTTGTTTATAAACCAATATAAATACGTCTTCTCGGTTTCTGGCATACTAAGTAAAATGTTAAAAATGTAAAGAGTTTAAATCTTGTTCCAAGAAAAAAAATGAGTAACAAAAAGTTATTTGTTAATGTATATATTTATGTACTTATATACATACATATATATCTTTTATACCTTAAAAAGTATTTAATTGTTCGAGATTAACTCCTCTTAAAAACTTTCTATTCTGAATGAAAACTTTAAAAAGTCACTCTCCACAGTATGTCTGCCATCAGAGAGATGTTGGTTTTAAACTTCTTTTCCTCCATAAAATCTTATTAGGCTGCTTTCATGGTTGCTAAGGATTTCGCCAAGAACCTGAAGACTAAATTGCCCTCCTCATTTAATCCACAGCTTTTATTGCACGAGCCTCGCTAATGGCCCCATCGTGGCCCTTCAGTCTTTTGTCCATTCTCTCCTCTATCTCTTTCCAACTCAGCCCAAGGTTGTCTGCCCCCATCCCATGCAGCTTAGAGAAACCGTGACTCCCAGCCTAGGAAATCAAATCATTTCCCCTTCTCTGCCTCTCCCTCTCTAATGGACACTTTATCACTGGGGAACAATCCCTAAGTCCGCGCGGCCCCCATGGATGCTTCCTCGCTCCTTCCTTTTACAGCCCTTCCGCGGTTTTATGATCCGTTGCTGTGGTTGGAATGTTTATAGATAATAAACAACTAATCCATTTCTTGCCTAATGAATTGCCCCACCCGCGTACTCTTTTAAAGCTCTAACTAGCTTCAGGCTCAAGCTGAGCCACAGGCAGGGGGTGGAGTGTCGAGCTACCCCGGTTTACGGCCGTTTTAAAAATCAAAGCTTGGAGCCCTGCCTCTCTTCCCTGGTCCCAGGTACCTCTTTCTCCCGTGATCGCCACCACCACCCCCATCCTCATTGGCTCTGCCTCACCTGGCTCTTCCCGTCCCGGGCACTCTGAATTTTCAAAATGTTGCTGGAGGAGGGTAAGTGAAGGGGCGGTTCTTTGAACTTGTTTGAGCTGCCCAGTGATACTGACACCCCTTTTAGATCCCAGCACTCTGGAGGTGACCTGCTGGAGATAGACGCAGCAGGATTTTCTAGTTCGGTCCAAGCAGCTGCCACAGAACTCATCCCTGGGAGGTTAGAACTCAGAAAGAGGCTCTGGACTCTTTGCTGGAGCGAGTTTTGCTGTGGCGCCAAGGCTGCACAAGAGGGGCTTTAGGCCAGGAAGTAGGCGAGGTGGGGATTACACCTCTGTCTGAAATAAAGAGGAATTCCCCAGATACCCAGGAAAACGCAGAGGATCTGCCAAACAACACTGTAAGAACAGAAGAATCCCAAGCCTTGGAGACGTGCTTTTATGTACCCCGTGACAGTGGCGCACGGTCCTGTCAGTAGCAGAGCCTGAGCGTGTGATGACAGTGACTGGGACTTGCCAAGGGGCTTTGGGAACCCAACACCAGAGTCTCCCACGGTGGTGCGCAGTGGGGAGTCTCCTGTCAAGTCTGTGGCCTGTCAGAAAACTTCAATGTTCTACCCTGGGGCTTCCTTAGCGCCTGGGGTGCTGATTGGAACTGGAGAGAAAGCTGCAAAGTCTAAGACAAACAGCCTTCCTACTGCAGACCTCCCAAGCCCACCCAACAGTGGTGGTCTCTCCTTAGACAGTAGCTTGAAAGTTCTGCAGATTTTCCTTTATAGGCTTAATATTGGGAAGAAAGTTTTGCCCCACACAAATCCAACTGAATCCGAAGTCTCAGGATCTCTTTTCTCCGAAACCTGAAAAAGACTCATTTAGAAGCAAGCGCTCTGCGATTTTGAACCCCCAACCCACACAGGTCTCTGCTTTTCTTCATTATGAGGTGTAGCTAAAAACGTCAGGACACTTTATTCTTATCGGTGGACAGGTTCCCTCAAACCTGGGGGTAAAGAGCATCTTACATTTGTTCCCTTCTTTCTTTCTCTTTCCCAATGCGTAGTGAGATTCTGACATCCTATCATTCCATTTACTAATCTTGATTTAGTGCTTCCTGTTTGAGGCACTGGGGACACAACTGTTGAAACACACACACACACACACACACACACACACACATGTGCGCGCGTCCTTTAGCTGCTGGTTTAGGTACGTGGATCAGGTTTACATCAGGATCCATTGGGGTTGGCACTCAAAGGATGTGACTTTTAAAAGCGTTCCTTAGACACATCCCTGGCTGAAGCGTTTCTCTCCCCACCGAAGAGCTTTATGCTTGCTGCTTAAATTACTCCACCCCACCCCCAACACACAAACACACAAGCTTTTCCATAAAGTAACCAGTCTGCTTAATAACAGGACAACGATACCCTTTAGCCCACTTCTTTCTCAGAGCCCACGTCAGTAAGCAGGATCTGGCGGTCCAGAGAAGGGTGCTTCACACCTCTTTCAAAGGGTGGTGCTCATCAATCAAGGGTTCTCTGACTTAACATGTTTAAATTAGAGTCCTCTAAGGAATCTGTATTCTTTTGAATCCTCCTTGTCACCAAGCAGACCTCAAGACTGGGGCTTGGGGGAGGAGCTTATTACATCTGTCCTTCCTGAAGGAGTGAATTTTCCTTCTCTAAGCCTGGAGTCCAGACTCTTCCTACCTGAGATTCTTCCTCCCACTCTGATGTGGGGACGTGGGATCTGCCTAGGTGAGGACCAGAGCATCTTGAGTAATGGCCAGTACCTCCTGGTGTTCTCCAGGACTTAGTAGACTTTTGTTGAAAGGGTTTTTGCTCTGTCAACTGGAAGTCTCTTCACAGAGGCAGTGTGCGAGTGTATGTGGTGGGGAGTCAGGGAAGGGGCTTTCTAGGACTTTCTTCCTGCTTCCTTTTCTCCTGCTGAGCACAGCGATTCAGACTTAATATCCATCTCCTGATAAAGAAGAGAATTAACAGTTTTCCATTAGCAATAATAGTTGTGCCTCAGATAAGCCTCATTGGCTACGGTAGCACCACTGAGCAAAGCTAGAAGAGAGTTAAAAAAAGAAAAATCCATAAAGGATAATCACATAAAAGCAAAAATAACCCACCATTAGCTGCTTGATTATTTGTTGATTTGAACCTCCCTCATCAGAAATAAAAATGCATAAGAACACAAACCGTGAAATGCTCTTCACATAGCTAATGTGTTTGTTCTTGATACAGAGAGAGAAGAAAATAAATCCTGTTTGCTAATGAGAGGAAGAAGGTAAGTTGGATAAATACAACTTTAGTTCACAGAAGACACAAACAATATGCACCAAAAGGCTGCCAGGTCCTTCTCTACCTTGCAGAACTGGAAACTCAGAGTGAGTGAGTGAGTGGTTAGGACTTTCCCAGGGCCTCTGCTGGCTTCCCACTGCTGAAACTGTATGGTGGCCAGAGCCCCAGGCAGCAGGGAACTGAGCTCATTTTATTTGATCATTAAAGGAACTGGGAGAACTCAGCAAGGCATCAACCCCTGCTTGCCTCCCAGGAAGTGCTGATCACTTTGAAAGGTCTGTGCACTTCAGACTGGATTCTTCTGACTGTGGTGAACACATAAGAGGTCTCTTACTTGCAGAAGGTGCAACTTGCCCCCTGTCTTGACTTTGCCCCACTTAGAACACATGTAGTGATCCAGGGCCTTGCAGAACTGTGGCTGCATCCTGCTCACTTCCCAGAAAGTTGGTGACTACTGAAAAGAAGGAGCTGGAGCTACGTTCTCAGCCACTGTGGCATCTCCATCGATCAATCTGGTCTGGCCCTGGTCTGAGGGTCGGCTGGGATGGCAGACTGCAGAAACCGGAAACTGCACATCAAAGCACTTGGTCAACTGTAAAGGATTCCATGGAAATGCTGTCCTGCTGACCATTTCGAGCACAAGGACTTGAAATCCTAAGAGGATGCTGGGCAGAGTGTTCTAGATTTTCACCTCTTTGACTCCTTTCCATTCCCAACTCAAGCTGACTTTTGCGGGAGCTGTAGTTACATAGCTGTTTTCTCTTTCCTGCCTATAAGTTAAGCTGCCAGCAAATTAACACTTTCTTAAAAATTATATATTGTAAAAAATCAAAGTGGAAAATCAAGGAGAAATAACCAAGAGTATTATCAGTATAAATGACCTCATGAGACATTTTATTTTCTTTTAAAAGATTTTCTTCTTGCGTATATGAATGTTTGCATGGATGTATATGTGAGTACCGTGTCCAGTGGCTGAGAAAACAAGAAAACAGATCTGCTAGAGTTAAATCTGAGTTAACAAACACAAAATCACCGTGTGACAGCAGAGGCAGACCATTCCCTCCAGAACAGGCGTAAGGATGTGGAACAACTTGGATGTAAGGAGTCAGTAATAACTGAGTCTTGATTCTCACTTTAAGATAATGAAAAAGGTGACCCCACAGGCTTACTCTTCAATAAAAAGTTATGGGAGGGGCTGGAGAGATGGTTCAGAGGTTAAGAGCACTCACTGCTCTTCCAGAGGTCCTGAGTTCAATTCCCAGCAACCACATGGTGGCTCACAACCATCTGTAATGGGATCCAGTGCCCTCTTCTGGTGTGTCTAAGGAAAGCAACAGTGTACTCACATAAATAAATAAATAAATAAATGAATAAATAAATAATCTTTAAAAAGGAAGAAAAATAAAGAACAAAATAAAAATAAAAATTCGGGGGCTGGAGAGATGGCTCAGTGGTTAAGAGCACCGACTGCTCTTCCAAAGGTCCTGAGTTCCAATCCCAGCAGCCACATGGTGGCTCACAACCATCTGTAACAAGATCTGATACCCTCTTCTGGAATGTCTGAAAACAGCTACAGTGTACTTACATATAATAAATAAATAATTCTTAAAAAAATAAAAATTCACAAGAAGTGAGCTATTCTGGTCATATCTTACTGTGGGGAAGAATGTGTGTACAGAATTATGACATCATACCTTACTTATGATGATGTCACATCGGGCACCCTCCAGTAACTTTCCACGTAAGAATATCATGCAGATGTGAGAGTTTTCCTGGCTGAGCCTAGAGAGGAGAGAAAGTGCCGAATGAAAGAGGCCAGTCTAGATGAATAAAATATAGCTGGTATTATAGGCACTGGTAACAAGATACAAGGGGAAATCCCATTTTAATTGCTGTCATGATAGAAGAATAGAAGATTCACATAGAAACAAAAGACCTGTGTTGCTCAAGAAGTAGGAATGCTGCTGACTAGCAGTAGGGGTGAACAAAGAGAGTGCCTCCAAAACCTGTTCCAACCTATCCCCTCCCCTTAATAACTATCTTTCTTCCACTCTCCTAGCCCACAAGAGTCTGTATTTCCTATAGCTGCTCTTCCTGCCTCTTCTTTTGCCTCTTTCCCTCCCATACCTCTGTGACCCAGAACACCTTAGAGTTTCCTGAGGTGAGAACCCAGGGATCATGTTTCCTCTCTATTGTTGTCATTCGCTGTCAGATCGACCTAAGCTTTCTCAAGACCCAACTGGGTCCCAAGAGCAAGCAGATGTTATTTATTCCCACAGAGAAACTACTAGGTGATTTAATGTGCTCTCTGGTTCAACCTTCTATAGCTGCCCTAAAATGGATGTTTTGTGTATTGTTTAAACATAGGACTAGAAGCTAACATTTTAAGCAATTTCACTGCAAGGTGAGCTATTTTGGAAGCAGGCATCAAGACACATTAAATAATGGCACTGCTTTATCTATCTGTGTGCTGAATTGACTCTACCCCTCACCACAAGTGAATTCTCTTATTCTCTAAAAGGGTACTGTAATGTCCCCACCCTCCCAATGTCCTAACATAGTCTTGCTGCATTTCTCAAGCTGGCCTCAGACTTGAGACCCTTCTACCTTAGCACTTGAAAATGGGACCAATAGCTGTCCATTGCCCCCATCTCCTCTCCTAGGGTCCTAAAATTCCTATTTTATACAAAATAACTATATCAAATATTCACCTTACTGAAGATATTGGAAACAACTCGTTGGAGGAATAGACTGCATAATGGGAAGCATCTTTAAGAACCATTGACGAAAACAACGTGTATAAGATGCAGAGACGGAATGGATGTCATCCGTGGTTCATAAGTATAGTTATAAACAATGATTCCCAAGAAAAGCTCACTTTTATGTGCTCCTTAAACTAAGGTCTGGCTGTGTCACCATCTGTGCTGAGGAATGTACACGAGGAAAATCACAGTGAGAGGTCTGGGAAGAGAGCCACAGGGGCAGAATGCTGTGGAAGTTGTGGGGATATTTTCCCCCTGTTATCCCCGTTTGGAGCAGGTCAGGCTGCAGCGATAGCAGCTGCAGAAACAATTGGAGGACCTTATTCATAAAATCAAAGGCAGCCTGCCAGATGGCCACCAAGCAAAGGAACTGAGGCTGGAGAGGATTAGCAAAAGCTGGTGCAGTGGGGAACAAACCCTCTGAGAATAAACATCTTTGTACTTCTGCTGAATTGTAAAAATCAGAGGGAAAACAGTCTTAAAGGTTTGTTAAGGAGGAAGGTTTTTCTGCAGAGAATAAGTTCTCTCTTTTTTTTTTCCTCGCTGATGAAAATACCCTAAAAACCATTTTCTCAGTTGAAAATTTGGTCTGTTCAAGTTGCTCTGTTGCTTTTCTTGTCTCTTTTTATAATCTCTATGTGATTCAGAAATAATAGGTAAAGGAGAGGATCTCTGCTTCTTTATTTACCTGTAGTTACTAACATGTGTTTAACAACTACTCTTTCACTCTGAGTGGCTGATATACTTAGAAATGAGCTGCTCTTACAAGGAAAGCATTACTATTTGGAAATATACACGTCCTGGCTACCTATCATGCCAATCAATACAAAGTGCTGCCAACCTGTGTGACCAAAGTCTAGACATGTATGTCCCTGGAATAAACATGCTTAGCTGTGAGATAATACTTAATGCTTTGTTGGGAAGTATTCAAACCATTGTGACAATATATACCTAATGTATAAAAACTGAAAATGACAGATAAGCTAATCAAATCAAAGTTATTAATTCATCTGTAATTCACATGCACATAAATGTGGTGTCTGAAAATATGTACTTTATATGAATATTTTGCCTGCATACATGTATTCACATGCACCTCATGCCGCCTAGTTCCTTAGGAATCCAGAAGAGGGCGCTAGATTCCCTGGAAATGGAGTTGCAGAAGATTGTGAGCCACCATGCGGCTGCTGAGAATTAAAACTTGGTCCAATATAAGACCAGAAAGTGCTCTTAACTGCTGGCATAGCTCTCCAGCCCTACAGGACAGGATTTTATAATGCCAAATTGTATACTTCTGAGCGTCTCTGAGTGAAAGGCCCACAGAATAAAGAACAAACTTTTGAAAGTCATTTCTGCGTATGTTTATTGAGAAGAAAACTGTCATCAAGAAAAATAGCATGAGCTCGAACTTCACTGTAAACTGAAATTCTGCTTTAATGAGCTACTAAAATTCTTAACCCAAAATATTAGTATTTTCCAAAATTCTAAGAAAAAAATTTCAAGTTTCTAAAGGTAATCTAAAATGATGTTTTAAAAAGTAGTTTACTTCAAATGTTTAGTTTCTAAGAAAAAATTAGGCCTTTGTAAAAATTAGGCCTTAAATCTTGGGCATTGGGAAGGCTGTCAGGTTAGTTTGGTGAATTCATAGCAGTGATTTCAACAGTCAAAGTCTTATTAATAGATTCTGAGGGATTCTGGCTTACCTAGCTGGATTGTCCATTAACCAAACAAACAGCTTGGCACTGAACATTGATGTATTATACACTATTTTAAATTAGAATTACTAAACACATTGTTCAATCACAAGCGAAATGTACTTTCTTCCAAGGCTTAACTGTTTAATATTATTTTTATACGAAAAAAATTATCCTGGGTTCTTTTTATTTCATAGTTTGATCCATACATTTAAAATAATCATAGGACTGGAAGACATTTACTGAGCAGTGACAAGGTGGGTGGGCTGTCATGTCATTTGTAGCATGTCTAAATGAAACGGAGATGCACATAATTATGAGAAAAATTTCAATGCAAACATACTTTTGGAGAACGTGGACTGCTTCAGGAGCGGGTGATTTCTAAAACGAACGAGGATCATCCATTACAAATAAGTGACTTTGTTAATCTTTATATCAGCATATGTATCAGAAGCAAAGGAAACCTAGTAATACACACTTGGATCTGGAACAGATTAAAGTATCAGGGAAGAACAATGCACATCTGCATATGTGGTTTGTCAGGCCTTAATTTCCCTTTAACGGTCATACACAGGAAGTGTTTGGAAACCCTGCAGTGTGTGTGTTTTATCCTTCTTGCTTGAGGATGAAGGTAGTGGAGATTCTGTCACCACACTCAGCAGTTTGTTCCAAACTTGAAACACTTGTATATGCCATCCACAAACGTTTGTGTGACATTCTATAAAAGATACAAGGCATACTGATTTTGTAAATGAGAAATGGTAAGTAAATAAAATGTTAAATGGCCATAGAGGAGAGAAATGTTTGGTACAAAATCCTGAGCAAACTAGAAAAACCCTAGTTGTTATTTGTTTCTAATGGAGTATCTTCACAAAGATATAGAGAACAGCGATGGCACGGGCTGTTTCTAGCAAGCCGCCTGGTTGGTTGACTGGATTGGGAAAGAGACCAGTGTTGTAATACACTTTTTTTATTCCTTCAGTTTTAGCATGAGAATGTCTTATAAAACTATCTAAAACTAATAAAAAGAAAAAGGTTAATTAAATACCTGTTCATATTTCAAAATAATGGTTCAAATAGATGCCAAGATACCTTGGAGTCATGGAGTTTGTGGGTTTTAATGAATAAATAAATGAAAACCTGGCTTGAATATTAAATTATGGATACTATTCAGACAGACTACATTAGGGAGCAGGCTAGGTGGGGCCATGGATATTAAAGCTAAGAAAGGAGAACATGCTTTTGGTATTAGTAAGTAAGAAGCCTGGCTCCAGGTCATTTAGGAGGGGTGCTTAGAGACACTGGGATGCAGTCTGTGGAATGGCTTGAATGCCAAGGTAAGACTTTAGACTTTAAACAATACAAATGGTATATTTTGCTCAGGATCTTTGAACAGCCAAGAGTGTTCTCCTGATACTGCCCAGTCAGATTGGAATCATAGATTTTCAGAGTCTAGTACAATATTCTGGACAAAAATGCTGTGGTGAAGGTGGAGGGTTAGTTTGTAAAGGTTAGAAGAGTAAGACTTAGGCAAAGAGATTAAAAATTGAGGGTACCGAGTGTGCTGAGGGTCCCCTGAGAGAGGGGTCATCATCAGCACTGGGTCTTCAGTTTGGGGTAACACTGGGTTTTTCTGAATAGCTCATTCTGGCTATAACGCAGCACCCCCACATCTCCACCCCCATGCCAGACTATAACTTCATATTCTTAAATATCTGAGAATATGCAGTTGATTTTAAAAAGAACTACTAAGATTTGATAATACTGTGTGAGTCATAATTTTTCGGTCCACAACATATGTTAGGATCTGTAGTAGGTCCTGGGATATAGCCTGGAATAAACCAGAGTTCATGTCTCCTTTTTATTTGTGTGGTTTCTTATAAAGATAGATGAAACAAGGTGACAGGTAATGCACAGATTACATGCATAGAAGGAGAACAGTGAACACTCAGGAAATGTGTAGAAATGAGAGCGGGAAAACCCACACCCAAGTGGAATAAAGCAGTAGTGACACACGAGGCAATTCTTTCCTCCAAACTAGACTAGCGTGTCTTCTTAAGGCATATTACAAGGGGCCCATTGCAAGGACAAGAGCAGGTAATTGAAAAAAAAAAACTGGCCCCAGGAAGCAAGAAAAGATGGAATTAATCACAGGAGTAAAGATTTACTTCTTGAGAAAGAGACACCAAATTTTTGAGGCAAGCAGGAAGATGGAAAACTACAGCATAGAGGTGACAGTTTGTCCCACATAGAAGGAGAAAACTGAGAACGTGAGAATCCGGATTCTCTACCTGCAGAGTGCTAGTGAGGCTTGGGGAGGATATTGGTACTGACATCCTTCTGGGTCAAGGTTGAAGACTGCATCATCAGCCCTCATGTGCTCCAAGGCTGTGTGGTGTGACAAACACAGTATTGATACAACAGCACCTGGCATAGTGGACTAATTTTCAGAATGCCAAGAAAAACCATCACTGCCAATATGAAAATGCTTACAAAACACGACTGGAATAGAAACCCTTCAAATCAGTTGTAGGGAGGGTGTTTTCTCTTTTATGCCATATGATAATAGGATACTTTATTTGCTAATGTATGTAATTCACAATTGCTGAAAATAATGATAATCCAAAGGAAATTAATTAATGCCAGAGAGAGAGAGAGAGAAAGAGAAAGAGAGAGAGGAGTGGGGGAAGGAGATTTTTTCACCTGCTTTAGGAATTTCTTTAAAATCTTGTGAAAATGTTATCAACCTTCAGGGTCCCCTACTTCCTGTAAAGAGGACATATTTAGGAAATAACACCTTCCAGCTAGAAATCACCCTATAATCTGCTGCCCCTCCTGTTTTGGAAGGGTTAAGAACTCAAGACAGAGGAAATTGGGAGTTGAGAAAAGGATCAAATCCACGGGGGGGTCTGTTTCCCCTCACCATTTCCAAATTAAAAGCAACACAAAAGGGAAAATGTCTTGGTGACAGACAAGATGGCTGCATCTGTGGCTCAGTGCTTTTGAGCGCTCCGGGGAAGGCATAATAGAAAGGTTAGGTGAGTGGGCAGGTCTCCCTGAATTTCTGCTGCCTTGGAGCCCCAGGCACAAATGCACGTTCTCAGGAGCAGAAGGAGGCAAATGAAGAAGTTCATTTTTCAGCCGGCTTGTGGGATGAAGGGTACAAATCCCATGCCGCTCAGACGATCATCAAGATTTATACTAGTGCATTTAACACATTCGGTAGTTTTGAAAGTGCAAATCAGACTCCGGTGTCTAGAAAAGAGACAATGGCTGCCGAGAGACTTCACTGTGTAAATCAAACCGTTCACTAGAGACCCTAGTTGATGGTGTGGGACTGTTATGATTCGTCTTGGGTGGTTCGATCTGAAATGGCCAGAAATTGTGTTGTTGCATACCCCTCAGAAACATCTCTTTATCGGTTAATTGTGAATACATCTCATTTTATTGAATAAGATCATCTATTGTTTTATATAATGTGGAAAGTTGCAGTTAAGTGCAAAGAGAGATTTCAGTTAAAAAAAAATCTATCTACTGTTATTGCTACATTTTACACAGCATCAGAAGTCAGCCTGTCTTCATTATTATTATTTTTTAATTAAATTGGTCTATTAGATAACCTAAGCCTTTAAAGCCATATATCCTATTTTAATTTAAAAAAATTTCTGGTTGTGATCACTGAATAGAATTAAACTCCCATGTAAAATATGGGAAGAAAGGAGGTAAGACAAGGTCGTGTAGTGTTACCTGATAAAAGGAGACAGTAATATTTAAAATGAGGTAAGTGTTGCACCGATTTATGATGCATTTTATCTGCAGGAGAAACCATAGTTTATCGGAGTGTCATTCAGCTTGAATCGTCAGCTGTATATCTTTGACTTTTGAATGTACTGTTGAAAGGAAAAGGCTTTGAGAGATGTGAGCTAGGAGACAGATCAAAAGCTTAAAGCAATTTTGCTTTGCTAGTTCAAATAGATTTTTATTGAAACATATTTTGTTGTCATGCATGGATAAATATCATGTAGTTATCAGTCAAGAGGGGGTGTGGCTTCCAGATTAGCTGGGTATTGTTATCTGAAAGGTAAGCATTCAAATTTTCTTGCCAATTTTATGATCTCAGATTTTCTTTGCAGGTTTTTTTTTGTTTTGTTTTGCTTTTGTTTTTTAAACTTCTAGTTTTGCAGTAGAGATTCTTTGTCATAGGCCAGATTCAGTGTAGACGATTCTAAATTAGGTAATAAGATTAAGGACCATAAACCTTATAATAGGAAGAACTAATTAGCATCTTAAGAAGCTAATGATAGTTTTGATATCCTATATAAGCTCATATACATATAGATATATACACATATGTATGTATGTGTGTATATATAAATATATTCTATGCCATTAACTTTTGTCTTTAAATTTATTTTTCTGCCACTAGATTTACATTTCTTTGGTGCTTTCATTCAGGAGCCCTGCAACTAGTTATTAACCATGGTTGTGCACACATGGTGACATCTTCCAGTATTTTTTGATTAAAACTCCTTCTACTTTAACAATAATTTGTTAATTTGTGCTGCAACTATTTTCTCTAGCTTCATATTTTCTCACCCGTGTTAGTATCTCCTTGTCAAGTACTCCTAGAATACTGGAATGCATTAAAACCACAGATTCCAAATCAGCCAGGGAAGTTTATAATTTCTGGTATTTAATTTTACAATAGCTGATTTTCTTAATAGAACTGAAAAAAAAACCTGGCACAGCAAACAGTTGCTATGGATGAGGACAAAAACTAACTGTAGTACCACAAACATGCTGAAAATTGATCCTTAAAAGGTTTAAATTATTGAATCAAGAAAAGACAGGTGAGACAGAAACGATAGTCTACACTTTGTGGTTTCTTCGTCATAGTTTTTTAAGAGCTACAGTTAATAAAGTCATCAGAGTTAATTGGATTTTCTCTGATCGCAGTCTTAAGAACAAGAGTCTGAGATGTTCTCTTGTTCTTGTCATCTTCGGTAACCTGAGTAGAGAGAATGAATTTAAGTTTTAAGAACAAAAATAATCAGGGCTTGTGCAGTAAGTGGCCAGAGGCATCTCTTATAGGCATGGATGCGGTAAAGTACAAACTCTTCATTGCTAGTTTTCACCATTCCGTAAAGTGGAAGAACTCGGATAATTCAAAGGATTTTATATGTGATAAAGCAGCCTCATGTTTTGAGTTGATGTAGCGATTTATAGAAGAAGCGTCATGTCTCATACGGCCCTAGTATTATTTTAAGAACATCGGCCGGAAGGAGTCCGGTTCCTTGTCCATGTTACCCAGCTTTATTAGGATGGTTACAAAGGGACTGAGTTCATAACTCACATCCTTTCGTAAAACAGCAACTGTAAGCCAGCAAACATATCACAGATGTGCGGCTGTGTGTCTCTCTGCCTTGCTGAGGCCTTAGATAAACTTTTAAAGTTTTGTTTAAGAAAATCATTAGTTAAGGGCCATTTCACATTAACACACATTCTTTCTTTTGTATTTCATTTTAAAGCTCAAATACTGTATTTTCATTAGGTCTATCAGAAAAAAAATATTATATCCCTTTCTGCATTTAATTTATCCACTCCCCACTAAAGTCACATATACTGCAGCTTATGGTAATAAAGTGACTCTAGCCATTTTAATCATATTTTATACTTTGATATCACAAAAAACAAAACAAAGCAAAACAAAAAACAAAAAACCAAAATCCTCTCTTCTCTTTGGCAAGGTGTCTAATTGAAAAGAGGTTTAAAGACTAAAAAGCATTTCTTTGTTTTGGGTAAAGCATCAAGCCTCAGGATTTCTTACATATGAGCAAAGAATTCTTATAATTCATGGAAGTATCCAGTGCATGCATTTATTATTAACATATTATTTTATATATAATAAAAACAATGATAAAGACAGTGTAGATGGAAAGCCAAATACTAGATACTGGGCTTTGTAAATAAAAATCCATTTATTAAGAGTAAATTTACTTATTCATAATATTCTAAAACTATTGCTTAGGTGACAGATGTTACATTAAGTACTTTGTATTTTAAACTTACTCAATGTTAACAACTGTTTTGATTTTCAGTTTTATGGAAGGAACTGAATGTAGAACATAAGAGTCACTCGTTTCAATAATGACTGACACTGTTTGTAGAATTAGTATCAATTTAGAACAAAAATAATATCTTAGAATGATTCAAACAGTTCTAAGAAAAACCCATTTTGGGAAAATCTTTGAGTCAAAGAAAGAAAGAACACAGAAGGAGAGAGAGGGAGGGAGGGAGAGAGAGAGAGAGAGAGAGAGAGAGAGAGAGAGAGAGAGAGAGAGAGAGAGAGAGAGAGAGAGACCTATACTGTTTTCCGGGTTGAGAAAGCAATCTGCTTCTAGGTAAAACTTTTCTGTTAATTAAAGTGGTTACATTATCTTCTGTTTGTGTGTCAGAAACTATATAGTATCAGCAATAATATAGTGCTGTATTTTATTAGGTGTATCAATATTTTAATCAGATTACATATTCTTAGCATGGTAATATTTTATACATACTGTATTTTGGACTGTTAATGGATTATGTTCTAAAACATATACCATTTTGACTTGAGACAATCCACCTTTACTGTACTTTGGTCTGCTTCCCAGCGGTTTCCTTTTGATCTCCTTACTCTCTTTTCCTGAAGAAGAAACTTTACATCACTCTGTTTACAGGCTTTTCTTTTCATATTTTTTAAAGGTGTTCTTAGTACATTTTTCATAGAGGTCACACAGTGTTCACTTACAGTGTGTATTGGGAGGTCCTGGGTGAAGAAAGAATCTAAGTTTTTCTTTATTAGTACCTTTTGGTTAAGTTTTCTGGAGATTTTATAAGTCAATTCAAGAGGATAATGTTTCTTTTTAAATTGTAAATTGCAAATGAGGAGGTTTAGGATATTAGATGTACTTTGGGGTAACTAAATTTTAAAAGAGTACAATAATATTATAAAATTTAACCTAACTGACAAATCTTTAAGGACTATTAAAAGTATCGTTTGTACTGAATTAGCTAAGAAAACATATTATATCACTATTCATACTACAATAACGTTTCCTCTGAATACTTCTTTCAAATGATTAACATTATTTGTGGGACTTAGTAATAATTTCAAACAAAATGAGCTTGTTAGATTTGACTAATCCTAAAAACATTTCGTGAAATGTTTGAGTTTCAATCACAAAATAACTCAGAAATAAACATTTCAGTTGTCATATTTAAAGAAAAATAAAATTAGCAAAAATACTAACATCTTTATACACACACAAACACATACCCCTCTATCCATTCATGCACCCATCTTACATTGATGAAAATCTATTACATCATGACTTATGACTGTCCCATGAAACTAACTTTATCATTTACATTTTATTATAATAGCACTACAGTTAAGAAAATATCAAAATAAAATGATATTTACCCTTTCAATAATACTCTAAAACATAATAACCAAATGTGATTTCAATTAAATTATTAACTTACTAATTAGTACATGATTTTAAAATTAAACTTCAAGTTTAATGCCATAACAGGAAAATTTACCCAAAGTTATCCAATTGATTCATTACTGTAGGACTTACTTTTCTTTTTCTAGAAGCCAAAGAACATCATATTGCTTGTGTTATTTTATTTTTCATGTGAATTTTTCTAATCACTAGACATGATTGTTTTACAAAGGATAGGATTTTATGCATTGAGATAAGTTATTACAAAAACGACACCTGTCAGCTTTCAGTTTGTTATACAGGGAGGCAACTGCAAAGAGGCATTATCATCTTTATTCCGATACTCGTTCTTTTTCATCATTGGACATGATGCCTTCCTCCACCCCCACCCTGTTACATTGCTACAGTTCCATCAGCAGATAGGACGGTGAAAATCTGCACTGGCTTTCCCTGTGACTTGATGAATAGCAAGCAAGCTGAGTGGAAATGCTGAACTCCTCCGTGATTAAAAAGCAAACCTTTAATGTAGTTTTTGTTTACCATGTCCTAAGTGCAGTGTTGGAAGTTATTGCCAAGGAGTCATCGGGACAGGCATGGGTTCGGTAATGTCAGCCAGCCAATGCTTTGAAAATTATTCAGTTCCTCTAGCCTTATGACTGAAATAATATCCAGTGGCTCCAGCCCCAAGCCTGGTTAATGCATCTGTCCAGAACACATAATTACCCGGTCATAACATTCCCCCGGCCACCAGCCAACAAACCAATCAGCATTTCTTTCCAATTCACCAGAATTTTTGCTGTGTCAAACTGTTTGATCTCTAGGTAGTAAAAAAATGCAAAAAATGGAAGGACACTGCACTGGAAGGTTTTAATTGAGAAGAGTTTCTCATGGAAATTAAATTTGAAGAGAAACATGTTTTTGTTGTCATGACTGAAGTTGAAATTTTAATTTGGCGTCCTCTGCATATTGTGTAGTTAGTTTGTTTTAACGCCACCAGCTCACATGTAAGTCATTTTAGTGAGGAAATATTCTAAGAAAAAAAATAATGGCGAATAAATGTCCAGTTATGATTTATTTCCAAAATATTAACAAATACAGGGAAACATTATCCTTTCAGCTAACACAAATATACTGTGCATGCATGCATCAGTATACATGTGTGTATATTATATTTCTTCTATCACTCTCTGAGGGCAATTACAAGAATGTTTACATATGCATACATATGAGTGTGTATAGAGTTCCCTTTTACACAAGTTTATTACATTTGAATAATTGGTAATCTGATCTTTTAAAGTGTTCTAGATTAAATTACCTTATTTTGTCTTCTGTCTACAAACTCACGTAAAGTATTTTAAATGGATTTTAGGAATTATTTTTTATGATGTGACATTTCACTGAATATGTAAAGTTTGAGATGGTTGGAAAGAAGCAATACGTAGATGTAGGTCACCAGAGGAAATGAAAAAGAGCATCCTAGACAGAAGAAAGAGCATGGAAGAAGTGTTAGTGAGAAATAAAATGGTGTATCAGGGAAAGCTGCTCCCGTTGGAGTGTAAAGGGCTCTCGGAGAATAATGTAAGGCGAAGCTAACATGAGGGTATGTATCAAGTTATGAATGCCCTTGATATGCAAAATACAAATGTGGATACTAGACCTGAACATCTAGGAATACTTCAGGTTGTTGAGTTATGGTCACATGGAAATGTTTTCTTGTTTATATATTTTTCAACTTCATTTCATCGACTGTTAAGTGTAGATTACAACGCATTTCTTGGCACATGTCTGATAGAAGCAGAAAGATGTATAGAATTGATTTGTTCCTACAGACAGTTAGCAACATTTACACAGCATCACTTACTTGTCTCCTACAGACATAGAACTACAAGCAAATGAGGCCTGGAATAAAGAACAAAAGATGACATAACAGAATCAGTTTTAACTGGCTACTTAATATTCAGGAGCGCGAAGCATGGCTTGCAGAGGTACGTCACTGGGCATGGGCGTCTAAGGGTTATGGGCCAACTCTGCTTCCTCTTTAAACTCTGATTTTTGTCTGGCACTCTGATGTGACCTTATACTTCCTCCCCATCCTCCATGCCTTTGCCACGTATTATTAAACTGTGAGTTAGAATGAATCCTTTCCAGAAGTTGTTTTTTCCTGAGATTTGGTCACAGTAACAGAGACATGAAAAACCACATGGGTGTACCAATGTACCTAGATATTTTCGACCATTTTCTTTCGATACTGTATCATGCACATTTTTTTCTATTGGTGTTCACATTCTCAGTTTATGGCCTGGTCTTCATGTCCCATTTCATCATGGTGATAGTGGATGCACACCTTATTTTACAGACCTTTCTTCTTCCCTCCTTCCTTCCTTCCTTCCTTCCTTTCTTTCTTCCTTCCTTCCTTCCTTCCTTCCTTCCTTCCTTCCTTCCTTCCTTCCTTCCTTCCTTCTTTCCTTTTTTTTGAGACATGACATCATGGAGCCCAAGATGATGAAGCCTGCTAGGCGGTCATTATTGCTCATGAACTCCTGATCCTCCTGCCTCCACTCTTTCATGATGAGAAACAGGCCGGCATCCCCACATCCAGTAGAGCATCTTGAATTCTTTACTAAGACACTAGGTAAACAGCACACATAAACTTCTCATTTTTAGAGACTGAATTTTTTAAAAAAATTATTTTATGTGTATGAGTATTTACTTGCATGTATACATGTGGCAGCACACGTGCGTTTGGTGCCTCTGAGGTCAGAAGAGGGTGCTAGATGCTCAGGAAGTGGTGTTACAGGAGGCTATGAGTTATCTCCATGAGTGCTGAGACATGGGTCCCCTTCAATACCAGTAAGAGGCCTTAATTACTGAGCCATTTCTCAGTTCTCAGTACATGGATATTTATAATATTGAAGGCATCTTGAGCTTCCACTAATGCTAGGGCAGTTAAAGAGAGTGATTTTGTGGAGTAAATACAGCGTACAGAAGACACATGTATCATTATAATCGTATCTGTATGTCTAAGAATATGTAAAGAAAGGAATCTAGCTTGAAAAGAAAACATCTTGAAGATTGATGTAACACTCTAAGGAGTCATATTCAGCTGGGCATGGAGGCATGGGCATGGGCCTTTAATCCCAGTGCCCTGCAGGCAAAAACCTCTGAGTTTGACGTCAGTCTGGTCTATAAAGTGAGTTCCAGGATAGCCAGGGCTACATAGATAAACACTGTCTAAAAAAACCAAACCAAACCAAACAAAACAAAACCAAAAACAAAAAAAATCCAAAAATTAAAAACAAGAAAAATCATTAATTCATATTAAAAAGAAGGCATAGTATTAGTGAGTTAGTTTTACCTTTGAATTAATATACTTTCTATGGTGATTTCTGAGAATTTTCACCAAATACAGAACTTTTCATTCCACTTTTTAAGAAAACTTCATAGCTATAGTATGAAAGCCATCTCTCTCTCTCTCTCTCTCTAATCTCTCTCTCTATTCCTGTAGAGACAATATCTTTCTCAAATTAGTAAAAAGAATATGAAATTCAAAATTAATTGTATTGATTTTATTTAATATTAAATATTAAGATTATTTCAAAAGATAATAAAAACTTTAACTTTATATTCATTTAAAACTTAATGTTTCTAAACCCAGTAAGTATTTGATCTTTTTAGCAAGAGCCCACTTGGCCATATTGATGAGCAGCAACCATATTGAAAAATAGGACTCTAACGTGAGAATAGCTGAACTCATAATTCATTGGTGTGCTAAGAAACTTGTAGAGGCCTGTATTTTAATAGTTGGATAGAAATCTTAAAGACAACCATTCTCCAGAGAAGTTTTTTAAAAAAGATTTATTTATTGTTATATATAAGCACACTGTAGCTGTCTTCAGACACACCAGAAATGGGCATCAGATCTCATTCTGGATGGTTGTGAGTCACCATATGGTTGCTGGGATTTGAACTCCAGACCTTTGGGAGAGCAGTTGGTACTCTTAACCACTGAGTCATCTCACCAGCCCTCAGAGAAGGTTTTTAATAGTTATTAAATTCATGTAGAACGTTTGAGTCAGGGTGTCACAACATGACCTAGGTAAGCTTTGAACTTGCTTCTTCTGCCTCTAAAGTTCTAGCATTTCTGGTGTGCACCACCATGTTGGACTTGTTTAGAATGTAAATAAAATTTGCTTCACTTTTATTTTATGGAATCTTTGAGTTTTCCTCATTAATATATTTTTGTTGGCCTAAAATGTAAATATTTAAAAATATGTTCAAAGTCTTTTACTTGCAGATTCTTAAATTCTAAAGTAATGCTTAGAAGATTGTAAGAAGATTGTAGGGCATGGCTTACTTACAGAAATACTCAGTTTACCATAGTTCCATCAGAAATAGATGATGACCCATTTAGAATCCATTTTATAGCAAATGAACTCCAAGAATATTTCTTAACATATTTTTTATGTATGATTGCTTTCTTATTTAGGGGTGTATTTGTTCAATAGAACATCCTTTGATTTTTTTCCTTTAAAGTTATTATGTGCTATTTTTATTGGTGTGTAAATGTTTTTCCTGCATGAGTATCTGTGCAATGCATGTGTGTAGTACCCATGGAGGCCAGAAGAGGGCATTTGGATTACCTGGAACTGGAACTACAGCCGGCTATGAGAGCTGGCCAATTCCCTAGAAACAGAGTTCCAGGCACAAACATATGTGCTAATAACACATTCTAAGCGGTGTAATCGAGTAATGCAGTCCCAGGGGGAAAGCAGCGGAGAGGAAAGGCAGGGGGCTCTATCACTAGACTGCCGAGAACTTATGATAAGCTCATGATGCATTTTCACAGGATCACTTCCGTGCATATTTGCAAAGCTACCTAGTCTCTGTTCTGGTATTTTCAGGATTAGAGGAAGAGAACAGAACTCATTACTCAAGTATTCAAAGCTGGCTTTAGGGACCTTAAGACTTAAGGAGTGTATATGCAACTGCCCTAGTAATCCCCTTGCCTACAAGAAAGGGAACACTTCCTGCTATAACACTTCCATGCCAGAGGGGCACGGACCTGAAGGTGGACAAGTTCTTCCTCCGCCTCTCTCTCTCTCTCTCTCTCTCTCTCTCTCTCTCTCTCTCTCTCTCTCTCTCTCTCCCCTCTCTCTCTCTCTCTCACACACACACACACAAACACGAGAGAGAGAGAGAGAGAGAGAGAGAGAGAGAGAGAGAGACAGAGAGAGAGAGAGACAGAGAGAGAGAGAGAGAGAGAGAGAGAGAGAGAGAGAGAACGAGAGAACGACACTCAGGTTTTAGGGAATTCCTAGATTAATCAAACTACCTCTCACCCCCTTTTAATTTTGCTGTGCATGGGGCATAACCAGATTTCGGTGAACACTCTTGGCATTCCACAGAGACGTTCTGTGGAGCATCTTTACTTCAGCTTTGAAACCCCAATGTATCATCTGACAAGTGAACGAACGAACCGAGAAATAATTAACCAAGCAAAAACATTCAGCTCGACCACGCCATTACAGCACAGTAGCAGCGTATGACCTACGACAAAAGAGCCTCATTAAGTATTGTTTTCCAACACGCTGCTAAAACATAGCTCAAGCAGAATACTATTTGGACAAAGGGATCTATCGCTTCTGTGCAAGTTAGTGCTTGACATCTATTTTACCAAGATGCCACGGTCTCTAGATATAAAGCAGAGCTGCTTTTGAGCATATCGCATTACTGAAAAATAACTTCTTTATCTTAAAGAAAGTGTAAAACAATTTTAAAAACATTTCAGATGTATTTTAATTAAGATGAATTGGAAGAGAGGTGAAAACATGATGCTTTTTAAAAGATAATGTACTCAGCCTACAGAATTCTGCTTTAGCCTATTACACAAGCTTCAAGCAAAAGTGTATAAATGGCTATTCCAAAGAAGGAAATTTGATCATAAGATGGGCGAATAAAATATTAACTTTAGGAATGAGGGAAATGAAGGGAGCTGGGAAGCCAGATATTTTGGAGCAATTCTCTGTAACAGGGAAACTAGCCAAAGACCGAAACATACCCGTGTTAAGGCAAGTGGAGCTAAAGTCATAATGGAAGATCCTGGTTCAGGATCCTGGACTCTGAAAGAGCCGCAAGAGGGCTGTGAGCACTTTCTAAGTGTGGATGCACAGGAAGTGAAAGGGTCCTTAACTCTGGACAGGGTGAGAGTGAACAGCGCCTCCCCACCTTGCCAACAACCCCAGGGAAAATCTCCCTGCAAACTGAAACATCACCTAGACTTCTTTTCAGCCCTGGGGACTGAACCCAGGGCCTCCTGTGTGCAGGACAGGACCACTATCACAGAGCTGTAGCCCTGTTTTATTCGTGTGCGTGTGCGTGCGTGCATGCGTGTGTGTGTGTGCGTGCGTGCGTGCGTGTGTGTGTGCGCGCGTGCGCGCGCGCTCATGCATCCGCGCACATGTGAGCATTCCATGAGACACTTGTGGTGATCAGAGGACCTGTCGTGGGAGACTGTTCTCTCCTTTACCATGTGGGTCCCAGGTATCAGTCTCAGGCCATCAGTCTTGGTGACAAGGACTTTTTCCCAGTGCTCCATCTCACTCCTTTCTCTACACCTTCTTCTACTTTTAAATTTATTTATTTTTTAAATTTATTTTTATTTTCTAAATTTATTCTTCTCTCATATATTACATCCATCCCTGACCACAGTTTCTCCTCCATCTCTCCGCTCCCTCTCCTCCATCTCCCGGCTCCTGCTTTTATTTGTCATCCAGCTAAGTCTCCTATGCAGGCCTCTTTAATCCTGTGATCCCTTTGTGGCTGATACTATATGCCTGGAAAATAGTAATAGTCTTGAGCATATGGATTACTTCAGAAACAAAAAGATGTCTCCCCCAGGTGAGAACATCAGACAGGCTCAGAGTCTAAGCAAAAACAACAACAACAGAGGCGTGCACTTGGGAGCTGTAATGAGGAGGCGGGGCTCATAGGGGCTGGGGAAGATTAGGGAGAACAGGGAGAGACTTACAGTAACCAGAATGGATACATGTGTGTAAATAAGCATTCGGATTCCCCGAGCTTAGAGGTCATGTCATAAAGTCCTTTCCTGTACCATGCGGCCTTCTCATCTTTACATCTTCCCCAACTTCCCCCACCCCCTTAATATGTTCATCTCTGGTACTGGTTCCTTCCTGTTTGGTCAGGGTGAAGTGAAGTCATGTTGGCAGGACAACAGTGGTTGAATTTTCTCATTCCTGGTGACATTTTTGTATAATGCTGGGAATTCAACCCAGTGCTTAAACATGCTAGATTTATATTCTGCTCTTGAGTTCTGTCCCTAACTCCTGTTGATACTTCTTTCCATTAATTAATTAATTAATTAATTAATAATTCACTGTACATCAACTGCAGCCCTCGCTTCCCCTTTCCTCCCAGTGCTACCCTCTTAATTATTACTTACTCCCTGCTAGAGCCTCCTTCTCAGCCTCTGTTCTTTTGTCACTGAATTCCTCATAAGGATTCCTGTTCTAGAGGCGGCCTTGGCTTCCCCTTGCTGTCTTCCTATCTCACTTCCTCACTCACTGTAGAAATTCTCCTGAGTTATCAGTGATTATTATTTATGAAATTCATACATTTCGTCTACGGTTCTTCTCATCTTAAACTGTTTCTAAATTTGGGTCAACTTCTGCCTGACACTGACAGAAAATATTTTATTTACCTCGTTGGATATCTTTGAGTGTCTTTCCCTGTCTTATGATGTTTATAGTGTCTCTTCACTGAGGCAGCACTTGAAATCTAGACAATTATTAATTCATCAAATAAATACTTATGTGCTGTTCTTTGTGCTGTGTGTTTGGACTACGTTTTCTAGTAGAATGTTCATGATTCCTAACCTGCGAAAGCTTTCATTCTAGTGAGATAAGTTGAACATGAAAATGATTTTTGTACCGTGTGTTAAAAGCAAATGACGAGAAGCATCAACAGCATGAGGATCATCCTGAGTTGGAGGAATGTGTAGAGGCAGAAGCAAGTAGCAGGCAATGACAATGCCAAGAATAACCCTCTTGGGAGTACCCATTGGGAAGAGGGTCTACCCAGGACCTGTCTATTAAAAATTGCTATATTTGGGGGAGGGGGAAATAATGCACTTTAAATTCTGCAAACAGTGCTACTATCCTAGTGATTTCCAAATACTGCTTGCCTTCAAGAAGTCAGACCTATTCAGGTCTTCACATTATTCATCGAGGAGTCCCAGCCTGTGCCAGGACTGTGAAGGGGATGCAAAAACACAAAATGAATTGTTGAATGAACGAGATGTGCTGTGATTTGTCACTGCCATTTAGAACCACCCGGAATTTGCTGATACGGGGGATTAATGAGGGTAGCTATAGAGCCCAAACTAGAGAGGGAGTCACAGAAAGGCTCCTGGCAAAGCAACTACTTCCTTCCAGCTTAGTAAGCATAATGCAATCAAAAACGCTCTGTCCTAAAACCTTAGCCAAAACATCATAAATTTATTCTGAAAATATGTTTATTACACTTATTTATATATTTTGTGTGCAAGGACATGGGCATGCTATACTACATGTGACAATTAGGGGAAAGTTGTAGGGCTCACTCTTTCCTTCCCCTGGGTGGATCCTGGGTACGCCACTCAGACTGTCAGGCTTGGTTGCAAGCCTTTTAAAACACTGAACCATTTGGCTGGTCCCAAGATGCCACAATTAAAAAAAAAATCCACCTCCATTTGATACTATCAGTCTTTTCATTAGAGTAGGAGACTTATTTAATATAAACAAAGCTATGAGTACCATATTATAAACCCTAAGCAAAGTGTTTGCAAGTTTTCGTCCACTCAGCACGGCTACCTCAGGCGTTCAACACACACTCAAAGAAATCAGTCTTTCTGTCCAACACTGATGTGTGTCAAGGTTCTGCCTCTAGGTCAAATACATCTACAACTGCTTGGTTTGGCTTCTCCAGGCCAGAGTGACATCTAGGATAATTTGTACACAGGTGGCTGTGGGCTCTGTTTCAACTGAGAAATTCCCTGTGTAATCTGAGAGAAACTCCACGCTGCTTTATAAGCAGTGTGGGAGTATGACTCACCTAAAGAAAAATACTTTTAAATATTCTAAAAGTTATATTTCAGCTGCATATTGAGTTGGGTTTTTGTTTTATTTTGCTTTGAGTAGGGTATATTTCTTCATCACAGATAACTGACTGACTGATCCTTACTTTTTCATCTTTGTATAGTCAATCATCCAGAAAAAGGAAAAGAAATGAAACGAAAAAGAAAAAAGAAAAGAAGAAAAAGAAGAAAAAAAGAAAAGAAAAAGAAAAAGCAGGCAAATTCTGAATTTCTGAATTATAGCAACAACAACAAAAAAATCACCATCAAAATTTTAATAAGAGATTAGCATTGCTGGGAGACTTTGTAAGCTTGTGTTCACTGTTATTTCTAATCCACCTTTTTTTCTCACCAAGGGAGATGCACACTTCACTATCAGCTGGAAACCAGTTTCCACTCTGAGCTTGTGAGGAGTTTGGAGCATCTATGCCTCCCCCTTTTGTGTGTTCAATCCCACACCGCGGGGATTCCTTGCTTAACAGCATTTCCTTGCCTCCTCCTTGGATTCCTGACATATACGAGACCTCTCATTCTCTAAAGCAAACACTGAACTGTAAAACCCATCTTTTCCATAGAACCTCACAAATCTTTCTTTGGGGGAGATTTTCACTTTTTCTTACTGTCTGAAAGTCAAGAGAATCTGTAACACGCTGCATCTTCCAATGGTCTAGTTCCTTCCAGTGACTTCTGGAAATCATTATCTTTGTACTTCAGAGATGAAAGCTGGGTTAACTGTGTGAGAGACCAAGCAGATGTGGCAGAACACATTATGTTGCACACTGTCTCATGTCACAGCCATAGAGCTGAGGAAGAGCTTGTCTGGGACAGCGCCATTTACAAATGCTGGAAAACAGTTGTTTAGAGGAAGGAAATTAGCATCCCTGTGATTACACGGCTCCTCGTGAAATCCAACAGACAAGCATCCAAATGATACAAATCTATTTTTAATGCATTTAGTGGAAGTTTGAATGCAATGTGAAGCAGAGTATAAAACAGACCGTGTTTAGAAAATTCCCAGGTCGATATCCTTAGTCAGTTAAAAGAACCTGGACTATTTTAATGAAGAATATTCTGTAATGATAGTGTGCACATTTACCTCACATCAAATTAGTTTTTATTGTTATTCTTTTCTTTTCTTTTCTTCTCTTCTCTTCTCTTTTCCTTTTTTTGTGACAGGCTCTTAGTGTGAGTCTGTGGTGTCATTACTCCAGTTTTTAGAATGCTGGATCAGTGTTTCCTGGTACACTTGCCTGATGAAATAATGTTAATTTTCCGTTCCTTCAATAAGATTTTAAAAATTACTTGATGAATTCTGTAAGTCAGAATAGCAATAGTACTTTGTTCAAATAATTTCATTTCTAATATGAGTGTGTTATGTTTTTTAAAATATTTTCATAGCAGGAAAGAGAGCCAAATATTCTTCTCATAATCTATGATATATCCTGGTTCATAAATCACCATACTATGGCTAAAACAAATTCCTATTTTTTTTAAGGATTCACACATATGTGTGTGTGTGTATATATATATATATTCCATTTTCTCCCTGAGATTAAGTAATCCAGTCTGTCCTTGAACTCAAGATACATTTGCCTCAGCTGTCTGAGTGGTTGGAATTTTTGTATAATGCTACACCTAGCTTATAAAATTATTGACTTTAGGATGACCAGTCTTGCATGATTTAGGAACTTGGCTGTTACTTCTGGAGGGAATCAGAAATTAAATAAGATGGCTGATCTGGAATCTTGGAAAATGTTTATATTAGTTCAGAAGTTTGATGAAGAGGTGATTAACTTTCATTTTGATAGGGGATCTGTTGTAGGAGGAGACTTATGGGGGGGTCATAGGAAGGACTGTGTTACTTTTTGGTTGCTCTGATAAAAAAAAACATGACTAACACCAATTTAAGGAAGAATTTATTTTACCTTAGCATTCTGGACTGCTAACAGTTCATGGCGGTAGGTTGTATACATGCAGCAAGCAGCAGGCATCTGGCAGGAGCAAGAAGCTGAGAGCTTACATCTGGGAGCACAAACACGAAGGAAAGCACAAAGCAGAAACTGAATGAGAACTTAGCATCTTAACGTCCATCCTGAGTCATATACTTCCTCCAGCAAGGCCACACTCCCCAAACGTCCCCAAACAGGACAACCTGGTGAACAAATATTCAAGTTCCAGAGACTATGGTGGCATTTCTCACTCAAACTACCACTTTCTGCCCTTCAGCAAGGCTGAATATAAGATTTTTGTCTTCACAAAATAGAGTGGAGGAGGGAAAGAAGGAAAGAGAGAGGGAGGGAAAATGGGGGAAGGGAAGATGCAGATGTGTCAGAGGTTTGTGTCTGTAAAATAAGGGACAGCCTAAATATTGCTTCCAAATTCCATGCACATAATACATGTTCATATTTATAAAAACGCTGCTTTCATGCAGTGTCTTTTGCTATTGCTATTTCCTTTGTATTCTTCAATTGTTTTTGGACAACCCCGACATGTAGTAAGTGATACGGTGATCCATAGTCTTTGGATAAGACTGAGCCCGAAGAACCTTTGTATGCCAGGATTCAGAGTCCTGGGAAGAGTCCCACTCTGCTTTGCTTGGTTCCATGCTAGCCATCCTGGATGCTTTACTGAGCACAACAAAACCTGGAACACAAAAAATTATGTAGACAGTCTTCAGGAAGAGCAACTAGCACATGTTCCTCTCTTCGGTTTATGCAAAATATCTCTGCATATTAGAGCTCCACTCTGTTTTTCTCTTATGATGCTCACTCGAGTTTCATTGGCACTTAAATTTGTGTCAATACATATTTCTTCCCTGCATAAAGCAGAGAGATAATTGCCAATGCCATTTAATGACTGAATAAAAACAAAACCCTTTGCTACTACTGTCGACAGTTAAAAGAAGCCCAATAGGGGGCTGGTGAGATAGCTTAGCGATTAAGAGCATGACTGCTCTTCCTAAGGTTCTGAGTTCAAATCCTAGCAACCACATGGTGGCTTGCAACCATCTGTAACAAAATCTGACACCCTCATCTGGTGTGTCTGAAGACAGCTACAGTGTATTTACATATAATAATAAATAAATCTTTAAAAAAAAAAGGAAACCCAATAATCTCTACCAAAACCAATAGTTTGGGGACTGTTGTTTGGATAGCAGTTTGGGAAGTATTGAATCGTAACATTAACTTTTATCTACTTTTTAAAAGTTTAAAGGATACTAATAACATTTCTTCATTGGAAGAGCAAACTGTATGTGTTCTGGACTATTTCTTATCACTGAGGTATTTAATGTCATGAGTAAACACTCATGACAAATTTTTGGCAAATTGTTTTATGGTTTTTAACATGAAAAAGACTGTATCAATGTGTTTGTTTGGCTTGTGTGTCTGTAGTTTGTATCCTTCTGGACTCCCAGGGCTTCTCTCTTCCTGCCCCCTTCAAAGATAGGAATAGATTTTTGAGCTTATCTACAGATCAAAAATAAACTTCTTGTGGCAATTTCATTTTTGTGTGAGGTACAAAAGCCATTTCTGATCATAGAGGTAGTAGAGTTGGAAATAGTCTTTCTTGTTCAAATTATCTTCCATAGTGAACATGAAAAGTTTTCCACAGAATAAAGACGAAATGAACTTTTCCCATCAGGTATACTAAAATAATGTGAGAAATGTTTTGATATCAGGGTCAATAAAACTAAGATACCATTATACATATTCATTTTTGTCCATAAAAGTGTACATTTGTGGGCTGGATTTATAGCTCAGTAGTAAAGTGCTTGCTTAACTTTCCCAAGGTCTTGAGATCAATTATGAGCATTACAAAATATTTTGCAAATTACTTGTATTGTAATTAATAAATAAATTGCTACAGTTATCCTTCTTAAAGGCTGGCCATGAGATCATCATGGTATAACCTAATTGGGAATATAACATCTAATTTGAATGGCATAACCAGGAGCAAGCGAAGAGCTGAAGAGGACAATTAAGTGATAATTTTTGTAGTACTCAATTAGATAAATTTTAATAATGTTAAGAATGTCAAAGTTGGGACTTGAGAGATGGATCACCACTTGCCGTGTTTCCAGAGGACTTGAGTGAGTCCCTAGCACCCATGTTGGCATCTCCCAAGCTCTCTAGCTCTGTTCTCTAGCTCTGACATTTACTTTATGACTTCCTCATGTACCCACCTGCATTCATATTCACACACCCACCTCCCACAAATACACATACATGAAAATGATAAATCATACAAAATGAATGCCAAGGCCAAAAAAATTTATGATACAGAATAATTTTTACAAATGTCTGTACATCGACATATTTTAATTAGCAGCGAAGAAAAATAATTTCATTAAGACTTTATCATCAATGTTACTTAAAATTCATGGATAACAATTATTTCCAAGAACATTCCTTTAATATCAAGTCAAGCGAGAGGGTGAGATTATTTAAAATCCTTAACAACTATTAAAGTCTCAAATTATATTTCAAGGGAGAGAAATGAAAATAAGTTGTAGGAGAAACCTAAAGTTCTAGGTTTGCTTCTGAGTTTTGTTTTCTTGTTTTCTTGTTATTTTGTCTTTTTTTTTTTCTGACAGTGACACTGGATGTTACTAAATCTATAGTTTCTAAATCCACTCCAAACTCATGTGCTCAATTATTTTACAGGGCATTTAAAACTTGGATATAGCTTTAAAGCTTCATCCTCATTTTTGTTATTGTGCCAACTGACAATGTTTCTAACTGCATCTGGAAGATGTAAGAAACATTCAGGCATTTGATTTATGAATCCTACAAGTGGAGTGTCTAGGGAAGGGACTTTTAGTCCCCAGTAAAGTCTTTGAATTCATAAACATCTTCTAAAATCGAATTCTCATACACACAAAATGTACTTAATCAACATTGGCTTGAAAGACCAGAGGATAGCAAAAGCAATTATTGGCCAATTAGGGAATGAATATACAGAAATGAAAACTAGGGTAAAGTTGTGGTTGACTATCTTTTTCTTATCTGAACTTTGTTTAGTCTTTTGCTTGAATATGACTTTTGTTCCTGTTCTCTATTCTATATGGGTAGACGTGCCTGCATGGGGCTGATAGCACATCTTATTATCCAGGCATTATATATCATTACTGATCTCTCTTCAACCCAAAACTTGAGGTAGAGTATCATGGTAGTAAGTGTAGAGTCTTGAAGAAAACCACTTGGTGTTGATATCAATTAAGATTTGGGAGACTCTGCACAAGTTACCTAATCTTGGAACCCTGGTCCCTCAACAGTCTATTACAGATAATACCAATACTTCTTTCCTATGGTCTTACAGTGATGGTATACCATAAGTCATACAAAGTGTTCAACTTAGTAGAGTACCTGCAAGGAAAATGGTGAATTAAGGAAACCTTTTCTTTACCTTTTCCATTAACAAGCAGAACACACTTTCACCTCTCAAGAACTATGCACCCCACCACAATTCTTTCTTTCCTTCGGTTGACTTCTCAGGATGAATTATTTTCCTAAGACTTGTTTCCTATTCTTATCGCATCCTTTATCTCCAAATCATATATCTTCACACAGTCTTAGTTCATTTTCTGCATTAACGTAGTACCTAGTCCTCATTCAGATAGATGGGGAGCCTAAGGGACGATTTTGACCACTAGTTGAGCAAAAGTTGGCTACCTTGAGCAACCAAAGACACTAGATGTTAAAGGAATAGAATAGCTTGACAAAGATGCTATAGTAAATCAATCTGGGTTGGGTGACTTAAGCAATGGAAATGTATCTTCTTATAATTCTAGAAGCTGGATGTCCAAATTTAAGGCTTTCTCCTTGGCTCATAGATGACTATCATTTTTTCCACATGATCTTTTCTCTCTGTCTCAGTTTAAATTATGTCTTCTTAAAGAATATTCATTATATTGAATTATGGCTTACTTCAATTAACCTAATTAGCTCCTTGAAGAGCCTCTTTCTAAGTACAGTCATATTCTAAAGTATCAGGTGTTAGGATTTCAACATATGTGTTTGAGAAAGATGTAATTCAACCCACTGAGGGAATAGTGAATGAGAAAGGACCTCACGTTAAAAGCTGAGCAAACAAACAATGTGAGGATAGTCTTAAAAGATTATACAAGCAGAAGGAATGAAAGTCTACCAGGCAAATGTGTATAAATCTAAAGTTTCTTAAGAAATTTACAGGTCTCCATACTCACAACACATTTTAAACTTCTTTCTGTCTTTAACCACCTGCATGTAAAGTAGTTTTCCTTTGAATTCCCCCAAACTATGCCCCATCATAAGCAATGCTTTAAATAAACTTTTAATAGTCAATGTATCTGATACACAAAAAGTACAGGTAGAGTTGCTACTTTATAATATGGAAATTACTGTTGCTGATCCTGTGAATAATGGCCAGGGACAGTTTACAGGTGTATCAGGAAATCTTGAATACTGTGAACATTCTATATTGTAATCGGTTTTATGTTGGTACTATTTAACTATTTATACCAATTTAAATATTTTCTTTTAACTTAATATTTTGTTCTATCACTCCCCCATTCCACTCTTCTCCTGAAGTTTCTCTTATGTCCCTTCTGTCCAAACTAAATTGTCTTATGTAATTATTAATACATGTGTAAGCAAACTACCAAGGTCATTTAGTGTTGTTTGTAGGTGTATGCATCTAGGGCTAATCACCTGGGACAAGATCAAATGCGGGAGCTTGTCTCTGGGGATAGGACAAGTCTCCCTCTTTAAACCATCATGGATGGCACTGTATTAGTGAGGGTTTGCTAGAGTAACAGAACTTATAGAATGAATCTCTTGATATAGAAAGGGGACCATCTAACAATGGTATCTATGAATAAGTCTAAGAATCCAGTTGTTGTTCAGTCCATGAGGCTGGATGCCTCTGCAGGTCTTCAGTCTACACTGGAATCCTGAAGAAGCAGGCTGTAATGACAGTGAAGGAACCAACTTACTAAGGTAGTTAAAAGCAAGCAGGCAAAGAGCAACAGCTTCCTTCTTACTATATAGGTTTCCAGCAGAAGGTGTGACCCAGATTAGATGTGGGTCTTCCCACCATCCCCCAAAAAACTGGATTAAAGTTGGGCCTTCCCACTTCAAAAATTCAGATTTGAAGTGGATCTTCCCACTTCAAGTTAAGCAAAATCCCTTACATGTGTGCTCTTATAATTTTGGTTTTTGGTTAATTCTAGACATAATTAAGTTGACAAAAAGAATAGCCATCACAAGGACCATATGGAATTTTTTCTGTCTGTGTTGTCATGTCTACTTGTCTTTATGCAAGTCACATTTAGACAATCATACCATTGAAATTTCATGGCACACTTTCCCCCTCATGCTTTGGGGACACTATTTAGTAACTGGAACCCTGAGCTTGTGGTTCTCACATTTTTTGCAATCTGTTTTTCACAATTTTCCCTGAACCTGTAGGGTTGTATTGACGACATATCATTTGGGGGTTGAGAATCACACAGTCCTTTATTCTCTTCTTTTAAAATTAGTTGTGGATCTCATAATAGTTGCAAAAAGATGCCAATATTTTATGACAGTATGCTAATTGTATATACTAACTACAGATCCTATAATGTATTCATATTACTGTAATAACATGCCAGTGGATACCAATGCTATATCTATTTTTTTCCTTTCTTTTCTGATTCTGATGACTGTTTTCTTCCTTGGGTTACTGTTTCCCACATGATCAATGTAGTATTTCTTCCCACTTCATCCCTGATTAGGGTAAGAATTTGACCCAGGGCTAGAGATATGATTCAGTGTTTAAGAATATGAAATGCTCTCTCAGAGGGCAGAGTTGGTTCCCAGTACCCACGTTGGGTAGTGCACAATGAATCTTAACTCTAGAACCAGGGGATCTGACATTCTCCTCTGTACTCCACAAACACCTGCAAAAATACATATGTACCTCACCACATAAACACATAGTTAAAAATAATAGAAATAAATCATTAAGAGAAATTTAGTTCAGAAGGCAAATAAGAGATGCATATAGGAAATGAAATGAGTTTTAAAATCTTCCGTCCTCTTTTCTCTTATTATAAAGAGCAGAGCAGATGTCATTCTGTACCACTGATTAAAAGAGAGAGAGTGAGAGAGAGAGTGAGAGAGAGAGAGTGAGAGTAGAGAGAGAGAGAGAGAGAGAGAGAGAGAGAGAGAGGGGGGGAAGACCTACTTCAGCAACTATTTGTGAATATTTGTACTTGACATTGACTTGGTTGATAAATCTTCCCTCGGGAGAGTCTGTCTCTGGACAGAATCAAACTTATAACTACTGTAAAAGCCATTCCCGTGTTCAAAGAAAACACAGCTGCAAGAGCTCCTCATTTGACTTCTTAAAAGAAGAAAATCTTAACATTAAGTGAAAACAATTTAAGGGAGAAAAGAATGCTTTGAGTTCAAACGATAGCTTTCTTGAAGATGTTTTTGTTAATGTACCAAACATTTTGCCACCAAATGTAAATTAAGACATTACATATTACTTGTATCCATCTCCTCTGGCCTTCTCCCCAGCTGAAAGAAACTGTCTAATTTCTAGATTTCCACCAGTACTAAAGGATTCCATTAAGTTTTTTTTTTTATTAAATTACTATGTGACTGTAAAATTTTAGGTGGACATTTTTATAGTTGCCAAGAATATTTTCTACTAAGCTGTGTGTCTCGTACTTGTTTTGTATTCTATTTAATGATATTTTTATAATTTAGTACAATTTTTGTAAATTACAAAATTAATGTTATCGAAAATATTATTGAACAGTAAATGGCTACAAACTTATATCTCTTTATCTCTCTCTCTATCATCTATCCATCCATCCATCTATCTATCTATCTATCTATCTATCTATCTATCTATCTATCTATCTATCTATCTATTCATTTATCTATCTATCTTACTGTGTGTGTGTGTGTGTGTATTCATGCAGGTACTTATGGGGGTGTTGAAAATTTTGAAGCTGTTGTTGTAGATGGTGGTATGTGCCACCAGATATACAAAGTGGGAACTGAATTACCCCTAAGCCCTGAAGCATCTTTCCAGCCCCAAGGTTATACTTATAAATAAATGTGGTTTTTAACTTTTAATTTAATTTCATTTTATTATTTATATTCCAAATGTTGCCTCCTTTCGTGGTCCTCCATCTACGAGTTCTTCACCCCATTCCCCTCCCCTTTGCTTCTGAGAGGGTGCTCTCCACCCACTCCCACCTCATTCAGCTTGAACCCCCCTTCCCTAGAGCATCAGGTTTCTACAGGATTAACAGTATCCTTTCCTGGTGAGGCCTGAGGAGGCAGTCCTCTGTTACATATGTAGTGGGGTCCATGGACCAGCCCATGTATGTTCTTTGGTTGGTGGCTTAGCATCTGGGAGCTCCAAGGGGTCCACTTAGTTGATATTGTTCTTCTTCCTGGGCATTTATATCCCCTTCAGCTTCTTCAGTTCTTCCCCTAACGTTTCCACTGGAGTCCCCAACCTCAGTCCAGTGGTGGGTCATACGTATATACATCTGTCTCAGTCAGCTGCTGGTAGAGGCTCTCGGAGGACAGTCATGCTAGGCTCCTGTCTGCAAGCACCTTATGACATCAGTAATAGTATCCATGATTAGTGCCTGTGCATGGGATGGATCCCAAGTTGGGCTGGTCTCTGGATAGTCTTTCCTTCAGTCTATGCTCCATTTTTGTCCCTGCATTTCCTTTAGACAGAAGCAATTCTGGTTAAAGAATTTTACTTTGGTTGGGTGTGACCCAATGTCTATCTATTGGAGGTGGTCTCCTTAAGTTCTATTTTCCCACTGTTGGGCATTTTGGGCAAGGTCATTCCCATTGGGTTCTGGAAGCCTCTTACATTCCTGGTGTCTGGGACTTTCTAGAGTTTCCCCCTTATCCTCCCACTCCACACTGCTTCATATTTCTATTCATTCTCCTGGTCCTCTGGGCTTCTCTCCTGTCTCTCCCCATCCCTGATGCTGCCCCGTTCACTGTCATGAATGAAGAAAATAATGGGATTTTTACCAAGGTAAAGAACCAGCTGATAGCATTTTATGCATTTTTCTTCGTCAGCTGATATTAATGTCCTTTATTTTGATAATATAGGGGTATATATATTCCACGGAAAGATTTATTTACATCTATAGTAGCATGCAATGAAAACCATATTTTTATCAATAATTGATACAATGTGTTTTTCATATTTAACTCTGACTCCATCTGAGTTTCTTGATTAATTTTTATAATAATTATATCCCCATTTACTCATTCCAACCTCTCCCAAATGTCCAATATAGTACACAGCAGGTCAATAGCTAACAATGCACTAAATACCAAATGCTAGAATTTAATAATGATATTGACTCGACTAAATGAACAACTTCAATAGGTAATTTACATCATAGAATTGTGCATGGAAGTATAGCTATGAATTTTCTCTTCAAATTTTGATATAACTAAATTAAAATACCCAAGTAGTTGCCCTAGTACTGATTTCTCATGTATATGCTAGTACTTCTCCAAAGTTAAACCTATTTTAATTAGATTATTATTTCCATAAAGGTAATTAAAAACAAAAAGGCTTTTAGGAAATTAAGGAAATTAAGGGTAAAAACAGATATAAACTTGACAATGAAACCTGTTAGAAGCAGTCTTTCCTCTATTATTTAGCTGTGCTGTAATGTATACAGAAGAAATGTTAGAAGGCTGGGTGTGGCAGTGTATGTCCTCATCACGGCACTTATGAGACAGATCAAAAGGCATCTCCTAAGCTCTAGGCCAGTCAAAGGTTCATAGAAGATCCTGTCTTTAAAATAAAATAAAAAGTGTAAATGTCAGTCACTGACAACATTAAAAAAAGTTAAAAAGTGGCCAGACATGCTAACATAGGCCTTTCATCTCAGCACTTGCAAGGCCAGCGTGGTCTACACAGGATAGCAAGGGACACAGAGAGAACCCCATCTCAACAAATTCCAAAAAGAAAAATTAATTACTTAATAAAGTTCAGTCATGGTGACAAATGTCTGTAATCCTAGCAGGTAGGATATTGAGACCAGGAAAATTTAAGTCTAAGGGTAGTTTGAAACATGTAAAATGGCCGTTTTAACCCATCAAAATCCCAACTCAATACTTCACAGAGTTAGAAAGAGCAATTATCAAATTCATCTGGAACAACAAAAAACCCAGGATAGCTAAAACTATTCTCAGCAACAAAAGAAACTCTGGGGGAATCAGTATCCCTGACCTCAAGCAATACTACAGAGCAATAGTGTTAAAAACTGCATGGTATTGGTACAGTGACAGGCAGGAGGATCAATGGAACAGGATTGAAGATCCAGAAATGAACCCACACACCTATGGCCACTTGATCCTCGACAAAGAGGCTGAAAACATCCAATGGAAAAAAGATAGCCTTTTCAACGAATGGTGCTGGTTCAACTGGAGGGCAGCATGCAGAAGAATGCGAATTGATCCATCCTTGTCTCCTTGTACTAAGCTCAAATCCAAATGGATCAAGGACCTCCACATAAAGCCAGACACTCTGAAGCTAATAGAAAAGAAACTGGGGAAGACCCTTGAGGACATCGGTACAGGGAGAAAGTTCCTGAACAGAACACCAATAGCGTATGCTCTAAGAGCAAGAATTGACAAATGGGACCTCATAAAATTACAAAGTTTCTGTAAGGCAAAGGACACCATCAAGAGGACAAATCGGCAACCAACAAATTGGGAAAAGATCTTCACCAATCCTACATCAGATAGAGGGCTAATATCCAATATATATAAAGAACTCAAGAAGTTAGACTCCAGAAAACCGAAAAACCCTATTAAAAATGGGGTACAGAGTTAAACAAAGAATTCTCACCTGAAGAACTTCGGATGGCGGAGAAGCATCTTAAAAAATGCTCAACTTCATTAGTCATTAGGGAAATGCAAATCAAAACAACCCTGAGATTTTATCTTACACCAGTCAGAATGGCTAAGATTAAAAATTCAGGAGACAGCAGGTGTTGGAGAGGGTGTGGAGAAAGAGGAACACTCCTCCACTGCTGGTGGGGCTGCAAATTGGTACAACCACTCTGGAAATCAGTCTGGCGGTTCCTCCGAAAACTGGGCACCTCACTTCCAGAAGATCCTGCTATACCACTCCTGGACATATACCCAGAGGATTCCCCACCATGTAATAAGGATACATGCTCTACTATGTTCATAGCAGCCCTATTTATAATTGCCAGATGCTGGAAAGAACCCAGGTATCCCTCAACAGAAGAGTGGATGCAAAAAATGTGGTATATCCACACAATGGAGTACTATTCAGCCATTAGAAACAACGAATTCATGAAATTCTTAGGCAAATGGATGGAGCTAGAGAACATCATACTAAGTGAGGTAACCCAGACTCAAAAGGTGAATCATGGTATGCACTCACTAATAAGTGGTTATTAACCTAGAAAACTGGAATACCCAAAACATAATCCACACATCAAATGAGGTACAAGAAGAACGGAGGAGTGGCCCCTGGTTCTGGAAAGACTCAGTAAAACAGTATTCGGCAAAACCAGAACGGGGAAGTGGGAAGGGGTGGGTGGGAGGACAGGGGAAGAGAAGGGGACTTAAGGGACTTTCGGGGAGTGGGGGGCTAGAAAAGGGGAAATCATTTGAAATGTAAATAAATTATATCGAATAAAATAAATAAATTAAAAAAAGAAACATGTAAAAAAATAGTCTGATTAAAAAACACATCAAAAAATAAATAAAAGAGTTAATGTACAAACAAAGTAGGTTAATTTATAGCTTCTTTTTTCTTTAAACTCAGAAAGGAAAAATACTTAAAGAAGTCATATATTATTGAATCATAACCCCATAATAGAGCAGATTATATTTAGAAAGATATCTGTGTATGCATATACATGTATGCATGCAATAACAATTAATGAGAAAAAGAGGCCATAGATTTGAACAAGAGCAAAGGGCTATATATGGAGAGCTTGGGGTGAATAAAGGGAAGGGAGGATGTAATTATATATAAAAAATAATCAATGAACTCAGCTGGAGTCAGAGTTAAAAGAAAACTACAACAAAATGTGCAAAGGGAAAGATGCTTTTGATGTTTAAGGCTCTGGTCAGCTGCTGGGTGTCCAAATTCTGTTACTTGGTGTTAGAAAATATAACTTAATAAAGATGATGAAATAAACAGGTACAATGAAAGTGCCACCTTAGTACCAAGTGGTTAAAAGCCACTCACTCAAAGCTGTTCACGGAACAAGTAACAGTAGTTCTTACTTGTTAAACTTCTAAAACTTAGGTTGAAACACAAACACAAAGGTATAAAATGAACAATATAGATGCAGGTTGATGACAAACTTGCCTATTTCAAAGTACAACATTTCATCCATGTGTTCTTCTTACTTGAAGATGTTAGGGAGAAAAAAGTCAAAACCTTTTGTGGGGTACAGTCTCTTTGTAACATTCCAGACAAATCCAGAGAAACTGTGGAGTCAAACTGCAGGTTGACTGATTTTTGAAGAGGATAAAAAAAAATTCCTTATAAAAAGAAATAAAAAGCACCCCTACATTACAGAGGTTCCTTTCAGACCTCCCACGTGGCTGCTCAGACTGACAAGTCTGACATCCCTTAATATTACCATAGCATTCCAGCTAATTACTTAGAGACAGATAAACCCACCCAAGGCCAACCAGTAAGTAGGAACGTATGTGAAGAGTGATCTCATCTTGGGATTCTCAAAGAGACAACACAGACACAGGGGATGGGGGCAGGGAAGGAAAAATACAGAGAGCCAAAAATAGTATTCCACCGATTTTCATTCTCCTCTTGCTTCTCTGTCTTGATCTTTGATGTTTTATAGCAGATGTACTCCTGCAAAACCATTAGGGCATGCTAACTGCCAGGGTAGGAGACTTGGCCGCACTGAAGCTACCACAGCAGATCTTTAATAGCAATGATCTTGGGATGATATGAATACTGTTGGGAATGTTTTGGAAAACAGTAAATACTCAATTGTGGAAAGTTGGTTACAGGAAGAATTTGTGAAGGCACTGTGTTTCAAGGCATCTTGAAAACAGTTAATTAGATCAAGCATTAACATGGTAAAATTTTCCTTGAAAAAAACTGCTACTTTTAAATATTCAGCTCATTTACTTTAGACATATGTTTATTTATGTGTATATATGCATGCAACCACTATCATAGTCCAGAGACCAAACCTTTCTAGTCACAACATTTCTTTTAAAGTCACTTCAGAAACTCTGCCCTATATAATATATATTATACAGAATATATTATATTGACCTTTATTTTGAGTATATCTGAATATATATGATATGTTTATAATATATGTAATTATAATTATATATGTACACCATATGTATACCATATATTCTATATTGTATATATTATATATAGTCTATGACTTTTTAAAAGCGCAACACTATGAAACATGAAATGTCCTTTATGCTGGTGGTCTACTGCTGGGTATTTAGCTTACCCTTAAGAATAGTTTGTTACCTCAGTGAGACTCTGTTGCAGAAAACTAAAATTTCATTTTCAGAAATTATCAATCGGAGATAGCTTCTGCGTTAGGGATAGGGGCATGTGTCCACTTTTCTTTGATCTCTAGGATGGCGTCTAGTTCAGATGGCACTGTGCATGCTGCCACAGACTGCCCATCCATACGTGAATCAGTCCTGCTGTTTTAAGAAGGTATTGCATCCTTGGGGATTCATCATCCCCTCTGGCTCTCAAGTTCTTTCTGCTTCCTCTTCTGTAGGGTTCCATGAACCCTACAGGAAGGGATTTGATGGAGGTGTCCTATTAAGGCCTGAGTGTTTGGAGGTCTTTCATTCTCTACATATCCTGGCTGTGGGTCTCTGTATCTGTTCACATATGCTGCAGGAGGAAGCTTCTCTGATGATTGGCTAAGTAATGTACTGCCTATGGATATAAGAGTGCCATTGGGAGTTATTTTATTGCTATGTTCTTTTAGTAGAAAAGCAGTATTTGTTTTGCCCTAGGTCCATGAACTATTTAGTTTCAGGTTCTTGGTCACCTAAATGCATCAGGTATGTGTGCCATGTCACGGAGGGAGTGGGCCTTCGATGCTGGCCGGCTACTCCCACAAGCCTTGTGCCTCTATTGCACTAGCACAGCTTGCTGGAAAGACACTATTGTTGACGGGAGGGTTTGTAGGTGAGTTGGTGTTCGTTTTCCCTTTGGTAGTTTTCAGAGTACCTTCCTGTACCAAAGATGCATGTAGGGCTGAAAGCTCTAGGTAGGCACCAGATCAATTTCTCCATGTTCATTGAGTTTTGTAGGTGTTGTCTTTAGCCGAGGGCCTTGCTGACAGTTTGTTGAGAGCAACCTGTAGTCTTGGCAACAGCCTTGGTTGTTTGGGAGTTCCCATAGGGAGCCCTTTGTCCAACATCTCAATTAGATATAACCCTAGTACAGGAAGCCTCATTTGGTGACAAGAGATGTCCAGTTTGGGCTCCGCCCTTTATTTGATGATTTCACTTAGATGGTTTTCATACATGTAGATATTTTAGGAAATGTCTACTCTTTTGGATTTCTATTCTATACCTCAACTGGCCCGTAATTTCAAGTGGTATTCTGTGATTATTGCATAGTATTTGCTTATCAAAGAATGCTATGTTTATGTCAAGATGAATTAATAAACTCTCATTTCTCAGTCTGGACTTTTCATATAAAATTACATCTCCCATTTAAATATCATGATCTACAAATTGAAGGACATATGCATTTATGTCACTGAAACAGATATACACATTTAAAGCAAAACCTCTCTATCCTACTATCCTTCTCCAACACAAACTCCAGCTAAATAAGTACAATCTTAAATCTTCCATACAGGAAAATTCTTTCTTCAAGAAAATTATTATTCTGATTCTTGAATTTTTCTTGTTTTCCAACTAAATAAGTGGCCAATATTCACTTATATGCCAGGATATGTACAAAATTTGAGAAAGCATTAGATCATTTTATTAAAACCTTTTTACTGCTTGTCTATTTTTAAGAGTTTAAGGTGACTAAAAGTCTTGTGTTGTTTGGGCAATATTTATCTAAATGTTTTTAACATTAACAATCAGATTACTGAATTTTTAAACAGGCAAATTAACACAAACAGGGTTTGATTATTAAAAGATTCCACATAGTAGCTAAGAATAGGGTGAGCAGAAATGTGTTTGATTTGGTTCCTTTCTCATCACATTTCATGAATTGAATAAAATATTATTTCAAAAGATAACATTGAATTAATAATCTGTGAAGTCTTCAAAGAGAAATGATTGTCACATTCTTTTAAGAAGATTTCTGATTATTATGCAATGATACATTCCCAAAATTAAAACACCACATTTGTCAATTGGTCTAAGTATGACTCTACTGGAATTAAAGCTATAGGTCTTTCTTTCTGAAGAACTTATAGATCATTTTAATATTGGAAAAAGTGAAAAGATAAAAGTAATCAAGAATAATTGAGACTAACGATAATTGCAAGAATCTTTAGAAACTTAAATAAATGTTATTTATTTAAGTAAAGCATATGGGAAGATCTCTGGAGCTGTTAGTCCGAGATATTTGTAGAAAGATAGAACAGTTCTAATTTAGCTTTTAACAGCACTCTAGTGACTTGATTATATTGTCTTCTTGGATTCTCTTACTCTGCTTTTAGGTACATCTGTAAGACTCATTACTTTCCCTTGTAATGGTAGTCTTCTATAGAAAGGAATGGAGAGAAATGGAGAAAAAAATGAGACAAAGAACTTTTGTAGCAACAAGGAGTGTACACACACACACACATCCCTACATTATATATTCCTACTCTGAGAGAACAAAGACTGAGAAAAAATTCATTAGAAAGAACAGTTGAAGGTAAATCCATGTAGGGGAAGATCAAATTCTTATCAATGGCAAAGCTTAAAGAGGATTCTAGATATCTAGGTTGCCATGACACTGTGAAAGAGAAGGCAGCAAAAGAAAAGTGGGAAAGGAAAGGATGCAGTAATTTCAGGGATGTCGGATAGAAAGGAATAGTTAGGTGTCTGTTGGATGGAGAGGAATAGTTAAGTGCCATGGATTGGTGTTGTTGGATTAATTTGTATTCTTAAATTGGGAGAATGTCTCATGAAGATAGCATAGAGGTAGGGCATCTCTCTCTCTCTCTCTCTCTCTCTCTCTCTCTCTCATTATGTGTATATGTGTATGTTTGTGGGCATGTGAGTTTGTCAGCATGTTTGTCAAGGTCAGAAGACAACTCACTAGATGGAATAAGTTCTATTCTTGAGATGAAACTCAGGTTGTCAGACTTGTCAGCAAGATTGACCCATGGTGCCCTTTGGGTTGTCCATAAATTATATTTTATATGTCTATTACCCATATTATGGAGCAAGAACACGACACTTAGATGTTTGTGATCCAGAGCGTGACAGTATCCCTCAGTCATCATTCAGGTTAGCCTGAAACACATTCAGTGAGTCAACTGTTATTAAAAAAAAAGGAATGAATAGCATTAGAGGCGACAGCAGGGTGAAGTCTGAATGGATTTGAACTATGCTCACAAGACCTGAGAAAGTGGTGCTGGGGATCATGGCTAAACTTTTTTCTTTGTTTTATGAAATTTTTTTTCCAGACCTCTGTCACTGTCAACTAGAAAGAGACTCAGCCTGCTGGCATTTAATCTGGCTCATAGCTTTCTGTAAAGCACAAACAAAAACAAAGCTATATTCTTTTCCCTGAAGAGGAGGGTAAGAGTGGGGGGAACAGGTAGCGAAATGTCAAGATACTCTTGCAACAAAGTTAAAGATATTCAAGATTTTTGACACAGTTACTCTGAAACACAACAGAAGTTCAAAGTTAAAATTGACTCAAGAAAATCAATTCCATATCTATGCCCAAAGGTGAAGGGCTAAAAATAACTAGAATAGCCACCACGAGCATATGGCTTGATGTGAAGCAAGAGAGTGGGGGTGGGGTGGGGGGGAAGAAGGGGTGGGGGTGGGGGGAGTGGGGGCGTGGGGTGGAACAGTTGCTGAGTGACCAGAATAACCAGGTGTCATTCATTTTAATAAATGTTCGGCATTCTCAGTGTACGACAAATTCCTATTACTTTCGTTAGTAGGAATATAGAAAACTAAAAAAATAATAAATGAGTCCTTTTAATTTCAACAAGTTCTATTATAATTTTAGGAAAGCTAACCATTCCTTTGTTTCTTGTGTGTGTTTTACTTAATGTATTTTAAAGACAGGTTTTCAGAACTCACCTTTACAAATTTGTGAGTTCTTCTTTTCTAAAGGAGAATAGTATTATGGAACACACAAACTGCTTTTCAAGAGACTTTAACATTAAACATTAGCATAGCTTCTCTGAAGCGATATCGTTCAGTAAGTGGCCCATTAACATTGTGTAGAAAAACAGCCTCATTTTTTTTCCTGCACCACTGATCCCCTTGTTAGACATCCCTGGAGTTTGTACTGATAGAGCGACCACAAAACTCTGCATGGTTAAGTGCAGATCACCACCAACCCCAGCACTCAATCACACAGCCTCAGCTCACAGCAGACATTGTTTACACAACGACAATCAACCGAGTAAATTTAGAATATCCCAGAATAAATTATGATAAGTTCCCTGCTTCAGGACAACTTAATGGAACGGACATGGACTATGTCCTTGACAGTGAATTGATGCACGCTTTTTCCGGGGAGCAATTTTGACGGAGCTTTCTGTAACATTTGCAACATGGTCTCAAAAGAGACCGCTTCAGACATTTTTTGAATATGTAGTTTGAGCTTCTGGAGACAACATTAACAACAACAACAACAACAACAACAACGGTCGTTTGCAGATCAAGGCAGACAATGTTTATAGGGAGAGAGTGACAAGATCTTGCCATACACATGATGCCTTCTGCGCTTTTCCTCCCACCAGAGTGACCCCGTGATCTACAGAGTGAATCCTGAAGACCATGCCAGGTATGCAATCCCTAAAGTCTTCCCCCCGCCCCCATGGTGAGGGTGACTGGCTAATATCTTTGTAAATCTATCAAAGCAATTTTTTTTGTATGCTCTTTCTTGGAATTTCACTTCCACATGTGAGACTGAATCATCTGTACGGAATCCAAGGTTCACCTTTGACTCCCAAATCTGTACCAGCAGCCCGCCGTGAACGAAACAGGAGCCTCAGATCGTCCCAGTTCATCCTCGCTTCCCTCCGCCTCGACCCTTTTCACTTCCCATCACTTCAGTTTAACGATTTCCTTTTTCACTCTAATGCCTTTATCCATTTGATCAGGATTATGTTTCTCAAAGTCTTCGTGTGCCAGTCACAGATGCATTTTTCTTTTTTGTTGAATCTTAAGGTCATAGAGCAATGCATTTTTTTATTTTCGGTTCTTAGCACCCCAGACTCTGCTTGATGGGAGACAGTATTGGTTTAGCATGCTGTGGTAGGAACACATCCAGTTCGGAAATGGCTGCCCTTGAAGAGCTGCATCAGGAACCCAGTGAGCAATTAGTGTTTCTTTCTGTGCCTGGCCAGTTGTTTTTAACAATGGCAAATGATTTGGTTCTGGATTTAGGGAAAATTGGGTTTCTATCTCTGTTAGAGTCTGGGTCGAGTGACTGGGTCATCTGTTGATTTGGGGCGAGCCCCTTCGGGCCTTTGACTCATATCTGTAGAATGGGATAAGTAACAGTGACGTTGAGAAAAGGCTTGAAGTGTGAATGAGAATAATAAGGCTAAAGAATTCAGTGGTTAGTGAACACTCAAAAATTATTAAACTTAATGACTGCTTTTCTGCTTCTAATCCATGATAACCACATCCTTCTGTTATCCACGTCCCGTTGAGCTGTTTCCAATAATTGTTAGCTGGTTATAAGGAAAATCTGGTACACAAAAGGGAGCGGGAGGAGGCAGAAATTTCTCGTGTGAAAGTGCTTTGTAAATTACAAGCCACTACATAAAATTACAGAAACGGGAATGGGTTTTCTTGTTCCATGTTGATGGTAATACCTCAGTTTAAAATGTACATTACGAAAAATGGAACCAGTGTTTGGGTTAAATATCAGGACTAGGTAATGGCAATGCTGGGATGGAAGGTGGCAGGCAGACACAGAAGGAGAGTGATCTTGGGCTAATGCGATGGGTGTGCTCTTTAGTTTGCGAACAAGAGTATAACTCACACAGGCTTTGCGACACTGACTTAACAAAGTTGGCTCAAATGCACTCTTGGAATAGGCAGAAGAATCGGACGTATCACAGCACAGATATTTATATTGAGAGCATGAAAACACTGTTTCCCTGAGGAAATCCAAAAGGAAATTGTTGAAAAACAAGAGGGATGTAAACTCTTCTGGTGAGGGCTTACATTGCACAGAGGTCCCGCAGCACCCTTAGCATCACACTACATCACTTCGTGATTCAGACTTTTTACTCTCATGCATACTTTTAACATTTCCTTAAAGTCACTTATTACTTTCTACTCTCCAGTTACATTGAAAGATGTTAAGGAATTCAGCAAACGTCAGATCACTTAGCCAAGTTTCGGAGGAGGGGGAACTGAGATTATGATGAAAACCCAAGTTTGTCTATGTCTAGAGCTTTATTCAGTAAAGTAGTATAGTACTGTATTCAAGTCTGATCAGCCTGTTTGCTACTTTAATAATATTTCACTTATAAAAAGCTCTAGTAGTTAAACAAAGAATTCTCACCTGAAGAACTTCGGATGGCGGAGAAGCATCTTAAAAAATGCTCAGCTTCTTTAGTCATTAGGGAAATGCAAATCAAAACAACCCTGAGATTTCACCTTACACCAGTCAGAATGGCTAAGATTAAAAATTCAGGAGACAGCAGGTGTTGGAGAGGATGTGGAGAAAGAGGAACACTCCTCCACTGCTGGTGGGGTTGCAAATTGGTACAACCACTCTGGAAAGCAGTCTGGGGGTTCCTCTGAAAACTGGGCACCTCACTTCCAGAAGATTCTGCTATACCACTCCTGGGCATATACCCAGAGGATTCCCCACCATGTAATAAGGATACATGCTCTACTATGTTCATAGCAGCCCTATTTATAATTGCCAGATGCTGGAAAGAACCCAGGTATCCCTCAACAGAAGAGTGGATGCAAAAAATGTGGTATATCTACACAATGGAGTACTATTCAGCCATTAGAAACAATGAATTCATGAAATTCTTAGGCAAATGGATGGAGCTAGAGAACATCATACTAAGTGAGGTAACCCAGACTCAAAAGGTGAATCATGGTATGCACTCACTAATAAGTGGTTATTAACCTAGAAAACTGGAATACCCAAAACATAATCCACACATCAAATGAGGTACAAGAAGAAAGGAGGAGTGGCCCCTTGTTCTGGAAAGACTCTGTGAAGCAGTATTCGGCAAAACCAGAACGGGGAAGTGGGAAGGGGTGGGTGGGAGGACAGGGGGAGAGAAGGGGGCTTACGGGACTTTCGGGGAGTGGGGGGGCTAGAAAAGGGGAAATCATTTGAAATGTAAATAAAAAATATATGGAATAAAAAAATAATTAAAAAAAAGAACATTCTTAGGGTGAGAAAACCATTTAGAAAACAATTAAAGGAGGAAAACAGCACATTAAAAGTTGCTCAGAAGCAAATGAAAACTGCGCTTGACACTAACATGAAAATAAGGGCTTACAAATAGATGGAAAATGGTTTTATTGCCAACATGGAATGTTCTTTCCACAGTATAATAAAGTCCTAAGATCCAAATGTCATCTCTCAAGGAGACCCTGATTGGCCAGCGATTTTACAGGTAATTAATAGTTGTGAATTGACATCAGCAAATAAGTCAGGGTGTACAATGCAGAATACTACTGTGGGGCTATTCCTGAGAAGGCATGCGCTGTGGGACTTGGGTCTGGTTTGTGGCAGTGGCTCTTACTACTTTGGGAACCAGAGATCCCTGATGTTCAAACAAAATCTGCACAAATGTTTTCTTAGAATATGCCTAGGTGTTCCATGGAATTGATCCATCCAAGGTCTAAATCTCTGTGTTTGAGAACAAGTTGGAGACTTCCAGAGTCCCAAGAAATATCTGTCTTAGCTAAGACCTAGTGATGAACTTGTTTCATTCATACATTTATATATTTACTTAGTCATTCACTTATTTGGCAAATCATATTAATAATACCAGCATGGATAGTATTGCAATACAATTTAGTGTGAACAAGAAAAGTAATTTATTCAGCAAGATGCATTGTCTGTAAATCAGAATATTGGATGTTACAATTTTGGAGAATTTAATATAGACCAACCCTCCTTAGGAATAATATGCAAAGTAAGAGAGACAACCCAGTGGATTGCAACAGACCCTTTATCACACACCTTACTTATGTATCTTAGTCACTGTTCTGTTGTTGTGACAAGATACCGTGTCCATGACAACTCTTATACAAGAAATAATTTACTGGGGCTGGCTTACAGTTTCAGATGTTTAGACCATTATCATTATGGTAGGGAACATGGCAGCTGCAAACAGTGTGAAAGTAGTACAGAGGTACAGTCTGATCTTTAGGTAGAGCGATAGATAGATAGATAGATAGATAGATAGATAGATAGATAGAGACTGGGCCAAGCCAAACCCCCAGCAAAAACACTTCTTTCATCAAGGCCACATATGTTCCAACCAGGCCATACCTCCTAGTCCTTCAAATTCTACCAAAGTGGTCTACTACCCGATGACTGAGCATTCATGCATATGTGCCTATAGGGGCCATTCTTATTCACATCCACAGGTATACTTCCTTTTTTAATCCTCCAGCAACTTCAGAAGAAATATTTATATCATTTGCCAACAAGTAAGCTGAGCTTAGTGGAATGTTAGTTACTTGGACTGCATGTGGCCAGGCCAGGATTCAAAGTCAGTCAAGTTTATTCAAGCAACAGACCCAAGCCGAAATTCTTCAAAAAGTTTTATGCAATGAACTAATTTTAATATATATAGATATATATAGATATATATATATAACTTTATATTATATATTATATTATTATATATTAAATATATTAGTATTATATATATATATATATATACTTATTTTAAGTCTATGAATATTTTGCTTGTGCTTGCATGTGTGTTTGAACATCATGTGTATGAGGTGACTGCAGAGGCCAAAGAGTGTTGGATTCCTCAGCAATGGACTTACTTACCCATGGTTCTAACCTACCATGTGGATTCTGGGAATTAAACCCAGGCCCTCTGGCAGAGAATCCAGTGCTCTTAACCACAGTCATCTCTCTAGTCCCTGAGACATTTTTAAAAATATACTATATATTAGAAAGCCCCAGAAGCCAGGAAAACAAGAGGACCCAACAGAGATGAAAGCGAGAACCTGTAGAGACCATATCCAGAGGTTAGACACAGTCTCTTGAGGGATGGGGCCACTCACCCATCTCCAAAATACTAGCACAGAATTATTCCTGTCTAAAGCAAATGCAGGGACAAAGAGTGGATGAGAGACTTAAGGAAAGGCCGTCCAGAGATTGTCCCACCTAGGTATCTATCCCATCTGCAGACACCAAACACACTATTACAGATGGCAAGAAGCACTTGCTGACAGGAGCCTGGCATGGCTATCTCCTGAGAGGCTTTTCCAGACCCTGACCAATACAGATGTGAATGCTCACAGCAAACCATCAGATTGCGCATGAGGACCTCAATGGAGGAGTTAGAGAAAGGACTGAAGGAGCTGAAGGAGTTTGCAACCCCATAGGAAAAACAACAATATCAACCAATCAGACCACTCAGAGCTCCCAGGAACTAAACCACCAACCAAAGCAGGACTTTCTGGCATCAATGGAAGGGGAGGCTCTTGGTTCTGTGGAGACTTAATGACCCAAGTAGGGGAATGCTAGGGTAGTGAGGTGGGAATGGGTGGGTGGGGGAGTTTCTATATAGAAGCAGGGGGGATGGGATAGGGGGTTCTTGGAGGGGAAACTGGGAAGGTGGATAAATTTGAAATGTAAATAAAGAAAATATCCAATAAATACTACACACATTACAAAGAGACAGTTTGATCAGGCAACTGACCAAAAAATACTGGTTGAATTTCTTTGGTTGAGTTTCGTTTTATTACTATTTATATTCGGACGATCGGCATATGATTGAAGAATTTGACTTCTGAATCTATAATCACAGCTGAATTGGATTATCTGGCAGGTCCTTTGAACTTTAGGCTTTTATTATAGACTCAGATTACCAAACTATTAATAACATTAAATAGGGTTGATTAGTAGATTAAATGTGCACACACAATATTTTCTCAATCTAATGGATGAGAGAATTGTTTATATTACTATATGATATGGTATCAAAAACCATAGAGACAAATAAAAGGCAAAGAGTAATGGGTAAGCAAGGCAAAGAATTTGCTAATTGGGAGTTTATCATTTAATAAGAGGTTCGCTTAAGTAAAAGTATTTACTCAAGTATTTTCTGGCCAGAAATATCAACAAGAACATCATGTAGTTGTTTTGAAGTAGAATGCTCTAGCCAAATAAGAATGATAAGTTTTAAAAGGGACTATGCTTAGTTTTTAATCTCTTTACAAATGAAAAGAATCAATGTCAGAGACAAAATAGCCCCCATGTTTACCATCTAGTTAGTGACTTTAGTGGAGCCTGCAGTAGTTCTACTCTTCTGGCAGTACAAACTGGGGTATCTTTCTTTAGTTTTAGAGCCCTCCTGCCTCAGCTAGTCCCCTGCCCCATTTAATTAAAGGATGTAATCAGGATTGAAACTGACCTTATGGAGACATTAGGTCCCAGACCAGTAGGATGAAGACACAGGGAGACAGTGCTTTTGTTGTTTCAGAGTGGGTGGATGTAATCAGTCAGTTAGTTTCCAGAGCTGAGACTCTTTCCAAATTTATCTTTCATCTCAGAAACAATTACCATATTGAAAATGTGACTCTCATCTCGCCACTACTCTGTATTTGTTCCGTGGTGTTACTTCCTGTAAAAGTCAACTTACATTTATTATTTTGGATTTAACCCCCCCATGAACCCCTGATTCTAGTTGCATTTTTCAGGTCTAACTTGTATTTCTTCTCTTTTGCAGTTCTAGTTTCACAGAAGCATTAAAACCTGATGGTCATGTCTTTTCATTCAAAACTGGCTCTGCATATCCTTTGCTACTTTTAAGTTCTCATGGATACGAATCCCAGAATAAAGTGATTATCACAAGTCATGGTGCTTTGGAGAAAGTAAAATATGACTTCCCCACTTCGAACACATTCTTCCTTTCCATGTCTTCCCCACTGTGCTGTTAGACAGAAGGAACCCAGGACTTGTTTTTGTTGTTTCAGAGTGGGTGGATGTAATCAGTCAATTTCCAGAACGGAGACTCTTTCCCAATCTATCTTGTGTTCCAGCACCCTTCTGTCTCCCCTCGTCTTCATCCCACTGGTCTGGGACCTAATGTCTCCATAAGGTCATTTTCAATCCTGATTACATCCACATAACTGAGGAGCCTCCCACCACCTCCCATTTCTCTGAACTCAGGGCTTTGACACTTTAGCATCTAACCTTGTGTTTCTTTTCCTTTTTATGAAATGTTCATTTGCGCAATGTCCTCCACTTGAGAGTTTCGTTTTTCTTCATCTTTTCAGCCCATTTCCACATCTTATCTACCTGGTTGGTATTTATTAAACCCCTACAGGTGTCTCTTACACTGCAGGGTAATGGGATGTGAATCAATGTCCCACAAGAGACATAGATATGAATAAACATTACTGTGACATTAATCTCACTTTTCCCCAGTAGTCATAGCTTATTGGGGTTTCCTAGAAAGACAAGCAACAAACTTACTAGTTTTACTTATAAAAACATGCGCAATGGTATAGCTATCATCAAACATAGCTAGACAACATAAAATGTAGAATATCTAGATATTCCATTTAGGGCTGGGACCTCTCTAGTGACACTGTAGAAGGGGAGAGAGAAATACCATAAGACCTGGTTAGTGGAAAAAATTGCTGTGATATTCAGACTTCAGAACTTGACATGGCTATCACATGTATGATTCATATCTGTTGTGGCTATACCTGATAAGACCTACACAGGTCATGCACTCAAAATTCTGCCACCAGTGCGGAGATGATCCCCAGGACACATCTCTTATTAAGGAGTTATAGGCAGTTAATAGTTGCTGGGGATATCGTTCCAGTGAATGGTCTCATTAGGAACACTTATTTACTAATCTGTGCTAATGGGCTATCAAAAAAAAAAGACATGAATTTTGGAAGGGGACGAGGTTGGGAGGATTTGGGGAAGGATAGGGGAAGCTTGGGGGTAATGGGGTGTGCATATGATATGTTTCATTATATGATGTATGGAATGTTCAAGAATACATAAAAATTAAAGAGTGGAGAAATGAGTCAATGATTAAGCGATCTCACTTCCCAGCACCCACAGGGAAAAGATAATGACTGCTGTGACTCCAGTACCAGAGGAACCAGTGCTATCTCTGGTATCCATGAGTAACTCCCCTTAACTCCCCTTAAGTATGATGCTCCCTCCACCTACATGCATTTAAAAATAAATCTTAGAATAATAATTAAACAGGTCTTTCTGATTCCAATAGCCTTTATGCTCTTTCTTCTTCTGTGACTAAGTTAGGCAGAATTATAAAGAAGAATACAGATTTTGCTAGTTATTATCACCCTTACCTGTGACGTTTTGGGCCTGAAAAGATTTGTTCTAGAACCTTGTAGTGAACGGAGTATTTTTCCATCTCCCAATACAAGTTTGCAAACCCCAAGTTCCCATGTGATTGTACAGGGTGTACCTTTGGGAAGTAAATAAATCTTGAGTCGGTATTTCACGAATGGAATGAATGGATTTGCTGACTTACAAGAGAGATGCTAGTTTTCATGCTTTCTGTCCACCAAGTGAGAACCTAGAAGATAGCCTTCACCAAACATAGCTATGCTGGCAACCCAGTCTTAACTTCTAGCATTCAAATCTGTAAGAAGATAGAATGCCATTATTGAAATCTTTGCTCTAATTTTTTTTTACAGTAGCCCCAAATAATGGTGACAAAATTTGTCTCTTTTATTGGATTTCAAGGTTAAAAATTATGACTTTGAGAGAATTGAAGAAATAAGTATATATTTCCTATATGGTCTGAGATGCTGGCAACATCAAGTGACATTTCTAATTGGTTGTTATGGAAGACTATGTCTATGTGGAATAGCTAACAAAAGATTAAGGAGCTTAGAGAAAAGCTATTTATAGCTATTTATAGCCGAAATAAACAAACCCCCACATTTTTAAGGAATAATAATTGTTGCTTGGTTATTCCTAAAACAGCTTTATTGAGGTCATATTTGAATTCACTTTAAGTTTGCCTCAAACTTGCTATGTAGCACAGGATGGTTCTGAATTCATGGTGCCCCTGCCTCATGTGTGTGCAGGAATTACAGTCATGGAACACCTTGCCAAGCCAACATTTTCTTTCTCCTGTTTTTAAAAAAGAACTACATGTGCCACTTCCTCTTTGATCATTCAGTAACACTATTCATTCTTTCTGCTAGTATATTTATATAAAGCAGCTAATTAATTAATTAATAATTTAATTAATATTTTACTTGTATAAGCTGTTCTGTTGTCATTGTTGTCATACATTTTATCAATGCATTTGGTCACATGGCCACACATGCAATGACTCAAACCTGAATTTGGTGAATATTGTTAAATAAGAAGATCCTAGCTTAAGACCATGCCTGCTTTGGGCGAAAATGATCACATAACAAAATATACAATGTTAACCAGGCAGTGGTGGCACAAGACTTTAATCCCAGCACTTGGAAGGTAGAGTCAGTGGATTTCTGAGTTCCAGGCCAGCCTGGTCTACAGAGTAACAGCTGGAGCTGCACAGAGAAACCCTGTCTAGAAAAAAACCAAAAAAAAAAAAAATACAGTGTTTATAATTCCAAGTCAGTACAAACAAATAAATAACAGCGTTTGTGTTGTTAAAGGTTCATAATCATGTGGTGTATCTTATAGAAGAGAGCCAAGAGACAGTCTGCCCTCATTTATGATTATGTAAAATTATTCACACTCATGTACCTCTTGTTGTTTCTCATCACATAGAACTTGTTACATTATGAAAAGCTGAAATTAAACGGAGTAGCCATGAATGTGACAGGGAACCTCACAAGAAGATAGGTCATTCATTGTTGACTGCTTGCTGAAGTCAAATTGTGAAGTTTATTTTTAGAGGAGAGGTGATTATCACCTCTCTGTGCTTTTTCAGTCTGCCCCGTATTAGACAAACAAAGGGTGAGATCGTTGTTCAATTTGACTTCAAAATAAAATATGACTTTTATGAGGACAGTAGAGCACTAGAGCACGGCATATCTGTGCCAACTTCTGACATCTATTTATGAAGAAGTTGTCTTTAACCATCTTACTGTGGACCAGTAAAACACCAAGTTACATCATTCCAGAGAGCTGTGATCTGCAGTACTGCATTATGTTCTTGATGTGGAAAATAAGCGACTATTCAAATATCTCTTGAAGAAGACTGTCACCGGTTGAGCTGTATTCCCAGAAACATTTACTAGGGTCTTTTCATTGTGCTGCTAGAACTAGTTAAATATGGTTTCTCGTATCAGTAAGTTGTTGGGCCTTTAGGTTCCTGGGCAGAAAACTTGAGTTGCTGCCATGATAGTATACAAACTCTTAAATTTTGAAAATTATATTCCAATTACTAAGCAAAGAAAGCCTTTGGTACATAAAATGTGTTATCCAAACTAAATTGTTTTCTTTTTTTATGGAATAGATTTAGAAAGTGAAAAAAGTCAGTGTTAATTATGGTATAATCTTGATGAATGTTAAACTTTCTTATCTCAGGAATTTTATATTTTAGGATCTTCAAAATGCTGCTTCCAAATAATAAAATGCTATTGGCAGCTATGAATAGGTCTCAGTGAATAAAGTGTGTGCTGTATAAACACAGAGCCCTGAATTTTATGCTCAGAACTTATGCTAAAAAGTACAAAGCTAGGCATGGTGGCACATGCTTATATTCCGAGCGTAGCAGAGGCAGAGAGAGGCAGACCCGTGGCCTACTGATGATTCGCAGACTGGTGACAGACATGTTTCAAAAAGAAATAAGTAGAAGTCACCTGAGGAATGTTGTTTGTCAGATTCCACATTTACATGCATGCACTTGCACACACACATATATAAACACACACACACACACACACACACACACACTCATACAGAATGCCCATGCCAGGGAGCATCCGGACACACACACACCTAGATACACACACACACCTAGACACACACACACACACACACACACTCACACACACACACTCACACTCATACTCACACACACAAAGAGGGTGGGGAGAGACGGTGGGTGAGTGACAGAGAGAGAGAGAGAGAGAAAGAGAGAGAGAGAGAGAGAAAGAGAGAGAGAGAGAGAGAGAACACACCGTTGCCATAAAATTTTGTCTTTGATATATGATTTTAAAAATACATCTCTGCCTAACCTTGCAAAGACTTGATGAATGAGGGTGAAGGGATACCCAGGGGCACCCCCACCTCTCATAGGAGAATGGGAGGGCAGATGAGGAGAGGGACACTGTGAGGAGAGACCAACAAATAGGGCCAGCGATCAGGATGTAAATAAATAATAAGTTAATTAATGGGGCAAAATTATCTTCACATGACTATTGGTTCACAAATAAATAGTGGGTTGTTTTTTTAAAGAACTAAGAAATTATCCCATTTAAAAGTCTTGTAATTACCCTTTTCTTTCTTTCTTTTTCTTTTTTTAAATTCGATATATTTTTTATTTACATTTCAAATGATTTCCCCTTTTCTAGACCCCCCACTCCCCGAAAGTCCCATCAGCCCCCTTCCCTCCCCCTGTTTTCCCACCCAACCCTTCCTACTTCCCTGTTCTGGTTTTGTCCTATGCTGCTTCACCGAGTCTTTCCAGAACAAGGGGCCACTCCTCCGTTCTTCTTGTACCTGATTTGATGTGTGGATTATGTTTTGGGTATTCCAGTTTTCTAGGTTAATATCCACTTATTAGTGAGTGCATACCATGATTCATCTTTTGAGTCTGGATTACCTCACTTAGTATGATGTTCTCCAGCTCCATCCATTTGCCTAAGAATTTCATGAATTTATTATTTCTAATGGCTGAATAGTACTCCATTGTGTATATATACCACATTTTTTGCATCCACTCTTCTGTTGAGAGATACCTGGGTTCTTTCCAGCATCTGGCAATTATAAATAGGGCTGCTATGAACATAGTGGAACATGTATCCTTATTACATGCTGGGGAATCCTCTGGGTATATGCCCAGGAGTGGTATAGCAGGATCTTCTGGAAGTGATGTGCTCAGTTTTCTGAGGAACCACCAGACTGATTTCCAGAGTGGTTGTACCAATTTGCAACCCCACCAGCAGTGGAGGAGTGTTCCTCTTTCTCCACATCCTCTCCAACATCTGCTGTCTCCTGAATTTTTAATCTTAGCCATTCTGACTGGTATAAGGTGAAATCTCAGGGTTGTTTTGATTTGCATTTCCCTAATGACTAATGAAGTTGAGCACTTTTTAAGATGCTTCTCCACCATCTGAAGTTCTTCAGGTGAAAATTCTTTGTTTAACTCTGTACTCCATTTTTTAATAGGGTTACTTGGTTTTCTGGAGTCTAACTTCTTGAGTTCTTTATATATATTGGATATTATCCCTCTATCTGATGTAGGGTTGGTGAAGATCTTTTCTCAATTTGTTGGTTGCCGATTTGCCCTTTTGATGGTGTCCTTTGCCTTACAGAAACTTTGTATTTGGAAAGAAAGAAGTCAAACTATCATTATTTGCAGATGATATGATAGTCTACCCAAGTGACCCAAAAAAACTCCACTAGAGAACTCCTACAGCTGGTAAACAACTTTAGCAAAGTGGCAGGTTATAAAATCAACTCAAGCAAATCAGTAGCCTTCCTATACTCAAAGGATAATCAAGCTGAGAAAGAAATTAGGGAAATGACCCCCTTCACAATAGCCACAAACAGTATAAAGTACCTTGGGGTGACTCTTACCAAACATGTGAAAGATCTGTATGACAAGAACTTCAAGACTATGAAGAAGGAAATGGAAGAAGACCTCAAAAAATGGAAAAACCTCCCATGCTCCTGTATCAGCAGGATTAATATAGTTAAAATGGCCATTTTGCCAAAAGCAATATACAGATTCATTGCAATACCCATCAAAATACCAACTCATTTCTTCACAGAGTTAGACAGAGCAATCCTCAAATTCATCTGGAATAACAAAAAAACCCAGGATAGCTAAATCTATTCTCAACAATAAAAGAAATTCTGGGGGTATCAGTATCCCTGACCTCAAGCAATACTACAGAGCAATAGTGTTAAAAACTGCATGGTATTGGTACAGTGACAGGCAGGTGGATCAATGGAACAGGATTGAAGATCCAGAAATGAACCCACATACCTATGGCCACTTGATCCTCGACAAAGGGGCGGAAAACATCCAGTGGAAAAAAGATAGCCTTTTCAACAAATGGTGCTGGTTCAACTGGAGGTCAGCATGCAGAAGAATGGGAATTGATCCATCCTTGTCTCCTTGTACTAAGCTCAACTCCAAATGGATCAAGGACCTCCACATAAAGCCAGACACTCTGAAGCTAATAGAAAAGAAACTGAGGAAGACCCTTGTAATTATCTTTTTCATTCAAAGGGTCTCTTCCAGATTGTAGGACTGTTTTCTTGTTCAGAAATAAGTCCATTATAAAGTTAGACACTAGGTGGCACTAGAAATCCCCCTAAACTGGACATTCCCTTGTCTTTGCCTATCACCTTTATACTGAAATAGTTTATCTCTGATTGACTTCATTAGTTTCATAGAGAAGTTAGAAGCAGGAAGTGATATTTCCATTGCGTGTCTCTCAGTATGATTGCTTTTTTCCTTTTAAAGAATTTAATTTAAATGAAACAAAACATTTCATCTGTCACAAGACTTAGAAAATAACTTTAGTATTTTATATATATACATATATAAGTATAGGTATGCATGTATATATACTTATATATACTTGAAATATATTTATTTCATTATGAACAGATATTGACATGTATGATCATAAGTGCTAATAAATGAATCTTCATTTTATCATACAAAGTTGAGATGTATGCTTTAACGTACACACCTGAATGTGAAACATTAAACTTGTAAGATATAATGTGATGGTTTGGTTGTGCTTAACACTACATTTCTAATAATGTGAGGATTTTCTTGAAGGAGTGAGTTAATAGTGAGTTGTTTTTCAACAAACATACTTTTATTAAAATCTGACAACAGAGAAGAAGGGGAATATTCGGAGAAGAAATATAAATTTAATGTAACAGTACTTGTTAAAAGTATCTACTCAACCTCTGCTGGAATGTGTTCAAGTTGTTACATAAATGACATTTATGGAGAAAGAAAGGCAGAATGGCTTTCTTATTATCAAGGACAATAAATATTATATGCTTGACGGCCTATTCTATTTCGATAATATTAATATCAACCTTTAGCCACACACGAAGGATTGACCCCCAGTTTGTTTTGGGAGATAAGTTTAAAGAGCTAAACTCTTTGGGGATATATTGGGGTCTATGTGCCTTAGTTTCAAATATGCTCTCTATAATTAATTAATTAAATAATTAATTAATATTTCCCCTACATCACTTGGAGTTATTTGAGTTGGAAGGAAAGTTCCTGGTGAAATGATAACATTTTTGGCCAAAAATAGCAACAGGTCTTAAAAGTCACTTTCTTAATTATTTGCTGCCAGTATTAATTGGTGACTCTTGCGACTAATATTCAAAATAATGTGTTTTCATTTTATGAAAGTGAGAACTAATTTCAAATTAAAAATTCTAAAGACACACTTAAATGTATAATTCTCTATGCTGTAAAATGCTTGATTGCATGCTGAATTTTAAAAACAAACTCACACGTCATTGAGAAAGGACTGTGATTCAATAAGGAGTTTCTGGGCATGTGACAGCGTGGCAATTTTGAAGCAAGGTGTTCTTATTCTTGGGACAGAACTAAGGAGTTATGTCCACTGCAGCAAAGTTTCAAATGTCACCCAAAACAGTGCTCTCTCTCTCTCTCTCTCTCTCTCTCTCTCTCTCTCACACACACACACACACACACACACACACACACACACACACACATCTCAGAGAAGACCAAGAGGGAGGGAGGGAGAAAGAGATTGAAAGACAAAAAGAGGAGGATGTTAAATGAAGCAAGATATTTACATATGGATGTCCCCAAGGTATGTCGGTATTAGTTGTGTAAAACACCTATATGTTTGATATTTTTCAAACTAAAAATCTAGGAGAAAAAGGTAAATCATTTCATCTCTTGAAATACAGTACAGAAAATAAACCATTGCTACTTTTTCTTACTCACTTGAAATGAATCTATCCTTTTCTCTAGATGTTTTGTCAATTATTCTCTTAATAATACTTGGTTTCTTAGGAGCAATGACTTTGGTCTTATGGATAAGAAGTATACTTGTTTCTTGAACGGATTATAGTCACACACAAGGAAAGATCCTGCTATTTTGCAGACAATGCCAGTCACTTCTACCATAACCCCGCTATGCTGAGACGAACAATCTTCCAGGCTGAGCCATCCACTCTCACGGCAAATCGAAACTATGATTCTGAAATCGAACTTTCTGAAGCACGGCCGAGTTTCAGGCTCCTGTAAAGCCTGTTGTTTTATTGAGTTATCAGTGAATGCGTTTGCTCATAGAATGTATCTTTGCAACAGTTTCAAAGTCAATAAACAATTTAAAGCGAATTTGCTTTAGAAACATGGAACATTGATGTCGAGGCTTTTAGGACATCAAATAAATGACAGAAGCCACTAAGTTTGTCACATTTATTCAAAGCAAACAGATGCCATTTGCTGTTTGGTATATCACTTCATTCAATAAAAGGAGGCAACACACAGTAAAAGAAAACACTTATGATATAAATGTCTTGAAAAAAGGAAAATTGTATTTATTTGTTCCATTAACATAATGTTGGAGCATAAGAATGTCTCAGCCTTGGCACTCATTAATAGAAATTCAGTGTCAGTTCTCTGCAACGGGTCTTCTGGATAGAATCACAAACATAAAAAAAATCCATTTTAGCCTTTCTTTGTTGAGTTTGCAGCACACGCTTAAATGAAATGCATTTCATTACTCATTTGATCATCATATTTCTACAAGTTTAGTAATTTAAAACATTACGTTGTTGTATAAACATATTAATGTTTGAAGTCATATAAAAAGCAGCTTCTAAACACATCAACATTTAGAGTCATTAGGCTTAAACAACTTAGTGTGTTGGGGGCACTATGCTGCTGGTCTCAAATGCTGGTATTTTTACACTTTAATGCTATGTTACTTTTTTGTATTCCATTTTTTTAAAAAAAAATGAAGAACTTCCTCTTCTTTCAAAGTACTGTTAATTAATCAGGTTCTGAATGCGGAAGGGAATGTCTACTTATTTACGGTTTGATATACCAGAGGACGGCATTTTAGAAGCTAAAAGCATATATCTCTATTTTACGTATCAGGTGTACAGATTCTGATGGTAACAGGACACAAATGGAATAGTAAAGGCATTGACTGAAGGATGCAGCAGAAAGTGATTTTAAGTGCACCCTCGTTCACATGTAACAGCTGATCTTGACAACTGTCCATAAGAAACTTCCATATTGTAGAAACCACAAGTCAGTCCTGAATCGTAGCATTTATTCTGTCAGACGGTCCCACCATGCAGAAGAGAAAGGGGACAAATGTCATGTTCCCTCGGGACTGGAGGATTTTTTGCTGTGTGCCAAGCAAAGAAGAAAGAGGTTGTAATTTGTCCCTTCCCAACGGAAAGACAAACCTGAAATTCCAACAGACGGAAGCATACTTTTTGATTTTTCTAGAATCTAGAGAGTGAAACTGTGATAGAGGAGGTATAGTGGGTTTTTGTTTTCTCCTGTGTTTTTAGGCAGGCCATAATGTCTGTCTTCAGTCCTTAACAGTTTCTGGCAGCCTGAGCCCCCCCCTACCCCCAATATCCCCATGGTGTAATGGCTGCTTCCTGCCCAGTTTGCTGCCACACACAAGTTGCCCTTCACCTGTGCTGCATGGCAGACTGACAGGGCGAGTAGGTGGGGTTTGTTGCTACTCCTCCACGTGGGGCTGCCTCACTGTATTCAGAGAGATGTCTTGCAGAACACCCGTCAGTTTAGGAGAATCTGAGATCAAGTCTAAGTTCTGGCCTCTGTTTTGATGAGAGAATTTGTTCTCAGGGCTTCCGAAGTTCAGCGGATTGTTGGGAGTCAGCTTGCAAACGCCTGGCCATGACATGTCATTTGAATTTTTCCTTTGGTAGCTTTGACCTTGGGATCTCCAGATAGGTCACATGGTCCTTGCCTGTATGTTATATGTTTTTCTGCTTACAGAGCAAAAGCAAACTTTGCTACGTATCAGGCAAAAATGGAAACAGGAAGACTTTGAAAACCGTTCAGCTAGCTTATTAAAAGTCGGAACTCTTTGGAAACTGTCTATTTTGAAATGCTTGAGGAGATGAAAGGCAGCGATTACAGATAAGGGAACGGAACGGGGAAATTGTAGCTTGGGGTACCTTTTGAAGAGTGTAGTTCAGAATTAACTACGCCATTTTTAGCATTCCATCTCCTCATTTCATCTCTCCTTTATTTCCAGGCTCACCCTTTCTGCTGGTCAGCATTTACTGTGCATTCGCCATGTGAATAGTTATGTGATATGCTAGGCATGGACTTCGTAAACCAGCAGTCGGATTTGCCCAAATGATCTGAAGTACCAACGTTTTTCACAATAGACTCTTACTAGGGACTCTTTTCCATGAAACAAAACTATTTCTACACATTCAACCAGTTTGATTAGGACCAAAACAAGACACAGATCTCAGTGACAGAGATTTTAAAAACAATTATATTAGGAGAGACAGATATTTATTTATTTTGAGACAGGGTCTGACTATGTAGCTCTGGTTGGCCTAGACTCACGGAGCCTCCCTCCCCTGTGTGTGTGCATGCGTGCCTGTGTGTGTGTGTGTGTTTGTGTTAAGTGTGAGTGGTAACACACATCCATGCCACAATGCACACATGGAGACAGAGGACAACTCTTGGGAATTAGTTCTAGCCTTCTCGCCTTTTACTGTGTCATAGGACTTGAACACAGGCCATGAGACTTGAATAGCAAGTGCCAAGTCATCTTGGTGACCTGAAAGTACAATCTATTCACTGACCAAAGGTCCCTGAGACTTCCTATGGCCTCTCTGTGCCCACTTATTGTTTGGTTTTCTGTTCTCTTTTATCAGAATTATCAATCAGATCGGGAGGGAAGTACATTTTTTAAAAATTCAATTTAATTATTTAAGTGAATCATCCTGGCATCGCTTCTCCAACTCGCTAAGATGAGCGTCCACCCCAGGCTACTGCCCTTTCCACAACATGTCAGACCTTGCAAAGACCCCTCACCTATACGAAATCTGAATGTACAGCTATAGTTTTGAGCGACTCCACAGAAAACAAAGATTATGATGAACTATCAGGCTGGTGATTTTGTGCTGTGAACCTACTGTGGCCTTTTGGTAACAATGGAACACATGACAGTTGTATATCCCATAGGTTTAAGGAAAAAATATCTATTTATTAGTCCCTCAGGGTTGAAGGCTCTGTGCTGGTTGACGGAAGCTTGGTGTTTAGATTTCTCTACATTTCTGGTTTTGAACCCCCCCCTCCCCCGCTGAAGAAGTCAGTGCTTCACTTCCTTATGATATTTTATCTTTTCTTTAACTTTAAATATTTTTAAAAAATATTAGTCTGTTTTACTCACAATCTTCATGTCTCAAGAAACATTAAAAAAAAGAGATTAGGTCGAGTAGGCCCTATTTTTATACTGGGAATTTTTCTTTTGTTATCTTCTCTGGCTTATTTCGACATTTTTGTTAACTTCTCTGGCTTATTTAGACATTTAGTTCACATTTCTTTTTGCAAAATTTCCTCAGTTTTTATCCTGGTACCCCAAACTGTCCTTCCTCTTGCACTTCCAGCCTTAAGATAATACACTTAAAAACCTCGCAGTGTGCAGCACCCGGTTATCCTCTTGTCTGATGGATGTTATATCTCCATCTCCTCATCCCTTGGCCAGTGTGCATTTTCATATTTCAAATGGGACAAAAACGAGTTTTAGAAAATGAATGCTAGAAAACGGAAGTAAAATCCTGACATTTTTGTCAGTGGAGATTCAAGGCCAATGTCTGACTTGTGCTTCTTGTTTGGAAAACCCTGAGCACATGAGGAACCGCTCTATGCCTCTGAAATGCAGAACTCCACAGGGCCGACTTGCAGGGGTTCTTTTTGAAAGCAGTAGACAGCCTGCTGCCAGAGCAAGGAGTGCTGATAAAATTAAAAAATGAGTTACAAAGTTTTTTTTTTTTTTAAAGCATTACATTACAGGATAATAAAAGTAGCATGATCCAGATTGCAGGATGAGAGAGAAATATTTTAAAAAAGATATAATTTCACTTTTCATACCCTTTTCACTTTCTTTATTAGGATCACATCAGTTCTTAAAGTGAGAGAATATCATAATTTTTTTCTATACTTTTCCCCCTTCTGTTTAACTGGAAACTGTCTGTGGTTTCATGTTGGAAACATTTGTAATAAAAACAAACCCAATATCTAATTTTAAGTAAAATGAAATTAAAGTCAAAGAAGGGAATCTTATACATATCTTGGCTAAATACAGATTTATTTCTTATATACTTTCAAGTCTAGATTTCTTTTTCTTTTTGGGGGGATGGTGGTGGTTAATATCATCTTTTTATATTTTGTTTGCATTTTAAGCTCATGGTTCCCAATTATATTCTAAGTAGTAAAATTCAATTAAAATTGGTGATTCTAAAAATTGGCTATCATAAGCTTTAAAGTTTGGTTTTTAAATGAGAGGGAGGTTGGTGGAAGAGAAAGGGGAAGGGAGGAGGATGGGGAGGAGGAAAAAGAAGAGGAAGGGGAGAGAGGGAGAGAATCATCATAGTTTCTTTATAGTTTCTTCCTTAACAGAGGAACAAGTCTGTTCCTCTCTGTAGCAAGGAGGTAGGTTGTTTTGTTTGTCTTGTGTCTCTCTAAGGCTTCATTGCTTGCTGAGAATGTTGCGTACATTTGGGTTCAGAGACTGAAAATGGCTGACATGATTACCATCCTTGAGCAAGGAGCAAAGGCAGGCACCTGAAGCTCATTTCTACAGCGTGCAACCTAAGAAGGCCTAACAGAAAGAACTGCAGTGAGCGACCAAGAATTAATTCTCTGCTCGGCCTGGAGAAGGCTGCGCCACTTGCAACGTGACTGCTGCATGACCTAGGGAGATGGTTTTCCTTTCGATCTTTTCTAAGGCCTCAAGGGTCTTAAATTTTGCCATTTGATAAACTATCTAGGGAGTGTTGATAGCAAGCAGGTTCTATGAAGACTTCCATCACACAGTGATGGAGAGCAGAAAGGACGGTACTGAATAGAAATAATGACTTGGATTTATTTTGATATAGGTCTATTGTAAAAATAAAATTTAAAATGATAAAACTTTCATGTCCAGAAAGGCTATCATGTCTAGATTTTTGTCTTTTGCTTCTTAGCTATTGCTTACAGACAGTGTGACCCAATGGGGTAGACTGTACTTCATTTCATAGAGACTCAAGAAAAATAGTTATAGCATCTTACTTAAATGGTAGCAGTGAGTAGAGCAGCTCTATTACAAGTGGAAAATGAATTGAGAGGAAAAGCATTGTTTCCATGGTGACTGAGGTTGGGAGCAAGCTTGTTGGAATCAAACTAAAGTGAGTTTTTCCAGACATCACTCTGAATGCAAGAACTACAAAGGTGCTTCTGAATGGAATACACTTAGGGATTGACCTTTGCTTTCCAACTCATTCTATGGGTCACTAAGGTGATACAGGACGGTGGTATGCAGACTTCTCATCTAAAGGAACTGCATTCATTCCTTTTAGGCATAGACAGACTAAAAGTTAGCAAATAATTTATCAGTTATTATTTACTGCCCATGTAGAAGTCACTAAAGTTTTTATCCTTGAGAAATCTTTATTCATTTAAGCATATTTTAGAAACATGAAAGTACTGATAAGACCTTCTGAACACTTGTGTAGACAATCCCAGGTACCTACATGCTTCCGACCATTTTCCAAATTAACATTGGTACTTAAACTCTTAGGTTTAAAGATCTGCTTCCTCAGTGTGCTGCTCCAATACAGGTGCCCCTGACATCGAAGATCATCAAACTGTGTCAAGTCCTGACCTTATGTGGTGGTGGGTCAACTCAGGGTATAAGTTTTACTTCTGTCTGTAAAGAAAAAGACTAAGTCATATGAGAATATCAGAGCATGGTAGGAACTGTTTTCAGGGAAGAAATGTATTTTTGCGAACGTCAACTATTCTTGATATTTCTCTTTGGAGGTACTTCCCTCAAATGTGATTTGCCGAAAAGCTCCGTGGATAGGTGGCAGAAACATTTTAGTTGACATGCAAGATCTAAACGAGCAGCTCACAAGACAGGAAAAGACGGTTTAAAAAAAAAATCCACGTTCTAATTACCAGTATTGCAATTTTAAGCCTTAAAATTAGAGTCTTGCTGCACTATCTCTGTCTAATAATTGCCAAAAACAAACGCTACATTGATGTGAATCCATCTCTAATCATTAAACATGCATAAGGGGATTAATCAGTTGAAGGCATTTTAATGTCTTGATTTGTGAAAGCACCTACTATTTGTTGCTTGTGTGTTATAACTTACAAGCAAAAATGACCAAAGTTAGCAAGGAAACTCCTCTAAGGAAAATGCTAAAAATATTTCTTAAAAACACAGAGTAAAAGCTGACATTTTCAAAGAAAGTGACACTTGGCAAAACCTTACTCTCATGATGTGTTTGCTCTGTTTAATTCTGGTGCTTTTTTTTCCTTCTTCTTAACAAATTACTAAGCCTGGACCTTGTATTTCTTGGGCCAAGACATCATCTTTTATGACACATTTCTACACAAACATACTCCCGCCAAGGTCATCGCTCACCTTCTTAAATACCAGAGGATCACCAGCCAACATTTTAATTTACAGAACAAATTTATACACGGGACTGAAAGATACGGGGCTCCTACTGAGGGCTGCCGCTAGACAACAGGAACATATGGAGTGACTCAAGGCAGTTGGGAATTCTTTTCTATTTGCCCATGCATTTACTCTCGCATTCCTGCTCCCCCTTAACCCCTCTGCTCTTCGCAATGGTTGTGAGCAGTGGTAGCACTCTGCTTGAAAAAGCACCAGGAGTTGTTCAAAAGATACCATGCTGGAATAGTGGGTCCTTCCTGTAGATGCAGAAAGGGAAACCATGCATGAGACACACGAGCAAACAGATGGGTTTTAATTGTTACATTTCACCAAGGATAGCTGGGAGCACACGCAGATGCCTGGGCCTCTGGAGTTAGGAAGAGGACATCTTTAATTGCTGGGAGAAAAGCTTCACTGTTTAAAACCATTACTGTGGGTGACTTTGTTTCCCAGATAGATATTCACTGCCACATGTGTCTGAAATTCTGTCATCAGAAATATCTTTGATATATTTATTTTATTTTTTAAAACCTCTTCCTCTTTCTTTCTGCCTCCCTCACCCTCAAAGAACCACTGCATTTAAGGGCATCCTAATAAGAACAGGAAGGACAGTACTGAAAGCAATCAGACTAGGGCAAAATAAACACTGATAGGGAACAGAATGTGTTTGTGGGGAGGGATGAAGAGAGGAAGATTAGGGGGAAGAGCTTACAAGGCACAGGATCAGTTGTTCTTTGGCATCTTTGCTATTGGAGAATTCAAAATCATGTCCAAAGCTTCCCAGTATTGACCTGTATTTTCATTCACATAACAAATCTCTATCATGGAGATGGATGGTTAAAATATTCAAGGATTTCTCATGTTTGGCTAAGAAAACTTTCTGGAAGATGTCTTAGTTAAAGGTGTGTGTGTGTGTGTGTGTGTGTGTGTGTATGTGTGTGCATGTATGAGTGTGGGAGTATATGTGCGTGTATGAGTATGTGTGGGGTTGTGTATGAGTGTGTGCATGTAGTTATTCTTCAGATTGCCTCCTTGACTGCCTTGGTGTCTTGTAACCACACATTCTTCTTTCTTCTTGCTCTGAGATTATCTGTTTTTATTCTTTCATCACATATTAAATAAATGGTTAGAAAATTAATTTCATTTTATTTGCAGTAGTGAGGATCCACCCCAGGGTCTCATGCATGCTAGGAAAGTGTTCTACAGTGATTTACATCCCAACCTAAAAACTTTCTGCACAACAAAATTTCAGTAGAAACAGGAGATTAGGTCAGTTCTTTTTTTCCTCTAAGTTTGATTTGACATAGGATGAGAGAAATAATGACTTCAAACCAAACCAAACCAAACCAAACCAGACCAAACCAAACCAAACCAAACCAAATACCAGAACAGTTCATCTGCATCTATCTATTGATCCACCCATCCATCCATCCATCCATCCATCCACCCATCCATCCATCCACCCATCCATCCATCCATCCATCCATCCATCCATCCATCCATCCATCCATTATTTAGCACACATTTGTTGACTTTCTATGCGGAAGTGGGTGTGGATATAGTCATTGTCACAGGAGGGCTTCAATGAAAGCCTCTCTGTTAGAGTGATGTTTTATGTTTCCAGATTCCTCTTGGTTGTTGATACTTAATTAACATAAAAAGTTGGGTCTCAGCTTTTATATGACTTTCCATTGTGTCTGGTATTTTTTTTTTTGAGCAAGAAATTTTGAAACCATCTTGAGCATCCACAGTATCTTCCAAATCACTACGAGTACACATCCAACTTCTGTTTTGTTTAGTTTTTAAACAGGGTATTGCTGTGTTGCTTTATATCTCTCTTGGTTCCTGGTCCTCTTATCTCAGCTTCTGGTACCATGACCACACCCAGATAGTAAACACATGTAATAACTTTTTAAAATGAGTTTATGACAAATACATCTGCCACCACGTAGCAATCCTGAAGGGAGATAACAGACAAAAGGTCTACACATCCTTCAAGACCTAAACTGGCACCACCAGGTTATTACAAAATAGCCCCATCTCACCAACCAAAGGGTGGGAGACAAGTACAGAGGATTATTGACCTGAAAAGCAAAGTTAGTCTCTAGGTTTGAACACCCATCATGACTCCTAGACAGCACAGTTCACACAAACTCAGCCTGTATAGAGATATTTTTATATGCAGATACTTTGACATTCACAGGACAGTTTTGAAAATTTCCAAATGTTTCCTACTGTTTCCTCAATGTATCTGTACAGTGAGTTGCAGACTTACAGGAAAATTTGCATTTGTTTCCAGATTCTCTTTATTTAATTTATAGTGAATAAAGAATATGTTTACCTATAACTTTACACTCTGTGGCTAGCAGTGCCTTGTGCCACTGTGAAGTTCTACACATTCCTTCCTTGGGTAATTCATCCCGCTTCCATTTCAGCATTGCCAAATATGATTTGTAAGTGTTTAAGTCCTTGGCTGCAGTGGGTTATTCTTACAAATCACCTGTTAAAGCCATTTTGAAGATCTGGTGGTTTCAGTGTCTTCTGTGCTTTGGGACACTTAGATTACCTGGGCAGATGCTGGTCCCTACTATTCCGGCTCACTCATGGCTTCTTTACCACTGCATAGGTGTCTGAATCTGGTGAACCAGGGACCCATGACCTATGGGTGTTTCAGACCCAGTTGAGAAGGACACATTTCACTTACTTCTGACTGTCCAGTTCTAGAGAATATGCTTATTTGTCTGTTTGTTTGTTTGTTCCCAGACAGAGGGTTCATCCTGTCAGTTTACTTGCTCAGATGGGAAATGATGTTTCTGAACCCAACTCTTTTTGGGTGGACTTTATGTGTTTTCTCTTAGGTCACCTAGGATGGTTTCTACCAGTTGCTGGGTTATAAATGGAGTTCTTTTCTCCCTTCTCCTACTGTGACATTTGTACAAGGAAATGAGGACATGTTTGAGTGATTCCAGATTTTCATTTTCTGTTTGTCAAACAAAAGGAGATAATGATATTTTGAAGAAACAGTTAGTTCTCTCTCTGTGTGTGAAGTTTTAATTCCATAAGCTTTGGGGAAAGGGTTGATCACTCCTTGCAATCAGACAGTACATGGAATCTGGGGTTTCAGACTACTGGCACCAAGACACTACCACAGTACCAGTTCCAAAAGGGCTAACCCATTCTTGACAAGAGTTTTAGATCTCAGTCCATTCCATGGCTTTTGGTATGAATCCCATCTGCTTTCTGTGTGTCTTGCCTAGTTGAAGACTGTGAATATAGGGGAGGCAGGGCTGTGTTCAAAAGTAGGAACCAATCCTCACATCCAATCACCAATGATATGGGTTAGATAAATATAGTCTATTATGATGGAGAAAAACGGTAGAATGTAAGGAACTAGTCCTTGTAGACTATTTATCCCAAACCATGAATAGATGCTTGTCATGAGCTAGACCTACCTTTACCCTGTTTTACACCTGCTTTCAGTCAGTCAGTAGAGTGCTACTTGCCCAAATGCTACAGTAGAATAGAGAAAATCTTTTTCTTTTTCTTTTTTTTTGATTTTTTTAGAGACAGGTTTTCTCTGTATAGCCCTGGCTGTCCTAGAACTCACTCTGTAGACCAGGCTGGCCTTGAACTCAGAAATCCGCCTGCCTCTGCCTCTCAAGTGCCAGGATTAAAGGCATGTGCCACCCCAGCCTGGCGAGAAAATCTTTCCTTTCACAAGCCAGAAACTTGTAGAAACTATTGGCTAAAACCTAAGCATAAATGTCTAAAAGTTGTCCTAAAGAAGGTGAGTATGGATTGATGTCTGGGCAAGCCCGCTGCCGTATACCCACGCACAACCACAGATTCTCGAGAGTTGTGCAAGCAGACATTAGTGACACCTGGGAAAATCATGCCTATTATTGCTATGACCATACTATCCCTTTTCTGAGCCAGGAGAAAGGTAAGGCAAGTCTAGGTTAAGAGGCTGTGTGTAGAAGCCATGCAGATACAGGGATGCCCATGCCCTTTCAGAATATTTTTCTTTCTAGCACAGCTCAGTTTAGCATGAATGACCTTGTGCCTGATCTAAGTTAGACACCTTCTAATTCTCTGTGGAAAACTAGGCCCACATTCCAGTCTCCCCCAAACCTTGGATTGGAAACATGTTCTTCACTCATGTAAGTTGCAGAGAGTCTTCACAAAACCGAGATGTTTTCCCCTCAGCAGTAGGGAGACCAAGACTGTTAGCAGTAGTGGAGAGTACAGCCAGACGCTGCTGGCTTTAACCAGAGGAATTTCTTAACATAGGGAATTTTCCCAGGGCATGGAATGAGCTCGACGTTTGCTCCTGAAATAATTTCAGTGTGAGTTTGAAGAAATCAGAGTTGAGTTTATTAAGGGAAGATAAAGGAAATAGATAGACAATACAGACTTTACATTAGAGCACAGACCTTCAGAGACATGTCAAGTGTCTTAACTGTACACACACACACACATATATTTCATTGCTCAAAAGATATCATTTAGAACAACCATGAGGCATAAAAATGCGATGTCTATGCTTATCATTTGGGGTTTAAAAGCAGGAGGATAAGATATTCAAAGTTATCTTTTACTACCTTAGAAATTCCAGGCTAGCCTGAGATATAAGAGACTTTGTATAAAAAAAATTGAGTGAAATTATTTTAATGTAATTATTTTTGATTAATTAATTAATTTTAAACTCCAGATTTTATTCCCTTCCAGTCCACCTTCCAACTGTTCCACAACCCATACCTCTTCCCCATTCCCCTGTCTTCATGAGGATGTCCCCAACCCCAACCCCCACCTTACCAGTCCTCTAAACTCCCTGGAAACTCCAGTCTCTTGAGGGTTAGGTGCATCCTCTCTGACTAAAAACCCAGACCCGGCAGTCCTGAACTGAATTTTTAAAAAATAAGGTTTAACTTAAAAAGAAACTATGTGTGAGAGTTAAGTGTAAGAGATGTCCTCAGAGAGAAAACTGTGATAGATAGGTCAGTGTCTTAGCATTTCTATTGCTGTGAAGACATACCATGTCCACAGAAACTCTTACAAAGGACAATATTTAATTATTGCTGGCTTACAGTTTCAGAGGTATAACCCATTGTGAGAGTTAAGTGTAAGAGATGTCCTCAGAGAGAAAACTGTGATAGATAGGTCAGTGTCTTAGCATTTCTATTGCTGTGAAGACATACCATGTCCACAGAAACTCTTACAAAGGACAATATTTAATTATTGCTGGCTTACAGTTTCAGAGGTATAACCCATTAATGTCATGGCAGGAAACATGACAGTGGCAGGCAACATGGTTATAGTTAGTCCCTAGAGTACAGACATGATCTGTGCATTTTGCCAAGTTTAGAATACTCCATTGGAGCATTTTAATCTGTCTTGATAGTGAGCTAACAGACCTTTTGGAGCCATGTTCAAAGCAGACAGTGTGATAATTATGACAATGTGTATGACAAAATGTCTTTATCCAGGTAATCTCTTGAAAGATCACCATGTGCAAGTTGTCGGCTGTTCCCACCCACACAGCATCACAGATTTCCTTTCTAACTGTTCCTTCCTCCTCCATTTAAGCATCATATACTTTGAAGAAATGTTTTCTTTATTGGCAACTGGCTAAGAGACTCAGAAACTCTACTTCACGGTTTAATTGATATGCATATGCATAGAAGTGCGCACCAAATATATGCACAAGTATACTAAAAACAATGCATTTTACAGTGGTGTGAGAGTCAGTAATTGATATATCTCAGCAGTAGAATGAATAAGCTGTAGTTTATTTATATGACTGAATATTGCATAGCAATGAAAAGAGATGGTGATTCTTGCCCTGTGTCACCCAAGACAAATGTCACAAAAGTAACATTAAAGAAGAGAACATCTTATGAGAATTGTGTTGTAAGAGTCTACTTGTTAAAGCTTCCCACATTTACAATTTTTGACCATTAAGCTATAATGATCCTAGGAGATAAGGACATTGTGACTTGTGACATCATTAAGGTGTCTTCTAACCTGCAGTTATTGGGTAACGTGTTGATTGGAGCATAACGTAGCTGCATTAACATTGTAGAAATTAAACTTCATACTTTCTGACTGTATTGCATTTCCACAAAGTGGTCTTATCTTAAGGGTATAAAAGCCTGACATCTTACTTACCTTCACATCCCACCAGGCTACATTGCTGACGAGGGCCCAGAGTAATAGTTGGATTCTACATAAGAAAGCCTGCTTTCTGCATTGTTATAAAGATCCTCTGTGGTGTGACATAAAGCTTCTCTTATAAACTATTTCAGGTAATATTCCCAGGACATCAAGTTTTTCCTTCTTCTGTAATTATTTTTAATAAGTTTACTGTTATGTTTATCTTTTAAGGGGGCATTCTGCATATTGAGCCCAGGGTATAGATCCATGATCCACCACTGAGGTAGTCCCTGAGCCCTTTCTTGTAGAAGATTAATTGGACCTTATCAAAGGTGATTTAGTGAGTCTCCTGTGGTACATTTTACTGCGGATCATATTGGCACCCAAAAAAGAGTTTGGATATTTTGGAAGCAAGCTCTGCTGTACTATGTGATTTACAGGCCAGGTTTTTGGAAAGCACTTTGTTTTATTCTTTATATCATTCTATTATTTATATATGGCTTCAGGACAAGTGAAACATATAGTCTGGTTATTGTCAGGATATGGAGGGAGCCAAAACAGTGTGGAAATGTAACTTTGCAAATTCTTTCATGTGACAGTTGTAAGCTTGACTTTCCAGAGTGTGTATACAGTGTGCTTGGATATCCTGTCCTGGGGAAGAGGCACTGTCACTTTTCAAAAGGAAGAAGAAATAAAACCAGCTCTGGAATTGGGCCAAATCCCATGAGGGCCACCTCTTGGCAGTGCCAATTTGCTTAGCATCTGATCTGCAGTGGTTCTTAAGCCAAGGTTTCAGCAAAGTTGATCCTGGTATTCTTCAAGGTAAACAGACTTACAAAAGAACCTTGATTTGTCCAGCCCTTGGATTCTTATCTACATCTTCTGGCACAGTGGAAAATGCAAGCTAAACAGGTCAATGTGCTACTGTGGTAGCCAAACATAATCAATCCTAAAATTCTCAATTCACAATTCACTTCCTCCTCCTCCTCCTCCTCTTCTTCTTCTTCTTCTTCTTCTTCTTCTTCTTCTTCTTCTTCTTCTTCTTCTTCTTCTTCTTCTTCTTCTTCTTCTTCTTCTTCTTCTTCTTCTTCTTCTTCTCCTTTTCTTCTTCTTCCTTCTCCTCCTCCTTCTTTTTCTTCCTCCTCCTCTTCCTCCTCCTCCTCCTCTTCTTCCTCCTCCCCTTCATTATTATTATTTCCCCCTATTTCTAAGATTTATTTATTTATATTTTACATATATTTATATAATGTGCAGGCATGGTGCCTTCAGAGTCCAGAAGAAAGTGTTAGAATCTCCCCAGAGCTGAAGTTACAGACAGTCATAAAAAAGAACTGAACTTGGGACTTCTGCAAGAACGGCAAGTGCTCTCATTTTCCAAGCCTTTTCTCCAGTCCTAGTACTTAATTTAGTCATAGCAGTAATTAAATTGTGATGCACCAAACTTATGCTACGTAATCAATTTATACTTAATACTATTCAATTTTATTAATAATGCTTAACACATTGTAAACAACTTTCTCTTTCAAGACATTTTTAAATAAATTATCTCCCATGACAGAAAAGTAAAACCAGCTAGGAAATTTGTTTGTATATTTATTTAGATATTGAGTTCTGTGCTAGTATAAAAAGACTTGGGTTGTGGGACTGCAGAAGTTGAAAACAAAAACTATCTCCAAATAGCTGGGCAGAAGTGAGGGATTCTGTTGCCAGATGGTCAACCCAGGGCTTAATGTAAACATTCAGTTTCCATACAAAACCATCTTACCCCCAGTGTCCCCAATGGGTGCAATACATTTCCAGCTCATTGTGTATTCTAAATAATGAGTGCAGGTAAACCTTTGAGGTTCGTGGCTTGGCTTGAAGCAGGATTCACATGATTAAATGCTCGTTCAAAACTCTTTCATCTGGAAGTCTTGCAAGAAAGCTTGCTTGGTTTTACTGCCTTTCCTAAAGTGTTTCAGTGTTTCCAGTTTGACTTCCATCTCATTCCAAGGAGCAAAAAGACACTGGGAATGATTGCTTTTTCATGGATTTCAAAAGAAGTTCTGGGTTTGATTTTGAGTAAACATTTGGCTTTGTTTTCAATTTTCTGACCCGGATGCCTCAGCCTTTGGAGGGATCTCATAAAATACATAATTTTATCATTCTGATGGACTATATTTACAAAATAAATTGGAGGAATTGAGCCAATTATCCACATATTTCAAGCTGGAATGCCATTTTGTCTTAATTATATGGATGTTTCATGAAATTGAGGATTTGGTGAGAATGCTTAGCAATGCTCACGTTGTTCATTTTGAATGAAATAACTTTGTTTGCTAATATAGTATTTAATTTAGTTTTAACTACATTTCCTCACATATGGACAAAAATATTTTTAAAACAGATCTTCAAATATCTCCAGCAGTGGTCTGGAGAGATGACTGGTGGTTTAGAGTACCTGTCACTATTGCAGAAGACCTGGCTTTGGTTCCAAGCTTCCACTTGAAGGCTAACAACCACTCAAAATCTAGTTCTAGCATTTGTTGCTACCTTCTGTAATCCACAGACACCAGGCTTGAATGTGTCACATGTGCATACATGTATGCATAATATTCATATACATGCAAATTAAAATAAAATTTAAAACCTCCAGAAATTATATTTGTACTTAAATTCCTTCTTTGGGTTGTATTTAAATGTTGGAGAAGGTGAGATACCTTTACTTTTGTACATCATTTTAGGGATCTTCTTTTACATAAACTAAGAACATGCTATTGCAAAGAATATGTATATTATATATAGAATCTCTGGCTGGTTATCTATCTATCTATCTATCTATCTATCTATCTATCTATCTATCTATCTATCATGTACCTGCATATATGTATCATCAACTGAAAAAAAATGAATGAAAATGAGGTGGCAAGCAAGTTGACTATTATTAATGCATAATTATTAGTTATGAAGAAATCCTACTTAATCCTTGGAACCTTTCTGAAAAATACAGACTTGAGGAACTCAGCTACATATTTTAGCTAACTCGTTAACTAGCACTATTTACAGTAAATGGGGCTATCATTTTTCTCAGGCATTTCTCAGCAGTTTGTAAGAGACAGATCCTGAAGATGAACTCTAATGGGAGGAGTCCTGTCTTGAGAAGGCAGGTTTTCAGCAAAGGAGGACACGGAACAGCTCAATGGCAGGGAGTGAGCAATGGAGCCATGCCCAGGAGAATAAAGAGGAGGCTGGACACTCTGAATGGTAATCCTTGATCTGCCAGCTTCTTCGCTTGCTTTGTCTCAAAAAGTGGAAACAATTTTCCTGGAGGAAGTTCAGTCATTGGAAATAAACTTATCCCAATGAAGCTGCCCTTGTGTGTATTCTCTATGCTAGTATACATTGATTTCACAATCTTGATAACTTAAGCAATTCTGCATAATCTTTATCAATACTTCTTTTTGTTTGTTAGTTATTTCCATGCCTTAGTAGTATACATAAAGATTTTGAACTCCACAAGTTTTACTCAATCCTTAGTGACCATGTTTGTTGTTCCTCATTTTCCTCACTCAGTACTCAGGAATCCAATGTCCCAGTCTTTCAAAACACAGCCCGAATTCAATCTTGCCTAACTTTAGTTTCATAAACAAATTAAATAATTAAACTTTATTTCTAAAACCAGAAAGTATGACTTGTTAATAAAAGACCATTGCAAAGACAAAGAATAGATAAATATTTTGCTCAATAATCTGGAGAAAAGATAAAAAATAAATGTTGGTTCACATTTAAAACTAGATTGTTGCTCAGCCCTGAAAATATCAAGTCGAGAAATGCTTGGGTGCATTTCCTCAGTGATGAAATCCAAATATCTCACTCAGATCAGAGAAAAATTCTACTTGGGATATGGGTTCTTAAATTTAAAAGTATTAGCTGTAAAACCTCTGGAGAGGACAAATTGGTTAGGCCTTGAGGTCAAACAAACACATGGGCGATGGCTTGTGGAATGTAACAACCAAAGGATTTCATGGCTTTGCTTGGGAGCTGGGTGTCTCTTTAGGAATTCTTAAGGCAGCCTCCTAACCATCATATAAATCAAACTCAAAAGTAAATTCCTTCTCTTTCCCAATTGTGGCTGTAAATGGTCATCTGTTATTTTGGAATTGGTTTTGTTCAGAGAAGCAGCAAGAACAGTCCTTTTATGGTATGCTGTGACTGGCAGGGTTGGCACAGTAACGTTGCCACGCACTTAAGTAGTAACACTGATGCTCTGGCATTCATGCCATGACCTCACAGACCAGAGTGCTGCTTATGATGCGGTGGTGAGTGCAATGTATCAAGTTAACAGAAGACTGATTAACCCAGGAATATGTTGAACAATTCCTCCATGCCTCCTGCTTTATTTTCATAATATATCCAGGTACTTATTGCAATACCAACAGGAGCTCAGTGCTACACACTGTTAATCATCAGGAACAGACCAGGGCTGGAACTCAGGCAGTCGTTGTGATGCTAGCGCAGGCTTCAATTCTTAGTTTACAGTTTTTCCCTATTGTATGATTTATGGTCATTTTGTTGCTGTTTGAGGGCCCTGAAATCAAGTAAGAAGGATTAGGAATTTTATTAAGAAACTTGAAGACTTTGGGAAAAAAAGAAAAAAAAAGGATACTGAAAACCACAGAAAACATTTTTCCAGATAATCTGAACAATGTCTGAGAAACTCATTCATCCAACCACTGAGCTGTACCAATGTCTTCCTCTTTGTGCTTCCTTCTTTTCTTAAAAAAAATAAGTCTCATTATAGAGTCTAGGCTGACCACTAATTCAGAGAAATTCTCTTGCCTCAACTCAGAAGTGTTGGGATTACAGGCATGTGCCGCCATGTCCAGCCAGAATGTATTCTTTTGGATTTTAGTTCCCTAAAACAACTGCTTAAGAATGGTGTCAGCACTTGATGTATGGACAGAGACAGGGCTTTCTTCTGCTTTGGAGGGTATGATGGTAGCAGGACATGATTTGTAATTTCTATGTCTGCATCTTTCATTGTTTAAGGTGTAGTTGGATGAGAAACTGGGTCTAGATTCTCTTTGGTCTTGGAGAGAGAATTAGTAACACCTCCTTGACCTGGCAATCAGACCTCTGCTTAATGCAGACAAAGAAAGGAGGCAGTCCTTGGACTTCTTGAGTTTCTTCTGTGAATTTTCATTTCTTCATCTTTCGCTTTTTATTTTTGAACTCTTATTGATAATGGAAAAGGAGAGGGTCTAAGTGGATCCTTCCAATAAATATGGGATGACTCTGATAATGCCTTCATAAATCTGAGTAGAAAAAAATTTAACCTACCACAGAGAAGCTTTTCAACCTAAGATTTTTTAGGGCTATAAAATGGTAACTTGTTCTATATGTTAGGAAAAGCAGGTCACTCCATGTAGTTTTTCCTTCTCTTTTTTGACAATAAATGTAAGAGTGATTTATTTTATTATTATTGTTTTTAATACTAGTAAGTTCATTGTGTTGGCTTATGCCTGAGTCTCAGTACTTGAGGAGCTGAGACAGGAGAATCACCCTGAATTTGAGGTCAGCCTTAGACTGCAGTGAGTTTAAGACTATTGTAGACTAGAGTAAGACTCTTACTCAAGAAGAAAACCAAAAATGGATCAAAAAATAAAAATTTTCATAGTGAAAGATGTAATAGTAATATCAAAAGAAATATTCATTAATTGCTATGACTTAAGCAACATAAATTATGCTGTGCATTGCCTTGAGCAATCCACATAAAACAGTAATGAGTCATAATAAATCATCAATAAATATAAACCTCATGAACTAACAAAATATTATACAACATAAAAATCATCTAATCACACATTCACATATATTGTAATGACTTTTTGTTATTGTTTTGATACAGGGTCTCACTGTGTCCTTCAGTCTGTCTGTGATCCTATAGTCCTCCTGCTTTAGCTTTAGAATGCTGGAATTACAAGCTGGCACCACGCCATCCAGCTAATACTATTGTTTTGAATCAAATTTAATCAAGAAAGGACATTGTATTAGTCAATTGCATTTGCTAGTGTACATTGTATCTAATTAAGGGCACCTATTATGTATATATAATTTTGAAGTGATGACCATTAATTAACCTTGGATATTATCATAGCATAATGTTCTTTGCTGTTAAACTAAAGCAATCGTCTGAGGAGTGAGATTTATGGCTTCATACCAGTACCGTTTATAAAAATTATCATTTTTTTTCTTTAATTGGTTGACCAAAATCCTTTGAATTTTCCTGGTCTTACTGGGACCCCCCCAAGGGATTGGAAAGACAAGGGGCAGCAATTTCACAGGATCAAAAAAGGGGGAAAGATGTGGCACATGGTGTTAAATTTAAAGAAGGAAGGAAAAGAAGGCCTAGAACTGAACGTCAGTTCATCATGCACGGTGACAGAGTTCATGACACCCCTCCCTCCCTGAATGTCTGTTTACAGTTAATGGTTATTAGGAGGGGGTCAAATTCTTACATGTTGTGGCCACTGATACTTTTGTTCAAGTAAATAGTCACCCACCCCATCCTAAAGCATGAAACTTTAATTAAACTCAGTGGGTCACATACACAAAATGAGGGGTGAAAGTAGGAGAGGACTTGTTTGGTTTCTCCAGCAGGGGACGGAGGGGGCGTGGAGGAAGATGGGGGGGGTGGGAAATGGCTAGAGTTCACTATATAAATGAGTGAAATTGTCAACAACAGAATGAGCCAAAGAAGACACCAGTTCATGGTCAGCACACATCACACAAAATCTAGGGCATTGAACCTTCATGGTGTTTAGGCTGAATTTTTCGACTTACGTAAAAAGGTTTCATTTTTGCCCATGTTGTCTTGTTGTCGAACTTATCTGGATAATGGATAAAATTATGAGCTTTTATGGGAAGATGAAATCCATCGGGTGAGAGAGTCGTGATAAAGTGGGCCATTAAATTAGAAATATAAGTTCCGACTTAAAACACACTAAAGTGCACGCAGCCTTACAAGGTTTATACTTTGGCAGAGAAACCTGGCTGTAATCTGTTTTCAAATAAATAGATTGTGGACAGCTGTCCTGATATGCCTGGCAAAATGACGATTTAATGTTGATTAGGAGAGAAGGCCTTTGAAGTGAGGGAAGCAGCAGCCCCTACGATGTCTTTAGTGATCATTATCAGTCTCTCCCTGAAGGATGACTTGGTGCCAAAAGCTCTTTGCCCCAAGCTGGTTAAGGTGGATTTGGGAACTGAGGCTTTGTAAGCCTGAAAAGGCCGTCTCATTCACAGGCCTCTGGTGTCTGATCCCTTTAGGATGGTGAATGCCTGAGAATAAACAGATGCAGCCCCTTTTCAGGGAAGGGTAAGATCCGCATCGTAGCATTATTTATTCATCATGAGAACAGCAAGCGAACACGTACTCTGCAGAAAAATCAAATCAGTGTTCATTTTGTGGAGCAGCCGCCTTTGGCAGAGAGAACGCATTGAGTTCTAACTTTGGTAACGGAGCAATTATGGATGTCATTAGCTAGGGATACAAATGAGCGACTGCACTTTCTTCCAAGTTGTTGTATTTTCCCTTGTAACGCTGACATCAAAATCAGCCTAGCATGGATAGAAATGGATTCCTGAAGGGTTGGAGGGGTTCTAGGCTTGTCCACACACCCGTAGGTTCGACAATAGCATTTTATGCACCAGTTCACCTTGTGGACTAAATCTGCATTTTTTTTTTTCTTGTTGAGGGTTAAATGGATTTACCTCAAGTCGCTGTCTCTGGCTGCACATATAGATCACCATTTCATCACAAGCAGAGATTCAGATAGCATTGAATACATAGGATTTTAGGTGCTGATAAAATGAATGTATTTATTGCAAGGATAGCTTCAGACAATGGGAAACACGTAACTTGGGCATAATTGATTTGTGAAACAGTCAATATTACATAGAATTTCGATTACATTACTCTCCTACACCCCCCCCATAGTGGTAGAGATTGAACCCTGAGCCTTTTGTACAAATGTTCTACCCTTGCCCTCCTTACCCACCGCTCCTCCCACCCCCTGGAAACCTTTCGTAACTACTTGCTTTGTAACCACTGTTCCTACATTTGTAAGTTCTGGCACAAGGAATGGGTATTAACTCAGTCTCAGAAGCACAAAGTGAGGGCAGAAAGGTGCATTCCTTGTAAATGGCTAAAACGATTAAGAAAGTACACGTCAAATCACATGGCGACTGTATGTGTGTGTAGACTGAATATAGCTTTACGAGCTGACATATTAGTGTAGTGATTATCTTGATCCACCTATGCACCCAGCATTCTGACTACCTCTCCTTTCCCCCCTCTTTCAGTGTAGTGAAAGTATATGTTGGGAGACCTGCTATTGTATTACAGTGCTTGTTAACAATGCTTGTTCAATAACGCTTATGTGCTTATTATGTAGCATGATAGTGAGTGTGGGTTTTGATAGTATGAGGCTGGCTTTTGAACTTTAAAGCAGTGTTTTCCTCCCTAACTTCATGATTAAAAAAAAAGAATCAAAGCTTGGATTTTAATTTTTATTATTTTATCCATTCATCCTCATGATTTGAAGTTCGAAACAATGCGTAAAAATGTAAAAACAAGCAAACAAACAAACGTTATTATATGAAGTTGAAATTACAGCAAAAAACAAAAACAAAAACAAAAAAACCAAAACCCCCTGCCAAGCCAGGATGTGAGAGCGCCGTGCCCGGCTTCCTGTCTTCCCGTGGTCATCCATTGCCACAGCCGGCTGTCCTCACCAGCTTCCAATAATAACCCCTCACTAAATTTCTTGAAGTCCTTAGTTCCTTCAGTTCAGTCTCGGGCCTGGTGCATAAATCTCTCCAATAGACATGACGTATTTTCAAAGACTTTATTTTCCCATGGTTCATTCCTTATTCGTAACAACTCACTCAGCCCTGTTCGTTCATCTGCAACATTTTCTCGTCCCCTCTCTGAAACTTCCATGTCTACCTTTCACCTACACTTTAAGATTAAGCTGCAAGCTTATCCTATGTAAAATTCCCATTAAAATGCCCAAGTAGTATACATTCTAGGGCCTGCTAGGAGATGAGATTAACTCACAGAATGTAAAGAATTTTGTACAAATGGAAACATTTGGAATGGTTACACAAATTAAGACATCAGAGCGTCTGCAGTCCTTGTGTAGCAAGAAAAGAAAGGCTAAGATTTTAATGTGTGCCTGAACTAGCAAATGCTTGTGATGGTGTTTGGACATCTTTTAGGATTGCTGTCAGTGATATCAACATTATGTATGATTCCTGTATTTCTTCAGGATACATTTACTTCTTGTATCCTCATCTATAATATTCTACATATAAGTTCATCTTATTTCTCAGTTTTAATTTTCTCACTAAACTTAATCTTACAAATTTATTTATATGGAAACTATTATTATGCTTCCCTAAGTTTATTTTTTTTAATTGCGCTAAATACATGACAAATGATTGTTTATGATTGTTTATAAAATTGCACATACACAATATGGAATCAAGGGTTATGGCTCAAGTAATACTTCATTCACAGCTGTATCCTGGGTGATGATGATTCAGACCTTCCTGAAAAAGAACCTAGATATAAAGGATAAATGATTTTTTTTAATTGGCCAGTGGTTTATAAAAGTGTTCAGCAATACAAATTCCACATGTGCTTCAACTGCAGACGTATAAAACCAGTGTGACAAGGAAGGATCATTAAGCAATCTGATTTTCTTGTTGGGAGAGTTTAATGCTGTTGGGTATAGTATTAAAATGTAGAATTTGATAGCATGTCTTAAACTTTTAATGATGTGTTCACGAATATAAAACATGCGTCTCCTAGTGACTTTATGACTTCTCCTCTGCATAATTAGTAGTATCTGTTTTACGGGCTTACTGTTGTTTCCTTGATCCCATGAAAATGTGAAACCACTGTAATGATTTACACCATTCCAGGGCTTTAAAGATATGAACTGCTTCTTAAAATAAATAACAAAAAATCCTGCAAGCATAAGCCTAGAATCGAAGTCTTAATGTCCGAGGCTTAAAAACAAACAGGATTTTAAATAAATATATTTTCAATATTTTGTTTTGGAAGATTTAACTTTTAATAAATAGAAACATGACCTATATTAGTCTTTTATTATTCACATAAAGCTCCTCTCATTATACACAAGTGTTCCTTCCTTGCAGTTGGAACATGTGGGAAAACTCTTTTGAAAAATTATCATTTGGATCATGTATAATCCTAAGATTATTAATTTTCTTAAGTAATCTGAAGGTTACTAATTTAAGTAATAAAGAGATAGTCTTTATTAAACATTAAAGTTCTACAAAAGCTGGACAAACTGCGTGAGTCATTTAAAAATTCTATTATTAAATGCTTAAGAGTGGCTCTGTATTACTGAGTTTTAGATTTTAATTAATTTATTCCTTATGATATAATATAAATTCTTATGTTGTCTTAAGAGCTAAAATAATTATGGCCCTTTTTTTGTTATTTTCAATATTTAGCATCCTGAAGCCATAATTATGTTGATGCTTTTCTTCTAAGTTGGCGACTGGTAGAGAAGTTGTAGAAATAAATACGGTGAACATTATACAACGTATCAGTATTTTCCCCGAAAAGGAAGACAGGACATCAGTGTAGTCTGCATACACTTATTGTTACACTTTCTATGTTATTGCAAGACAGCCGTGTTTCATGGGATCCATGAGCCGTAAGCTTTCCCATTCCAAACAAATGCTTTGGATTATGGTCTTTAATTAGATCGATGTATGAAAACTTAATCGTTCATTTATTTGATACACTGTACAACCTACATAATAATAAAAATCTTGTAATTATTTTAAGTAGCTATTCCTAAGATAATAGAATGGTGTTATATAAGGAACAGGTTTTAAGTACTGTATTTTCAAAAATTCACTAAATAAAAAAAGCATTCTAATTTGCAATTTAAAATAATCAAGACATTTGATTATTTATAGTGAGTGAGTTAACTGGTGGGCTTCCACTAATTCCCCCAATATTTTAATAATTCACCTTATTTTAGAATTATCTTAAAATATTTTGAAGCAATCTCAGTTGTAAAGAAGTGGGAGGCAGAACAGATATAGGATATATGATAGTTTTCATTTAAAGTTCATTTTCTTGGGAAAGCATAATTTACAGAAGATTGACTTTAAAATGTTTTCAATGTAGAAATATTTAAGGTGCAAATATGGTTCATGTATTCTATTCTTGGAAGTTTTTGAGGATTTTTTTTTTTTGCAACATTCCCTCCATTTTCATTCCATTTCCAATTGAAGACAGCATTCAGTGCCTGGTGTGGGAGAAGACCCAGATTCCACACCTGTAATCAGTTTCCAACCAGCATTTCCTTGCCCTGTTGCATAGGTCACACTAACTGCCCATCAAAAACATCCTACATTCATTTAAAGGAAACTAAGTCCCAAATTTAGGGACATTAGGGCCCAGCAGAGTTGTGTAAAGTTTTGGTTCCAATGTAGAATAATTTATTTTACCACTCGATCCCTTTCTATATGAATGTTTAATAGTCATTGGTCAAACTCACTAAATTCACTCTGCATAGTTCCTAAATAGCTGCCTTTAGCAATTATTTGAAGTCAGTAATGAGAAAGGGAAATTCTATTGACTATACTTGTAACATCCAAGTACTCTATAAATAAAACTTAGGTTCATATGAAGAAACTACTGTTGTAAAGAATTTGTCCATTCCCTCCAATGGACAATTGCTTCGAAGAGACCAAAATTACAATTTAAAAAAAAAGACTCATTTTATTTTGAACTATGAGCATTTCTCTCTCTCTCTCTCTCTCTCTCTCTCTCTCTCTCTCTCTCTCTCTCTGTATGTATGCATGTATGTGTGTGTATGTGGGGGCGGGTGTTGAAATGCACATGAGTGCAGATGCCCATGAAGGCCAGAAGAGGGTGTTAAAGCTGTGGTATTAACAGGTTGTTCTAAACTTGGCTCTCTGGAAGGTTAGCATGTATTTCTAATCACTGAACTATTTCTTCAGCCCTAGTAATGACAAAGGTAACACAATTCTGAGTCTTAATTTTAGATAACCTTTTAAACTACCATAATCTCATTTCTAGTATCACCTAATTTCTTCAGGTAGTAGCTTAATAAATGATGCACTTGAATTTCTCAGAAGAAAAACATTGGCCAGCCTCTTATTTACTCATTAATTCTGGGCTTTTTATACTATGATCTCTTTTCTCTGGAGCAATTTTTTAAAGTTATCCTTGGTATAAGTAAATGAAATGGTGTATATATAAACCAAACACTAATATTAAACCATAAAGAATTAAAATCTTGGCCATATAATTAATACTACAGGACATAGAGGATCTTTGACATTTTCTCAATCAGTCATAATTTTGATTGCTTCTCCACACAAATACATAGAACCGCATAGCAGAAATAGGCTTAGGACCATTTCAGAAATAGGTGGAAATCAACATACCAGTATAAACACAGTGCAAAAATGCATTAATTCAATATATGCTAACAACGGATGATAGGAACATATTACAAATTTCTGCTTTCCATAATGAAGATTTATGTTTGCATAAGTGCAGAAAACTTTGTGTGGGCAGTAAAAACATTGAAACTTTTGAAGTCTTAGATCTGAGCATAGGTCTTTCAAGTGTGTTTTTCCATGAGGGCAGTGCAAATGTTGTGTTTACTGAAGTGTGTTCCAATGATGTACCATGAGCAAGTGCTGCCAGAAACATATCTATTCTTTATCAATTAGATTCTGAGTTAGTATTTGGCCACCAAATGTTCAGAAACCTTTTGTAGTTAACAACGTTTTCCAACCTTAGCATTTGGTTACACAGTTCCACATGGTGTTGAGATCTGTAGTTTAAGCAGTTAAAATCTAGGGTGGTACTTGGCAGCATAATGCATAATTAGGTATATGTTTATCATAGCTAATCGTGAATGGATTTGTTGTGTTGTTCTTGTAGCATCCAACTGTAACACCTTATAATAAATACTACATTGCATGTAGCACATCCCTAGATCTACTCAGCATTCTCTTGGAACCCTGTGCTTTCCCATCTTGGTGGAATCATTTCTTCCTTTCTGGAAGAAATCAACATGTACTGCCACCTTTGTCTTTTAAGTAGGACCTATCTGATTCCATATACTCAGATTCACTTCAAAAATTATATTTGAGAGGACATATTTGATTTTGAGAAAAACAGAACAAATTGGGATTATTAATTGATAAAATCTGTCCAGATGGAGCGTTGCTTGGAAGCAGACACATTTCATTCATAGTCATTTGAGATTACACATCATGTTTTTGGTCCAACTGGGCAATTAATGTGGTACCTCACAATTTACATTTCTTCTAGGTGTGCATAAAGAAGATCTCTAAATACCTGTGAGAAGAATAATGGTCTTTCTGGTGGTTCTTCTGTAAATACCTACCATTTGACCAATGGGAATTTGATCAATAATCAGAAAAGAAGTCATAGAACTTGAAAATGTTCCATGAGTGCCTGAACTCAACATCTCAGACTCCAGACATTGGGACCACCAATAGATCTTTATCTTTTCTATTTTCTCATTAGCATGGTTTTTGATCTCTTACTTGAATGTCTTGTATTATAGAAATGAATTCTGTTTCAGCAATTTTAATTGAGTTTCACTGGGGTCCTTGGCACATTGTAAGGACTATGGACTTTGAGTTAGGAAGGAAATGTAGGAGGATATTTTTCCAGAGTAAGAGATAATGGAAAGTCTATGAACATTTGTGGGAATAGAGAGACTCATATAGATTTGGCAGCATTTAAAAATGGGATATCTACCTAACATGGTACATTTTAGAATTTTTACATTGTCATTAACCAAATACTTGAGAAAGTCAAATTAAATAGAGTTTTTAATTTGGAATATTTTCAATTGATGACAAATGTAGAAAGTATGGTACAAAGAATCAAATATGTAATACTTGCCAGAGTAAACATCAGAAAAGTTTTTCAGGATCTGTTTCATTTACTTTTGACTAACTTAAATCTTTAGAGTAATGTTCCCCTGGGTGCTAAAATATATGAGTATGAGCACATATATGAAATAAACAAGAGCTAGGCCTATGCTAATTAGTATGTAACGCATAGTCAAGTTTACCTGCCTGGGAACTGGTCAGCAACATAACTCAGGCAATATTTGGAGACGCACAACTCACCAAACTATGGCCAATGGAAACAATGTTTACTAATTTCACTATTTTTCTTTTTTTGGTTCTTTGAGAACATGTCTCACTTCTTTCTGTGCTACTCAAGTTGATGTTGAACTAGCCATTCTCCTGCATCAGCTTCACCAATAGTGTGGTTGTAGGTGCACATACTGCTCAGGAAATTCATTCCTTTTTGTGTCATAATTTGATTAGGATAGTTTGTGCTCATATAATGTACATGACACTATACACATTCAGTTAAGGAAGACACAACTTGTTAAAAAGCATGATCTGTATGTTGTGTTATCATTTGAGATGTTAACAAAAGTTGTTAAAATTCTGGTAAAAATTAAATAATTTACAAAGATGAGTTAACTTAACTTGCAATACTTTTGGATATTGTTACATTGGATAACTTGAATTTTATTTTCCTAAATATGATATTCAATTATTTTTTCTAATTTTTTTTTAATAAAAATTCTTTTTCTTTTGTCAATTTGTGTCAGAAGGTAGTTACTGTTTCTTCTTTGAGCCAAACTTGTGAGTCAGGTTATTCACTTTAGATAATCATTATTTTATGAATATATAAGAGAACATCATGAAGCAAAATTCAAACACAAATATATTCTTAAGCTTTGTGTTTCAGTCTAAATGTATCATTTACTTATTTCAAACACACACACATAAAGTAAATATTCAATGTTTCCAGTTTTAATAACAAATGTCACAGAAAGATTGACACTGCCAAACCCATCCTTGATTTCAAAACCTTGTTGTCGTTTGCATAGTTTCAGTATAGCTTGGATCACAGTAGCAACAGTAGAGGAAAGCAGAGGTGAGTTTATGACACACCTCTGTGGTTCTTTTGCTTTCTATAGAAGTGACTCTTCAGGATATGAGACAATTCTCTCTGAAAGTGATTTTCCATAACTGAAGTCCTACATCTTGAGGTTGATTTGCCTTAGAGTGAAGTTTTTCAGTTCCTTCTTGTGACACCAGCCGAGACTTAAAGAGGACAGACAGGTCAGTGGCCCTGGGTATCAAACTATCTCCTATTTTTGTACAAAGGCTGGATGTTCAAGGTGAGAAACAGGACCACTCAGTGAAAGCCATCTTTTTAGCAGCAGATGTAGACAATGAGAAGGTTCGCTGAATACTGATTGTATACAGAGTGCTGCTCTCCCTGAAGATTAGATTGGAGCTATAGGATTGGGTGAGAATCGGGTGTAGGGTCCCTTAATTTTGTTTGCTCCCATTAGAACCGTATGAGCCTCAGATGCAGATCTTCCATTAAGTGGTGTCTTTAGTAGTGAGTTCTGGTGTAGGTGCAGTTCTTTCTGTGAGGTGTGAACTCAAAGTATTGTAACTCATGCTAGTCAGTAAGTTCATGATCACATTCCATGTGATCACAAACTACGTCAGGTATATTATGAAACTATGATATAGACCCATGTCTGTCTGTCCACAGACCCCAAACCATCCTCTCAAACTTTCCCTTGTATGATCAACTTAAGAAGTAGGAAATTTTATTTTAATTTGGTAACAGTAATGCTAAGTGTCTTGTTCGTATTTTTAGTTCTACTTACTGAACATTGTTGTTCAGTTTCTAATAGAGGCAAAGCATAACAATTTCCAACAGAGGAAATAAACAAACAAAACCCCAAACCCTAAAACATGTGAGCACAACTTCCGAGGACAACACACCGCAACCACAATAAACACATTTTCCTTAATGAACTGGGATTCTACAAACAGCAGCAGGTTCAAAGGGCAGATCTTACAGTCTTTGCAATGTGCTTTTATATCATTTTAGGAAAGTCATAAATTATGTAAAGGCTTTCAGGTTCTTTTCCATTTAAAACATAGTAGCAGTAGCTGTTCTCTAGGTAACCAACTCTCTCTCTCTCTCTCTCTCTCTCTCTCTCTCTCTCTGATAAAACCCAGCTTTTCTTTTAAATGAGGTAGCTGGAGCAGACCAGATTTCTACTTCCTTAAGGGTGAAAATGGCTAAAGTTTGTTACAGTCCAACCCACATATGGATACCATATTTATTTGTTGGACTAAATGCTGTGAAAATATGTTTTGGTGAATTATTTTTCTTAATGAAGTTTATGTGAGATATTTGTTAAAAGATAGCATTATATACAAACAAAAGGGACTTTTTTTTTTTGGACACACATCATCTCTGACTGATTCATTTGTTACTGCAAATGCTGATCCGTTGTGCTGTTTCCGATTATCTTCAAGACTTTGCCTCTCAATAAAGCTCTTTTCTTTTTAGTGATTTCCAATACTTCTTGGCACATCTCCGTCAAGTCATCTTTATGGTTTTATCAGGCTCCAGTGACTTTTTGACCCCTTTCTCTACCATGGATGATAAAATTAATGAGCAACTGCTTTTGATCCCTGGATATGTACCTGATGCTAAAATGAAAATAACAATGCATCTGTTTTCTTTATATTTAGAATATTAATTTTTCCTCTTTCAATAAATTTTGTTGAGTTTATTCAACTATGTCAAATATAGAAGCTTTGGCTCATCTAATCCTGCAGGTTCTCAGGAAACAATGAGTTAGAGAAAGAAGGCCTTTCTTCAGAGGACCATCATAGAGTGAAGGTATCTAAAGAAACATTATTAAGTAGCCAGAGATGGTGGTACACACCTGTAATCCAATCTCAGCTCTAGGGAGTCTGAGGCAGGAGTATCAGGAGTTTAAGACCAGCCTGGGTGTCTTAGTCAGGGTTTCTATTCCTGCACAAACATCATGAACAAGAAGCAAGTTGGGGAGGAAAGGGTTTATTCAGCTTACACTTATGCATTGCTGTTCATCATAAAAGGAAGTCAGGACTGGAACTCAAGCAAGTTAGGAAGCAGGAGCTGATGCAGAGGCCATGGAGAGATGTTCCTTACTGACTTGCTTCCCCTGGATTGCTCAGTCTGCTCTCTTATAGATTCCAAAAATACCAGCCCAGGGATGGTACCACCCACAAGGGGCCCTTCCCCCTTGATCACTAATTGAGAAAATGCCTCACAGTTGGATCTCATGGAGGCACTTCCCCAACTGAAGCTCCTTTCTCTGTGATAACTCCAGTCTGTGTCAAGTTGACACACAAAACCAGCCAGTACACTGGGCTACCTATGCAGCTTGAGGCCTGCCTGGATTATTAAAGTTTGTCTCAAAACCAAAGGAAACAGAGGCTAGAATAATGGAAAAGAAGAGTAACTAACTTTGCAGGTAAAGTGAAGTTCTCAAGGTACAGATTCAGCTGTCCCTAGCAGAACAAGCAAAATGCCTGGAGGTGAGAATCTGTGTGGAACCTCTCCAACCCTCAACAGTCGAAGTTTCAATGGCTTGAGAGGCATAGCTAGAAATGAGCATGGGGAGAGCTGGCAGAGTCATAAAATGCACAGTTGAGATAGACTTAATTTGAGCTGCAGTGATCAATTGCCCCATAGGGAACAGAATATATTTTTTATTAGATATTGTCTTTATTTACATTTCAGATGTATCCCCTTTGCTGGGTTCCCCTCCTAAAACAGCCTATCCCATCCCTCTCTTCTTCTGCTCACCAACCCACCCACTCCCACTTCCATGCCCTGGTATTCCCCTACACTGGGGTATCAAGCTTTCTCAGGGCCAAGGGCCTCTCCTCCCTTTGATGTCCAACAAGACCATCCTCTGCTGCATATGCAGCTGGAGCCAGGGGTGACTCCATGTGTATACTCTTTGGTTGGTGGTTTTGAGCTTGAGAAAGGACCCAAGGAGCTGAAGGAGCTTGCAGTCCCATAGGAGAAACAACAATATCAACCAATCAGTTCCTCCAGAGCTCCCAGGGACTAAACCACCAATCGAAAAGAACATTTTTGGATGATGGTAGGAAGATAAAGAGTGGGCCAAACAGCAAAGTATGCTGTGGTCTTTGCAGTGTGCACTATCTACTTATGTCAATCGGTGTTTTTATGACTAAAGAGCTCAAGTGTCAAACTCATGATATCCATGAGAGCAAACAGGAGCAGAGGAGAGTGAAGTGGCTTTTCCTGTCCCTTTTAGTGTCAGACTTGCCTATGTCTCAATTAGTAATTCCTAGGTTATTCTATCTTATTCATGTCTAATAGACCAATTAAATCACAGAGACCCTTTACTCAGAGAGTTAGCTTCAAATAAAAATTGTGGAAACATCATTCCAAGTCCTTCTCTCCCCACATTTTCCTCCATCCCCTCTCCCTCCCCTTTTATCCCCTCTCTTCCTTTTCTCTCCATTTCTCTTTCCTCCCCTCCTTTCTCCTCCCCTCCCCTACTCTCTCCTTCCCCTTCTCTTCCCTCCACTCTCCTCCTTTTTCCTCCCCTCCCATCTTTCTCCCCTCCCCTCTCCATCCTCTCCCCTCTATTCCCCTCCCCTCCCCTCTCCCTGCCTCTTTCTCCCCTCCCTTCCCTTCCCTTCTGTCCCACCCTTTCCTCCTCTCTCTTCTTCTCCCTTCTCTTTCCTTCCTATTTTCTGTTATCTGTTTCTATTTGTTTGTATCCATGTACACATGCATCCATGCACACATATGTACATATAGAGGTCAAAGAGCAAAGTTGGGCATCAGTTGACTTTCCTTCTTATTTAAGATAAGGTATCCTTGCTGCCTCTTTTTTTTTAAAAACTGCATACACCAGGCTAGCTAACATACAGGCTCCTGGATATTGACTGACCTCTATTTGCCCTCTTCCTTCCTAGTGGCACAGGAATTATAGCTCTTATGTAGGTTCTGAGGGATTTATACAGTGGTGCACCCTTGCACTGAAATGTCTTTGCCTCATGAGCTATCTTCCTAACTCCACTTCTGGTTTTCTACCCACGTCTACATCCCACCGCTTGCTACAGCGTCCTCTCTTCTACTCAGAAGCATGCTAAGATCCCGCCTCTAGCTTCCATTCTTGGCTCCATCTATAGAAACAGATGTGTCTCTTCTGGGAGTAAGCTCAATCATTCTTTGAAAATTTCCCCCATGTGAACCTTTGGCACAGCAAGAACACTAACAACAATAAAATAATTTCTTTCTTATTTCTTTATGGCTTTAATTGTACTATTTCCAATAGTTTGACTTTAGTGTTTTATGCTGAAAGATCATCTTAAGATAAGTGAAGAGAGAATGAATAAAACATTTGAAGGAAACTTAAATATTTATCCTAGTCTATAACACATAGGAAAAGAAGGAGGGAACTTCTTCTAATTCTGGCCTCAGAGCTCATGGAAGGCAACTTTCTTAGACCCTCCCCAGCTATTAGAGTGTCATCATCAGACAACAGAGTACTTTGCTGTCTGCACTTTGAAAGGAGAACCAGTCTTTACGTGCAGTTCCAAGTGGAGCCACTAGAACATTTGCTCCTAAGAATCCACATGTAAACACTGGAAGAAGACATCATCTGGTCCTCACATGGGTAATAATTTCTGTTTAAATTAACACACTATTTGATTTAATAAAAGTTTGTAAATACTATTATGTGCCTACAATAGTAAGCCATGGGTTTAACATGAGCTCTCTGACTCCTGTAGTTCAGTTTATTGAAATGCAAAGATAAATATACACATATGGAGTGGAATGCTTTAATAAAACCATTATGGGGTGCTAGGAGAAACAAAAAGTCTTTGGATATACTTGTATGCATGCTGAAGTCAAGGTGAGTAGTTTCAAGCTTATCAGGGGACAACAAAGAAAGGAGTTGAACAAAGATTTAACTATAGTGATAAGCATGTTTATCTTACACTCACAAGTTGGTATCAGAGAGCTGTCAGCAATAATCTGTATGACTAAACCCCAGTGGCTGCGTGTTCTTACAGAGAGCTAAAATGTGTATTATCTCATTCTCCAGCCCATTTGATTTATTATCAACAGTCTAGTCTAGAGAAGATCCTGAAGTTTTATGCATAATCTAATGAATCTATGAAATTGCTTTGTCATCAACAGTGAAAACATTATAAGACTGAAAACTGGCTTCTCAGTAAATACTTTCTTGTATTAACTACAAACATCCTTTAGAATGTTGTATACCATTCTGGCAACTGCTAAGCTGTGGGGTGAAGATCAAGTCTGTGAGGTAAAGCCAGAGAGCTGACTAAAAAGAACTTTTCACAGATGATTTTGTCATTTTAAAATACAGTTGTTTTTTTTATAAAAGTACTGCTACTTTCCAATAATTCTTGGAATGAAAATATTATATTCTCTTCTTTTTTCTTTTAGAATTAAAGAAGTCTCAATAATTGTATTTTTGGTGGGAGCTATAGAATACTTATTTGGAGATTGTAGATTGTGCATGGTCCTGAGTGACTTGTGGTTTTAAGTGTCTTTTGTAAATCTGATCAACCAGGTCATTCTTGGGTAGACATGACTAATGGGAAAGGGGCTTGGCATCACACTATGAATCTATGAAATACTGCCACACAACACCCATGCTTCTTCCTTTGCTTTTTGAGGAGTGGTCCACACAGTTTCAAAGAGTAAAGGAGAATGTGTGTCAGGCAAGTTGGAAAAACATTACAAGGGTGCATAAGTGAGGTTCATAAGAGACCAAATGTGTGTGGTGAGCCAATATCCAGTAATGCAAACCAAACCAAACCCAAAACAAACAAACAACAAAACAAAACAGAGATCCCCACTAATGAAGCCCTGCAGTGCAAAATGTAATCTTGGAGTGAAGAAGATGGAGACCATGGAAAGGATGCTCTACAACCAGGTCTTTGGTTAGCAGCATGGTGCGCTGACGTTGTGACAAGGGGTTATGAAGGATAAGTACCTTTACTACGGGAGTAGCAGTAAAACTTTTTTTTTAATTGTTTTTTTTATTCGATATATATTTTATTTACATTTCAAACGATTTCCCCTTTTCTGCCCCCTCCACTCCCCAAAAGTCACATAAGCCCCCTTCCCTTCCCCTGTTCTCCCACCCACCCCTTCCCACTTCCCTGTTCTGGTTTTGCCTTATACTGCTACACTGAGTCTTTCTAGAACCAGGGGCCACTCCTCCATTCTTCTTGTACCCTCATCCAGGCTAATATCCACTTATTAGTGAGTGCATACCATGATTGATCTTTTAAGACTGGATTACCTCACTTAGTATGATGTTCTCCAGCTCCATCTATTTGCCTAAGAATTTCATGAATTCATTGTTTCTAATGGCTGAATAGTACTCCATTGTGTAGATATACCACATTTTTTGCAACCATTCTTCTGTTGAGGGATACCTGGGTTCTTTCCAGCTTCTGGCAATTATAAATAGGGCTGCTATGAACATAGTGGAGCATATATCCTTATTACATGCTGGGAAATCCTCTGGGTATATGCCCAGGAGTGGTATAGCAGGATCTTTTGGAAGTGATGTGCCCAGTTTTCTGAGGAACCGCCAGACTGATTTCCAGAGTGGTTGTACCAATTTTATTTGTAGGAAACAAAGTTTGGGAACTAGTAATTACGGCCTGGACTGCTCACTGTGAGATGGAATTTGACGGATAGCTTTTTTCCTTTCCTTTCCTTTCCTTTCCTTTCCTTTCCTTTCCTTTCCTTTCCTTTCCTTTCCTTTCCTTTCTTTCTTTTCTTTTGTTTTCTGGAGGAAAACGAACTTTTGGGAAGTAGTAAAGGGAAATGGTAAATTTAGCCTTCTTATTTTTCTTAGTAGAATTTCTAGATACGAATTTAAAGCACATTCTGTAATTTTTGAAGTCAAGATTCCAATGATGTCAGTGGTTTTGTCTCATTTGTAATGAAAGGTGAAATTCATTTTAATTTAAAGAAATCAGCTTTTTTTTAACCACTAGGTGGCATGATGTAGTTTTTCTAACACTTTCAACAGAACTTTAGTATCTCCCTTTCCTTGTTTCTTCCTCTACACACACACACACACACTTTGGTAGACTTTTTGTTTTTATTCTATGTAATTTGACTTGAAATATCTGTTTGCAAATCACCAGTAAAACTAAACATCCATTTCTACGTCTTTCCAGTTTGTGGTCTCTGTTTTAGTCACACATGCCTTATCTACCAGGTGTGTGAGTAGGAACTGAGGGAGGTTTTAGCTGTTCACTTTCAGGTTAATCTAAATGGTGCACAAAGTCTCTGTTGCTCTCTTTCATTGAAAAGAAGTCAAAAGACAGATTTGCAGTTAGATCTTAAGTAGCAACTAATTTGCCCATCCATTTTCTGTGGAGTTAATTGGTTAGTGAGGAACTACTAATTATGTTTGGGTACTTATCTGGATCATGGTGTCACTTTTATTCCATCCCAGAAGACAGTAAATAGAAGCTGAGATCAGAGTCCTCAGGATGTGTTGACTGTATTGGTGAAGAGAATAGGGAGTCATTGAACATGCTTTGTCTGAGAGGTCCTGGAGACAGAGTGAACAGAATTGGAGCTGAACAGCTAGCTACACAGCCAGTGTGGCTGCCTCCTATGTTCTCTTCGTCAGTAGAACCCTATTTCCTAGTAAAGAAAGTAAACCCTAGGAACAGGGCTCACAAATAACCAAATCTGGGTACTTAATAAGTATTTTGCCTCACTTCCTTTCCAGTACCCCAAGCTCTTTATTTTCTACTGAATGTTATTAATTGTTATGGCTCTAAAGTTTTCTGCAGTCTATTTTAAGTGGAAATACCTTTTAGACAGTAAGCACACAGCTTCTTGGCAGGCTACATGCTCAAACAAAGCTTGCTTTCAGTACCATCAAGATATTGACGTTCCCATGGGGATGAACTTTTCTTTTCTAAACTGTTGATGCACAGAATCTACTCCTGATTAGTCAGAGCCTCTGAGGATGAAGCAGGAACATCTTTATCTTTCAAAAGCTTTCCAGGTTGTAGTGATGCATGCTGACAGCCAAGTCTTTCTGAATTGTTGAAATAGGACTCTCTAATGTTTTCCTTGAGGCAACATTCTGGTACGGCACCACCATTTTCCTAGTGACTCTTGCTCAAAATCTGTCCTCCATGACCATCATTGTTCCTGTGTATAATTATTCCCTAACTTCTGTATCCTTTGTCTATACTTTTATAACTTCTGCTGTATCCTTCCATCAATGCTACCATTCCACTTTGAAGATTCCCATCCCTTCCTTTTTCCTGACACTGGAAGATATGACTTAATTTTCTGAAAATTTAATTAAAAAATTTGAACTTTCTCAAATGGCAAAATAAAAAAAGGAATAGGAGAAGGAATGATGTTCTCATGCTAAAGAAACATTTTCATTAACTCTATAACTCAAAAGAAAAGTACCACTAAATCTTGCAAGCCAAAGGTCAGCGTTTGATAACATTGAGAAGTCCCACATCCCCCCACCCCCGCATTATTGGACTGCTAGCTACTGATCTCACATACAATGATAAATGTTGTGCATCTCGTTTTAGATGCTATATTCCCAGGAGTGTGGAGAGCAGACATAATATATTACTGTATTAATTAAATTTAGAATATTTTGAACTACAGGACTCATATTCTTAAAGCTTATACACAATAAGCTACACAATGTTGCTAGAAAACAATGGCAGCAGTTTGGTTTCATGTAAGAACCACAACAAGCCATGGAAATCCTTGAGTATTTCAGGCATATTTAAGTTAACCTATTTTATTTTTTCATCCTTGATCCATAGCTTATTGAACTTTTCCAGTCAATATAGCCTTACACAGCTGTGAGCTGCTCCCATGTATACATGTAAAATCCTAGTTATAATATTACATTAATGGGCTAATTCTTAATAGTCTTTTAGGGGAAATAATCTAATCCACTTATTTTGAGTCAGAGAGTCAACTATGGCCAATTTAGTTGCAGGTTGCTAAGTCAGGTCTACAGTAGTTGTAGGATCTCCCATTAAGAATGGAGGTTTTCAAGAAAAGGAGTCAACATGACACAAATTTAGAGCTGTGCACTGTGCTGAAATGTGACTGAAGTGTAATTGATAACTTTGAGTAAGTAAATGAAGAGAAGAATGAACACAGAGATCATAATCCTGCTTTACTAGGACTTGAACAATCTTACTACATAAAAAAATCAGTTTCAACAGAGCACAGAGAAGAGGAGAGAGTTGGGAGCAAGTTCTACAGCATAATCCACAAAACTCCCATATGCCACCCTAGCATGTGTCTTTTGGTATACTGTCAATAAATTCCAAAAGAAGGAGAGGAAAGAGTAGTTTCCACAGAAGGTACTAAGTCTGGCTGATAGCCCACTGGTCAGTCTACCCTCACATAGTCATACCTTACTGAAAAGGAGGTTGGCAGATATCATCTTGTGTCCAGGAAGAAAGGATAAGACATTTGAGAACTGTCAGCTGGTGATTACTAGAGCAATGTGATTTCAGCAGGAGGGAGAAAAGAAATCAGAAAAGAATTTCCAGCAGGAACACTATGTAAGATCATTTTGAGAAATAGATATTAACGGTTGGAAAGAGAGCAACAATTCTTGGAAGAAAAAATACAGACCAAAGTCTGGAGTTGTGGAATACTGTTTGAAGATTGGTGATATCACGAGTCAATGAGCAGGACTTGGGGATATTGGGTGAGCTGCAGAAACCTTTATCTAGATCCTTCCTTTGAATCTGTTACTCTGTTGACCCCATCCCTTCAGGAGATCTCCCCAGAAAATGGATATAAAATATGCTGGTAAATAGAGAAAACTAAAGTTTGAAGAAAAATAATTGAAAAGAACTTGGTAATGACTATGTATCCTGAATACACTGTATATTTCCAGTGAGACGTGTAGTTTAAAGACCTATTGTAATTTTATTTGTAAAGTATAAAAATTTCTTAATGATTGTCTAGCAAAAATTTATCTACAAAGATGAGAGTTTAAAAATAATCATGACCAATATAACTTATTTTATTCCCTTTATTAAGCTATATCCATATTATTGTATTTTTCTATGAACATGACTTTTTTTTTATTTGATATAATTTATTTACATTTCAAATGATTTCCCCTTTTCTAGCCCCCCCCCACTCCCCGAAAGTCCCGTAAGCCCCCTTCTCTTCCCCTGTCCTCCCTCCCACCCCTTCCCAGTTCCCCGTTCTGGTTTTGCCAAATACTGTTTCACTGAGTCTTTCCAGAACCAGGGACCACTCCTGCTTTCTTCTTGTATCTCATTTGATGTGTGGATTATGTTTTGGGTATTCCAGTTTTCTAGGTTAATAACCACTTATTAGTGAGTGCATACCATGATTCACCTTTTGAGTCTGGGTTACCTCACTTAGTATGATGTTCTCTAGCTCCATCCATTTGCCTAAGAATTTCATGAATTCATTGTTTCTAATGGCTGAATAGTACTCCATTGTGTAGATATACCACATTTTTTGTATCCACTCTTCTGTTGAGGGATACCTGGGTTCTTTCCAGCATCTGGCAATTATAAATAGGGCTGCTATGAACATAGTAGAGCATGTATCCTTATTACATGGTGGGGAATCCTCTGGGTATATGCCCAGGAGTGGTATAGCAGGATCTTCTGGAAGTGAGGTGCCCAGTTTTCGGAGGAACCGCCAGACTGCTTTCCAGAGTGGTTGTACCAATTTGCAACCCCACCAGCAGTGGAGGAGTGTTCCTCTTTCTCCGCACCCTCTCCAACACCTGCTGTCTCCTGAATTTTTAATCTTAGCCATTCTGACTGGTGTAAGATGAAATCTTAGGGTTGTTTTGATTTGCATTTCCCTAATGACTAATGAAGTGGAGCATTTTTTAAGATGCTTCTCCGCCATCCGAAGTTCTTCAGGTGAGAATTCTTTGTTTAACTCTGTACCCCATTTTTTAATAGGGTTTGAACATGACTTTTTATTGGATGGCATTTAACCTCAAATATCTTAATAATGAAAGGGTTAGTTTTATTTTTCTTTTTGTTCAGAATTTCTTTTAAATCAGACATCTGGTATTTGGCACTCAACTTCTAATAGACCAATTGACCACTTTTAAAGGAAAAATAAATCCTATGACTTTCATTTTAATTTTTACTGTAATAGTTTAATGTAACCAACATATGCTGAATAATAGCATTAAAATAAAATCAATAAATGAAGGATTAAAATCAGTCTGTGTTCAATTTTGCCACACTAATTAGAGAAAGATTTTTCAGACCAGAATTGGGTAAACTAACAAGTTTTTGAAAATTATAATGAGAAATGCTTGCAGTTTTGGATGCTATTACTGAGAAAGAGAGACTACAGAGGAATTAGCACACTTACTCCAAGTTTAGGCTATAGGAGAAGTAGAGGAATTCTTTTGCAAGTGTCTGACTGTTAACAAACTTCCAGACACAAATTTCAAGCCATTTCACAGCAAGTTATCTTTGCTTGCCTATTAATTGCAAACAGGAATGATAGAGTTTGACCAAGAATGATGGTGATTTCTTGACATCATAAAGATTTAAAGTTTTTCACTTCACTAACTTGGATATGAGAAAGTATTTCTTAATTCTTGGCAACCAGACAACCACTTCTATGGCTCTAGTTACTGGGGATACAGCGTAAGTTTTTGAGTTAAGCTGAAATTTTATAACTTTGGAATGTCTAACTAAATGTCTGTAAATGTGGCACTTCTCTGTAAATTAAAGTGGAAGCACAATCCTTCCATAATAGAAAGTTGGGAAACAGAAAGTTAATGGGGCACTATTTTGTCATTTCCTTAATTCCTTCAGATATGACAACAAAAATAAGAACATTAAATGGATCAGTCCTACCATAGAGATCCTAGCTCTATGTATTTTCAGTTGCTATGTATGAATAATAATTCAGAGGAAGTTTTAATGACAACTTCAATGTTAGATTATGGTAGAGAGATTGCAGGATAATTTGAAAGGTGTTATTCTGTTAAAAGTAATAACTGGCTTTTCCCCCCAAGAAATCCAAATATCAGGGTTAAAGAGCATGAGCTCTGTGTTTCCCAACAAATGAGAAACATGATTGGTTGTTTGGGGCTATTTTTAGGTGTTCACTACAGTTATAATTTCTTTATATGACAGAAATTAACAACAGAATAAACTAAACCACAACTTCCACGCACTAAATTGGTATATTTGAAGAATTTATAGAAAATGGCCTTCTCAAATGCAATTATGTCCTTCCTTTCTTACATTACCTAAATTACTCACCTATTTCCCAACATACACCTGAAGCTTCAGAATCAATTTTATTTTGAGTTTGCCCTCTGTGTCTAGACAGTCTTGGAAGCTTAGACAGTGTAGGGGGGGTTGCAACATGCACAATCAAATCATGCATGTTTAAATCCTGCTTGTCTACCTCTTGCCTCCTGCATTTCTTTTCATCTGACGTAGACAGCACTTTCCATGTTATTTTCTTTTTTTTTTTTTTAGCAGAAATGAGGTATAAAGGTAGGTAGGAGAGTTACCTAAAAGATAATACATTTAATGAGGAACTAGGGCTTTAAGTTGTAGTGCTTTTTCCATCTTTCAATTTTCATATTAATTTTTTATTTATTATTCTTCATATAACTAAAATTATATCATATACACTATATATTTTTAAGAGGTTTACTGCGAAACAATTTGATGTACTTTGCATAGTCTATGATTTACTAATTAATGCTAACAACAAATATAAGTTAAATATGACCATTTCAAATGTGTAATAGAGATGGTAGTCAGGGAAAAGGTCTGCTTAAGGGCAGGAGTTTATTAGATTAGTTTATACATGAAAATACCTTAAATTTGGCTTTAGGATGTTCCATGAAGGAAGAAATTGCCATTAATATCGGCTAAAATTCCAACTATGATAACCACTAATACAGCAGAGCTGAACTGGCCATGTGTTATAATTTGAAAATGTTCTACAGAGGCTTTTGTGTTAATGGATTTGATTCTCAAATCAGCCTTGTTCAGAGAATTTGGACATGTGATAGAATCAGGAAGGCTCTGCCTTATCTCTGGATTCACGCATTGATAGCGTCATAGATGAAGGACTATTGGGGAATGGTAAAAGTTGGTAAAGGAGGATCATAGTTGGAGATAGTGGGTTTTGTTTGTTTGTTTGGTTGGTTGGTTGGTTGGTTGGTTGGTTGGCTTTTCAAAACAGGGTCTCTATGTGTATCCCGGACTGTCCAGGGACTCACTCTGCAGATCAGATTGACCTTGAGCTCAGAGATCTGCCTGCTTCTGTCTTTTAAGTACTGTGATTAGAGATGTGTGCCACCACTTCCTGGCAAAAACATTGGTTCTTAAGACCCCTTTGGCAGCATAATTCATGTGTCTTCCCCATTATTTTTCAATACCCTTTGCTGGGAACCACTATTCACTGGCTGCCATGGTGTTGCTTTGCCACAGACTCAATCCATTGAAGCTCCCAAAGCATGGGATGAAACCATGAACCAAAATAACCCTTTTCTCCTTTAAACTATTTTCTCAAGTATTTGGTAGCTGTGACACAAAGCTGACTAATTTGAGGGTCTTAAACCAACAGCCATCAAAAGAGTATTTGATTTTGCTTGTCATCTAAAAATGACCCACTTGAAGCAGATTCCTGAAGCTCTGTGGCTGCAAACAAAGAAAATCAAAACATTTAACTTTTGATTACCTTAAAAGTTTGGTCTCTTCTAGTTTTGCTCTAAGTGTATATAATCTGTCTTCCTTTTAATGTCCCCATTTAAAGATATTTTGCTGAGATGAAATTATATTAGATGTTTGATGACCCATAGAATCAACTGACCAGGATTCATGAAGGCTCACAGAGGTCAGGAAGCCTGTAGTAGCCGACCTAGGCCCTCTGGATATGAGTTATGGCTGAATAGCTTGGTGTTCTTGTCAGATTCCTAATATTGAGAGCAGAGACAGTCTCTGACTCTATTGGCTGCTTATGGGACGCTATTCCTCCTACCAGATTGTCTTATCTAGCCTTGATGTCACGACACTGCCTGGTCTTATTATACTTTGTTATGCTGTGTTTGGTTGATGTTCTTTGATTTGCCTGTTCTTCCCATGGGGGAAGCAGAGGGGGTAGGAGTGGCTATAGGGGAGCAGCAAGGTTGGGGAGAGAGACTTCAAGGAAGGGAAGGGAACAGCCATTGGGATATATATATATATGATAGAAAATTAAAAATATAAAAATTCCATGTTTTTTAAAATAGTTTCAGCACTCTATTGCATTAACACTACTTACTAGAGATGACCACAGATAGAGAAAAATACATTGTCTTCCTCTTTTCAGCTGCCCAGTGGAGGAGGTCCCCCTGAAGACCAGAATTTCTTTAGCCTTGTTAGTCTTCTTCCTCTGGCAAATGGTTTGGACCATATAGTAAGTTTGTTAAATGGCTTCCATATCTAATGAAGATGCAACCACGTATACATCTCCCCTCCCACAAAAAGCTGTTTCAAATGTAGGCTTACACTTCCTTTAGAATACTTTATCTACTTTTCTGTGTGCAGTTCCATGTTTAGCTACATGCCCTTTAGTCACAAAAGGGTATTTTGTCCAACGTATTTTACTTTTTTGTTTCATTATCCTTACAGTGTTCTTGGCCTTTTAAGTAATCAATTTCTAAGAAATCTTAAAAGCAAATATAAATGAGTAGGCATATCTGACAGCATGAAACCGTGAGAAAGTCCAGGTATTCCAGGTATGAGAAGCCACTGTTGCAGGACTTTCCCTGACCTATCACATTAGGACCATGGGAGGCCTGTGATAGGACAGGGAAATGGAGGCGGAAGTAGGCAGTGGGAGGCCTGTGATAGGACAGGGAAATGGAGGTGGAAGTAGGCAGTGGGAGGCCTGTGATAGGACAGGGAAATGGAGGTGGAAGTAGGCAGTGGGAGGCCTGTGTTAGGACAGGGAAATGGAGGCGGAAGTAGGCAGTGGGAGGCCTGTGTTAGGACAGGGAAATGGAGGTGGAAGTAGGCAGTGGGAGGCCTGTGATAGGACAGGGAAAAGGAGGCGGAAGTAGGAGTGGAGGAGAGAGAGAGGAGCATCTAGGAGTAGGATGAGGAAGGGAAATGGCTGCTGAGGTGTACCTGTGTGATGTTTTCCAGCCATAAGTATCTATGATTTCACAAGGTTGGAAATATTGGGATAAAGCTTCATTATCAATTGGCTCTGAAATCATTGTATTGGCATCTTGGATATTATGATTTTATTGATATATAAATTTGACTGGTTAATTAAGCTTTAAGAGTCATGATTCTACCGGGTAATTAGGTGTTGAGATGGCTGATCATGGGGTGCATGGGCACGGTGTATTAGCAAGAGGAACACTCTGGTCCTGGCCAGAGAAATGGCCCAGCAGGAGCCCTGTGGTCAAAGTGTTGGCAGGCCATAGGAGCCCAGGAGCATAGTCTGGCACTGTGGAGAGTTGGCAGGCTTGTTTTTTTATTAGTTCCCCCTGCAACAACAAATGCCTATGAGAATGAAATAAACCAAGGACAGTTTCAGTAGAATATATGCTTCATCTACTGCGTTCACTCAATCTTAGTATTGCTTCAGCCCATCAGTCACAGCAACTTTGATGATACACCAAGCAACAGAAAACTTTAAAAAAAAATTGCCCAATGTCCCTTAATGAATATCTATTTTCTTATGTCATTTCTGGGCTTCCTATTCTAGTATTTACCTTATATTGAATTTAAGGAAAACAACTCTAATCCTTCACAAGAACAAACCGAGGACTGTTGAAAGTATACTCATTCTTCCTTGGTTAGCATCTTGGGCCTGTGAGCATACTATAAAAGGATATTTTTTTTGTACTTTTTTTGTACTTCAGCTAGCTACCTTATCTGATCTGACATATTATAGTACAGTGGCTTGGGTTCAATAACTGTGGCTTTTGTTCCTCAGTTTGTGTACATAATTTAGCTTAAAGACAGAGAGCAAACATTGAATCTGTGAGTCTAACATAGACTACCATGTTCTTGTTTCCTGCTCCAAGGCTAAGGGAATCTGAGGACTTGCTAGAAGCAATCACAATTAGAATTTTTTTTCATAGACTTTCCTGAAAACCCAATAAAAAGAAATAGAAAGGAGAGGCTGAGCCTATTATATTTATTACAGGCTACTAGCCTGGTTTCTATTATGCTTAACAGTATTCAGTTTTGAAGCTAGAGTCATGTGCTAAATTATAATTGTCTTTATTTTCTGCAAATATCAAACACTCAATATTCAAAAAGAATCAAGTGGACCAAGAAAATAAGAAATCTGAACCTTCCACTAGCTTAGTCTTAGATGGTCACACACAATTTTGTCTTGGTGTGGAGTCATTTTGGCTTGAGTTTAACTCTCTAATTTTAGTCTTTGGTGTGACATAAATTGTATTTAATTAACAAATTACTATTCCAATAAAATTGTACCATCTGCAATAAAATCGGGGCACATTGTGTTGTAAAAATGAATACCTGTATCACTGTCTTCCAAGTGCAATATAAACTTGTCTTAAGATTGTTACTTTGTATGGAAGATTGCTTTCTATGTCATACCCAAATTCTAGATCCTGCCCCAAAGCATAACTTTCCTACAATTTCCTCCTTGATAGCTAGTCATGTGGGGGAAAACTACATTTTATAATATACTTTTGTAAGTGTATCTTTCCATGAGCAAAATCTTTGTCCAACATTTCCCCACACTAGTCTGAAAGCAATCTACTTGGAATTTCTAATGCTGTAGAAAGTCAAGTTCTCATCTGGGTAACATTTCCTCCCAAACACAGACAACTTCTTGTTCATATTTTCCAGGTTTTCTCTTTTCTAAATGAAAGACTTTAAGTTATCAGATGTGATTTTTTTTCCTTGAGGATTCCTTAATTACAACACATATTAGGAAAATTCATGCACTGTGGTTTCTACACTGGGTAACTAAGACTGCTGATGCTACCTTTAGACAAATGGTACTCATTTAAGGCTGGGTTCTGTGAATTTGAAATTTTACAAGAACCCTTTGGCTTTGGATAAGGAATGAGGACATCTCTGGATTGTCTCGGCCCTTTTTAACTGTGGAGCTGAGTGTACTTTCCATTGAAGGAGTGAGCACTGTCAACTAGTTAACACAAGCTATGGGGGAGAGGGGGCGACTCCTTGAACTTTGAAGGGGCAGAATAATTGCACACAAATGCATTCAGGAACTCTATGGAAAATATAGTGCTGTTAACTGGCATGGTTACAGCACAATTTAGCAAGTATGTTAGAACAAATTACGCCTTTTAACCGTAAGCCGTTCTGTTTCACGCTTTTTAATGAAGGCCTGCGCCACACACTGGAATGCTTCTCACCTCATTATTTCTCATAAAAAGCACTGATCCATTCAAAGGGTTCTCATATCTCCCATATCAGCTTCCCCCTCGCTCTGGCAGGACAAGGAGGCTTCTTCCTAGTCGGCCTTTGAAGTAGGTCATTAGAATGTTTACTAGATAAAAGGACGAAAAAAATCTATCTGTGTAATCTCACTGCTGTCATGCATTGATGTTCTAAGCTTCCTTCAAAAGCAAAACAAAACTAGGTAAACATAACAAAACCCCAAACCGGTTCTGTCCCTGTTTAGAAAACAGGAGAATGTTTGCAAACCCCTTAGTGCTATTTTTCTTTGTGAGTATTCACAACATATTTTCAGAGAAATACTAAAAAGCAGGAAGAATTTAATGGACTACTAAAATACAAAGTATGGATCCAATAAAAAGGAAGGCAGGAAAGCAAGCTGATAGGAAGCAAAGGCTGATAGGTCGCTTCAGCAGAAATGGTCCAGGTTTTAATCACATGTCTTCTTTTCTCTCTGCAGTGCCTGGAAGGGAACCATGTTGACTCTCTTCAGAAATAACATTATACATGTTTATGGCTAATTTTTCTAGAACACAGTCCTAACCCCCCCACCCATTTCAGCACAATACATATTATTAACTAACATATATTGTGGCTTTTGGTGCAACTCAGTGGTAGAGAGCTTTCCTAGCATATACACACCCATGGGTTCAATTCCTGGCATAGCTTTGTATATGTTCAATAAATTGTGATGTGGACTGCCTTATTTTTAGGGAGTAGTGGTTTGTTAGAAAGGACCACTTATTTCTTGACACTGTGGGAGTGCATGTAGTTCTCACAGGGCTAAGACAACTAGCACATAAGGCCTGGCAATGAATAAAGGTGCTTGCCACCAAGCCTGATGACCTGAGTTTCATCTCAGGGATACACACACACACACACACACACACACACACACACACTATATGAAGAACAGAAGTGATTTTCACACATTGTCCTCTGACAATGGGCATTCACATTCACAAAATGCATTAAAAATAGTAACTTTAAAAGATTCTGCATGTGTATGTGCATAGAGATTTAAAAATCTGATTTTGATGACAATAAAAAACAAAACTATAGAAGAGAAGGACCACTTGGAAAATATTTCGTTGCTATTGCAGTATTTTAGCTAGCAAAACAAATACTTGTTCATCTCATTGACATAAGAATTTTTCAGTTGGGCCATTAGCATGATACCATGTGAACAGCACAGTTTGCAACTTAAGAAAAGTCCATACCAGGTATTAGAACAGTTGTAAAGCAGGGAGTTAACATCCAAATTCTGTAATGTAACAAAACCCTGAAATTGACACATGGTCTACATTTAAACGCTGTTTAAAATCAATGCCTTTGTAGAAAAAGTCTACTTAATGTAAACTCACGGGTGACATTTCCAACTTTTCTTTGCAGTATCTCTGAGAACAAATCTGATCACCTGGCAAAAGACTGTCAAGGCCCACCGAACACTCTGGCTGAGCAGTTTCTAAATTAAATTGGTATTCTCCAGGCACTTTCCCAGAAATACAAGCTCAGCTTGGATCACACTCACAAAGGTACAAGAGGAAAATGTCAGTACTGTACTTAATGGGCTGGAGGAAGCATGTGGTCCAGACCAGTCAATCTCTGCAATAATAACCATGCAGCTTTGTTTCATTTGGAAGCATAAATCTGTACACACATACTTACTTAGACATATATCCATGTATACCGAAAAAGGTTGAGCTAATAATAAAGGGAAGGATGAACGTTGGCACTGTGGATGTTGACAGCATTATGCAAACTTTTCAATATTCCCTCGAATGCTCAACTTTAACTTTTGTTTATAAATTCCACTTAGACGTAATTTACAACTTCTGTTAACTTAAGCTGGGTTCTGTAAAATCTGTCTAAGAAAATCAGCTCAGAGGGTTTTGAGATGTTACAAGCGTATCTAGATATCAAACACCGAGCTGTTCAAATTATATTCACTTTGGAAACTCTGAGTTTGTATTTATATATATATAATATATTTCAGATCTGATGTTTAAAAACGATTAAATAAACCTTATTTCTCCCCGCCCAGGCCTTTGTCAAGCATTGCTGTAGTATCCTTAAAGAGGCAGGGAGCCCAAAACAAAATGAGGGGTTCTGGGGGCTGCCTCTATTTAACAGCACTTTGTAAGATAATTTGGGGCTGGGTGGTAAGCAAGGTTAAGCAAAAGTTCTTAAAAACCAACCATCTGAAGTTTGTAATTTCATGCTGAGGTAGTTTAAAGACTTCAACAGTTAAAAATGGTATTAAACTACCCCTGTATCCGTTATTTTGCCCATGTACTGTTATTGCAGAGGTCTGACCCCATCTGCCCTTAGGAACAGACACATCAGTCGATGTAGATTAAAAGAAAACAGAGGATCCCACCTCTATTTACTCTCCGAGTTTAAGTTCCTTTCAAGATCAAAGGCAGAAATTGAAGGTCTTCTTTGAGTCTGGATTTTAAATAGCAAAATAACAAAATGCTCAGCCTTATTTTGCCTTTCCTTGATTTCTGGAAAGAGGCTGGACTTTCCTCTCTGCAGAAGAACAGAGAAGGGAGAGCCCTGACTTCTGCCTCTTCCAATGCTTCATTAATGAGGAGCTCCTTTCAGCAAGTGGACATGTTTTGTTTGTTTCCTTCTTGATGCAGGGTCTCAAGTATCCCAGGTTGGCCACAAACTTGCTCTGTAGTTGAGAATGCTCTAAATTTTGGATCTTCCTACCTCCATCTCCCAAGTGCTGGGATGCCAGACAATCACACATTTTCTGTAGTGTCAGGGATTAAACTTGGAGATTTGCACACACTAGACAAGCATTCTATCAAAGAGCTCTGCTCATGTTTTTCATCAAACCTTGCAGTTCATACTTGACCTCATACTTGTGCCAATCTTCCTGCCTCGGGCTCACACTTGTCAGGATTGCAGGTATAAGCCACCAAACTAAGATCAAAGTAGACTATTTCTAGCTCAATGTAGGAAGTGAAGGTATTTGTCAATTCTTTTTTTATTCTTTTTTTTATTCGATATATTTTTTATTTACATTTCAAATGATTTCCCCTTTTCTAGCCCCACACTCCCCGAAAATCCTATAAGCCACCTTCTCTCCCCCTGTCCTCCCATCCACCCTTTCCCACTTCCCCGTTCTGGTTTTGCCGAATACTGCTTCACTGAGTCTTTCCAGAACAAGGGGCCACTCCTCCTTTCTTCTTGTACCTCATTTGATGTGTGGATTATGTTTTGGGTATTCCAGTTTTCTAGGTTAATAACCACTTATCAGTGAGTGCATACCATGATTCACCTTTTGAGTCTGGTTTACCTCACTTAGTATGATGTTCTCTAGCTCCATCCATTTGCCTAAGAATTTCATGAATTCATTGTTTCTAATGGCTGACTAGTACTCCGTTGTGTAGATATACCACATTTTTTGCATCCACTCTTCTGTTGAGGGATACCTGGGTTCTTTCCAGCATCTGGCAATTATAAAGAGGGCTGCTATGAACATAGTAGAGCATGTATCCTTATTACATGGTGGGGAATCCTCTGGGTATATGCCCAGGAGTGGTATAGCAGGATCTTCTGGAAGTGAGGTGCCCAGTTTTCGGAGGAACCCCCAGACTGATTTCCAGAGTGGTTGTACTAATTTGCAACCCCACCAGCAGTGGAGGAGTGTTCCTCTTTCTCCACACCCTCTCCAACACCTGCTGTCTCCTGAATTTTTAATCTTAGCCATTCTGACTGGTGTAAGGTGAAATCTCAGGGTTGTTTTGATTTGCATTTCCCTAATGACTAATGAAGTTGAGCATTTTTTAAGATGCTTCTCCGCCATCCGAAGTTCTTCAGGTGAGAATTCTTTGTTTAACTCTGTACCCCATTTTTTAATAGGGTTGTTTGGTTTTCTGGAGTCTAACTTCTTGAGTTCTTTATATATATTGGATATTAGCCCTCTATCTGATGTAAGATTGGTGAAGATCTTTTCCCAATTTGTTGGTTGCCGATTTGTCCTCTTGATGGTGTCCTTTGCCTTACAGAAACTTTGTAATTTTATGAGGTCCCATTTGTCAATTCTTGCTCTTAGAGCATACGCTATTGGTATTCTGTTCAGAAACTTTCTCCCTGTACCAATGTCCTCAAGGGTCTTCCCCAGTTTCTCTTCTATTAGCTTCAGAGTGTCTGGCTCTCACTATTGCTCTGTAGTATTGCTTGAGGTCAGGGATACTGATTCCCCCAGACTTTCTTTTGTTGCTGAGAATAGTTTTAGCTATCCTGGTTTTTTTGTTATTCCAGATGAATTTGATAATTGCTCTTTCTAACTCTGTGAAGAATTGAGTTGGGATTTTGATGGGTATTGCATTGAATCTGTATATTGCTTTTGGCAAAATGGCCATTTTAACTATATTGATTCTACCGATCCATGAGCATGGGAGGTTTTCCCATTTTTTGAGGTCTTCTTCCATTTCCTTCTTCAGAGTCTTGAAGTTCTTGTCATACAGATCTTTCACATGTTTGTTAAGAGTCACCCCAAGATACTTTATACTGTTTGTGGCTATTGTGAAGGGGGTCATTTCCCTAATTTCTTTCTTAGCCTGCTTATCTTTTGAGTATAGGAAGGCCACTAATTTGCTTGAGTTGATTTTATAATCTGCCACTTTGCTGAAGTTGTTTATCAGCTGTAGGAGTTCTCTAGTGGAGTTTTTGGGTCACTTAGGTAGACTATCATGTCATCTGCAAATAATGATAGTTTGACTTCTTCCTTTCCAATTTGTATCCCTTTGACCTCCTTATGCTGTCGAATTGCTCGAGCTAGTACCTCAAGTACAATATTGAAAAGATAAGGAGAAAGGGGGCAGCCCTGTCTAGTCCCTGATTTTAGTGGGATTGCTTCAAGTTTCTCTCCATTTAGTTTGATGCTGGCTACTGGTTTGCTGTATATTGCTTTTACTAAGTTTAGGTATGGGCCTTGAATTCCTGTTCTTTCCAAGATTTTAAGCATGAAAGGATGCTGAATTTTGACAAATGCCTTTTCAGCATCCAATGAAATGACCATGTGGTTTTTTTCTTTGAGTTTGTTTATGTAGTGGATTGCATTGATGGATTTCCGTATATTGAACCAACCCTGCATTCCAGGGATAAAGCCTACTTGATCATGGTGGATGATCGTTTTGATGTGTTCTTGGAATCAGTTGGCAAGAATTTTATTGAGTATTTTTGCATCGATATTCATAAGGGAAATTGGTCTGAAGTTCTCTTTCTTTGTTGGATCTTTGTGTGGTTTTGGTATCAGCGTAATTGTGGCTTCATAGAAGGAATTGGGTAGTGTTTCTTCTGTTTCTACTTTGTGGAATAGTTTCAAGAGTATTGATGTTAACTCTTCTTTGAAGGTCTGATAGAATTCTGCACTGAAACCATCTGGTCCTGTGCTTTTTTGGATGGAAGACTTTCTATGACTCCTTCTATTTCTTTAGGCGTTATGGGACTGTTTAGATGATCTATTTGGTCCTGATTTAATTTTGGTATTTGGTATCTGTCAAGGAAATTGTCCATTTCCTCCAGATTCTCCAGTTGTGTTGAGTACAGGCTCTTGTAGTAGGATCTGATGATTTTTTGGATTTCCTCAGTTTCCGTTGTTATATCTCCCTTTTCATTTCTAAGTTTGTTAATTTGGATACTTTCTCTGTGCCCTTTGGCCAGTCTGGCTAAGGGTTTATCTATCTTGTTGATTTTTCTCAAAGAACCAGCTCCTGGTTTTGTTGATTCTTTGTATGGTTCTCTTTGTTTCTACTTGATTGATTTCGGCCCTGAGTTTGATGATTTCCTGCCTTCTACTCCTCCTGGGTGAAATAGCTTCTTTTTGTTCTAGGGCTTTCAGGTGTGTCATTAAGTTGGTAGTGTATGCTCTCTCCATTTTCTTTTTGGAGGCCCTCAGGACTATGAGTTTTCCTCTTAGCACTGCTTTCATTGTGTCCCATAGGTTTGGGTATGTTGTGTCTTCATTTTCGTTGTGTTCTAAAAAGTCTTTAATTTCTTTATTTATTCCTTGACCAAGGTATCATTGAGTAGAATATTGTTCAGTTTCCACGTGTATGTGGGTTTTCTGTTGTTTTTGTTGCTATTGAAGACCACTTTTACTCCATAGTGATCTGATAGGAGGCATGGGATTAGTTCGATCTTCTTATATTTGTTGAGGTCTGTCTTGTGACCAATTATATGGTCAATTTTGGAGAAGGTACCATGAGGTGCTGAGAAAAGGGTATATTCTTTTGCTTTAGGATAGAATGTTCTATATATATCTGTTAAATCTAATTGGTCCAAAGCTTCAATTAGTTTCATTGTGTCCCTGTTTAGTTTCTGTTTTCCTGATCGGTCCAATCTGTTGGTTGACGTTTTGCACTTTTGACAGTGTCCTTTGCCTTATAGAAACTTTGTAGTTTTATGAGGTCCCATTTGTCAATTCTTGATCTTAGAGCATAAGCTATTGGTGTTCTATTCAGGAACTTTCCCCCTGTGCCCATGTCCTCAAAGGTCTTCCCCAGTTTCTTTTCTTTTAATTTCAGTGTGTCAGGTTTTATGTGGAAGTCCTTGATCAATTTGGAGTTGAGCTTGGTACAAGGAGATAAGAATGGATCGATTTGCATTCTTCTGCATGCTGACCTCCAGTTGAACAAGCACCATTTGTTGAAAAGACTATCTTTTTTCCATTGGATGCTTTCAGCTCCTTTGTCGAAGATCAAGTGACCATAGGTGTGTTGGTTCATTTCTGGGTCTTTAATCCTATTCCATTGATCTGCTTGCCTGACATTGTACCAATACCATGCAGTTTTTATCTCTATTGCTCTGTAGTAAAGTTTGAGGTCTGGGATACTGAATCCCCCTGAAGTTCTTTTCCTGTTGATAATAGTTTTAGCTATCCTGGGTTTTTTGTTATTCCAGATGAATTTGAGACTTGCTCTTTCTAGCTCTATGAAGAACTGGGTTGGGATTTTTATGGGGATAGCATTGAATCTGTAGATTGCCTTTGGCAAGATGGCCATTTTAACTATATTAATCCTGCCAATCCACGAGCAGGGAAGATCTTTCCATTTTCTGAGATCTTCTTCGATTTTCTTCTTCAGAGATCTGAAGTTCTTGTCATATATGTCTTTCACTTGTTTGGTTAGAATTGACAAATGGGACCTCATAAAACTACAAAGTTTTTGTAAGGCAAAGGACAATGTCAAAAGGACAAAACAGCAACCAACAGATTGGAAAAGGATCTAAATCCGACAGAGGGCTAATATCTAATATATACAAAGAACTCAAGAAGGTAGAACCCAGAGAACCAAATAACCCCATTAAAAAGTGGGGTATAGAGCTAATCAAAGAATTTTCACATGAAGAACTTCGGAGGGCTGAGAAACACCTTAAGAAATGTTCAACATCATTAATCATTAGGGAAATGCAAATCAAAACAACCCTGAGTTTTCACCTCACACCAGCCCATTTAGTACATAAAACCCTTACAATTTTGCTCCTGCATTTTAAAATTATATTGATATAAAGTCTCTCATACATGTGCCATATTTACATCATGTCTTCCCTTCCTCTTTTCCTTCCAAGCCCTGTCATAGCCCTGACTCCCTCTAGAATCCCTTGACTCATTTAAAACAATATTTTGTTGCCTATTAGTGTATGCGTTTGTATATATACATATATGTGAATAAAAGAATATAGAAACAGTCTGTGTAGTCCGTTTAGTGTTGCTGTTTATATGTTTTTAGGGCTGACCATTTGGTATTGGATAATAGCTGAGGGCTCATCCATGAAGAAAACTAATCCGCCCTCTTTCAACAGTCACCAATTACTGTTGGTGTACAACATGCAGATCTTCTTTGATTTGATTTGATAAGTATCAAATTTTATACGATATAGCTTGGTATCCTATAAGATTTTCATCATGTATATTAAGCTGTCACCTGGTGTTGTTATTTTTCAAGTATTGCTTAAACCACCATATTGTTGAGGTGAACACATTGCTTCATATACTTACCTTCCATGTAATACACAGAAGGCCCAATCCCACAGCAGATATCTGGATTCTTTGCCTCTTACAACTTTTCTGTTCCCTCTTCTATAGTGTTCCCTGAGCCTCAGATGTAGAAGCTGTGCTGTAGATGAATCAACTGGGGTAGAGCACCATATACACAGTCATTATCTACATGTTGTACACTTGTGGCTATACATGATGCTCTCTGTTTGATACAAACAGATGAAGAGGGCTAAGAGCTCCACCTACGATAGATACAAGGGCTCGTATTTAGAATGCAATCAGGAATCATATTGATTTGGCAGTAGTAGCTTCTCCTCTAAGACCCAATGACCTCAATAGCTATGGTTACTTGGCTAGACTTCCAGTAACAGTATGAATTTCCTCCCATTGAGAGGGCCTTGAGACCAATTAGACAGCTATTGGTTGGTACCAAAATGTGAGTGCCAATATTACACCTTCAGGAATACCTTATCAGCTGCTCATTTTGTGGTTCATAAGCATCACAGGTAGACAGGGCTATTGATTGCTTTTTACTTCTCAGTACTCTGCAAGTCAATCCTCAAGGAAGAGCCTTTCAGGTCAGAGCCAGCTTGAGTTCCCTGAGTCCTGGGGCAGAAGTGCACTGTGTTGGGACTTACATTCAATTACCTCCAACTTCGGCTGAACAAACAAGGCAACAGCAATAGCCTGTATTCTGTTGGGAATTGCTCTGTATCCCCTCACCAACAACTTGAAAGAATATTTCTCATGTCTGGTAGTGTGTGTACATATACATATTTTAGAGAAATATAAAATAGTATGAATTCTAGATTTTAAAATGATCCTTAGTGGTATTTTCTCCCCATTCCCACCCCAGCTGGAGACCCCACATTTTCCTCTTTATTCACCTATACTACCTATATCCTGCCATTCCCTCTCTCCAGTCTCTTGTATATCTTACTATGACTTCTTCTGTGACCCCATGACTTTTATATTTTCTAAGATTTGAGTATATATTTCCAAAGCATCAGTTTTTATCTGTGCCATCTACAGATTTGGAAATTTGAACTTAGGTGATATGTCTTCTAAACATTGAGCTCCTCTTCCCAAGTTACTGTCTCATAGATGCTCAGTCTTGCAGGGCAGTAATAAGTAAATTCAAACCCTCTCTTTACTTAGTCTTTGCAGCATCAGCCACTCATTTGCTAAAGGAAAATCAATGTATTGTCTTTGTTTCTTCCTTTCTGTTTTCAATGTAATCCATCACTAATAGCCACTAATTCTCTGTGATTTTTTTATTTGTTAAATTTTTATTCTACTTCTGTCTAAGCTGAACCTTCTCTTACGTAGCCTATGATAGCAGCCTCCTGTTCCTGCAGTTGTAGTATGTGGAGAAAATGTTTCTGCCAGCTATTGGGAGAGGGTGATGGTAGGTCAGAGCTATTGTACATTCTATCCATGTTTCTCCTGGTTACACAGCATCGCCCCATCAATGTCTCTTTAAACGAATAGTAGTAACAGATTCCAACCTATCCCACTGTGTCCACATTTTAGACACAATCAAGATGGTCTAATTAGAGACCTTTCTTCTGGTTTCTTCTAATTAAGCTAATTCTGAAAGTATGCAAAGTAAAAAGCATTTTTAAATAGGATCTTCATTTCCCTGTTAAAGTCCTTCTGCTCTCTTTAGCTGCTAGTTCCTAGTCTTTTTAAGTAGATATATTATGTAAGTAAAACCACATGCTTGCTAAGAAGAGGCCATGTGAGGAAAGCCCTCTAGTTCCTTCTTAGACCATCAGCTCCTCTTCACCTCACTGGAGCTGCCTTGCTGTTGACCCTGGGACTTCTATTTACCATCTGGCTGCTGTTGACTTTGTCTGTTATTCCAGGGAGTTTGATTCTGACATTTAGTGACGTGATACTTTAAGTTTAGCTGAAGCATGCCTTCTGATTACCCGAGAAAATGATTTTCAATGGCTAAGGATGAAGTTCTTAATAATATATTTACTAAATTATTGATATTTTTGCATTAACATAACAACTGAAGAAATGTTGAAGAAAAGAGTTTCTTCCACACAAAAACTGTGAACTGAGAGGGTTTCCTTTCCTGCAGCTCTCTTGCTTGGCCCTGCACCCTTGGATGCTGTCTAAGGTCCGCTCAAGTCCATCTCTGCCACTGGGTAATGAGACTTCCCTTTGAGCTCTGAACTCTCCAGGCTGTTGTTTTTTATCCCACCAAACTAAGATGTATGGTCTTTGTTTTTCCTGTTCTCAAGGAAAGTAAATGGAATAATAATAAATTCTAAGGAATCAGGTGTGCTCAAAGCTAAAAAAATAACACAAACAAAATTTTTTATGTAAAATGCACATTTGAACCACAATTCTGTAACACTGCCACGTCTTACTTGTGAATATGACTCCCTCCATAGACATACTCAGCAATTAAAAACAATGAATTCATGAAATTCTTAGGCAAATGGATAGAACTAGAAAATATCATCTGGGTGGAGTGAGGTAACCCAATCACAAAAGAACACACATGGTATACACTCACTGATAAGTAGATATTAACCCAGAAGCTTGGAATACACAAGAAATAATTTGCAGATCACATGAAGCTCAAAAAGAAGGAAGACCAAAGTATGGATACTTCCATCCTTCTTAGAGGGGGAAACAAAATACCCATGGGAGGAGGTAGAGAGACAAAGTGTGGAACAGAGACTGAAGGAAAGGCCATCCAGAGACTGCCCCACCTGGGGATCCATCCCATATACTGCCACAAAACTGTTGTGGATGCCAACAAGTGCTTGCCGACAGGAGCTTGAGATAGCTGTCTCCTGAGAGGCTATGCCAGAGCCTGACAATTACAGAGGTGGATGCTCACAGCCATCCATTTGACTGACCATGGGGTCCCCAATAGAGGAGTTAAAGGACTGAAGGAGCTGAAGTTATCTAAAACCCCTTAGGAGGAACAACAATATCAACCAACCAGACCTCCCAGAGCTCCCAGGAACTAAACAGCCAAACAAAGAGTATGCGTGGAGGGACCTGTGGCTCCAACAGCATATGTAGCAGAGGATGGGCTTATTGGGCATCAATGGGAGAAGAGGCCCTTGGTCTTGTGAAGGGGAATTCAAGGGGAGAAGGGGGATGGGAATACCCTCATAGAAGCAGGGGGAGGGGTCATGGGATAGGGGTTTTTTGGAGGGGGGATCAGGAAAGGGGATAACATTTGAAATGTAAGTAAAGAAAATAACTGATTAAAAAATATAAAAGAACTTCCAATTGGGGAGATGACCTTCTTGTGTTGGACATTTCTTCTCTGTCATTTTCCTTTGATGTCCTGTCAGACTTAAGGAATAAGTTTCCAAAGAAACTGTCCACTCAGTACCTCCTCATTTCTAATGACCTCTGGATTATGTGTGTTCACATATGTGTGGGTTTACAAATGTACAAGGAAGTGTGGATGCCAGAGGTCAAGCTCCTCCAGAGCTGTTCTGCAGAAGTCTCTACCTTGTTTATCTTTGAGACATGGTCTCTCCCTGGCACCTGAGACTTGCAGGTTAAACCAGGCTGGCTGACCATGAGCCCCATGTATGTTGTTGTATTGCTGGGATTACAAGTAAGTTCCACTACTATCAAGATGCACACAGATGCCAGGAATATAAACTGAAGGCCTTATGCCTGTGGCAGGCATTTAGTAGATGATCTATCTTCTTCTTCTCCCCTCTCCACCTTTACTTGCTTACTTATTTTTTTAATTTATTTATTTATTTATTTTTTGTAAATTATTCTTTCAGCTTTGTGAGCTTGCGATTTGTTCTTTTTCTTAATTTTTCTTTTTCTTTTTCTTTTCTTTTCTCTTTTCTTTCCTTTTCTTCCTCCCTCCTTCACTCCTTCCATCCTTCTTTCCTTTGTTTCTTCTTGTTACTTCCTTTATTTTTATGCCGTTAAGAAGAAACAGCTATCCTCCGCATGTGACCTCTGACCTGCAGCATTTCTACCCTGGAAACAGTCTGAGCCAGAGACAGACTCATGTGGGTGGGGTGACTGCATCAGCATCCTTTCATGCCAAAAGTCTTGGAAAGAACAGGAATTCAAGGCCCATACCTAAACATAGTAAAAGCGATATACAGCAAACCAGTAGCCAACATCAAACTAAATGGAGAGAAACTTGAAGCAATCCCACTAAAATCCGGGAATAGACAAGGCTGCCCCCTCTCTCTATACCTTTTCAATATAGTACTTGAAGTCCTAGCTAGAGCAATTAGACAACGTAAGGAGGTCAAAGGGATACAAATTGGAAAGGAATACTTATTGCTTCTGCTCTAATATTGTTATTTCACACTCTGTCAGTATAGGATAGTTTGAGCTATGCGATTTACTTACCACAGGGTCTGCAGCTACAGACTCAGCCACTCACAGATAAAAATTAGAAAAAAAATGTTGCTTCTGTCCTGCACACACATAGAAATAATACAATATAAAAAAGTGTTGACAACATTTACATTATATTAGGTGTAAGCAATATAGGAATACTGCATAAGATATGATAGGATAGAGGTATGTAGGTTTTATGCATCATAATACCATTTTATATAAGAGATTGAGCATCTGCAGGTTTAGACATACATGCTGAGGTTCTGAAACTATCAGCCTAAGAATACCAAAAAATGATTATACTCTCTGGCAATGTTTATTTTCTGTGCTCCAAAATAACCTCCTAATAAATAAATATACTAATTTTTCTCTCAGTAGAAATAATTTTATATTTCCCATTTATAAGGTGAAGAAATATACTAGCTACTTTTAACCACTTCCTCTCTAAATTTCCATTTTTCCTTTTTTAAATTTAAAACTACACTTTAATAGCTGAGCAGTTAAATTGTCTTTACTTTCTATGCTGATCTGTCTACCTCCCAGCCCCATCCCAGGATACTTGCATATTGTTATTGATCTGTGTCTTCAGACCCCTTCCTCATGGCTCCAGATCCTCCATCCTGCCAGCTCATCTGAACATCCCTCTCTCTATCTCTCCTTCCTTCTACTGGCAGACGTCCTGACCTATTTTCTATTCTGCTCAACTATTAGGTGATCAGCATTTATTGACAAGGTAGAGAACAAATGGTTAAGAGTTGTTTGCGCAAACTTGAGACAGGACATTCTTGGTTTAAGCATTACAATGCCATGTCTGGAGTGAAATAAGATATGAAGGCAGAGAAATCAGCATTTGAATAACATAAGGGTAAACGTTACAGAGCACAAAAATCATTATATGTGCATTTCCCCCTCTTTTCCTTATATTAATGACATACAGTAGAAAAATTATGGAAAGTATTAGGTAAGAGTTACATTCATAATGTCCAGTCCATTTATATTTGGTAACTTAGACAAACTTTTCTTCATCAATCTTATCTTGGTGAGTTCTTTGAATTTCTCTCACTCTCTTAAAATTTCAGGTAAGGTTCTACCTCCACAGCACTAACTCTTTAAATAATAATTTTCTTTAGCCTAAGAAGGAGACAGCATGAATGCATGGCTTCATGAAGACACTCACAAACTAGAAATAAAAGATATTGTCCAGAGATCATTTGGTCCACATCTCTGACCTCACTGATAAAGCACAGAAGATTGAATGGGTTTATCATGGCCATAGTCTCGGAGAGATTCAGAACTAGAACTTGTCTCCTTTTCATAATCAAACCATCTTCCCACCTTTGCCTGATATGATAAACTAGGAAACAAGGAGTTACTTTGTTATAGATAAGAGGTATACCACACACACACACACACACACACACACACACACGAAAGAGAGAGAAACAGAGACAGAAAGACAGACAGAAAAAGAGAGACAAAGAGAAGAAGACAGGGATAGAGAGAGGGAGACAGAGACAGAGATAGAGACGGAGGGAGGGAGGGAAAAAGAAGTTGGACAGGTAAGGGAGTAGGCAAATATCTAGGAGGAGTGCAGGAGGGGAAAGGATATGGTCAAAATACACTGTATGAAATTCTCAAATAAATAATAAAAAACATTTTTAAACACCCAAAAGTTCCAATACAGAAACAAACATTGAATTGTTTCAGAGTATTTATCACATTTATAACCATGGGAGGGACTCATGTATCTCTCTGACTGTGATCATAAACTACACTGTTGAAATGATATCTAACAGAATTCGATCTTTTCATACTAATATCATTGTACTATAACAGGTACATTGATGTCTGCTCTGTACCCATATTTTAACATAAGTTCAAAGAAGAATGTCTATACATCAAGCCTGCTATTGAATCGGTTGTTACTTAATGATAAGAAAAATATAATAATTTCAGGGAGTGCGGGACCAGAAAAGGGGAAATCATTTGAAATGTAAATAAAAAATATATCGAATAAAATTTTTTAAAAAAGAAAAATATATTAAGCCAGGCAGGGGTGGTGCACGCTTTTAGTCCCAGCACTTGGGAGGCAGAGGCAGGTGGATTTCTGAGTTCAAGGCCAGCCTGGTCTTCAGAGTGAGTTCCAAGATAGCTAGTGCTACACAGAGAAACCCTGTCTCAAAAAAAAAGAAAGAAAAAGAAAAAGAAAAAACAAAAGAAAGAAAGAAAGAAAGAACGAGAGAAAGAAAGAAAGAAAGAAAGAAAGAAAAAGAAAAATATAATAAATTAATCAATACCTCATCTTGCTCAACAAAGTAGAGGGAACTCAGTTGTATTATATTGAGGGTTTTGCTAGGCATGCATTTAAGAAGCTACTCTGCCAGGCAAAAACCCTCGAATGCATTTTTGTTGTTGTTGTTTTGTTTTTTTTTCCCTAAGGACACATTTTAACTACATGGCACAGCACTCACTTTAGAGGTGAATTATTTTTCAAAATGATATATAATGTTTACACTTGGACCTAAGCTGATCTTCGAATTCCCCACTCAGTATATTGTCTTACTTTTTCTATAGATTGGTACAGGATTATAATGGCCTATGAGATGGGCGAAGCATGGGCAAGAACCAACTCTAAATTCCTTCTTAAACTGTATGAGGCACAGACAAGGATAAAAGGCAAATTTCTATTATATTGAGAGACTTTTAGTGTTTTATTTGGCACAATATAACTTATTCATTTGGTATTATTGTTTTGTGTTATTTGGCTCTAAAGAACTAAGTGAAAGAATGAGTTAATGAACTTGCAAGATGAATCTGGGAGAGCATTCATGGTTAGAGTAGGGAGAGAGTGGGGACCATACAGAAAACAATTGTGTGTGTTTGACTTCATAACGCCAATGAGAATTTTCTAATGTGTTTACACATTTTGGATTTATTCAAGGCACATGAGAAGGCTCTGTTGGTCTATATCCTTGTCAGTCACCAGCATTTAAAACTTTTGCTGCTGTAGTGATGTTTCCTGGTATCTTCTTCTTCATCTTTTTTTTTAATTCGATATATTTTTTATTTACATTTCAAATGATTTCCCCTTTTCTGACCCCCCGCTCCCCGAAAGTCACATAAACCCCCTTCCCTCCCCCTGTTCTCCCATCCACCCCTTCCCACTTCCCTGTTCTGGTTTTGCTGTATACTGCTTCACTGAGTCTTTCTAGAATCAGGGGCCACTCCTCCTTTCTTCTTGTACCTCATTTGATGTGTGGATTATGTTTTGGGTATTCCAGTTTTCCAGGCTAATATCCACTTATTAGTGAGTGCATACCATGACTGATCTTTTGAGACTGGGTTACCTCACATAGTATGATGTTCTCCAGCTCCATCCATTTGTCTAAGAATTTCATGAATTCATTGTTTCTAATGGCTGAATAGTACTCCATTGTGTAAATATACCACATTTTTTGCATCCATTCTTCCATTGAGGGATACCTGGGTTCTTTCCAGCTTCTGGCAATTATAAATAGGGCTGCTATGAACATAGTGGAGCATGTATCCTTATTACAAGCTGGGGAATCCTCTGGGTATATGCCCAGGAGTGGTAGAGCAGGATCCTCCAGAAGTGACGTGCCCAGCTTTCTGAGGAACCGCCAGACTGATTTCCAGAGTGGTTGTACCAATTTGCAATTCCATCCTGGTATCTTCTTACAGGTGCCATTTTCATTGTCTTCAGAAATAATGATGCTGAACAGCTTATGTGCTTATTAGCTGACTTTTAAATTTTCTCTGGTGCAGTGGTTAGAAAATATTTTATCTGTTACTTAAACTCTTTCTGCAGTCCAAACAAGGTCTTCCTCACACTTGTGCTAAGCAATTATTTTCTAGTAAATCATGGTTTATCTTTCCATTGCTTTACATTATCTTTTAAAGAGAAATTGGTCTGATTCTTGTTTTTTTTGTTTGTTTGTTTTTTGTTTTTTGGATTTTTTTTTTTTCGAGACAAGGTTTCTCTCTGTATAGCTCTGGCTGTCCTGGAACTCACTCTGTAGACCAGGCTGGCTTCGAACTCAGAAATCCACCTGCCTCTGTCTCCCAGAGTGCTGGGATTACAGGCATGTGCCACCACTGCCTGGCTGGTCTGATTCTTGCTACAGATATATAATCAACATATTCTTTTATGTTTTGTAGATTTTTGTGACTTAAGCTATTTTTACTTAACCTAAGTATATAAGGCTGCTTCACTGACATTTTCCCTTGTAAAGCTAATCAATTTATATTTTATATTGACAGTGATCTATGATCTACTTTGAGTTAATGTCTGAAAAAGAGTATAGAACACATAGTGAATTTTACTTCCTCTATGTGAACATCTACTCATTCTGACTTTAACTTTGGAAAGTCAATTTCTTCATAGAAAAAAGGTCAAGTTTGTTTTATTTCCTCTTTTTACTAAGTTCTTACTCATGACTGATGTTTACTCTTGCAGTTAGCTACCATGAACAATCTAACATTTTTGTTCTTTTAAAAACGTGTCTGTCTTGGCTGCTTTGCATTTAAATGCATTGTGAGTTAGCTTGCCAATTAAAAAAAAAGTTGTATTGATTCTTTGTGTATTTCACATTATACACCTCAATTCCACTCCTCTCTCTGTCTCTCTCTCTATGTCTCTGCCTCTCTCTGTGTTTCTGTCTCTCTGTGTCTTTCTCTGTCTCTCTCCCCTGTACCCTAGAAACCTTTCCCTAAAAGAGAAAAAGCATCTCATTTTGGAAGCTGTCATGTGTCACAGTCTGTCCATCAGTATACCCTTTTGCCCACACTTTGCTTGCGAGTGTTCATTGCAATGATTCATTGCTCTGGTGTGAAGCCTCCGGCTTCTGCAATTCTATCTCTACTGGACCCTCACTGGGACTCCTTTTGGATCTCCTCTTGTTGCCCAGGGTCATGGAGATTCTGTAGTTTTGGATTTGTAGGACTGGCCTCTTCATGCACTCCAGCAGTTCATCTATGGGGTAGATGTTGGGATCACCAACTCAAAGCCCTGGATCTGGGTCTGAGATTTGTCTGAGTTTATCAGTCTATTGACTGTCCCACTCTCATGCCCTTGGGGCCAGCTCATCAGCAACCCTTGCTATTAGGACCAGCTCTCCCTGGTTGCCCAGATGAGATGCAGGGCCTGCTCTTTGGAGTTCTGCAGCAGGTGAAGGGGAAGACCAGCTCTCCTGCTCTGGTGACCTTGGGGCCAACTCTTCTGATTGCCATAGGTGGCAAGGGATGGGGGTGGGTATGTCATATCTCCCTTGGCCGTGTCAAAGATGCATGACAGACATAGATTGCCCCAATTTCTATAAAAAAATCAGTTGACATTTTTATTGAAACTATGCAGATCTATTGGTAAATTGGTGAAAATACAAAATTTACAAATATTTTCCTCAATTATTGAAATCATTCATAGAATGAGTTATGTATTATTTATAAAAGGGGCAGCAGGCATGCCGTGGTACTTACACAGACATCAGATGGTGTAACCTTGGGCTTTCCCCCATGCCTCCATTCCTAATTAATGACCTGGAGTCTATTTACGTATGAATAAATGCCATGGCCATAAGCATGGTCTTGTTCCCTGACTAGTGACTAGCTCATACCTTATATAACCCATTTATTCTGTTCTATGTGCGCCATATGGTTGGTTATCTCTCATTACTCTCACACATCCATCTCCTGAGTCCCAGGGCAAAATCTCCCTATGCCTGACTCTTTCCCAGAATTCTCATCTCTCTCTGGCAGAAGTCCCATTTTCTAATGCCACCTCAGCCTATTGTCCATCAGCCTTTTATCAACAGCTGATGCTTCCACGTAGTACACGAGAGATTCCTTCTACAAGACGGTAACTTTCTGGAGTCAGTTCTGTCCTTCTACCATGTGGGTCTCAGGGACTAAATTTTTGCCAGCAGGCTTGGCAGCAGGTGCCCTTACTCATCACCAAGGAGACCATCCTTTCAGATCTATTTATTAATTTTTGAATGTTAAACCTCACATTTCTGAAATAAATGAGATAAATTATACTTTGTTTTGATATAGTATGTTTTCTAATATGCTGCTTGACCTATAAAAATCTTTCACAGACTTTTGTAAAATTGTAAATACAGATTTATGTGTGATAATTTCTCTCTCTCTCTCTCTCTCTCTCTCTCTCTCTCTCTCTCTGTGTGTGTGTGTGTGTGTGTGTGTAATTCCAGCCCAAGGTTCTGCATATACTAGGCCAGTATTCTACCACTGAAATACCTCTCTCTATGGATCTGTCTGTGTCTCTCTTTCTGTTTCATTTTTTATGTGTAAGTATTGGCAAGTACTCTATTGAACTCTATTTTCTGACATATGCTTTTATTTGTTTGTTTGTTTGTTTGTTTGTTTGTTTAAGATCATGGCCTGGATGTAGTGGTAGACTCTAGTTTCTAGAGCATTTGCATATGTTTTCCTAACATTTCCCTCTTCATTGTTCAGCAGAAGTCTCTAGTGAATAAATAAATTTATTTTGTCTTAAATAATAATAATATTAAGATTATTTTTATTGAGAGACCTTCAGCTTAAGTTTGTATTTTTCATGAAAGTGAAATTTATATTTTAATTGTTTTCCCAATTAGAATATTAGTCTTCTTGATGTAAAAAGAGATCACCTATCTTTTCAATTTCTTATTTTTTAATTTTTGGTTTTTCGAGACAGGGTTTCTCTGTATAGCCATAGCTACCCTGGAACTCACTCTGTAGACCAGGCTGGTCTTAAACTCAGAAATCTATCTGCCTCTTTCTTCCAATTCTGGGATTAAAGGCGTGTGCCACCACTGCCCAACTATCACCTATCTTTTAAAGAACCTAAATCTTATTAAAAAAAATATTAGTCATTTTGAGTAGCAATTCATACTTGTTACATAAGTGAAGGGGAGGTTGAACTTTGAACTGTGAGGTGTTTCATGGATGAAAACCAGAGAGACATTGCAGTGATTACAATGAGAGAAAGAAAAGAAAGCTCACAAGCAAAGGAAGTACGTAAAGCAAGACAAGGGAATGGCAGGTGCACATCTTGCTTATTGAAGGAGCCATTAAGTCAAGCGAAGATAAGTCAGTACTAAGTCAAGGGTTTTTGGAGATACTTGTCTGTTTACATTCGCATCCAGTGGATATTTTATAGGGAGAGATACTCTAAGAACCGTGCCCTGGAAAGAGGATCTCTCTGGTAGCAGGGAATACAAAGTAAAAAGAGGGGAATGCTGGTAATCGGCTCTAGGGAGATAGATGGCAGCTCTCTCTGGGTCATGTAATAAGTGTTAGGCAAACAGTGACAAGATGAACAATACTTCTGAGATTTGAGTGAATGGCAATACACTTAGCTAAGAGACAGTTGTAACTGGAAAGGCAGGTTTTCAGAAGACACAGTCATAACCGTGGGAGAATATAGGACTTGAGAATCATCAAGTGAAATCATCACTTGAGAAAGGTGATAATCTCAGAACCACAACCATAATAGAGAAAGCTAAAGTTCCTTATTTTAGGAAAACAAGCAGTGGGAAGCACTGAAATGGAGAAATCATCCACATGTGCTGGGGACAAAACAGAAATCAAATAAGGCCCAAAGTCAGGAAGGGGGAGACTCAGGAAACACAGAAGTTCAATTGCCTCTCAAAAACATTACAGGAGGGAAAACTCTTGGCTCCCTCAGTAAAGAGTTGGCCATGCAAACGTGAGGGCCTGGACTAAGGATTCAAGCACACATGCAAAAGCAAGCGTGCTGGTTTGTGTCTATAACCTCAGCATAGAGGGGAAAGGGGCAAAACAATTCCTGAAAACTCACTCATCAGCCAGCTTGGTTGAATCAGCTCTCTGTTCACTGAGAGAGCCTGCCTAACAGGGGGAGGCAAGGGGGCTGATGGGACTTTCGGGGAGTGGGGGGTCCAGAAAAGGGGAAATCATTTGAAATGTAAATAAAAATATAGCAATAATAAAAGAAAATAGAATAGAATAGAATAGAAAGACATTGGTGTTCATTGAAGAACACCATGTTACACACACACACACACACACACACAGACACTTTTTTCTTAATATCACTTTTACTTTTTTATTTTTTATTTGATATATTCTTTATTTACATTTCAAATGATATCCCCTGTCCTGGATCCTCCCTCCCCGAAAGTCCCATAAGGCCTCTTCCCTGCCCCTGTTCCCCAATCCACCACTTCCTGTTTTCCTATTCTGGTATTCCCTTACACTGCTGCACTGAGCCTTTCCAGGACCAAGGGCCTCTCTTTCCTTATTCTTGGGAATCATTTGATATGTGAATTGTGTCTTGGGTATTCTGAGATTCTGGGCTAATATCCACTTATCAGTGAGTGCATAACATGTGTTTTTTGTGATTGGATCACCTCACTCAGGATGACATTCTCTAGTTCCACCCACTTGCCTAAGAATTTCATGAATTCATTGTTTTTAATAGCTGAGTAGTATTCCATAATGTAAACATATCACATTTTCTGTATCCATTCCTGGGGCATATCTGGGTTCTTTCCAGCTTCTGGTTACTATAAATAGGCCTACAAGAATTGACAAATGGGACCTCATAAAATTACAAAGTTTCTGTAAGGCAAAGGACACTGTCAAAAGGACAAAATGGCAACCAACAAATTGGGAAAAGATCTTTACCAACCCTACATCTGACAGAGGGCTAATATCCAATATATATGAAGAACTCAAGAAGGTAGACTCCAGAGAGCCAAACAACCCTATTAAAAATGGGGTACAGAACTAAACAAAGAATTTTCACTTGATGAATATTGAATTGCTGAGAAACACCTAAAGAAATATTCAGCATCCTTAGTCATCACGGAAATGCAAATCAAAACAATCCTAAGATTTCACCTCACACCAGTCAGAATGGCTAAGATTAAAAACTCAAGAGAAAACAATTGCTGGAGAGGATGTGGATAAAGAGGAACATTCCTCCACTGCTGGTGGGGTTGCAAGCTGATACAACCACTCTGGAAATTAGTCCTGTGGTTCCTCAGAAAACTGGGCATGATACTACTGGAAGACCCCGCTATACCACTCCTGGGCATATACGCAGAGAATTCCCCAGTACACAGACTTTTTAAAAGAGTTTCAAGAGACTGTTGTTGATTTAGAAGTAGAGTAGGTATGAGAGTGATAAGTCTGGACCTAGAGGTCAAAGGTCAGTTGTCTTCTGCATTTGACCAGTTGTAGTTTTCTGTAATGGTCTGTGTCTATGGTAAAGAGAAGTTTCTTTGATGAGGGGTGACAGCTACACTTATCTCTGTGTGTGATGGTTGGTTCAGGGAGTAACCCTGAAGGAGGTGTGGCATTGTTGGTGTAGGTGTGTCACTGTGGGTGTGGGCTTTAAGACACTCACCCTAGTTGCCTGGAAGTCAGTCTTCTACTAGCAGCCTTCAGATGAAGATGTAAAACTCTCAGCTCCTGCACCATATCTGCCTGGATGCTGCCATGTTTCTGCCTTGATGATAATGGACTGAACCTCTGAGCCTGTAAGTCAACTCCAATTAAATGTTGTCTTTTATAAAACTTGCATTGGTCATGGTGTCTGTTCACAGCAGTAAAACCCTAACTAAGACAGTGTGCATAAGGATAAGTGCACAGAATGTAGTTTCCATCTCAGTCCTGAAAACTATTCTTCTGTTGACTTCTGAATATTTTCAGACTATTTTCAGAATATATTCAGAAGAATATTTTCAGGACTGAGATCCCTAATTTTATTCTCCTAGGGAGAACAGATAAACTGAAGCTTCTTTTTTTCTTCTTCTTTGTTAACCCATCATGGAGAGCAAAGGTAGCAGAAACGCCCTTTGACTCCTGATATGGGTCTACTGTGGTCACCAAATATTGTACAATAAACTGTTTACATAGCAGCCCTTTTTACAGATTTTAAATCTTCCCAAGCTGCCAGCGTCTGAAGCTGTGTCTGCCAGCTGTCAGACAGAGAGGTGCTTGTGTTATAGTTGATAGAGGTAATTAACAGCCTAAACTGTCAGGAGGTGACAGCAGGCAAAAGTTCTTGCCCTGGGGTCACAGCTGGGCTCCAACAACTTGCTCCTGATCTACCAGTAAAACGAATAATGTGTGTGATATTGGTATTCAATTACAAAATCAAGGGCTAAAGAGAAACTCTCATGGATACTCCATATCCACTAACAACAAACTATCGATAGCATCTTGTTTCAATTCTGTTCTTCTATGAAAGTCCCCTGTGGAAAATTATCATTACTGTTCTCAACAGTATGCTTGTAGATCTTGATAGATTGGTATAAATAATAAATATTGAATCATGTTTATGTTTAATTTATCGTTGCTGCTTAATGGTGATTAAAAGGTTTTATGCACAGCACTGTATTTTCCATTAATGAACTAAGGGGGAGAGACTGGCTGTTTGGGCAGGCAAAAACAGAAGCATGACTTCTTTTTTTTTTTTTTTAATATTTTTATTTTCTATATTCTTAGTTTACATTCCAAATAATTTCCCCTTTCCCAGATCCCCCGGATCACCTCCCTCCTTTTTTTCTCTGTCCTTATATTCCCCTCCAATGCTAGATCAATCTTTCCAGGATCAGGACCTTCTCCATACTTCTTCATGGGAGTCATTTGCTATGCGATTTGTGCCTTGGGTATTCAGGGCTTCTGGGCTAATTAATATCCAGTTATCAGAGATTGCATTCGATGTGTATTCTTTTGTGACTGGTTTACCTCACTTAGGATGATATTTTCCAGATCAAACCATTTGCCTAAAAATTTTGTGAATTCATTGTTTCTAATTGCTGAGTAGTATTCCATTGTGTAGATATACCACATTTTCTGTATCCATTCCTCCTTTGAGGGGCATCTGGGTTCTTTCCAGCTTCTGGCTATTATAAATAAGGCTGCTATGAACATAATGGAGCATTTGTCTTTATTGCATGCCGGGGAATCCTTTGGGTATATGCCCAGGAGATGTATAGCAGGGTCCTCCAGAAGTGTCATGTCCAATTTTCTAAGGAACCGCCAGACTGATTTCCAAAGTGGTTGTACCATCTTACAGCCCCACCAGCAGTGGAGGAGTGTTCCTCTTTCTCCACATCCTTGCCAACACCTGCTGTCTCCTGAGTTTTTGACCTTAGCCATTCTGACTGGTGTAAGGTGAAATCTCAGGGTTGTTTTGATTTGCATTTCCCTAATGACTAATGATGTTGAGCACTTCTTTTTTTTTTTTTTTTTTATTATTATTCGATATAATTTATTTACATTTCAAATGATTTCCCCTTTTCTAGCCCCCCCACTCCCCGAAAGTCCCGCAAGCCCCCTTCTCTTCCCCTGTCCTCCCACCCACCCCTTCCCACTTCCCCGTTCTGGTTTTGCTGAATACTGTTTCACTGAGTCTTTCCAGAACCAGGGGCCACTCCTCCTTTCTTCATGTACCTCATTTGATGTGTGGATTATGTTTTGGGTATTCCAGTTTTCTAGGTTAATATCCACTTATTAGTGAGTGCATACCATGATTCACCTTTTGAGTCTGGGTTACCTCACTTAGTATGATATTCTCTAGCTCCATCCATTTGCCTAAGAATTTCATGAATTCATTGTTTCTAATGGCTGAATAGTACTCCATTGTGTAGATATACCACATTCTTCTTAAAGTGCCTCTCGGCCATCCGAATTTCTTCAGGTGAAAATTATTTGTTTAGATCTGTACCACATTTTTTTTATAGAGTTATTTGGTTCCCTGGGGTCTAACTTCTTGAGTTCTTTGTATATATTGGATATTAGCTCTCTATCAGATGTAGGGTTGGTGAATATCCTTTCCCAATTTGATGGTTGCCGTTTTGTCCTTTTAACAGTGTCCTTTGCCTTACAGAAACTTTGTAATTTTATGAGGTCCCATTTGTCAATTCAGCAATACTACAGAGGAATAGTGTTAAAAACTACATGATATTGGCACAGTGACAGACAAGTGGACCAATGGAATAGAATTGAAGGTCCAGAAATGAATCCACACACCTATGGTCACTTGATCTTTGACAAAGGAGCCAAAAACATCCAATGGAAAAAAGATAGCCTTTTCAACAAATGGTGCTGTATCAATTGGAGGTCAGCATGCAGAAGAATGCGAATTGAACCATTCTTATCTCCATGTACTAAACTTCACTCCAAGCGGATCAAGGACCTCGATGTAAAACCAGATGCACTGAAACTAATAGAAAAGAAACTGGGGAAGACCCTAGAGGACATGGGCATGGGGCAAAAGTTCCTGAACAGATCACCAATAGCTTATGCTCTAAGATCAAGAAGCATGACTTCTTACCATGCCAAGCATACTCATGAAAGTGATTTTAAGGCAAAAATCATTCTTTTCAAGACCATTTCAACTTTTCAGTCTAGAGAATAATGCAGGATTTTGCTTACTGAAGTTGTATCTTAGCTTTCTAAATTGTATTATCTCTTTCTAGCAAAGGTCAAGCCTGATGTTCCCGGAGAAATAAATCTGACTGCTGCCTCAGAAGCTATTTGCTAAATGCCCTACAGATGGCAGGAGGCTCTGAACTCTCTTGAACATATGACTTATCCAACGAACGCCCAATTTCTTCATCTATTTATGAAATAAAGAACATTAGCATTTTAGATGAATCAGAAAAATTACATGAATATGAAAAGGAAGCTTTTCAAAATTAATCATGTAGTGGTTTCTCAGAAACTGTTAATTTTTTTTGTACAGATGAACTCTTTTATTACAGCTATAACTCTCTAGCTGTGGGGAACTGGGGAACTGGGGACAGAATCCAACGTAAGGATTTTCATCATTGATCTTGTTCAACTTGCTTCTCTTCTGCATCCATGCTGGATCAAATGAGCAAGACTTCTAAACAATATAACTTCTCCACTAAATACCGTAATTATCTGCTCAGTAGCTCAGAGCAGGGAAATACTTTAAAAATGTGGTTTCTACTGTCAAAGAATTTTAGTATAAAGGTGGAACCAGAAAGAATAAGATTTAAAGTTAGTAATCTAAAGTGTGCTATAAAGAAAGGTGAGGCTTTTTGAATATGGAATTAGGTGAGGGAGGTGGAGTTGTAATGTTCTGAAGGTAAAATTGGCTTTCTCCATGGTTTATACTAATAAGTGGATATTAACCTAGAAAATTGGAATACCCAAAACATAATCCACACATCAAATGAGGTACAAGAAGAAAGGAGGAGTGGCCCCTTGTTCTGGAAAGACTCAGTGAAGCAGTATTTGGCAAAACCAGAACGGGGAAGTGGGAAGGGGTGGGTGGGAGGACAGGGGGAGAGAAAGGAGCTTATGGGACTTTCGGGGAGTGGGGGGGCTAGAAAAGGGGAAATCATTTGAAATGTAAATAAAAAATATATCGAATTAAAAAAGAAAAAAATTACAAGATTACTGTCTGATAATGTGAAATTTCAGGAAGTCTATAATTTATTTCCTGAATATAAGATTCAAAGACTATGATTAGAAAGTGTCTGTATTACACTGATAGTTTAGAAGGTCATTTTAGACAGAAATTAGGGAAAATAGTTACTTTTTAAAAATATTTTTCTGCCTATCTCTCTTTGTGTATGTCTCTGTCTCTCTGTTTTCTTCTCTGTATCTCTCTGTCACTATGTCTCTGTCTCTGTCTCTCTCTCTCTCTCTGTGTACCACCCCCTCTATTTCATTATGTTTTGAATATTCCATAATTGAGCTACTTGCCCAGCATTTTTCTAATATTGTTGAAGAATACTGTCATTCTGACCAGTGAATAGTGATTTTTTTTTTTTACTATAGGATAGTTCAAGCAAAGGATGGCTCCTTGCCAACTGCTTAAATCTTTTGTTTAGAAGGGAAAAGATTCCCCTTACCTACCAAGCAGCCTAATTCTCTATGTGGACAATGAGAGTGTGACACTCTAAGGAAGTAGATATCAAACATCCTATTATTTTATCTGAAAGCATTTTGGGCAGGAATAGTCTTCTAGTCTCTTATTTTACTTGTTTATAAAAACTGATACTTAGGGATTAATCAATAAGAATTTAAAGCTCATATTAACAATTATTTGTTACTTTGATTATACATTTCTTTTATAATGAAATTTTGTGTATATATACATACATGTGTTGGTGTAATACACATATATACCAGTCTTTCATCCTTACTATTTCTGGATTTTTAGATATGACTGCCTTCTGTTTTCTCAGAATACTACTTTTTCCTGTCTTTTCTGTTAGTGTTAATTTGGTCTTGTGGTTTAGTTAACACTAGCTGTGAACCAATGCAGCTAGAGTTATCTGAGAGAGTCTTAACTGAGAGAGTGCCTTGATCATATTGGCCTGTGGGTATATCTATGGGGCATTTTCGTGATGACTTTTTCATTTAGGAATTCTTGGACCACTAGTGGTACCACCACTACTCAGGGTTTTCTGGGCTGTATATGAATATGAGCTGAGGAGAATCTAGGGAGCAAGGCAAAGGGTAGAGTTCCTCCACATTTTCTACCTTGCTTGTTGCTTGAGTTCCTGTCCCTGCCTTCCTCCAATGATGTTATAACCTAGAAATGTAAGAAGAAATACGTCCCATCCTCTCCAAGTTTCTTTTGGTCATGGTGTTTATCACTAGGATAAGAAACAAACCTAAACACACAAACAATATTTGGATAATCTAACCTCTTTGGAATTTACTTTGGAGAAAATACTAAATTATTTACTACTTGATTCGCATTTCTCTGACAAGAGACAGAGGCAGGCAGATCTCTAAGTTCAAGGCCAAACCAATCTATAGTCTAAGTTGCCAGAGGGACATAGTGAGACCCTGTCTCCACAATATGCTTTTAGGTTTTTTTGAGTGTTTTGGTGTGTGTGTGTGTGTGTGTGTGTGTGCATGCACGCGTGTGCATTTGTGTGTGTGCATGTGTGTATGTGCATGCCTTTGTGTGTGCATGTGCATGTAGTATGGTGTGTGTGTGTGTGTGTATGTATGTGTTATGTATGTGTGTGGGGGGCTTCTTTTTATAAAGGCATTTAAACAGAGATACCCCACACTGGTGATTTGGCTCCCAGAATAAGAACACTCAAGTTGGTAATGAAACTATTCTCTGTCATGTGTTCTATAAATGAAAATTTAACAACTGGAAGCCAGAGTAGCTTATTTAATCAGAACATGATAGTGTTTAGTATAGCCATATATCACAAAACAATGTTTATTTTGGCCTGAGATATTTTACCCAACTGTTACTTAATAAGAGGATTTAGCATAATGGCCAACCACAGATGTCTGTTAATATTGCAGAGTTTCCAGTCTCTCATAAACTTTATCTTCTAAAGCTTTTACATTTACAGTGTCCATATCATTCCCCTAAAGATATCTATGAAAGCTTGTTGGGGATTATGTTTTGCAGATTTAAAAATGTCCAATATCTTGTTAATTTACTGCTTGACATATATGTCAAAATAAATATTGGTTTTTACAGTTTGGTTAAAGAGGTACTTTTCTATTCTTAAAGCTTGTCTTCTAAGTTATCATCCATTTACACTTACCAAATACGGTATTTGTTTAGAATGTGCCTTTGTGTGTACACCATGTCTTCATGACTCAGACAAGGCTGCTGTCATTTGTTCCTTATTAGGCTTCTCAAGGACATGTGGCTTATAAAGTAGACAACTGCTCAGTCATTCAGTGTGTCTTCAGAGAAAACACTGATTCTGAACAGTTTCATAATGAGATGTCTTCACATGTTGTGTGTGTCTCTCTCTCTCTCTCTCTCTCTCTCTCTCTCTCTCTCTCTCTCTCTGTGTGTGTGTGTGTGTGTGTGTGTGTGTGTGTGTGTATGCATGCATATCTGTGTGGGTACAGACACAGAAGCATATGCGTAAATGGAGAAGTGATAGATCAATGTCAAGTGACTTTTATTTCTCCCTTTTTCTGAAAGTATTTTTTTCTCATACAATGTATCCAGATGTGGTTTATCCTCCCTCTGTTCCTCAAAGTTCCTCCCATCAGAATCCAGGCCATTCATTTCTATCATTAGAAAATACATAAGGAAAAAATGTATCTATTATGTCATGCAGTTAATACTGAACATTGAAACACAATATAGAATAATATTACTACCATTGTTTTATCATAACACTAACAAATGTTGCTCTTTGTAATAAATGCTATTTATATTATATGCTTTTTTTGATGTGTTAGCAGTGTTGTATCAAGTTAATGTTCATGTCTGGAAATAAACAGCTTCTGCAAAGCTTTTTGGTGATGCTTGAAAAAAAGAAAATACATAATGTTCTAAAGGATAATAACTAAGTAAAATAAGATACAATAAAAGATAGCAAGATAAAAATGAGCACATCAGAACTTGACAAAACAAAAGAAGGACAAGTATCAGAGATCCACTTGTTCACACACTTAGGACTCTATTAAAAACACTAAACTGGAAATCATAGTGTATGTACAAAGAACCTGTAAAAAAGAGAGAAGAATAGAAATAAATAGTAAGTAATAATTGAAAAAATCGAGGAAAACGGCTTGATGTGACATGATGAGACAAGGAACCTGCCAAGACTCTATTGAGTTCATTCTCATGCTGCCTCAGTCTCCATGAGTTCACATCTGTGCCAATGATGATGAGTTAGAAGGACTTATTTTATTCCTTTCCTTCATCCACCAAGGCTCTTAAGATTTTTATTACTGCCTCATCTTCCACAAGGTTCCCTGAGCACCAAGGGGAAGAATTTGATTGAAACATCCTATTTAGGGATGTGTTACTCTCTTACTCTCTGAATAATGTCTCTTTATAATAATAATAATAATATGTATATATATAATATAATAATGTGTCTCTATTTGTTCTGATATACTGCAGGAGGAAGCTTCCCTGATGATGGCTGACTGAACAACACACTGATCTACAAGTACAGTAGGATGTCATCAAGAGACATTTTATTGCTAAGGTTTTTTTTCTCCACAACTGTGTTATTCTGTTTTACCCCAGATCCCAAGGCTGTATAGTCTCAGGCTCTTGCTCACTCAAGTGGTTTTGGGAATCAATTCTATCTCGTGGACTGGGATTTCAGTAACATCAGGTATTGGTTGATTTCTCCCATAAACTTTGTGCCACCATTGCACTAGAATATCTTGCAGACAGGATACCACTGTAGATCAGAAGGTTTGATACCATTGTAGATCAGAAGGTTTGTGGTTCAACTGCTATCTCTTTCTCCTTTGGTATCATATAGAATACCTTCCTGCTCAAAAGACCCCTGCTCTACATCGGCACCAGCTCCACTTCTGTGTCCATCAACTGTGTAGGTGTTGTCTTCAGCAACGGGTCCTTAACATCAGTTTGTAGAGAGCAATCTGTAGTCTTGGCAACAGCTTGAGTTATTTGGTGATTCCCACGAGATCACTTTGATCAACAACTCAATTAGATCTAAGCCAATCTCTGGAAACTTTGGTGATATGAAATGGCCAATTAGGGCACTGTCACTCCCATTACTTGGCTATTTCATTTAGACCACCCACATATTTTCACATATCTTAGGAGTTGCCTGCTGTATTAGTTTTTCTTACTATCCTATAAATGGCTCTTAATTTTGCCTGTCTCTCCCCATATTCCCTCTCACTATCCCCTCTCCCTTTACATCCCAACTTGATCCTTTCATTCCAACCCAACTCAGCTCCACCCAGCACAATATATTTTATTTCTCTTTTCTAGGGATATCTATCTTCAACCCCTGGCCTCAGTCCTTTACTCTATACCTAACCTTTGTGACTCTACAGACTATAATGTATCTATCATTAACTCAACAACTAAGATCTGCATAGAATCAACCAGATATCTGTATTTTGGTATGTGAGTTAACCACTCAGGATATTTTGTTTTGTTTTGGTTTTAGTACCATCTATTTTCTTGTGAATTCCATGATTTCATTTGTTTTTCATAGGTGACTAATGCTCCACTGGGTAAGTGTGCCTCCTTTTCTTTAGCCCTTCTTCTGTTGAGGGACATTTAGATTGTTTCTAATTTCTGGCTATTATGAATAAAGCAGCAGTTTACACGGCTGCTCAAGGATCTCTGTGGTAATATAAAACATCCCTTGAGTATATGTGCAAACATGGCATAGCTGGATATTGAGGTATATCAATTCCCATCTTCCTAAGGAACTTCCACACTGATTTCCATAGTGACTGCACAAGTTTATACTTGATTAACAATGGAGAAGTATTACTTTGCTTCACATCTTCACTATCATGAGATATCACTTCTTTTACTGATCTTGGCCATTCTGATGGGTATAAAATGAAATCTCAAAGTAGTTTTGATTTGTATTTTCATGAGAACTAAGGATGTTGAACTTTTCTTTAAATGTTTCTCAGCTATTTGAGTTTATTTTATGAGAATTCTGTTTAGAATCCTACCCTATTTTTTATTTGGGTTGTTTTCCTGATATTCAGTTTCTTGAGTTTATGCATTTTGAGTATTAATCCTTGGTTAAATGTGAAAATCCCTTTCCATATGGTGCTTCTTTGGCTGAATAACAGTGTCTTTTGCCTTACAGAAGATTTTGAATTTCATGAGGTCCCATTTGTCAATTGTTCAACTTAGAGCCTCAGCCATTCGTGTTCTGTTCAGGAAATTTCCCCCTGTGCCAATGTGTTTCAGTCTCTTTTCCACTTTGTCTATTAGATTCAATACAATCTGGTTTTATGTGGAGGTCATCGGTCCACTTGGACTTGAGCTTTGTACAAGGAGATAAAAATGGATCAATTTGCATTCTTCTACATGCAGCCCTCTCATCAGATCAGCACCATTTGTTGAAAAGACTGTCTTTTTCCCACTGGATGGTTTTAGCTCCTTTGTCAAAGATCAAGTGACCATAGGTGTGTGGGTTCATTTCCGGGTCTTGAATTCTATTTCATTGATCTACCTTCTGTCTCTGTAGGAATACTATGTTTTTTGTTTTTGTTTTTTAATCCCTATTGTTTTGTAGTACAGCTGGAGATTGAGGATGGTGACTTCCCAAGAGTTCTTTTATTGTTGAGAATTATTTTCACTATCCTGCTTCTTTTGTTATTCCAGATGAATTTGAGTTTGTTTCTATCTCTGTAATGAGTTGAAATTTTGATGGGGATTGCATTGAATTTGTAAATTGCTTTTGGTAAGGTGGCTGTTTTTTACTATTTTATTATTATTTTTTACTTGATATATCTGTTTTTATTGTTAATCCTACTATTGATCCATGAGCATGGAAGATCATTCCATCTTCTGAGGTCTTCTTCAATTTCTTTTTTTGGATATATTCTTAATTTACATTTCAAATGATTTCCCCTTTCCTGGATACCCCCTCCCTGAAAGTCCCATAAGCCCTCTTCCCTCACCCTTCTCCCCAGTCAAACCTGTCCTGCTTCCCTGTCCTGGTATTCCCCTACACTGCTGCACTGAGCCTTTCCAGGACCAAGGGGTCTCTCCTTCTTCTTAGGCATCATTTGATATCTGAATTGTTTCTTGGATATTCTGAGCTTCGGGGCTAATATCCGCTTATCAGTGAGTGTATACCATGTGTGTTCTTTTGTGACGGGGTCGCCTCATTCATCGATGACATTCTCCAGTTCCACCCATTTGCCTAAGAATTTCAGATTTTACCTCATACCAGTCAGAATGGCTAAGATAAAAAACTCAGGAGACAGCAGGTGCTGGAGAGGATGTAGAGAAAGAGGAACACTCCTCCACTTCTGAGGAGGTTGCAAGCTGGTACAACCACTCTGGAAATCAGTCTAGCAGTTCCTCAGAAAACTGGGCATGATACTACTGGAGGACCCTGTTATAGCACTCCTGGGCATATACCCAGAGGATTCCCCTGCATGTAATAAGGACACATGCTCCACTATGTTCATAGCAGCCCTATTTATAATAGGCAGAAGCTGGAAAGAACCCAAATGTCCCTCATCAGAGGAATGGATACAGAAAATGTGGTATATTTATACTATGGAATACTACTTAGTTATTTAAAACAATGAATTCTTCGATTTCTTTCTTCTGAGACTTGAAGTTCTTGTCTTACAGATCTTTCACTTGCCTAATTAGAGTTACATCAAAATATTTGTGATTATTTTGAAGGGCATTATTTCCCTAATTTTGTCCTCAGTCCATTTATCCTTTGTAGAGAGGAAGGCTACTGATTTGTTTGAGCTAGTTTTTTATGCAGTCACTTTGCTGCCATTGTTTATCAGATAAAGGAATTCTCTGGTAGTATTTATGGGGTTGCTTATGTATACTATTATATCATCTGCAAATAGTGATATCTTGACTTCTTCTTTTCCAATTTGTACCCCCGCTTTGCCCTCTTTTTTGTTGTCTAATTGCTCTAGCTAGATCTTTGAGTACATTAATCCAGAATTGTTCCTGTCTAAAGGAAACACAAGATGGATCAGAGACTGAAGGAAAGGCGATCCAGAGACTGCTCCACCTTGGGATCCATCCAATCCACAGACACCAAACCACAACACTATTGCCGATGCCAATAACTGCTTGCAGACAGGAGCCTGGTATAGTTGTCCCCAAAGAGGCTCTGCTAGCACCTGATTAAGACAGATGAAGATATTTACAGTCAACCATCAGACTGAGCCTAGGGACCTAAATAGAAGAAACTGGAAAGGACTGAAGAAGCTAACGGATATTGCATCCCCATAGGAAGAATAGCAATATCAACTATCAGAACCCCTCAGAGATCCCAAGGACTAAACCATAAACCAAAGAGTATACATGAGTCCATGGCTCCTGCTATATAGATAGAAAAGGACTGCCCTATCTGGCATCAACAGGAAGAGAGGTGCTTATTCCTGTGAAAGCTTGCTGCCCCACTGAAGGGGGAGGCTAGAGGGTTGAGGAAGGAGTGGGAGGCTAGGTGGGTGGTGAGCATACTCTTAGGAGAAAAATGGAGGAAGCCATGGTTGTACCTCATGGCGGCAGCCAGACTTGGTAATGCATCCACCCAGGTAATACTGGTTTTGAAACATGAAAGGGTAGCAGCTGATGCTTGGCACTGGGAGAGGTCATTGGTGAAGGTGCAGCCCCAGTGGCAGTTGAAGGCCCAGGACTGAAGGGGTTATCCAGAGAAGTTGAGGCTTAGCACCATGAAAAGATCCTATGAGAGGCTATTTGTGAAAGTACAGTCCAGTTTTAGCAGAAGACAGCAGTGTTTTGGAGATGTCAGTATCATAAAATAACCACCAAGAATAGCAGCAGCAGTAGAGTAAAACCAGCTAGGACCTAGTAGACAGACAAGCTGTGTGCTACAAAGGGCAGAGCTGGAGAAGTGATCCAAGCCCTTAGAGCAGCCCAGAAAATTGTTAGTAGATCCTAGACATTGGATGGTTAGAGGTTGATTTTGTTTTGTGACTGTGCCCTGATATTTTTCCCTCTTGGAGTAAGAGAGTATTTTAGTGGAGCCCACAGTTAAGGAACTTTGAATTGTAAAATGACTTTGAACTTCAAAAGAGATTAGATATTTTAAAGGGATTGTAATTTTAATATGTAAGAATTTTTAAAGACTGTGGGACTTTTGGAGTTATTTAGATCTCCGGTATGAATAAGAAAGTAAGGGTTGGGGCTTAATAGTGATATGTTTATGTGTCATGTTGACAAGGGGTAAGTTGTACTTGCTGTGTTTGTGTATCAACTTGACACAATCTAGAGTTATCACAGAGAAAGGAGCCTCCATTTGAAGAAATGCCTCCATGAGATACAGCTGTAAGGCATTTTCTCAAGTAGTGATCAAGGGACTATTGTGGGTGGTGACATCCCTGGACTGGTAATCCTGGGTTCTATAAGAAAGCATTTGACAAAATTCATCATCCTTTCATGCTAAAAGTCTTGGAAAGGACAGGAATTCAAGGCCTATACCTAAACATAGTAAAAGCAATATACAACAAACAGGTAGCCAACATCAAACTAAATGGAGAGAAACTTGAAGCAATCCCACTAAAATCAGGGACCAGACAAGGCTGCCCCCTCTCTCCATATCTTTTCAATATCGTACTCGAGGTAATAGCTAGAACAATTAGACAACATAAGGAGGTCAAAGGGATACAAATTGGAAATGAAGAAGTCAAACTATCACTATTTGCAGATGATATGATAGTATACTTAAGTGACACAAAAAACTCTACCAGAGAACTCCTACAGTTGATAATCTACTTCAGCAAAGTGGCTGGTTATAAAATAAACTCAAGCAAATCAGTAGCCTTCCTATACTCAAAGGATAAGCAGGTTGAGAAAGAAATTAGGGAAATGACACCCTTCACAAACAATATAAAGTATCTTGGTGTGACTCTAACCAAACAAGTGAAAGATCTATATGACAAGAACTTCAGGTCTCTGAAGAAGGAAATCGAAGAAGACCTCAGAAAATGGAAAAATCTGCCATGCTCGTGGATTGACAGGATTAATATAGTTAAAATGGCCATCTTGCCAAAAGCAATATACAGATTCAACGCAATCCCCATCAAAATCCCAACTCAGTTCTTCATAGAGGTAGAAAAAACAATTCTCAAATTCATCTGGAATAACAAAATACCCAGGATAGCTAAAATTATTTTCAACAGTAAAAGAACTTTTGGGGGAATCAGTATCCCAGAACTCAAGCAATACTACAGAGCAATAGTGTTAAAAACTGCATGGTATTGGTACAGTGACAGGCAGGTAGATTAGTGGAATAGGATTAAAGATCCACGAATGAACCTACACACCTATGGTCACTTGATCTTCGACAAAGGAGCTGAAGACATCCAGTGGAAAAAAGATAGCCTTTTCAACAAATGTTGCTGGTTCAATTGGAGGTCAGCATGCAGAAGAATGCGAATTGATCCATTCTTATCTCCTTGTACTAAGCTCAACTCCCAGTGGATCAAGGAACTCCACATAAAGCCAGACACACTGAAACTAATAGAAAAGAAACTGGAGAAGACCCGTGAGGACATGGGCACAGGGGAAAGTTCCTGAACAGAACACAAATAGCTTATGGTCTAAGATCAAGAACTGACAAATGGGACTTCATAAAATTACAAAGTTTCTGTAAGGCAAAGGACACTGTCAAGAGGACAAAACAGCAACCAACAAATTGGGAAAAGACCTTCACCAGTCCTACATCTGACAGAGGACTAATATCCAATATATACAAAGAACTCAAGAAGTTAGACCCCAGAAAACCAAATAACACTATTAAAAATGGGGTACAGAGCTAAACAAAGAATTTTCACTTGAAGAACTTTGGATGGCTGAGAAGCACCTTAATAAATGTTCACCATTATTAGTCATTAGGGCAATGCAAATCAAAACAGCCCTGAGATTTCACCTCATATCAGTCAGAATGGCTAAGATTAGAAATGCAGGAGACAGCAGGTGTTGACAAGGATGTGGAGAAAGAGGAACACTCCTCCACTGCTGGTGGAATTGCAACCCAGTACAACCACTGTGGAAATCAGTCTGGCGGTTCTTCAGAAAGCTGGACATGACACTTCCGGAGGATCCTGCTACACCTCTCCTGGGCATATACCCAGAAGATTCCCCAGCATTCAATAAAGACACATGCTCTACTATGTTCATAGCATCCCTATTTCTAACAGCCAGAAGCTGAAATACCATGCAGTTTTTAACACTATTGCTCTGTAGTATTGCTTGAGGTCAGGGTACTGATACCCCCAGAATTTCTTTTATTGTTGAGAATAGTTTTAGCTATCCTGGGTTTTTTGTTATTCCAGATGAATTTGAGGATTGCTCTTTCTAACTCTGTGAAGAATTGAGTTGGGATTTTGATGGGTATTGCAATGAATCTGTATATTGCTTTTGGCAAAATGGCCATTTTAACTATATTAATCCTGCCGATCCATGAGCATGGGAAGTTTTTTCATTTTTTGAGGTCTTCTTCCATTTCCTTCATCATAGTCTTGAAGTTCGTGTCATACAGATCTTTCACATGTTTGGTAAGAGTCACCCCAAGGTACTTTATACTGTTTGTGTGCTCTAAGATCAATAATTGACAAATGGGACCTCATAAAATTACATAGTTTCTGTAAGGCAAAGAACACCATCAAAAGGACAAATCGGCAACCAAAAAATTGGGAAAAGATCTTCACCAACCCTACACATGTAGAGGGCTAATATCCAATATATATAAAGAACTCAAGAAGGTAGACTCCAGAAAACCAGATAACCCTATTAAAAAATGGAGTACAAAGAATTTTCACCTGAAGAACTTCGGATGGCGGAGAAGCACCTTAAAAAAATGCTCAACTTCATTAGTCATTAGGGAAATGCAAATCAAAACAACCCTGAGATTTCACTTTACAGCAGTCAGAATGGCTAAGATTAAAAATTCAGGAGACAGCATGTGTTGGAGAGGGTGTGGAGAAAGAGGAACACTCCTCCACTGCTGGTGGGGTTGCAAATTGGTACAACCACTCTGGAAAACAGTCTGGCAGTTTCTCAGAAAACTGGGCACCTCACTTCCAGAAGATCCTGCTATACCACTCCTGGGCATATACCCAGAGGATTCCCCACCATGTAATAAGGATACATGCTCTACTATGTTCATAGCAGCCCTATTTATAATTGCCAGATGCTGGAAAGAACCCAGGTATCCCTCAACAGAAGAGTGGATGCAAAAAATGTGGTATATCTACACAATGGAGTACTATTCAGCCATTAGAAACAATGAATTCATGAAATTCTTAGGCAAATGGATGGAGCTAGAGAACATCATACTAAGTGAGGTAACCCAGACTCAAAAGGTGAATCATGGTATGCATTCACTAATAAGTGGATACTAACCTAGAAAACTGGAATACCCAAAACATAATCCACACATCAAATGAGGTACAAGAAGAAAGGAGGAGTGGCCCCTGGTTATGGAAAGACTCAGTGAAACAGTATTCGGCAAAACCAGAACGGGGAAGTGGGAAGGGGTGGGTGGGAGGACAGGGGAAGAGAAGGGGGCTTACAGGACTTTTAGGGAGTGGGGGGGCTAGAAAAGGGGAAATCATTTGAAATGTAAATAAATTATATCGAATAAAAAAATTAAAAAAAAGAAACAATGAATTCATGAAATTCTTGGGCAAATGGATGGAGCTAGAGAACATCATACTAAGTGAGGTAACCCTGACTCAAAAGGTGAATCATGGTATGCACTCACTAATAAGTGGATATTAACCTAGAAAACTGGAATACCCAAAACATAATCCACACATCAAATGAGGTACAAGAAGAACGGAGGAGTGGCCCCCTGTTCTGGAAAGACTCAGTGAAGCAGTATTCGGCAAAACCAGAACAGGGCACTGGGAAGGGGTGGGTGGGAGGACAGGGGCAGAGAAGGGGGCTTGCGGGACTTTCGGGGAGTAGGGGGCTAGAAAAGGGGAAATCATTTGAAATGTAAATAAAAAATATATCAAATAAAAAAAAGAAAAAAAAAGAAAAAAGAAAAAAAAGAATATACATTAAAAGAAGTGGAATTATTTTACATAATTTTAAGTGCTTTGAGTGTTTGTTATGGTTAATACTAAATAAACTGGAACAGTGATTATAATATGAAAAAAAATTCAGGAGACAGCAGATGTTGGCGAGGATGTGGAGAAAGAGGAACACTCCTCCACTGCTGATGGGGTTGCAAATTGGTACAACCACTCTGGAAATCGGTCTGGTGGTTCCTCAGAAAACTGGGCACCTCACTTCCAGAAGATCGTGCTATACCACTCCTGGGCATATTCCCCATATTCCCCAACATGTAATAAGGATACATGGTCCACTATGCTCATAGCAGCCCTATTTATAATAGCCAGAAGTTGGAAAGAACCCAGGTATTCCTCAACAGAAGAGTGGATGCAAAAAATGTGGTATATATACACAATGGAGTACTATTTAGCCATTAGAAACAATGAATTCATGAAATTCTTAGGCAAATGGATGGAGCTGGAGAACATCATACTAAGTGAGGTAACCCAGGCTCAAAAGATGAATCATGGTATGCACTCACTAATAAGTGGATATTAACCTAGAAAACTGGAATACCCAAAACATAATCCACACATCAAATGAGGTACAAGAAGAACGGAGGAGTGGCCCCTTGTTCTGGAAAGAGTCAGTGAAGCAGTATAGGGCAAAACCAGAACAGGGAAGTGGGAAGGGTTGTGTGGGAAAACAGGGGGATGGAAGGGGGCTGATGGGACTTTGGGGGAGGGGGGTCTAGAAAAGGGGAAATCATTTGAAATGTAAATAAAAAATATATCGAATAAAAAATATGAAACAAACAAACAAACAAAAAGAAGGCCCTGGTTCTGAAAAGACTTGATCCAGCATTGTAGGGAAGTACTAGGACAGAGAAATGGGAGGAGACTGGGAAATGGGAAATGGGCGGAGGGAAGAGAGCTTATGAGACCGATGGGGAGAGGGGAACCTGGAAAGTGGAAAGCTTTTGGAATATAAATGAAGAACATAGAAAATTAAAAAAAAAAAAAAGAAACTCAGGAGACATCAGGTGTTGGTGAGGAAGTAGAGAAAGAGGAACACTCCTCCACTGTTGGTGGGATGGCAAACTAGTATAACCACTCCGGAAATAATTCTGGTGGTTCCTCAGAAAACTGGCCACACTTGGACTCTGCTATAGAACTCTGCTATACCACTCCTGGGCATATACCCAGAGGATTCCCCAGAATGTAATAAGGATATGTGCTCCACTATGCTCATAACAGCCCTATTTATAATAGCCAGAAGCTGGAAAGAACCCAGGTATCCCTCAATGGAGGAATGGATACAAAAAATGTGGTATATATACACAATGGAGTAGTATTCAGCCATTAGAAACAATGAATTCATGAAATTCTTAGACAAATGAATGGAGCTTGAGAACATCATACTAAGTGAGGTAACCCAGTCTCAAAAGATCAATCATGGATTGCACTCACTGATAAACTTATATTAACGTAGAAGCTTAGAATACCCAAGACTCAATCCACATATCAAATGATTCCCAAGAAGAAGGAAGAAGTGGCTCCTGTTCTGGAAAGCTCAGTGTAGGGGAATACCAGAACAGGGAAGTGGGAAGGAGTGGATGGGGGAACAGGGGGAGTGAAGAGGGCTTATAGGACTTTCAGGGAGGGGGGATCCAGGATAGGGGAAATCATTTGAAATGTAAATAAAGAATATGTCAAATTAAAAAAAAGAAAGAAAGAAAAAGAAATCAAGCTGAGAAAGCCAGAGTATGCAATCCAGGAAGCAATACTTCTCCATGGCTTCTGCATTGGCTCCTGACTCTTGGTTCCTGCCCTGTGTGAGTTGCAGTCTTGACTTTTGGTGATGAACAGCAGTGTGGAAGTGTAAGCTGAATAAACCTTTTCCTCCCCAACTTGCTTCTTGATCATGATGTTTTGTGCAGGAATAAAAACCCTGACTAAGACATCCGAGGAATAAATGACTGAGGCAAGGTCATGGCCTGCTATAGATTTGGGGATGAGACTTGTGGGTTGTATTCAGAAGAGAGAAGGGAGAATCAAGGTCTGGAGCTTGCCTACATGTTCCTCTAGCTTACTTGCTTCTCTGACTAGATTGGCTGCTGCCAAGTTCCCTTAGGATGTCTACTGGAGTTGGAAGCTGGGATAACAGTTTGAATGAGGAGAAGGGTTGGAAGAGAGTGAGTGGTGGGTGGGAAGTTTGAAGGGAGGTCTCTGTAACTGGTCTGGTGCAGAGCTAAGGATGAGACTGGAGGTTTGGATTTGGAAGGGCTGAAGGAGAGGTAATTACCTGCTGCAGTTAGGCTGGCTGGAGTCTCTGATGTCATCCTTAATCTCCCTCTACTTCATGTTTGTGAGATTGGATCTGTTACTGAACCTAAAGCTCACCAATTCAGCTGGACTAGACAGCTAGCCACTTCCTAATGCTAAGATTACAGACACATTCTACAGTGTTTCACTTTTCACATAGATATTGTATAGCAAGCACTTTACCAGTAGTCATCTCACTAGCCCTAGTCCTTACATTAATTTTAATATTTGTTAGGCATTTTATGTATCCTAAGAAATTAACAAACATGGCTTCATATATAACTTTTTTACAAAATTTTACCAGCATATCTGAACAACATGGACCAACTGGTACTAACCAAAAATCCAATAAAATTATAGCCCAAATCAAAAAAGCCCAATGTTAGGAAGCATCACATTAAGTAAATGTTAGCTCAATTAAAAAGTATTAAGAATGATTAGTAAGCTTTTAGTAATTATTCAATTTGGTTAAACTCAACAAGGTCCAGGATTATAATGCCTTAAAACAATGACTCTGCCTTTAATCACTATCTTTAAATAAGGATGCTTTAGATAAGCATGTCAAGACTGTACTTCAGAGCAGTGGTCCATGAATGCCTAATTGAACTAGATTTTTTCACTCTCAGGCTGAGATGTGTTAGGCTTCCAGTAGCTTGGAAAGCTTTGAGGTCCCAAAGCTGAGTGTTCATAAGTATTCCTAAATATGAGAAGAATCTTTGTAGATGTAGTAACTGATGTTTCTTGAGAAAATGGGGTTATGTTTGATTATTTTGTGGGTTTTAAATGCTTAACCTTATAAGTGAAGACAGATCATGTGTGATATACTCATAGTATTTTCAGGCACTCAATGGTAGAACACATGGCTAGCATGCCCAAGGCATTGGGTTCTATTCCCAGCCCTGCAAAACAATATACATGGAGAAAGCCTCTCATCTCTATATCTTCGCCCTCTCTTCTCTCTTTCTTATTCATTTTTATTGGATATTTTCTTTATTTACATTTCAAATCTTATCCACTTTCCTGATTCCCTTGTCCTAGAAACCCCCTATCCCATCCTCCCTCACCCTTATTCTATGATTGTCTTCCCACCCTTCTTCTACCTCTCTGCCCTCAATTCCCCTACACTGGGGCATCTATCAAGCCTTCATAAGACCAAGGACCTCTCCTCCCATTGATGCCTAACCAGGCAATCCTCTGCTAAATATGTAGCTGGAGCCATGTGTACTCCTTGACCTCGAGCTGTGTTACAGAGCAATAGTGATAAAAACTGTATGGTATTGGTACAGCGACAGGCAGGAAAATTAATGGAATAGAATCAAAGACGCAGAAATGAACCCACACACCTATGGTCACTTGATGGTTCAACTGGCAATCAGCATGTAGAAAAATGCAAATTGACCCATTTTTAATCTCCTTGTACAAAGCTCAAGTCCAAGTGGATCAAGGACCTCTACATAAAACCAAATACCCTGAAACTTATAGAAGAGAAAGTGGGGAAGGGCCTGGAATACATGGACATAGGGAAATTTTTCCTTTCTTACTCTTCTGTTTGTTTTCTTTCTTTCCAAGATTTCTTCTCTCTCTCTCTCTCTCTCTCTCTCTCTCTCTCTCTCTCTCTCTCTCTCTCTCTCTCTTTCCTTTCTAACTTTCTTTCTAACTTTTCTTTCTTTCTTTCTTTCTAACTTTCATTTATTTATTTGTTTGTTTGTTTGTTTGTTTGTTTATGAAAACCCAAGAACCCCAGTCTAAATTCTTATTTGTTCTCTACATTCAAGGAATAGGTTCCTCCTTAAATACTCTGGTTAGTGTGGCTCTGGACATATTTGTTTTAGCTCAATAGCCCTGATTTTAGACTTCTTAACTTCAAAGTTGTGAGAGAAAATGCTTTAAACTTTTCTTTGGACAATTTCATGCATGGATTTAGTACATTCTAATTACTCTCACTCTCTTTCCTTCTTCCAAACTGTCCACCTTCATCTTTTTTGTATAGAGATTATTATAGATATTCCATACATGGTTGGTATCTCCACAGTGACTTGCTCTCTGCATTTTGACTGGTTGTAGCTTTCTGCACTATCTTTCATCTGATACTGGTAGACAATTCTTTATGAGGGGTGAGAACTTCACTTTTCTATGTGTATAAGGGTAAGTATATAGAAGAAAACTGCCCACTATATTTATTCAGCAATATGGTAGTAGTAAGTTTCCCTGTAGGGTCTGTGACCTTTTCAGCCACATATCCAAGTGACACATGTTTTAACTATGTCAATGTCTTGGCAGAAAATTATATAGCTTTGAGGCTTGAAGCAGCAATTATCCAGAACAAAACCTTTAGTTGATTAAAAGCTGATAGATTTCATCAGAAAGAAGATATTTCTTTTGTTAGAAATTCTGCATTCAATTGTTCCATTAGTCTTTAAACATATGTTTATTCCTACTTTATATTGCTTAATTTAAATTAATATGCTTAAACTACATTAATGCACCCACTCTAATGTCCTCTTCATCTTGTGTTTTGTTTAGAATAATTTTAGTTGTAAGTATAAGAAATGTGTCCCAGTTATTCCTTTGTGACAGAATTTTAAAACATTTATTAGAATTATTAGATATAATGTGAATATATAGTGATTTAGTACTGTTCCCACTATAAACATTAAACATCGGAGTCCAATAAAATTGTGGGAACAAGAATAGTTTCAAGAATTTAGCCATCTACTTTCCAAGTTTTGATGCATGGATTTTATTTGACGTAAGGCAAACTGATTAATTATTAATATCTGATGTCTTGAAGAACAGAAGACTCAGACAAAACAACTATTTATTGAGTCTTGCTACAAGCTTTCTCATAAGTTATCGTTGTTTCCTTACCAAACCAGTCTGACTCTAGGCATTCAAATTAACTTCACAGCTGAGATGAAAACTTTGGATGGTAAATATGTAAATTTTTTCTCAGAGTCTTAAAGCATTAAATACCAAAAGTTTACTTCAACCAACACATATCCATAATGTGTTCATAATCAATGCTTATAAAACTGCTCTGTCAAGGACACCACAAGCTTGCATTTGCCCTTCATCTGTGGCTATCTTTATCAGTCTGTTGTTTCTGGAAGAGATTTGAATTAATTATCATACAGGTCTTTCACTTGTTTGGTTAGAGTTACCCCAAGATATTTTATAATATTTGTGGCTATTGTGAAGGGAATTTTTCCTTAATTTCTTTCTCAGCCTGTTTATCATTTGTATAAAGGAAGGCTACTGGTTTATTTGAATAAATTTTGTGCTAGTTCTCATCTTTCCAGCTCCACTGCTACAACCTTGGTCCAAAACAAGATGGCTGCCAAGAATAGGCACATATACAGGGGCCACTCTTGAGCTTTGGTATTACTGATTCTCTTATATGTTCCATAGACTTGCTTAGTTCCAGAAAGTCACTATACTCTCACTAGATTCTCTAGCCAGTAACTAGACTAATTTTGTATATCAAATAATATTGCATTATAATACTAATTACCTTTGAATATCTCTAGTCAATCCAAAATAAAATCCAAATCAATAATACTTTTAATGCCTCTTTCTCTCCTTTTGTTAAAAACATTTCCACTACATCTTCTGATAATTCCTGTGATTACTGTACCATATCACTTTTTTAATTTTCTATATTCTTTATTTACATTTCAAATGCTTTCCCCTTTCCTGGTACCATATCAGTTTCTGATATTTTTTTTAATTTATTGATATATTTATTTACATTTCAAATGATTTCCCATTTTCTGGACCCTCACTCCCCGAAAGTCCCATCAGTCCGCTTCCCTCCCCCTGTTTTCCCACCCAACCCTTCTCACTTCCCTGTTCTGATTTTGCTCTATACTGCTTCACTGACTCTTTCCAGAACAAGGGGCCACTCCTCCATTCTTCTTGTACCTCATTTGATGTGTGGATTATGTTTTGGGTATTCCAGTTTTCTAGGTTAATATCCACTTATTAGTGAGTGCATACCATGAGTGCATACTCATCTTTTGAGTCTGGGTTACCTCACTTAGTATGATGTTCTCTAGCTCCATCCATTTGCCTAAGAATTTCATGAATTCATTGTTTCTAATGGCTGAATAGTACTCCATTGTGTAGATATATCACATTTTTTGCATCCACTCTTCTGTTGAGGGATACCTGGGTTCTTTCCAACTTCTGGCAATTATAAATAGGGCTGCTATGAACATAGTGGAACATGTATCCTTATTACATGCTGGGGAATCTTTTGGGTATATGCCCAGGAGTGGTATAGCAGGATCTTCTGGAAGTGAGGTGCCCAGTTTTCAGAGGAACCGCCAGACTGATTTCCAGAGTGGTTGTACCAATTTGCAACCCCACCAGCAGTGGAGGAGTGTTCCTCTTTCTCCACATCCTCTCCAACACCTGCTGTCTCCTGAATTTTTAATCTTAGCCATTCTGACTGGTGTAAGGTGAAATCTCAGGGTTGTTTTGATTTGCATTTCCCTAATGACTAATGAAGTTGAGCATTTTTTAAGATGTTTCTCTGCCATCCGAAGTTCTTCAGGTGAGAATTCTTTGTTTAACTCTGTACCCCATTTTTTAATAGGGTTGTTTGGTTTTCTGGAGTCTAGCTTCTTGAGTTCTTTATATATATTGGATATTAGCCCTCTATCTGATGTAGGATGGTGAAGATCCTTTCCCAATTTGTTGGTTGCCGATTTGTCCTTTTGATGGTATCCTTTGCCTTACAGAAACTTTGTAATTTTATGAGGTCCCATTTGTCAATTCGTGATCTTAGAGCATATGCTATTGGTGTTCTGTAGAGCATTCTCTACTACTATTTTCTCTCCTTGCAATAATCATCTCTCAGATTTTTGAACCATTTTCTCTTGAATGTCTTAGCACAACCATACCTGAGTTTTTAACAAGTTTGCTAGAGGTTTGAGTTAAAATACTAATGCTTGCATAAAACCCACCTTATCAACTGAGTTATTTTCCAGGCAATGTTTTCTCAACATTTAAAATAGTGACTCTCTGGAACTAAGCAAGACTATGGAACACATAAGAGAATCAGTGAGACCATACGCTGTATAGGACAAGTTAATGTTTGCCACATGTGCATTTAGGTCACAGCCTTTCCTCCATAAAACCTGATACAAGCTGCCTGCTCCATTCGTTCTGCTGTGGTAGACACCTGCCAGTTCTGCCACAGGGAAGACTCCATCTCCTGACACTCTCTTTTCCTTTTTTTATTAGATATATTCTTTATTTACATTTCAAATGATTTCCCCTTTCCTGGTTCCCCCTCCCCATAAACCCTCTTCCCTCCCCCTGCCCCCAATCAACCCCCTCCTGCTTCACTGTCCTGGTATTCCCCTACACTGCTGCATTGAGTCTTTCCACGATTAGGGGCCTCTCCATCATTCTTCTTGGACATCATTTGATATGTGAATTATGTCTTGGGTATTCTGAGCTTCTTGGCTAATATCCACTTATCAGTAAGTGCATACCATGATACTTTCTAGAGAACTAGCAGCACACAGGGCAGTCAAGAACCAGCAGCATGTATGGCAGTTGGTAAGAATCACCCCTACTTCTAGAGGCCCAGAGCTGCTGGCTGGGACTCATTACCCAGAAACCACCAAAACCCCACCCTCCCTACAGAATACCATTCCCCTTCCATTCCTTCTACTCTTTCCTACTTCCTTCCAGGAGATAGGAAAGCCCCCATTTCATGATATGTTCTAGAGAACCAGAAGCACACAGGACATTCGAGAACCAGCAGCATGCTAGATCTGCCACAGAAAAGACTCCATCTCCTGATATTTCCTAGAGAACCAGCCATATGTAGGGCATTTGAGAGAATGAAAATCCCAGGAGTACAGATACACAGGCTTGCAGGACTGAGAAGCCACAGTCAGAGACAGCAAGACCAGCTAACACCAGAGATAACTAGATAGCCAAAGGTAAATGCAAGATTATTACCAAAAGAAACCAAGGGAACATGACACCATTAGTCCCAGTTCTCTTACAACAGCAAATCCTGGATACCCTGTCATACTGGAAAAGCAAGAGCTGGATTTAAAATCATATCTCATGATGCTGATAGAGGACTTCAAGAAGGACATAAATAACGCCCACTCTAGAAATCAGTCTGGTGGTTCCTCAGAAAACTGGGCACGACATTTCCAGATGACCACTCCTGGGCATATACCCAGAGGATTCCCCAGCATGCAATAAGGACACATGCTCCACTATGTTCATAGCAGCCTTATTTATAATAGCCAGAAACTAGAAAGGACCCAGTTGTCCCTCAATGGAGAAATGGATACAGAAAGTGTGGTATATCTACACAATGGAATACTACTCAGCAATTAAAAACAATGAACTCATGAAATTCTTAGGCAAATGGTTGGAACTTGAAAATATCATCCTAAACGAGATAACTCATTCACAAATGAACACACATGGAATTCAGTCACTGATAAGTGGAAATATTAGCCCAGAAGCTCTGAATACCCAAGACACAACTCACATATCAAATCATTTCCAAGAAGAAGGAAGGGGAGGGCCCTGGTCCTGTAAAGGCTTGATGCAACATTGTAGGGGAGTACCAGGACAGAGAAGTGGGAGGGGTTTGATTGGGGAATGGGAGGAGGGAAGAGAGCTTATGGGACTTATGGGGAAGGGGGAACCAGGAAAGGGAAAATCATTTTGAATGTTAACAAACAATATAGAAAATAAAATACAGGAGAACATAGGTCAATAGGTAGAAGCTCTTAAAGAGAAAACACAAAAATCCCTTAAAGAAACACGGGAGAACATGGCTCAACAGGTAGAAGCCCTTAAAGAGGGAACACAAAAATCCCTTAAAGAAACACAGGAGAACATGGTTCAACAGGTAGAAGCCCTTAAAGTGGGAACACAAAATCCCCTTAAAGAATTACAGGAAAACACAAACAAACAAGTGAAGGAACTGAACAAAACTATCTAGGAACTAAAAATGGAAATAGAAACAAAAAATTGCAAAGTAAGATATCTCTGGAGATAGAAAACCTTGGGAAGAATTCAGGAGTCATAGATGCAAGCATCAACAACAGAATACAAGAGATAGAAGAAAGAATTCAGATGCTGAAGATTCCATAGAAAACATTGACTCAATAGTCATAGAAAACGCAAAATGCAAAAAGCTCTTAACCCAAAACATCCAGGAAATAAGTAATTCCTAAAGAAATGGAAGCAGTCATTGAATGTTTCCCAACCAAAAAATGCACAGGACCAGATGGATTTAGTGCAGAATTCTATCAGACCTTTAAAGAAGACCTAACACTGATACTCTTCAAGGTATTCCAGAAAATAGAAACAGAAGGAATACTACCTAACTCGTTCCATGAAGCCACAATTATGCTAATACCAAAACCACAAAAAGATCCAACAAAGAAAGAGAACTTCAGACCAATTTCCCTTGTGAATATAGATGCAAAAATACTAAATAAAATTCTTGCCAACTGAATACAAGAACACATCAAAAACGATTATTCAGCAGGATCAAGTCGGTGTCATCCCAGTGATACAGGGATGGTTCAATATATGGAAATCCATCATGTAATCCACTACATAAATAAACTCAAAGAAAAAAAAAACACATGGTCAGGTCATTTTATTAGATGCTGAAAAAGCATTTGACACAATTCAGCATCCTTTCATGTTTGGGAAGATCAGGAATTCAAAGCTATATCTAAACATAGTAAAAGTAATATACGGCAAAATGGTAGCCAACATCAAACTAAATGGAGAGAAATTTGAAGCAATCCCACTGAAATCAGGGACTAGACAAGGCTGCCCTCTATCTCCATATTTATTTAATATAGTACTTGAAGTTCCAACTAGAGCAATTAGACAACAAAAGGAGGTCAAAAGGATATAAGTTGGAAAGGAAGAAGTCAAACTAACACTATTTGCACATTATATAGCATACTTACATGACCCCAAAAATTCAACCAGAGAACTACAGCTGATAAACAATTTTAGCAATGTTCCCAGATATAAAATTAACTCAAATAAATCAGTAGCCTTCCTATACTCAAAGGATAAACAGGCTGAGAAAGAAATTATGGAAATGACACCCTTAACGATAGTCACAAACAAGATGAAGTATCTTGATGTGACTTTAACCAAACAAGTCAAAGATCAGTATGACAAGAACTTCAAGTCTCTGAAGAAAGAAATCAAACAAGATCTCAGAAGATGGAAAGATCTCCCATGCTTGTATATTTGCAGGATTAATATAGTAAAAATGGCTCTCTTGCCAAAAGCAATCTACAAATTCAATGCAATCCACATCAAAATTCCAACTCAGCTTTTCAAAGAGTTAGAAAAAGCAATTCTCAAATTCATCTGGAATAACAAAAAATCCAGGATAGCTAAAACTATTCTTAACAGTAAAAGAACTTCTGGTGGAATCAGTATTCCTGACCTCAAGCAGTACTACAGAGCAATAGTATTAAAAACTATATGGCATTGTGTACAGTGACAGGCAGATAGATCAATAAAATAGAATTGAAGACCCAGAAGTGAACCCACAAACCTATGGTCACATGGTCTTTGACAAAGAAGCTAAAACCATCGAGTGGAAAAAAGACAGCCGTTTCAACAAATGGTGCTGGTTCAACTGGAGGTTAGCATGCAGAAGAATGCAAATCAATCCATTTTTATCTCCTTGTTCAAAGCTCACATCCAAGTGGATCAAGGACATCCACATAAAACCAGAAATACTGAAATTAATAGAAAAGAAACTGGGGAAGAGTCTTGAAAATAGACTCTTGAAAAAGAAAAGAAACATGGGAAAGGGGGAAAATTTCCTGAACAGAATACTAATGCTTATGCTCTAAGATCTCTAAGATCAAGAATTGACAAATGGAACCTCATAAAATTACAAAGTTTCTGTAAGGCAAAAGACACTATCAATAGGACAAAACGGCAACCAACAAATTGGGAAAAGATCTTTACCAACCCTACATCCAACAGAGGGCTAATATCCAATCTATACAAAGAACTCAAGCAGTTAGACTCCATAGAACCAAATAACCCTATTTAAAAAATGGGGTACAGAACTAAACAAAGAATTTTCTCTGGAGGAATATCTAATGGCTGAGAAGCACCTAAAGAAATGTCCAACATCCTTACTTGTGAGGGAAATGCAAATCAAAATAACCCTGAGATTTCACCTCACAACAGTCAGAATGGCTATGATCAAAAACTCAGGAGAAAGCAAGTGCTGGGGAGGATGTGGAGAAAGAGGAACACTCCTCTACTGCTGGTGGGATTGCAACCTGGTACACTCACTCTGGGAATCAGTTTGGTGGTTCCTCAAAAAACTGGGCATGATACTACTGGATGACCCTGTTATCCCACTCCTGGGCATATACCCAGAGGATTCTCCAGCATGTAATAAGGATGCATGCTCTACTATGTTCATAGCATTCCTATTTCTAACAGCCAGAAGCTGGAAAGAACCCAGATGTCCTTCAACAGAGGAATTGTTATAGAAAATGTCGTATATTTACACAATGTAATACTACTCAACTATTAAAAACAATGAATTCATGAAATTCTTAGACAAATGAATGGAATTAGAAAATATTATCCTGAGTGAGATAACCCAGTCACAAATTAACACAAATGGTATGCATTCACTGATAAGTGGATATTAGCCCAGAAGCTTGGAATACTCAAGACACAATTCACATATCAAATGATGATCATAAAGAAGGAAGAACAATGTATGGATACTGTGGTCCTTCTTAGAAGGGGGAAGAAAATTCCCCCAGAAGGACATACAAAGACAAAGTGTGGAGAAGAATCTGAGGGAAAGACCATCCAGAGACAATCCCACATAGTGATCCATCCCATATACAAAACCCAGATGCTCTTATTGATGCCCACAAGAACTTGCTGACTGGAGCACGATATAGCTGTCACCTGAGAGTCTCTGTTAGTGCATGAGAAATGCAGAGGGGGACACTCTCAGCCAGCCATTGAACTGAGCACAAGGTCCCCAATGGGGGAGCTAGAGAAATGATCCAAGGAGCTGAAGGGGTTTGCAGCATCACTGGAGGAACAACAATATGAGCCACCCAGTACTCGAAGGGCTCCCAGGAACAAAACCATCAACCAGAGAGAGCACATGGAGTTACCCATGCCTCCAGGGTAACATCAAAGGACATCAAACGAAGGAAAGGCCCTTGGTCCTAGAAATGCTAGATCCACAGTGTGGGGGAATGCTGGGACAGGGAAGCAGGAAAGGGTTAATTGGGTAATGGGGGTGGGGGTGGAGGGGGAAGATGGGTTATGAGACTTTCATGGAGAGGAACCAGGAAAGGAGACAACATTTGAAATGTAAATGAAAAATATAATAAAAAAGAAAAAAAAAGGAAACTTCTCTAACCTAAAGAAAAAGATGCCAGGGAACATACAAGAAGCTTACATAACTCCAAACAGACTGGACTAGAACAGAAATTCCTCCCATCACATAATAATCAAAACACGAAGTGTACTATTTGAATGAATATTAAAATGAATATTAAAAATGAATATTAAAAGCAGTAAGGGGAAAAGGTCAAGTAACATATAAAGGCAGACCTATCAGAATTACACCAGATTTCTCACCAGAAACTATGAAAGCTAGAAGATCCTGGGCAGATGTCATACAAACCCTAAGAGAACATAAGTCAGCCCAGATTACTATACCCAGAAAAACAATTACCACAGATGGAGAAAACAAGACATTTCATGACAAAGGAAATTTACACAATATCTTTCCACAAATCCAGCTCTACAAAGGATAATAGGTGAAAAATACTAACAAAAGTCAGGAAACCTCACCCTAGAAAAAGCAATAAAGTAATCTTCTTTCAACAAACCCAAAAGAAGATAGCCACATAAACAGAATTTTACCTTTAACAAAGAAGATAACAGTAAACAACAATCACTTTTCCTTATCTCTTAACATCAATGGTCTCAATTCCCAAATGAAAAGAGATAGACTAACAGACTGGATGCATAAACAGGACCCAACATTTTGCTGCATACAAGAAACCCACCTCAGTGACAAAGGCAGTCACTACTTCAGAGTCAAAGGTTGGAAAACAATTTTCTAAGCAAATGGTCCAAGAAAAACTCACAGTAACAAGCTGGAGTGGCCATTCTTATATTGGATAAAATTAACTTTCAACCAAAAGTTGCCAAAAAAGATAAGGAGGGACACTTCATACTGGTCAAAGGAAAAATCTATCAAGATGAACTCTCAATTCTGAACATCTGTGTTCCAAATGCAAGGGCACCCAAATTCATAAAAGAAACTTTACTAAAGCTCAAAGCACACATTAAACCCTACACAATAATAGTGGGAGACTTCAACACCCCATTTTCAACAATGAACAAATCATGGAAACAGAAGTAAACAGAGACAGTGAAACTAACTGAAGTTACAGACCAAATGGATCTAACAGATATTTACAGAACATTCCACCTTAAAGCAAAAGAATATACCTTCTTCTCAGCACCTCATGGTACCTTCACCAATACTGACCATGTAATTGAACACAAAACAGGCCTCAACAGGTACAGAAATATTAAAATTGTTCCATGCACCTTATCAGACCACTACAGCCTAAAGCTGGTCTTACACCCCCCCCCAAAAAAACCCAAACCAATGGAAAACACACATACACGTGGAATTTGAACAATGCTCTTCTCAATAATCACTTGGTTAAGAAAGAAATAAAGAAATTAAAGACTTTTTTAGAATTTAATGAAAATGAAGATACATCATGTGTATGGGACACAATGAAAGCAGTGCTAAGAGGAAAACTCATAGTTCTAAATGCCTCCAAAAAGAAACTGGAGAGAACTTGCACTAACAGTTTGACAGTGCACATGAAAGCTCTAGAACAAAAATAAGCAAACATACTTACTAGAAGTAGGCTGCAGTAAATAATCAAACTCAGGGCTGAAATCAACCAAATAGAAACAAAAAGAACCATACAAAGAATCAACAAAACCAGGAGTTGGTTCTTTGGGAAAATCAACAAGATAGATAAACCCTTAGTCAGACTAACCAGGGGCACAGAGGCACTACCTAAATTAATAAAATCAGAAATGAAAGGGAGACTTGGCAACAGAAACTGTGGAAATTCAAAAAATCATCAGATCCTACTACAAGAGCTTATACTCAACAAAATTTGGAAATCTGAATGAAGTAGACAACTTTATAATTACATACCAGGTGCCAACGTTAAAACAGGATCAGATAAAGCATCAAAATAGTCCCATAAGTCCTGAGGAAATAGAAGTAGTCATTTATATTCTCCCATCAAAAAAAAAAAAAAAAGCCCAGGACCAGATGGGTTTAGTGGTAAATTCTATCTGATATTCAAAAAAGAGCTAATACTGATACTCTTCAAACTATTCCATGAAAGTAAACTGGTAGCTAACACCAAACTAAATGTACAGAAACTTGAAGCAATCCCACTAAAATCAGAGACCAGACAAGGCTGCCCACTCTCTCCCTATCTATTCAATAGTGCAATCAGACAACAAAAGGAGGTTAAATGTATACAAATTGGAAAGGAATAAATCAAAATATCACTATTTGCATATGATATGATCATATACTTAAGAGAACCCAAACTTCCACCAGAGAACTCCTAAAGCTGATAAACAATTTCAGCAATGTGACTAGACATAAAACCAACTCAAACAAATCAGTAGCCTTCATCTACTCAAAGGATAAACACACTGAGAATGAAATTAGGAAAATGACACCCTTCACAATAGACACAAATAACATTACATACCTTTGTGTGACTCTAACCAAGCAAGTGAAAGATCTGTATGACAAGAACTTCAAGCCTCTGAAGAAAGAAATTGAGGAAGATCTCAGAAGATGGAAATATCTCCCATGTTCATGGATTGGCAGGATTAAAATAGTAAAAATGTCCATCTTGCCAAAGGCAATGTACAGATTGAGTGCGATCCCCATCAAAATCCCAAATCAATTCTTCATAGATCAAGAAGAGCAATTCTTAAATTCATCTGGAATAACAAAAAACCCAGGATAGCAAAACCTATTCTCCACAACAAAAGATCTGGGGGAATCACCGTCCCTGACCTCAAGTATAGGGTCCCCAAGGGAGGAGCTAGAGGAAGGATTCAAGGAGCTGAAGGGGGTTCCTCTCATAGGAGGACCAGCAATGTGAACCAACCAGTACCCCAGGAGCTCCTAGGGACTAAACCATCAACCAAAGAGTAAACATGGAGGGACCTGTGGCTCCATGTGTAGGAGAGGATGGATTTGTCAGTCATTAATGGGAGGAGAGGCCCTTGGTCCTGTGAAGGCTCGATGCTCCAGTGTAAGGGAATTCCAAGACAGGGAAATAGGAATGGGTGGGTCAGTGAGCAGGGTTGGGGGGGATGATATAGGTTTTCAGAGGGGAAATCAGGAAAGGGAATGGCATTTGAAATGTAAGTAAAGAAATTATCTAATAAAAAATAAATAAATAAATAAGAAGTGCTATTGAACATATCTCTTTAAAATTCCTATTTTCAAAATTGTTTTTTAATGTGATGGAATTGAATGTGAGACCTTTAAGAGTTTATTTGAACACTAGTGTTCTAATGGGATTAGTACCTTTGTAAAGAGGCTTCAGAAATACCCTTTCCCTTTCATTATATGACACTGTGGTTATTAGTTTTAATGGTCAATTTGACATATTTTGAATCATCTGTGAAAGAAATCTCACTGATGGATTTTCTAGATTTAATTGTACAGTGGGCATAACTGTGAGGTCTTATTTTGTTTACATTAATTGTCGTGGGAAGTCCTGCCCACTCAGAGAGGCACCATTCCCAAGGAAGGATTCAGAACTGTGTGAGAGTGGAGGAAAACGGTTTAACATTAACATATATTCATTCATTAACATATATTCACTAATTCATTGCCTTCTGCTCTTGACTGTATATTTAATATTGGATACAATGTTATCCAGTGCATATAACTGGATATACCTTGTCTTACTTGCAATGATAGACAGTAACCTAAAACAGTGTGCCAAAATAACCCCTTTCTCCTGCTCTTAATTTGCTTAATTTGTCAGTTTTAAATGCCACCTTTATTTCCTCAGATGATGATATGAGATCAAGCCTTACCAATGATGTGTGACTACATGGCATGAGCTAAACCCAGAGCATTTCCTTCTCTGTTCTGACTATCCTAGGCCTAAGTCTGGAAGCTTCTAGCCTTCATACAGTCTAATCTTCCAAGCTGACTGATTCAATCTGGCTCTTCGTTGCTTCTGCCTGAATTGTTGTGCTTGGCATCATACAAACTTTGGAAATACGTTCTAATCTTGTTTCTTCTCATTTTCTGGCTCTCTCTGTCTTCACCTGTGCTAGGTTGTTGTCTCAGCACATAGAGGTCTTTGGATATGATCCCTTGTCAAAGCAGCCATGTTGCTGGATTAAAATACCTCTATAGGAGTTTTTTTTTACAGCAAGAGAAGATTAAACTAAATTAACAGTCATTGTTCAAGCAGAAGTTTGCCCTCCCTAGATACTGAATCTTGTAGAGTCTTAATCTTAGACTTGTTAGTGTCCAGAACTGTAAGGATTAAGTTCTTTATTTCTTTTTTTTTTGAGGTATTTTTTTAATTCAATATAATTTTTTATTTACATTTCAAATGATTTCCCCTTTTCTAGCCCCCTACTCCCCGAAAGACCCATAAACCCCCTTCCCTTCCCCTGTTCTCCCACCCACCCCTTCCCACTTCCCTGTTCTGGTTTTGCCCTATACTGCTTCAGTGAGTCTTTCCAGAACCAGGGGCCACTCCTCCATTCTTCTTGTACCTCATTTGATGTGTGGATTATGTTTTGGGTATTCCAGTTTTCTAGGTTAATATCCACTTATTAGTGAGTGCATACCATGATTCATCTTTTGAGTCTGGGTTACCTCACTTAGTATGATGTTCTCTAGCTCCATCCATTTGCCTAAGAATTTCATGAATTCATTGTTTCTAATGGCTGAATAGTACTCCATTGTGTATATATACCACATTTTTTGCATCCACTCTTCTGTTGAGGGATACCTGGGTTCTTTCCAGCATCTGACAATTATAAATAGGGCTGCTACAAACATAGTGGAACATGTATCCTTATTACATGCTGGGGAATCACATGTGAAAGATCTGTATGACAAGAACTTCAAGACTCTGAAGAAGGAAATGGAAGAAGACCTCAAAAAATTGAAAAACCTCCCATGCTCATGGATCGGCAGGATTAATATAGTTAAAATGTCCATTTTGCCAAAAGCAATATACAAATTCAATGCAATACCCATCAAAATCCCAACTCAATTCTTCACAGAGTTAGAAAGTGCAATTCTCAAATTCATCTGGAATAACAAAAAACCCAGGATAGCTAAAACTATTCTCAAAAACAAAAGAAATTCTGGGGGAATCAGTATCTCTGACCTCAAGCAATACTACAGAGCAATAGTGTTAAAAACTGCATGGTATTGGTACAGTGACAGGCAGGTAGATCAATGGAACAGGATTGAAGATCCAGAAATGAACCCACACACCTATGGCCACTTGATCCTCGACAAAGGAGCTGAAAACATCCAATGGAAAAAAGATAGCCTTTTCAACAAATGGTGCTGGTACAACTGGAGGTCAGCATGCAGAAGAATGCGAATCGATCCATCCTTGTCGCCTTGTACTAAGCTCAACTCCAAATGGATCAAGGACCTCCACATAAAGCCAGACACTCTGAAGCTAATAGAAAAGAAACTGGGGAAGACGCTTGAAGACATCGGTACAGGGGGAAAGTTTCTGAACAGAACTCCAATAGCGTATGCTCAAAGATCAAGAATTGACATTTTTCTTTTAATAGGGGTTTTATTTTCTCTGGAAAAATACATACATATATACCTTGCTATTCCTTTGCTTCTGTTGTTGCAAAACTGTCAATTGTAGGTTGCATTCTTCATTAACATCTCCTGTAATATACTTTGGCAATAAAGTTCCTTTTTCTCAATAATTGATGTTACATTATTTTATTTCAATCATGAAATGTTACTTCACTGCTCTGAGATTTGAATGATTCAGCTGAGCTTTTTAGCATTTGCTGCATAAATTTCAAGTTCTGCTATTCATGAATATCTAACAGTAATTATATTCAATTGAATTAGGTAATTCTTGGTAGTAGAAGGTATAATTTAAATATTTTCATAATTAAGAACACAATGAGAAGTCAATAATGTTTTAGTAATTCATTACATGTTATTTATTTATAATTACTAGTATCTTTGTGGATATATTATTATACACAATTAAAATTGAATACTCAGTCATTAAAACATCCTGTCTTATGTAGTAGGTGATTGTTGATGTCCATATTTCGTTTAAAGTATACATTATACTTTTTTTCAGACATCTGCCTCTATGTTTGACTAGAATTCTATGATGTTAGGACCTTACGGTATAAGTCTTTATAGCACAAGGTTTAAGCATTTGAATTGTAGGCAAATAGTAACTGGATTAGAATGATGGTTTAGTTTTATTCTTGCTGGGAAACTCAAATAAGTTACTGAATTTAAAAGCCTTCGTTTCCTTATTTCTAAAGTAGAGATAAAAACAGGGTTTTGTTTGTAGGGTAACTGGAAAAGTTAAAAGATATTGAGCACCTAAGATATTGAACATACATATTGTTGTGCTGACGTGTCATGTGCACTGGGTAAGACTGCTACACCTGACTGCCATCCTCAGTGCTTCTCCTTTTGAGAGGGTATCACCCTGAGTGATCAAGTTGGCTCTGAGCTCACTGTTTCACAGGCTAGCCTTAATCTTCCTTGAGTTCCTTGTATTGTATAGGCTAGCCCCAAACTTCCTTAAGCTCACTCTGTTGTACAGGCTAGCCCTAAACTTGTGTGCTCCTGTTTTCACCTCTCACACACATGCTGCAATCTTAGCAATGTACCTACCACAACTGGCTAATAGATACTATTGTTATTTTAAAAGTTAAGTTCAAAAGATAGATGTATCTATAACGTTGCATATTTAGGTATGTTAATGAGTTATCAAAGTTTTCTGCTTAATGGAGAAATGACCTTGAAACTACCCAGATTGTTTGGTAATTAACTACATCTTCTCATTGTTGTATTCCTTTACACTGTGTTCCATTCTGGGGTCTTGAAACTATGTAATATTTCATCTTGTTATAGGTGTCTATAAAGCTCCCAGAAACTTAAAGAAAAAGATCAGAAAAGTTTATCCCATTATACCCCGTTTCTTCATCGATAATGGGGTGCATAAAGTAATCCTCTCCATGCTATTTGTTCACATTTTTATTTATTGAATTTGAGTTTACTCATCTTCTCAGAAATGTCATCAACATTTGTGTAGCCTTACTCTTTGTGTTACAATTCTATAAAGTCATCTAATTAACAATAGTTCATACTTTACTTTCTCAAAATAGATCCTAGATGTAACTAGCCCAAATTTCTATTTGTGTTTTTATGGTATAAAGTAAAAGTTTGTCCTTATCTAGTTTCCAAGGTTGGGGGAAGAGTCTGCTACAATCTTTCAACAGAACAAATACCCCATACGTATATTAGAAGTAATACCCTCCTAATCAGGAGGACTTTTTATATTTGTCTGAATGTTCTTCATAATGATAATAATTTTTGGCTCATTTATAGTCATAGATCTTTCTAGATAAGGTTAATGATTCTAGAGGGAGAACTATTAATAAATAAATCAACCTTTGTGTCTGTATAAGAAACCAATTCTAATTCTTTCTTTCTTTTTTCGTTATTTGAAATACTATGTAAATTAGGAAATAGTGCCAAGGATTTATTAGTAATAGTGATTTCCTCTAATTGCAGCTGGAAGCATCCTGTACGTTTAAATAAATATTGTTAACTCTGACCTCTTACTGAGCCAAGACTGATAAGCCAATTGTTTGACCTATATGAAGTCCATACAGTATACACAGAGAGGAGTGCAACAGGAAAACAGGACACCATAAATCAGGAATTAGAGCACTGATTGTTGTAGCTAATTACATCAGGCTTCTGCTTAATTTCTCACTCTGTCATTCTAACCTGATTTTCTTGCCAACAGACTTTGCAAATTGCTGGTGTCACGTACATTCAGCAAATAATAATCCTTAGTTACTGTGACTGACAAATGAATGAGCAAGAGGAGATAGTTTATTATGCAAGGATGAAGCGAGACATTCACCAGATACCTGCCTGGATGCTTTTATAATTTAGTTACCTAGATGGACTGCCTGATGCCTTTCTCCAAGGGCACAGATTTTGGCATCAAGACGACATAATTAAATCTGTGGTTTGGCTTGATAATACTGAGTATGAAGAAGGCATGGTACTGGGTGAGGAAGAGAGGGACGGCCTTTGCTTGGACAAAGAAAGAGATAAAGAAGTAACTTGGCTCTTTAAGTCAAAGCGGAGTCTAATGTGTTTAGTGGGAGAGAGATTAGTCAGCACACTATTGAGTCCTAATCTTAGGTACACATGGTGAGTTATCTCAGTATGTTTAGCCCATTATGACTTGATTATTGAAACTAAAAACTATGTCTATTAAGGCATGATGATAAGAACGAGATGCTCTTATTAAAAATAATTATTCTCAGATTATTCTTTTGCATTTCGATAATACATCAGTTCATTTTGCAATGATGCTTGCCTTGAAATTTTTATATGGCCTTGGATTAATTTTACTTTTGTTATTTTATGCAATTTACAAGCTTTCTATGCTTTAAACAATTTTACCATATTTTGGAGATAGAACATGGAGGTTTTAGTTAAAGACAAATTTCCATTTGTGTTATTTAATACATTTTTATATTCTGAGAATGTTTTGTTTTTTATTTTAAAATACTTTCAGTAAAAATTCACATATTATTTTAACTGTAGTCCAAGGTCTGCATATTATATTTGACTAGAAAATATAAGATACTTGGCACATTTAAGGCTGCTAAGTACATTTTGTATCTCTTGGTATTACCTCAGAAATAGATAACCCTAAAATATGTAATATGCATATATAAAGAAGTTACAGTGAAATCTGCTTCTTTGTACCTTCTATGTTTAATAATTAAAATAATACAGTGAAAGATTAGGTCAAGATCTAGTTATAGGCTCACCTAGTCTGTTTACTCTTTCTTTGGTGTTTAATAAAAATGCTACTAGTCTGAAAGTAATGCCTTAGCAAGTTATGAGAAAAAGAACTATTTCTTGGTACAAAATCACTTGGCACGGTTTCTGTTTTGGTGTGTTGTTGTTGTTTGGGGTTTTTTATTTGGTTTTGTTTCTACCACTTATTTGTCTTAGTGTTTGTTTTATTCAGGGAAGGACAAAATGTTGTAAGAGGCTACACTAGAACCATTTTTATATATAATGCCATTTTTATATGGCATGAGCAGAGCCATCCCAGCACTGCTGCTAACAGACACTTCAGAGATGGCAGGAGATTGTATTTCTCTGTTGTAAAATAAATGCCTAGGTGTGACCTGTGTAAATCTCTTCCAACCTCATGCTTGCTTTTCAAAAGTTCTTAATGTATTTTTGTTTATTTACTTTACCATGTTTCCCACTGAGTTTTACAAATAAATTACAAATCATTTATTGTCCATGTTTCAAAAGTTGTTGTGTGTCTCTTGCAGAGGGGAAAAAAGATGCTAAAATAGAAGTGTGCCAAAGACATTACTTCTATGAACTAAGAAGAAATCTAAGAACAAAAAGTAAAGCATTGCAAAAGCATAATCTTCTGGATAGACCCCTGTGTGCTATTGAGAGTTGTAGGCATATTTTCAGAGAAGATTGAATAAAGATTAATTGAAAATGAATATGCAAGAGTGATTTGTGTTTGAATATAGTGAGCAAAGCAAAAACACTTTGGTAAAGAAAATTGATTGTCAGAAGCAGAAGCAACATAGAAACTGAAGAGATGAGCAGCAGGGGTAAGTGTAGATGGAGAGAACAGGAAGGCTCAGTCTGAGACCTACAGGGAAAATGGAAAGTCCCAGAGTCCCCTGTGCTGGGGATTAATGTGGAGGAAAAAGCAGAGAGAGAAATGGCTGACACTAACACATCACCTTAGGTGAGCATCACACATGAAATTCATCAAAATGAATAGAATTTGAACTAGGGGTTGGCAGCAAAAAAATCCTTATACCAACTCCAGCTGGCACATGCTAAAGCGTGCCACAGCACATAAGAACAATCTGGTTTTCTGAATGATTTTCAAAAAAATCATCAAAGACTCAGCTGTTTTGTCAGTTTTCAAAGTCACTGTTTTTATAGTATAGAAATACTTAGCATAATCATGGTCACCATGCTTCTTAAATGAATTTCCCTTTAAAAAAATTAAAGACAAAATGCTGCAGTAATAAAGACATACTTGCTTATGTATCCAACACCAAATATTTATTTTTGAATTTTTAAAATGTGTACATTTTGGTAAAAATTTTCTTCTAAAGTGTATTAGGAAAATTTAAAATTCTTGATTTATAATACTCACTCCAAACTTCTGCTGTTAAATTTCATACCCCATTGTCAGGCAGTAGTGGTGCACACCTTTAATCCCAGCACTTGGGAGGCAGAGGTGGGCGGATTTCTGAGTTCGAGGCCAGCCTGGTCTACAGAGTGAGTTCCAGGACAGCCAGGGCTACACAGAGAAACCCTGTCTCGAAAAAAAAAAATCGTCCCCATCAGCACTAAATGCAGTCTTGAAGTTGATAGTTTATGCTATACTATTATGTGCTAGGTACAGGAGTCAGACTTGCCTGTTGCCACCTGTTAGCATTATATAAAGTTCATTTTAGAGAATGATACTCACAATGATGTCAGGGTTATTAACTATTACACAAGAAAAATCAGGATGAGTGAGTAGAAAACTTGGAGTTCATTATGCTGGTTGTTGTTGTTGTTTTTTTTTTTTGTTGTTGTTGTTAATGTGACACAAATCATACATTTCAAGGAAGAACAAGTATTAATTAGAAAAAAAGGCTCCATAAGATTGTGTGTAGGCAAGTCTATAAGGCATTGTCTGAAGTGGTTGATTGATATGGGGCCGCCCAGCTCACTGTGGTGGCTTGGCCCCTGTGAATATGGTCATGGGTTATACAAGAAAACAGGCTGAGAAAGCTATGGAGAGCAGCCATGAAGCATCTATTCTTCAATGGCTTCTGCTTCAGTTCTGTCTCCTGGTTTCTGCCTGGTGTTCCAGCCTTGTCTTCTTTTGATAAGACTGTAATCTGTGAGGCAAAAGAAACACTTTCTCAATTTACTTTTGGTCAATATCTTTACATAGAAATAGAACCTTCAGGAATAATTCATTAAGAAAAATGTAACATAGATGTAAACACAGGCATTAAAGGATGATTACTTCAGAATAGAGTGCACATCCTGTGGAGGCTTGGGCTTTTCAAGAGATAGTCATGGCACTGAACTATTTTAAAACAGCCACATACAGAATTTCGGTGCCTTCTGAAATCACATCATTGAAAGCTTTGAAATGTCTAAGCACTCTTCTGGCATACTTAGTCCTATCTGAGAAACATTTCTCTCTTTAATACATGAGATCATAACCTTGTTTCTGCAACGATATGCTGGAGAGAATTACATGTTGACAAGCTGGAAATGTAATTCAAGGTCAAATGAATCTTAACTAAAATAGGTAAGTCACAAGGAAGCTCAGACACATCAATTGTCTATAAGTAAGGTTCGCAATCCTGTCTCTGATGTCAGAGTCTCAGAATATAGCAGGTTTATAGATGAGAAAGGAGTAAGGTTAAGATCACAGGTCACATAAGCTTTGGCCTTAAGCACAGTTTATTGGTATTTTGTTATTTTATTTGACATATTCCTGTAAAAAGATTATTGTGTCAATGGACAGTCCTTGCAGCTATTTTTTATTAGTTGTGCTGAAATTCTTGACTCTTAGCCAGTGACAGTCTTCATCCAGAAGTGAGAGTGAGGGATTCCTTTCCTTTTGCATGCTCCATTTATTTATTTATTTATTTATTTATTTATTTATTTATTTATTTATTTAGCTTCCATCATGGTTCAATCACACATTAATAACCAATCTAAAGCACAATTTTCCATATACTTATAACTTATATATTAGATTTGTCAGTTTTTTCTAAACATTATGCTTTCTAAACATTATGTTTTTCTAAACATTATGCTTTGAAACTTAGATATGTTACTATATGAAAATTCAGTTTTTATCTGCTGTATTATTTTAAATTATGCAAATACATAAAAATTTACTTACTTGTTTATACTGATTAATATTTAGGAATATTCTAGACAATGACATGATAGTTTTATAAGGAACACCTTAAATATGTACCATTATTCATACATGTCTATGTAACATGTTATATATTATCTTCAACTCTGCTAGGTATTGCTAGTTACCTATGTAATAAAAGTAAATATGTAAATAAAAGTATTTTTAAGAGCAGCCATGGTGATAAATACTTGTAATCTTAGCACATGAGAGGTAAAGGGAGTAGGATCAGGTGTCAAAGTCATCCTCTGCTATACAGTAAGTTTGAGACCAGTCTAAATGACATGAGATTCTGCAAACATAATTAAGCAAATGAAGTGTAAACCTAGTCTTCAGATTATTGCAAATAATCATTTGATTTCAACTTCTCTGTCATACATCTAATGGAGTGCGAAACATTAGGGCATAGCAGTTGGTATTTATATTTTCCTCATTACTGAAATTTAATTGCCATTATTAAACATTTGTTTTCATAACTTCATTGTTTGCTGATTACATTTTACCTCTGATATAAACACTACCAGTGGCTATAAACATTAATAGTTCTGCAGCTAGAGAGCTCATGTTTCTGTGGCTGATCCTTTCTTGCCATGTATATGACTTTCATTTTGGCATGGTATTTAACTTTATAATATCTTTTTCTTAAAAGGGTTTTAACTTTCAGTAGAACTAGAGATAATACCTTTATTGATCAATCTCTTTAGTAGAGTTGTAGTGTTCCCTTATTTTTAAAACTTTCTTTCCTCTTGGGTATCTGAAGTGGAAATATGAGGTTTCCTTGGAGACTTGGTTGCATCACATTGTTTTTCTGGAAACTGTCTTATGAGAAGATTTCGCTAAAGCAGACACATGGGAGGATGTTTTGCTCAGAGAAGACATGTGATATTATTCTGGAAGCTGCCTGGAAGAGGGGCATGTGATATTTTGATGGAATGGATACATGAGAGGACACCTGATATTTGGGAAGGGTGTGAGTATAACCCAACAGACAATGGATGGCTCTGTGGCCTTGGTTCACCTTGCCCGCTTCACTGGTCATCATTTGTCATGACTTCTTGAGATATCCTGGTGGCTTCTGGTCACTTCAGTGGACTCAAGCCGGTTGGCTGAGCAAATCAGTTTCTTCTGGATCAAGCTGCCGTTGTTTTGTGACTTGTGTTTGTGAGTGGATCTGAGCTACCACTGCTGATTTGTCTGAACTGCTGATATTTTGACAGTGAAGACTGGAATTGCATCAAAGAACTATTTCTGGACAAGTCCATTCCCCTTTGCCCTATTAACCTTTCCTTTCTACTGCTTCTGATGGGTGATGGGCTAGAGGTTAGAGTGTTTAAGCATCCTTATTAAAGTAAGTTTTGAAATATCTAAGCCTACTGGTATCAATACTTTTTTTCTTTTTTTTATTCGATATATTTTTTATTTACATTTCAAATGATTTCCCATTTTCTGGCCCCCCCACTCCCCAAAAGTCCCATAAGCCCCCTTCCCTCCCCCTGTTCTCCTACCCACCCCTTCCCACTTCCCTGTTCTGGTATTGCCCTATACTGCTACACTGAGTCTTTCCAGAACCAGGGGCCACTCCTCTGTTCTTCTTATATCTCATTTGATGTGTGGATTATATTTTGGGTATTCCAGTTTTCCAGGCTAATATCCACTTATTAGTGAGTGCATACCATGACTGATCTTTTGAGACTGGGTTAGCTCACTTAGTATGATGTTCTCCGGCTCCATCCATTTGCCTACGAATTTCATGAATTCATTGTTTCTAATGGCTGAATAGTACTCCATTGTGTATATATACCACATTTTTACATCCATTCTTCTGTTGAGGGATACCTGGGTTCTTTCCAGCTTCTGGCTATTATAAATAGGGCTGCTATGAACATAGTAGAGCATGTGTCCTTATTGCATGCTGGGGAATCCTTTGGGTATATGCCCAGGAGAGGTATACCAGGGTCCTCCAGAAGTAAATATACCACAATTTCTGTATCCATTCGCCCACTGAGGGACATCTGGTTTCTTTCCAGCTTCTGGCTATTATAAATAGGGCTGCTATGAACATAGTAGAGCATGTATCCTTATTACATGCTGGGGAATCCTCTGGGTATATGCCCAGGAATGGAATAGCAGGATCTTCCGGAAGTGATGTGCCCAGTTTTCTGAGGAATCGCCAGACTGATTTCCAGAGTGGTTGTACCAATTTGCAACCCCACCAGCAGTTGGGTATAAGACTACTATACCCAACTTTGTGTCTTAAAAGTGCATGTTTCTTTTCATCATTTGCTTCTTTTAAGAAAAAGCTTATTTGTTTTTTAAGGACATATTGTTTCATTTTAAAAGCACTTCATATTGCCCTTATTCTTTGAAGATAATTCTTTAAGGATGAATAATTAGGTGAGAAATTTAGGTTTTAGGAGTATATTTTTCTACAAACATAAAAAATATTCTTGTGCTTCTCTATGCCTTTGTTGTTTCCTTTCTAACACAATCTATTGTTCCTCTATAATATTTTTAAATCAATTTTATTGATTTTAAATTTTTATCAATTTTATTGATTTTAATTTTAAATACTCCTATTTCTTTTATATTATCATAATAAAGTGTTTCAGGGTTCTAACCTACATTTAAAGCATTGTCCCTCGATACCTTAACTCTATTCTTCCACTACAATTTTTAAAAAGACTATCTCAAGTCTCAATTTGTACCCTCTTTCACTTCCCTAATAAATACGCAGATGTATGTACTGGCTGGTTTTGTGTGTCAACTTGACACAGATTGGAGTTATTACAGTGAAAGGAGCTTCAGTTGGGGAAGTGCTTCCATGAGATCCAGCTGTGGGGCATTTTCTCAATTAGTGATTAAGGGGGGAGGGACCCTTGTGGGTTGTACCGTCTCTGGGCTGTATTCTTGGGTTCTATAAGAGAGCAGGCTGAGCAAGCCAGGGGAAGCAAGCCAGTAAGAAACATCCCTCCATGGCCTCTGCATCAGCTCCTGCTTCTTGACCTGCTTGAATTCCAGTCCTGATTTCCTTTAGTGATGAACTGCAATGTGGAAGTGCTCAATAAACCCTTTCCTCCCCAACTTGCTTCTTGGTCATGATGTCTGTGCAGGAATAGAAACCCTGACTAAGACAATGTACTTTTGCATTTTCTGTGTCCCTATACTGAGTTTGTAGAGAGTGCCAATATCATAATTCTATGCTTTATGATGTAACATGCGGATTGTCTGTTCATTCTATTATGTAATTTCAGCAGTACTATTTCATTTCTGCCATTTGGAACTATATAGCAACCTGATGTTTTTATTTCATTTTATTCTTTGCCTTTCCTTCTTTTTGTTTCTCTTTCGTGGGCTTCTATGTATGTTTTAATTTCCTTTTGTATTTTGGAAAGGTCAAGTGCACTTTACATTATTTAATTTTATTGAAATGAGTTCCTATTTTATTTCCCCCAAATCATTCCAACCACAAAACTTCTATATACTCTGGATTTTTTTAAAAAAAAAAATAAAGGCAAATTTCCCCTGTCCTTTTTCTTTTTCTTACTTTTCTTTTCTCTTTATCAAAAGTTCTTTGGTCATCTTCATACACCAATGACTAATATTATGGATAATAAAGACTTCTATGTGGATTGTTTCTGTCCAGTGGCATGGATTCTCTCAATTCTCCCTTAAGTTTTTACTTTGGCTACCAGGTACTTCACTGCAACTCTTCAACTATAGAAGTACACACATCTGCGCCCTGGAGCTGAAACCTGTGGAAAGTTCTCCAGACCCAAATCCCACCAGGAAAGAGCTGGTCACCCAGGAGTACTGACACACCTGAGAGCACAGGAGAAACCACCACTTCTGCTCAAGTTTCTGGCCCAAGGGGTACTTGATTAGGGCATTCAGGACACAGGAACCAAAGAACAGCTAGGGACAGGATCTTTCCATTTTCCATCTGTGTCCCAGAACTGATCCTGTACCATAGCTCTCCATACCCAAATTCCTCCCAGCGGGAGCTGGTCTCTCAGGAGTGCTGACTCATAGACTAGCAGGAGGGGCAAGCCACAGTCAGAGACAGCAAGACTAGCTAACACCACAGATAACCAGATGGCAAGAGGCAAGTACAAGAACATAAGCAACAGAAACCAAGGCTACGTGTCATCATCAGAACAAAGTTCTCCCACCACAACAAGCCCTGGATACCCAAACATACCAGAAAAGCAAGACTTTGATTTAAAATCACATCTCATAATGATGATAGAGGACTTTAGGAAGGATATGAATAACTCACTTAAGGAAATACAAGAGAACACAGGTAAATGGGTAGAAGCCCTTAAAGAGGAAACGCAAAAATCCCTTAAAGAATTGCAGGAAAACACAACCAAACAGATGGAGGAACTGAACAAAACCATCCAGGATTTAAAAATTGAAATAGAATCAATAAAGAAATCACAGAGGGAGACAATCTGGAGATAGAAAACCTAGGAAAGAGATCAGGAGTCTTAGACGAAGCATTACCAACAGAACAAAAGAGATAGAAGAAAGAATCTCAGGTGCAGAAGATGCCATAGAAAACATTGACACAACAGTGAAAGAAAATGCAAAACGCAAAAACGTCCTAACATAAAGCATCCAGGAAATCCAGGACACAATGAGAAGGCCAAACCTTCTCATTGGATAATAGGTATAGAAGAGAGTGAAGATTCCCAACTTAAAGGGCCAGTAAATATCTTCAACAAAATTATTGAAGAAAGCTTCCCTAACCTTAAGAAAGAGATGCCCATGAATATACAAGAAGCCTATAGACTGGACTAGAATAGAAATTCTTCCTATCACATAATAATCAATGTACCAAATGCACAAAACAAAGAATATTAAAAGCAGTAAAGGAAAAGAGTCAATTAATTTGTAATGGCAGATCTATCAGAATTACACCAGACTTCTCACCAGAGACTATGAAAGCTATAAGATCCTGGGCAGATGTCATACAGACTCTAAGAGAACATAAATGCCAGCCCAGGCTATTTATACCCAGCAAAACTCTCTATTACCATAGATGGAGAAAATAACATTTTCCATGACAAAACCAAATTTACACAATATATCTCCACAAATCCAGCCAAATTACAAAGATAATAAATGGGAAATCCAATACAAGGAAGGAAACTACACCCTAGAAAAAGTAAGAAAGTAATCTTATTCCAACAAACCCAAAAGAAGATAGCAACACAAACATAATTCCACCTCTAATAACAAAAATAACAGGAAGCAACAATCACTATTCCTTAATATCTCTTAATCAGTCTGGCAGTTCCTAGAAAATTGGACATAGTACTACCTGAGAACCCAGCTATACCACTCCTGGGCATATACCCAAAAGATGCACCCACATGTAAAACGGTCACATGTTCATGGCAGCCATATTTATAATAGCCAGAATGTATAAAGAACAAACATATCCCTCAACAGAGGAATGGATACAGAAAATGTGGTACATTTACACAATTGAGTACTATTCAGCTATTAAAAACAAATTACTTCATGAAATTTTTAGGTAAATGGATGGAACTAGAAAATATCATCCTGAGTGAGGTAACCTAGTCACAAAAGAACACACATGGTATGCTCAAAAGTTTGGAACATCCAAGATACAATTCGCAGACCACATGAAACTTAAGAAGAAGGAAGACCAAAGAATGAAAGCTTCAGTCCTACTTAGAAGGGAGAACAATATAATCAAAGGAAGTGGAGGGTGGGAGGGACATGGGAGAAAGAGAGGAGTGGAAACACTAAAAGAGGGGCAGTCAGGTATGGGGGGAGATGGAGGAGATGTACAGACGGTCAGAGAATTGAACAGAGATGTATATCAATGGAGCATGGGGAACTGGGGGTAGCAACCAGAAAGTCCTAGATGCCAGGAAAGCGAGAGCTTCCCAGGACCCCATGGGATGACATTAGCTGAAATACCCTACAAAGGGAAGGGAGAATCTGTCTGAAACCATATCCAGAGGTTAGGCATGCCCCTACTCCCCGGTTGTGGGGTGGAACCACTGGCCTATCTCCAAAATTTTAACCCAGAATTACTCCTGTCTAAAGGAAATACAGGGACAAAGAGTAGAACAGAAACTGAAGGAAAGGTCATCCAGAGACTACCCCACCTGGGGATCCATCCCATCTGCAGACACCAAGCACAGACACTATTGCTGATGCCAAGAAATGCTTGCTGACAGGAGCCTGGTACAGCTGTCTCCTGAGAGGCTCTGCCAGATCCTGACCAATACAGATGTAGATGATTGCAGCCATCCATTGAACTGAACACAGGGACCCCAATGGAGGAGTTAGGGGAAGGACTGAAGGAGCTGAAGGGGCCTTATCTGGCATCAGTAGGAAGAGAGGTCCTTGGACCCGAGAAGGCCTAATGCCCCAGTGTAGAGGAATTCTAGGGTGGTGAGGCTGGAGTGGGTAGGTGAGTGGGGAGCACCCTCATAGAAGCAGGGGGAGGGGGGATGGGATAGGAAGTTTGCAGAGGGGAAATCGGAAAAGGGGATAACATTTGAAATGTAAACAGTATCCAATTGAAAAAAGAAGTGAATAAAAAGATGGAAGTACACAAAACACTCAACTTTGAAGACATCAAGACCTTTTCTCCTTTTACTCTTAGTACCTGCTCTTGGCCATCCCCCATTCCCACAGTTTTGTTCTTTGGACATGTTTTTAATATATTAATACTATAGTGTAAATCCTGATATTCCTCTAAAATTACACTTTGTACCTTGATACCCACTGTTGTTGGTATTAATAAGGGTAGTTATGGGTGAAGTGATCAAACCAGGAGGGCTTTGCCTTCAAGAATAAAGACATAGTATTTTCTTCCATATGAGGATAGACAAAGAGCACCATCTGTGAGCACATGCCCAGATGTTAAACCTCCTGAACCATTTATTTTAGACTTCTTAGTTTCTAGTCTATAAGCAAAAAAAAGTGTGCTGTTTATAATGTACCCAGTAATTTTTTATTGAAGTTGAAAGGACTAAGACAATTACGGATAATTTTCTTGCTTTTGATTCTTTCTTTAACCTTCTAAAACTTCATTTTATTATTTGCTGTCATTGCCATGTGTCCTATGAACAAGAGAGGATGAAAACGGTGAGCACACCAGACCACTTTGCCTGGCAGCCATTTTTTTAAAATTTTATTTTATTAAGAAATTGTTTATAGTTTACTTTCCATTCACAAACCACTAAATTTATTGTAATTTATTAGATCCTTGCATGTCTTATCTTACTCATGTAAGTATATGTATACTAGCTGCACAAATATTATTTTCAGAATTTATAACTAGATTATATTGTCTTCCATTTTATAATTACAAGCAAACTATTTAGTTTAATTCCCTGGCTACTATTTGACAATGCGCTATTGTCATGGTACTGGAAAATTATAATACTGGATTTATTTTGCTGAGTATAGACTCTATGGAAATTTGGACATGAATATGGCTATGGGGAGAAAGACATAGAAATTTCTCTGACTCAGTTCTTAGGGGAAGGATCTATCCAGTGAGATGAGAATTCCTTGGAATGGTACAGAAAACAAGATTATGGAAGAACATTTGTATCTTGTCAATACCGAGTACACAAGAGAATTCCCATCTCTGCCTGTGTTTTACTTTTCTGTGTATCAGTACACAGAGTAGTTTAACTTGAACTATTATTTTGAAACAAATAATCCAACCAATATTTATTTAAACTGAACAGTCAAGTCTCAAAAGGTAAGTATAAATGGCCAGTCAGTCCATGAACACAATTCAATCCTATTAGTCTTTAACAAGAGGAAAACCTAAACTACACCAAGATACAGTCTCACTGGAGCCATAATGGATATTGTCAAAAAATAAATAACAAATGATAAGGGAAAAATGATGGTGTCTGGCTCTGTGACCCCATTTCTTCTTGTTGAAGTACTGCTCAGTACAGTAGATGTGACTCTCCATAGTATGTGATAAAATTATGCTAGGCATGTATACACCCATAAGAATCTAAGTCAACATATAATACAGACTTCTAAATATTCACATGTATTTCTATACACAGCTTCATAGAAAGAAGCTAACTTGAATTATTAAAAGCATTTCTCAGTAGGGTGTAGTATAATTCAACTTGGATATGTGATCACACTAAATACTTTATATGAAACTTACTTCAAAGGTCTTCCATTGTACACTTTATTTAAATCTTCTCCAATAGCCATCCTATTAAACTCATTATAAATCATCCTTCTTCTAGATATGGATGCAAGTTGTCATGTTGGAGCACATCCATGTGTCAAGCCTCAGTAAGTTCTTTAGGCTTATTTCTGTCTTAGCAAGATTTTAGTATTCTTGTGTAATAAATGAAGGACTCAGCAGGAATAATGTACTTGAAGGTATAATATAAGGCTATACCAGAATATAATTCAATATATTTGTTACAACTTTGTATTACACCTCCACTACTACATATGGGGATTCTGTTTATAAGAACAAATTCTTTAATTTTGAAAGTTTTTGAAAGATATTTTTTCGTTTTCAAAATTATAATATAATAAAATTGTTTCTCCATGCCTCTCTCTCAGTGACTCTTATGTGTGCACTCTCCCTTGATCTCTCATTTTCGTTCCTTATTGCATTTATTATTGTTACATATATAGAAATACATATATATTATGATGTTATCAGTATGTACATACTTGAGAAAAATATATATTTTGAATAGATAAAAATGTAAACAAAAAGTTTAATTGCCATTGTGTATTTAAGATTGAAGAGGTACAAAATGTTCAGACTGTGTTCTCTTAAGGCAAACATACAAGGCAGATGTAAGAAGAGTAAAACAAATTTTTCAAGTGGGAATTTCAAAAAGCTCAAGAAGGAAAGCAGCAGTAATAAACAATTGGTAAATGGAGAGATTTGGGACATGTAATGTTAACGAGGAATGGATGCAGAAGAGGGCAAGATTAAAGGAGTAATTACAGTGTGTTCAGTGGAATGGAAGCGTCTATTTCGTATGTAAGTGGAAGTCTAAGGAACGTTCTGAAGAAATTCTGCCAAGCCCTTAGAGACCAACAAATTGGACCATGATTGGAGAAAGAGGCACACCCTAAATTGTTTCAAGAAACACATAAATGTTATGTTTAAGGAATAAAAGTAGTGGTGTGTATAGTGCTCTCTTGAGAGCAGTAATGAGTCACTGGAAGTACTCATAAGTTGAAGACGAAGCTACAGAGATCTATATGGACAATAATGTCGCTGGTGACGTTGGCCTCCATCCCAGAGATGCAGCTATTGAATGAACTTTTCTAAGACAGTCGGAGATGTGAGCAAAGTATCAGTTTGCGAATAGATATACATCACATGACTAGAAATGCTACAGGGAAATGAATGTTGTTGTAAACATTAGACAGCGTCAAAATCAAACACAGAACTGAGTTGCCAAATAAGACCCCTGGTATCATGTCATGCCCATGGACAAAATTTCTTATGTACTTGAAGAGATTCTATAGCAAATAAGCTGAAACACAGTGATAGAAAGACCCAGGTGTAACATACACACAAGGGAAGAGGGATGGCTACAGCCATCTAATGAGGGTCAAAGATGGAAGAAAAGTAATGAGTAAGAATCCATAAGATAGTGTAGGCGAGAGAAAGGTCAGTCAACACCAGACATCAGTTTGCCTGAATCTCTTCCTTATTCAATCATTTGCTGAGGTTTTGGATTTGCATTAAAGAAATATCTTAATTTTGTTTTTTTCTACCTGGAAGAAAATAAGTCCATACATACTTAAGGGAAAATACATGAAGTAACTAAAAACATACTTCAAATCTAATAGTTTTAATTGAATATTTTATTTCTTAGACCATAATTGTATTGGGTTTTAAATTGTTGTGTTAAATACATCTAAATAATGGCGAAATAATTTTGCAAAGACTAAAAAATAAATAGATCCATTACATTCAATGCGTTAAAATTTTGGAAAGTCAGGAAACATATTTATAATTCTTCCCTTAGTATTCTGCCCCTGAAGCACTCATTTGCTGGCATGAATCACCATCCTAAGATTAATTAGCTTCATCTTTGCGAACATTGACCAGATCATAGTATCACATCCCAGAGATCTGAGAATAGAAAGCATTCATAATACTGTTAAGATTTAAGAGGAGTTCTGTACTCACATTCTGATAGCTTGAGCCACTTACTCAAACCACCTCTATGACTTTACGGCACAAGAGAAATAATGGTTACTTTAGGACAATGTGGTAAGTATTAGCCATTTTATGATGGTAAAATGCCTTAAAAACTCAATGCTAGAGAACACAAAGTAAACTAAGCAAGCGTGCAAAAAGCAAAGACAACCTTGGGAATGTGCTCAAAAATGTCTGGGCAAAGTCTTTGAGGGGCCAGAGCTCTTTATAGGGACTTGTTTTGTAAGGCAGCTAAGTTGGTAGATCATATGAGGAACCTGTGAACATCTCACTGGAAACAGACAAATGAATTCTCTTCAGGTGTTTGCTTTATATGCCAAGGGAAAACCTTCATAGTGTCCAGTCAGTTCCCCACTTCCAATGTCTGTACTAAGAAACAAGTAGACTGAGGCCTGTCAGAGCAACATTTGGACAGAAGTGGATACAGCCATAAGCTGACTATTATAATGTCATGCACACATAGAGAAGGTATACATTATTCAATGAAATGTTTAGCAGTTAAAGAAATCTTTGTCTATGTGTTCTTTACCCCCAAATCTCAGTGCTTCATGTGTTTTATATTTTTTTTTAACTTTTGTTTTTGGATGTAGAAGTTATATGCTTAAAGATATAGGTATGCATATATAGCTACACACTCCATATTATATTATATCAAGGTTAAGCCTAAAAGTCTCCCAAAGAAATTCCAACACATGACAGGTATAATGCATATAAACACGAATGGTACAATTAGGCATAAATACCTGCTTCATAATAGTTTGGATCAAGCATTGCTGGTGTGTGATTTACAACAATAGCTTTTATGACTACAGATATTTTGTTTTTTGCATAGCAAAATTACAGAAAGTAAATTGTATATCTGTTAAAAAAGCAACAACAAAAATCACAACACCAACACTTTGAAGCTAGAAGTTTAGTTTTATGCAGGGTGCAGTGTATGAAGCCTAACTATATAATTTTAGGAGGAAAGGCATTGTACTTTCATGGGGATTATAACTATGATTTAATGAACACAATTAATTTTATTTATATTTTCTGTGTATTTTAATTTAAAACGCACAGCCCCAGGAATAGACTCCAAGAAGTACATGACCCTAATTAAACTGTAAAATATGGTACACCGGATGTATATGTGTGCTTTTCCAAGGAAGATCATTGTTTTTGTCTTTGCATACCTCCAAGTATCCTGGGAGTCAGTAAAGTTCACAAATATTGCTTTAAATCATTAAAACATATGCTATCGATGACAATCCAAAACATAGGTATTTGTTAATATTTTATATGCATATTCCATTCCAACTTTAAGGACACATGCACCTTATAACTTTCTCGCTCCCCTTGTCTCTTCCTCTCTCACTCAAGGCTCTGTGCATACAAACTGACTTTGTTTATCCTCTGCAAACTCATCCTGGACTCACAGTTTGTTTGCTCTGCTTAATGCCTCTGTCCAAGATCTTCCCGCAGTTGGATGCTTTTTGTCATCTAAATGTCAGCTCAAATGCTACCTCTTTCCAGGCCTCTCTGGACCACTGTGAAATCACTCTCCACAGCATCTGTCTGCTGTGCTTTCTTCATATTATTCAGTCACAGCTACAAGTGCACATCTTCTGAGTGAAATAATATTAACTTAGATATCTTTTTTAAAAAAAGGAATAACTAAGCAAAAGCCCCTCAAAAATTATTGTGGAACCAGTGAAATTACCTAGTCTATTGAGAGCTGATTAGACGTTTAAACTGGTATATCTGAACCCTCCTTGTAACTGTCTTATGAAGTTAACTGTGTTGCTGTATTTAGACTGCTTAGCATATCAGAATCCATTAATCCTGTTACCACGACTATTGCCATTTTTTGAAAATTAGAAAAAGCATTTAAGTAATCCAAGAGTCATAGTCAACAAAAGGAAGACAGAGATCCTCTAAAATATACCAAATTCAAGCTAAAATCATTTAAAGGCACAATTAACAGTTATGCAAATACAAATTTAAATTCTTGCATGCATATTGAAATGAAAACCACTAGTGTTTGTATGTCCAATATATTTTGGTATTTGAATGTTATTTTCAAATCCATTTCTTTGAGAATAATAAAAATTTTGAAACTCAATGCATTGTCTAGTCTTATTTTGTGCAGATATGGTACATAAGCAGGATACGACATGGTCAGTTACCATAGTATCTAAAACTCGCAAGCATCCAGTGATCCTTACATTAGTGATTATTTAGAGAATTTGGATTTCTCAAGTATGCCTCTGTCTTCATAAAAAGAAATACTCTGAATGTTCTGTTTTACAAGATAAATGAGAATGTGATTTTAAAAATGGGCTCCCAGAAACCAATTTATTTTGGATAATTTTGCTTTTAACTCAGACTAGTAACAAAGAATTTTTCTTCATGTATTTGTTTCTAAAATTACTCCAAGTACATTTTAAATCACTTGTCAGTTTTCTTGTCATGTTAAGAAGTATATGGTTGGAAACCAATGTTTTAAAACTCTTTGCATATATCTGTTGGGTTTTGAAGCCTGGGCAAGGGACTGAGGCACAGATTTTATGTATCAAAGCCTGTCTGACCTCCAAGTTCTCTCAGCATTTCTCAGTGCCTATCTGTTACAGTGCATGGTGGGCACACATACACACACCCCAACCCTGAACTTGCCAGCCCAGGGGCGGGGCTGCCCTTTCCTCAGAGGCTCTTCCCTATATAATTCACACTTTGGGTCCCTGCCTGCTCCCTCCTTTTCCTGCTCCCTCTCCCTCTCCCCCCTCTCTCTTTTTCTCTCTTTCTCACCCCCCTCCCCATGGTGACTTTCCTGCCTCAGTCCTTGTGAACAGGGAACTTGCCTGAGGGCATTTTTCCAATAAACCTACACACACACACACACACACACACACACACACACACACACACACACACACACTAATTTGGCTTAAAATGGTTCATTTTACCAGCAGAGAAATGGCTTCTCAATATCCTACTCAGTTAATCAGTTTATCTCTGCTTTTTTCCAAAAGAATGCATGCAGCAAGATTTTGAAAAGTCTCTGAATATACTAATTTATACTTTTATGTTTTTGAAAGAAAGAAACTCAGAGACTGCAAAATCCATTTTAAAAAATGAGGAAATTGCTGCCCGCTAAGGAAGATGTGTCCACCACCCAGTGAATTAGAATTAATGGAAGGTGTACAATACTCCTCCTGTCTAGCATCCATTCTTCAGTTCTCAGCCTCTAATTCCTGAGTTGCAGTCAAGCCCTCACTCCTCTTCAGACTGTTCCCTACTGCAGTGGGGCTCAGTTCTCTGTCAGAAAGTCAAAATTACAGTGCTTTTTAGGTTGCCAGCTTTTCTTTTCTTTTCTTTTTTTCCTTTCCTTTCCTTTCCTTCTTCCCTTCCCTTCCCTTCCCTTCCCTTCCCTTCCCTTCCCTTCCCTTCCCTTCCCTTCCCTTTCCTTTCCTTTCCTTTCCTTTCCTTTCCTTTCCTCCTTTCTTTTCTTTTTTAATTAGAGAAAGACTCTCTTGGGACAGATGCATGATGAAGGAGAAAATGTTTTCAACTGGAGATAAATTCTCCGGGGTCATTGCCTTCCATCTTCGCTCTCACAATAATTCTCTGCTGCGTGACATCTCAGTGGGCTGATGCTGGTGATGCCGCTGTCTTCCCTTTGTGCTTTGCTTCTGCCCCTCATGAATTATTTCGTCCTCTTTACAAAGAATTGCACAGTGATGAAAGGCCTACAGTAAACATCCACTTAGGGAGAGTACCTTTATCCAAAATTAACGTTAAAAACTGAGTAGATTATTTGGATAAGAAGCATAAAATAATTCCAGAAACGTTTCTACTTAAATAGTCAGAAAAATTAAAGCAAAAAGTCCTCTCTCTTTTAGTGTGACTTATACAATTGGTCAAATCTCTAATTTGTTTAGCTCACTCTGCATTCTCCACTGCTTGCTCCTTTCATGCCTTTCTTTCTTTTCTATGGGCAGTTTCTTTCAGTCTATCTATAGAACTAAAAATGAATGCTGTAAGAGAAAGACACTGAAATATAGCATCGCCTTCATGTGAATCTTACATTTTACCCTCTTATGAATTTGTACTGTCTTTCCTACAAGGAGTTGTAATCTTAGTTGCTTCACTCTAGAGCCAAGACAAGATTCCACACATTTCTGAAATAGCTGCTATAATTTATTGTCATCGCAGGGCAGTTAGATTTAAACCCTTATGAACCTGATGCCACAAAACAGCTCTTCAGAGTTCAAAGGGAGTAGGTCTACACACACACACACACACACACACACACACACACACACACACACGAGTAAGTTAACGCTAATGGTGCCATTATAACCCTTGCTGTGCCTTGGCTGATGCTGACGTTTCAAAAATCATGATACCCCAAGCCTTTCCAATACTTATTTCACATATTTTATTGCATAAATCTCAGGTGTCCTACCACTTCCTACCTCTCCCTACCACTAACACAAAGTTTATTTTCCAAACAACAACAACATCAACAAAAACATGTTTCCCCAAGAATACAAACTCCTCCTGACAAAACTTCCAGTGCCAAATGTGGTTTCCATTTGCTCTTTTTGGATTTATATGACTGTGCCAAAGTTCAGGTGTGCCAGCTCTTTGTAATAAGCTATTTGGATGAAAGCATCGCCAGCTCAAAGGATCCTGATGTATTTTATTGCTGCCTTTTAAGATTATTGTTCAGAAATACCAAGTCTAATTTTGAAATCAATTAGCCATTGGGCCTGATGAGGTGTTGGCCCAGCTCAGGTTCACACCCGCTGTCCAGATTACTGTTCACTTGAGTCAAGTCCCTAGTATCGCACTGTTCCTCCGCATCTGGTGGACACATGTCTGATGTTCTCACAGAAAAGGTTGGTTAAAAGGCAAATCTTCATGAAGAACACTCTGTGTATTGGTTGCTGATAGCTGGAACAACAACTCTCTCTCTCTCTCTCTCTCTCTCTCTCTCTCTCTCTCTCTCTCTCTCTCTCTCTCTCTCTCTCTTCTTAAAGAAGAATTGGTTTTAAAAAAGGCAATAGAAGGAGGAGTGTTGTGACTTTTATATTTATTTTTAGGAAACCTATTTCTTCAAACTAAATGGTGCATTCAACAGCTGTTATAAGAGAAGAATTGTGTTATCTGTCGGTTATTAACACCAGAAAAGTCTTCTCCTTCCCTGGGTCCTCTCCACAGCTTGACTGGAGAAGTAATGTCTTCCCCAGAATGCTGCTTCCAAGAACTATCTTTCTCTCACAGTCAATCAGCAGTTGGGAAGGTGCAAATTCTGCCTGGCAGGGGCCATGCTTCTGGGAACAGTGCCAGAGGCCTCAACCACCACCCATGCTGTTCAAAAGAAGTGGCAGATAGTAAAAATAGAAAGCTGAACGACCCTTTTCTCGGCTTACCTCCTCGCTGACTGCCTAATGTTTTGGTAGAAAAGGGAGATCTGACTCCCCCTTTCACACAATACTGCTGATTCTTCTCACGGGTCCAGTGCATGGTCTGAGGCGGAGCAGAAGAGCAACAGAGGGCACACACATTGGTGAGGCATTCTCTGTGAGCTCTGTCTTTTACAGAAAAAGTTCTCTCATGTCTCACCTCTTTAACAAAAGTATGGGTAAAGGCAAAATTACCTCAGGTTAGGACAAGGCTTGTTCCAGGGAGAGGAAAGACTCAACGAACTGATCGGCGACCAAATTTTATGTATAATGGATGCTACTTCCCACAATTTCTCCCTTCAGAGGACTGGTCACTAATGCTAAAACCTAGACGAATTGGCAGTGTGTTCATTAAATTTATTCCTTTTCTCCGACAGGAAATTATTTTTCATTCATGCACCCAATCAACAAGTATTTATTGAGAGATATTGATCAGGCACCAGCAATGGAAAGTGAAACTGGTCTGGGTCCTCTGAACTTCAGGAAGCATGGGTTCTAGAGGCAAAGGGGACATTTAAAGACAGTACTAATAATCAAACTTAAGCCTACAAACAAAGACAACCAAGAAATGGACTAGTAGGTGCATGTTTTATTGCTGTATAGTTCTTAAACAATTTAACCATATGGTATGGCAGCGGTATTTCAGCATATACCTGTAATCTCAGCGCTTGGGAGGTAAGACATGGGAGTCAACAGTTAGAGGTCAACCTTAGCTACATAACAAAAACTTGTCTGAAAACAACCATCACAATAGAAAATCTAGTAGCATCTGAAAAGTTTAAATGTTCTAGGAGTATGGACCCCTAAACACCTCCTTACTTCGTTGAAACAAATATTTCAAAAACCCATTCCCACTTAATTTGACTACATTTAATTATTAATCTTTATATAATTTTCCCATTTAATCTTTATTTTCAGTTTTCACCATTTGTCTATACTGAGGATCTGAGTGAAGTAAGGTTTGTTTGCTGTACTTGAACCCACAGCCCCTGAGTGTGAGCTGAGATGTAATTAGATCTTACTACCTCCGTCACTACTTGCTGTCTGTTGCAAGCCACTACCCTCGAAGTAAGTGATTTGTAACACGTTGCTTTACCACGAAGGGTGTCTGAGGCCACGAGCTTGCTCCTCAGCAACCCCAAATCTCTCCATTGAGTCCAAGCCTAAATGGTGGAGAGGCTTACAGAGCTCTGTCACCCTCAGAACAAAGGTAACTGTGCAAGGAAGTGTGTGGAATGCAAGCTTCCTCCCCGCAGATGAGTAAACTCTGAGACGTTGTCTACGTTGCCTAAAATGGAGGAAAAAGCAACTGAGGAGAAAGGTCCAGAATGGGCAGAAATAGACAAATCTGCTGCTCTGATGGGTTTGGGCATTTCCTGGAGAGCTTTGCTCCAATTTTTCCAAAAGAAATTGAAGAAAGATAATGATTTAAGGGGGGGAGAAGGTTTTAATGGAGATGCATGGAATGTGACGTTTATTCCTGTCCCTTGACATCTCTTCATCAAAGAAATGTACTTGGAGTTTGCTGTTGTAATCATAAAGCATGCCTTGCTTAATCTTTCTAAAAACAAAGATGACCAGCTTGTACCAGAGCACCAAGGTGGGATTAAAGTTGTAACTACCATCATAAGTTACTGCCATTACAAATTATTGCCATTGTAAGTTTCTGGCTGAGCAACAAGCTATCATAAATGGGTGACAAAATTTAAAGTGCTTATTCTTTCCAGCATGAAAATAACCATTTTCATTAGATACAGAAAGGATGAGAAATATAGAGATGAGGTTCCATTTCTTTATTTTTAACTTTTTCATACCTCTAACTCCTTCGTGAGATCTGACCACGGCAATTCTTCCAAACCTCATGAATTTAGCTTCCATAATGCCGATCTAAATATGAAAATGTCAGAAACATTCATGGATCCAAGATTTTTTTTAAATTTTTTTATTCGATATAATTTATTTACATTTCAAATGATTTCCCCTTTTCTAGCCCCCCCTGTAAGAAGATGCTTGATACATTTTATTTTTATTTTTTTTAAATATTTTTATTTTCTATATTCTTTGTTTACATTCCAAATGATTTCCCCTTTCCCGGTTTCCCCCCTCCCCATATGTCCCATAAACCTTCTTCTCTCCATCCCTTCTCCAATCACCTCCCTCCTTTTTCTCTGTCCTTATATTCCCTTCCCATGCTAGATCAATCCTTTCCAGGATCAGGACCCTCTCCATACTTCTTCATGGGAGTCATTTGTTATGCAATTTGTGCCTTGGGTATTCAGGGCTTCTGGGCTAATTAATATCCACTTACCAGAGATTGCATTCCATGTGTATTCTTTTGTGATTGGGTTACCTCACTTAGGATGATATTTCCCAGATCAAACCATTTGCCTAAAAATTTTGTGAATTCATTGTTTCTAATTGCTGAGTAGTATTCCATTGTGTAAATATACCACATTTTCTGTATCCATTCCTCCTTTGAGGGACATCTGGGTTCTTTCCAGCTTCTGGCTATTATAAATAGGTCTGCTATGAACATAATGGAGCTTGTGTCCTTATTGCATGCTGGGGAATCCTTTGGGTATATGCCCAGGAGAGGTATAGCAGGGTCCTCTGGAAGTCTCATGTCCAGTTTTCTGAGGAACCTACAGACTGATTTCCTCAGTGGTTGTACCATCTTACAGCCCCACCAGCAGTGGAGGAGTGTTCCTCTTTCTCCACATCCTCGCCAACGCCTGCTGTCTCCTGAGTTTTTGACCTTAGCCAACTTGATATATTTTAAATAGGCCAATGCTAATATTTTCCCCTAAATATAACCAAAGACACACTGGACCATCCATCAAAGGGATGTATTTTATAATGTTAAGCATGTGGGTGAGTCCTAGGTCAAAGACGAGTGTGCACTAGTAGTGTCCTATAATGCGACTTCTTTTTAATAACAGTTTTTTTCCCAAGTAAATGTAGCTGTTGAGTGTTTGAAGTACAGATACCTTTCTATTTCCCTTCATTATATATATGTAACACAATAAGTTATATACATCACTTTTTATCACCCACTTAGTAATTTATTTTTCATATTAATTAAGCATTGGCTAATATCAATGATGGTTCACCAAATAATAAAAGCTATCACAACCACGATTGATAGGCAGGTAAATATTTATTCCTAACTAAGAATGGGATTGATCTTGATGCAGATTTATAATAATTGTATATTGGTGAGGTAATAATTATTTATTTATTTAAACTGTTATCAAGAATTTCATTTATGCATATATATTTTACCAGGCCCACCCTCATTCCCTCTCATCCAATTCCTCCCATATTTCTCTCCACAACTCTCCCTCCCAACTTCATGTGCTCATTTAAAAAAAGTTACTGAGCAAATTATATGTCTTACAAAAAGAGCTAAACTTTGATTGTTGAAAGGATTATATTTATATTTTATAAGTGGTCTGTTCTGGCTTATATGTAAAAGTGATGTGCTTGCCTTTTAATCTAATTGTAGGGGTGTCTTATAAATTGAAGCAATGTCCACCGATCTATCACGTGTGTTCTAATGCCTTCCTAGCTTCTAATTTTCTTTTAATGGACTTTTTGGCTTTGGTTAAAATGTTTCTACTTTTTGTTAGCAAAACATTCTGAATTTGTCTTTTTACTCTTCCTCTGAATATATGCCTAAGTTCTTCTGCATCTTCAGAATGGATAATAGTCATCCTAGCTTCTTCTTGGTCTGTAATTATTTCTTCTTACTCTCTTAAATATTAATATTGTTAAACTACCCAATGGCTCAGGAATATTGAGTCCATTGTCCACAGGCCAGATGTGGATAAGAATAAATATGACTGTAGCGCAACACAAAATCTTAAACTCACGTAAAACATTATGAGAGGTTTTTAAAATAATTTTTGAAAGATTTTATTTATTTTTAATTGTATATGTTTGGAGGCTGTTGCACATGTGAGTGCAGTTCCCACAGAAGCCAGAAGAAGGTGCTAGATCCCACAAAGCTAATGGCAGTTGTGACCTACCAGGTGTGGGTGGCCACTGAGAACCACACTGGGGTCCTTTATACTTGTCTCCTAATTGTTTACTAATAACCACTGGGCAATCTCTCCAGTTCCCTCCCCCACCTAGTCTCCTTTTTATTTTTTAATTTAGCAAAAGTTTTAGTAACTTAATTGTGAGTTTATCTTATACAGATTTTGTAGATAACAATGTCATGTCACAATGCCAAAAAATCAGATACACTTGGACCCAAAGAGCATAAACCCATATTGCTCCTTGACCAAAATTAAACTTTGTTTTCTTGCTCCATTAAGTCTAAAAAATGATATTTAATGGTGTCTTAAATTGATTTTAAGAGCTATCATTATTATATACACTATTCTTATTTTCTGTTGCTTGCAGCCATTTTATTTTATTTTATACCATATTTTATTAAATAGGATGACTTTAAATAACATGTTTTTGTATCATAATGAAAGTTTTATTTCAAGAGTTTTGTTTCTGAACTTCCTCCTTTTTTACTTACAAAACAGTTACTTAATAATTACTTTTGTGTGCCTATGACCATGATACATTACACATACATGTATGAAAATGTAAGAGAATTGAAAATTTTACATTCAACATTTTTAATCCTAAACCTCTTGATCTCTTTGTTTAGTGCTCACAGATTATGAAGAGTTTAAAGATGAAAATATTTTGATTTTCTTATTGTCATATACACTTTCTTCATTTTCTTGAAGATGTCCCATTGCCTGGCTCCATCAGTTCAGAATCTGTGTAAACGGGACGACTCCATGTGAGATGACGTTCTGTCAGGAGTGTTCAATGCTTTGTTCCCCTCCCCTGCCTACTGTTTTTACAACCAGTCCAAATTTTATCTCTGAATAAGGACAAAGGTCAGTTGGGCCCCTGACCTAAATTGTCTAGATAGAAAAGATGCGTGCAAACAGACATTTGAAGTTACAAATGGACAAGAGGATGCATATTCCTGGTTTGTTTACGTCTGTAGCTCTCTTCCAAGCTTCAGAGGTTGTCCAGAGCGTGAACAGAGCCCCCTTTCTGAACAAACTTGTGTGTAAATACAGTTTGTTTCACTTGAAGCCTGCCTGTATGACTGATGGAAATCATAGTAAAACCTCCACCTGGGCTGTCAGCTAGGGGAACGTTTCTTATTTATTTTTATTTGTCACAGCAGGTTATGCTCACAAAATCCAGGTGTTAGGTGGCTTTAAATCTGGGCACAGGTCTAGGAATAGTCTGTTGAAGGTAGTTTATTTAGGATCCCTAACATAAAGGGACTTAATGAAATGGATTTTATCCAGCTCCCTGAGTCAGGGTATAAAGTTAATGTACAATGACCAGAAGTAAGAGAGAACAGCAATAATACAATAGAACAGAACTGCACTGCACGGTCTGCTGTAGTTCTTCCTTCTCTCCGGAGAAAGGGAGCTGAAGACAGAGAAGGCACTTTTTATGTGGATCCCCTAATTGTTCACAACATAGCTACAACTGACCCTTCAGCCTTCCCTAATGTAGGAGTGCTGATGCCGGAAAGTAAGGGTCTTTCCTCTCCCTCTGTAAACATGGAATTTTACACATGCTAATCATTCATTATTTTATTTTTATTCAGATTTTACTTTTAGTCTCTATTCCCAAGGCTCCGGTAAATGCATTAACGTAGAAAACACATTGTCTTTAGATCATTTTTGGTTTGTTTATCTCTGCTTTGTTTTCAAACTATTTTCCCTAGCTAACATGGTAATTTTTTGATTAACATGATCATCCACTCTCCACTATCTGAAATTATATAATTTATTTAATTAGCCTGCCATATTGGTTATGGACTGTATTTTCTGTTTCCTTCCTAAAGCAGCCAAAAATAAAATTATCTTTTATTTCTTTGTCTCCATCTTTAGCAGATCTCAGTGTCTATCATCCAAATGTCTCTATTTGTGAGGATACAACAAATTTGGGTCCAATTAATGTGTAAGTGATTAAAGTTGATTTCTGTATGTTATTCTAATTTTCACCACACGGGGCTAATGTTTCAATACACTGATACTTCATAAGCTGTCAGCTTGTGAGATGTTCCAGTTATAAAGGACTTTACTTGACTCTTGTAGGATGTATATAAGTACATGTATCAAGTTGACCCATCTGGACAGCACAAAATTCCCAGACAAGCCTGTTTGAACTGAACCACTGGCACAATCTGTGGTAACTTTATTCTGTCCTGTTTTACATTATATTTGACATTTGCTTTCTACTTCCTGTACATCAATGCATGAATGGAAGGATCTATTTTCAAACTACCCCTTAGGCTAAGTCCCTATTAAACAATCCATTATAATATCCATGAAAAGTTGTGATAATGTAAGGAGAGATAGAATTGTACCTGAAGATGATAATTTAATCATGCATTTATTTTTAAAGTTCCTGTTATTTTATAGTATATGATTCCTAATAACTCATTATTTCAAATACAAGACTTGATACTGAGGGATGGTTTATTATAAAATTCCTCTATAAAGTAACACTAAGTTTGGTTCATAGTTTTCATCTCAAACAGAGAAAGAAGTTTGTCAGGAAAAGTAATTACTCAACAACCCTGTAAATAATAAAGAAGTAAGAACTTTTAAACAATAACAATTTCTTTCTTTCTTTCATCTTTTTTCAATTCCTAAGAATGTATTTAAAACATCTATTTTGTTGAAAAAAATGAAATTTCCCCATGTTCCCTAATGCATTCTAAGGAATATTATTAAAACGGCTGTAAAATTCTTTCATAAGCACCTTTTACAAATATTATTGTTTCATAAGTTGTGTAGATATAGGTTTCATTATCTCACATTTTAAACAAAATCTGTGATTGCTCATCTTTTAACCCCTTCTAGCCCAGGCAGCCCCCACTCCATGTGTTCTCCCTCTCCACTAGCTTCCTACCACATTCTTGTCACTGTTGACCTTTGGCCAACTTTTGTGAAAATGTTAGTTCCAAGGTACTTACCTGATAAACCATAGCAGGGAAAAATAAAAGATAAAAATCCACTGCTTTCTAATATATAGTCATAAATCTTAAGTACCTTCATGTCTGTATTTTGACTTGAAAAATTAAATCCTAAGTAAAAGGCTTACAGAAAATTTTTGAAATGCAGCCTTTACTAAGGCCAGCCTAGGTAACTAGTCAGGAATGACATTAAACTTCTGATTCCCTTGTCTCGTAAGTTACTACCACATACACATGGAGTAGTGGCCACAAAGCCCAGCTTATAGTGTGACTTGGCTTATTTATTTATTTATCATTTCTTTTAAAATGTATTGATTTATATCCCATAAGCTGCCTGCTCCCGGTCCACCCTCAAAGACTTCCTCTCCCCATCTCCTCTCCCCTTCGCCTCTGAGAGGGTAGGGCTCCTCCTGGATATCTCCTCCACTCTGAGCATCAGGTCTCTGCAAGCTTAGATATAGCCTCTTCCACAGAATTAGGTATAGCCTCTTCTACCACATCAGGGCAAGGCAACCCTCTGGTCAATATGTGTCTAGGGCCTCCGTCCAGTCCATGTATGCTCTTTGGTTAGTGGTTCATAGGGGGTCTAGGTTAGTTGACACTGTTGGTCTTCTTGTGGGGTTTCTGTCCTCTTCAGGGCCTTTAACCACTCCCCTGACACTTCCATAAGGGCCCCAAACCTCCATCCAATGTTTGGCTGGGGTTATCAACATCTGTTTCAGTCAGCGGCTGGGTAGAGTCTCTCAGAGGACAGTTATGCTCTGCTCCTGTCTGTAAGCATAACAGAGTATCATTAATAGTGTCAGGGATTGGTGTTTGTTCATGGGATGGATCTCAAGTTGGGCCAGTTATTGGTTGGCCATTCCTTTAATCTCTGTTGCATCTTTGTCCCTGAATTTCTGTTAGACAGGTCAGAGGCAGAAAAGGGAGGGATCAGGGTGGAAGAGCAGAGCGGGAGGGGCATAGGTGGCAGGATCAAGTGTGTGAAGACAGGAGAGAGGCCCAAAGAGGCAAGAGAATAGATGGAAATCTGCAGCTGCAGTGGAGTGGGAGGGAATCTCTAAGCAGTCCCTGAGATGTGGGATGGAGGAGGCCCCAAGGTGTCAATGCAGATGATCTTAGCTGAGATCCACAACAGTGGGGACTTGGAACCTGAAGAGGCCACCTCCTGTAGCCAGGCAGCACCTCCAGTGGAAGGATAAGGACACCAACCCACCCACAAAACTTTGGAGACGATAACAATTTCATCAAACTAGTCACCAGTACAAGAGATTCTGAAATTGACTTATTATTTCTTTGGAAAGCATGCTTTACTTTTTGCTTACCATACTCACTAGATGTTAAGACAGTAACATAAATATATGAGGTCATCTTAAATGAATGTGTGCTAGAAAATACTTTATCTTATCATGTATATGTGCTCTTTCTAACTTTTGTTTTAAAAATTACTAAGCCATCAATTGACAAATAGAATTATGGCTATCTCTTTTCTTTTGCCACTGATATTTATTACCTGTGTAGTCATGAATATATCACTTGGTCTTTTTATGTCTTTTAGGTAACTATAGTATCTATTTCTCTAATCTCATTTGATTACATCAAATATAATTAAAATGAAAGCAATCTACACATAGAAACATCAATATCAGATAAAGATCACTGGAACTTTAGTTTTGTGATTGTTTCTTTTCTTGGTATCCTTTCTTTTTGTTTCTTTTTCATCTTTCTTTTTCTAACCCTGTGACTAACAATGGGGGTATTTCAACTGTTTTCTGACTGTCACGTAAATAATTTCATGTTCATAAGCCTTAGGGATTTGTAACTTCCTAAAAAGTACTTTTTGGAATGAATAATTACAAGAGGACTGAACTGAAAATATTTACTTTAAAAAAGTTGAGGATGCATTATGTTCAATTCTCAGGAGAGAAATGTAACAATTATGAATGTGTCATAAAAACCATAGTTAAAATTTATGCTGGTGAGCTTTTCTTTCTGCTTCTAGCCCTTACCGTGCTCATACCCCCAAACCTTCGGTAGATGAATCAGCAAATCGCTCTGCTATCTCACTCTGTCAAATCAGCTACCATTCCCCCTAGAAAGTCAAATCAGACAATGCATACAAGCAACTGGAGCTAAGGCAGTCGCTTTTTGAAGCCCCAGGCATTTGTTTCTGAATAAACTGACCAAATTAGTGAGCTCCCAGGTAATTTATGCTTTCTCATTTACTTGACTTATTTCCACGATGACTGAACATTAGTTCATTGTACAGAAGACAAGAGAAATTGGGCTTAAAATTTGGACATTAAAATTAGACCAAGAAAGCATACCAAGATCAACTATTTCAAAGTTATGGTGACAGATTTTCCTCAACTCTTATCCCACTCAATAAAGAGAAAAATGCTTCTTAAAAATAACACTTCTGCTTGAACCATTTTTATTTTGATATTATGCTTATAGAGACTAAGACCCCAGTTTATGTAAATTTCAAAGTCACAACTAAACTTGGCTATGAGGAGTCGATAGCTTAAAATGGGAAAACCTATGTGTTTACAGCTGGAACTGTGCCTGCTTAGGGATTAAGCTCTGAAGACTGTACTGATGTCATTGCGTTGGAGTTAGGTAGAGACACTTTGGTAAGACTAAGACCGGTGCCAAATTCATGACTCCAAAATTTATGGCTGAACTCTAGACTGCCTTAAAATTCATGGTTCTCAAATTTATGATTGAACTCACGACTTTCCAGGCTATAGATTTAAGTGTATACAATAATAAAAATATTGTTTCGTGAGTGCATCGAGATACAGTTTCTATTTCAAAATGTTCATCTGGAAATAGCCACCAAAATGACATTTTACCTTGATTGTGTGGAGGTGGCATGGGGGTAGGATTCTGTATCATTTAAGAAAGTATTTAAAATGTTAACATTAATATCAGTATAAAAACTATATTAAGAATAGACCAACTTTATTTTATTTTATAAGTGGCCTGGTTTTTTCTTTTTTTCTTTATTTCTTTCTTCCTTTTTTTTTTACATTTAAAAAAATATAATTTAGTTTCCTACCCTGGGTGTCTTTTTGTCTAAGCTCTCGAAGGATAATGATGATACTGCTTCCTTTGGGACAAAATATTTCAAAATTAAATTTAGCTATTGTTTGACCTTTATCCATTGATTTTGTTTTCTTGATTATTTCTATCTTAAATTTCAAGTCAAATGCTGGGACTAAAGCCAAATATCTGAGTGAAGAGACTGGTCTTCCAGATGTTTTACTTGTAGAATAACAAATGGCTATAGACTGGCCTTCCAGGCCCTTCACTTTGGGATTCAGCTTACATTTTTTTTTAGTTTCTATTTCCCCTCATAATAAACGCATACCCCAGCAACTCTGGATATTTTCTTCCTGTCTCCTCCTTTTCTGATTCTGCCTCCTTCCCTTATTCTATCTCAGCTTTGTCCATCAACAGGAGTGACTTTCTCCTTACTTGTCTGATCTACTTCCTAACATCACCAAGGAGTTTGTTAGTTACTTCTTTCTTAGAATATATGCATTTATTCTAGACTCTATGGAAGAGCATGTTGTATGCAAACTAGGATTCTCTTCTATTCTTGGTATAGAGAGAATATTTGGTAATGTTTATTTTTTAAAATGTCCCATTTAACAAATGATTGATAGTGTATTGGTTAGTAATTTGAGTGCTTTCCCCATTTGTTCCTTTGGGAGTAAATAATTTCAGGTCTTATGGATTCCTTCTTTACTGCACCCTTAAAACATTATGAGGTAACCTCCTACCCATTCTTAAGTTATCTAATGTTAACATGGCTACTCTTGGCAAATATGAAAGTTGAAATGCCAATACGAAGAGAAATTTAAAAATTAAATGTTTTAATTCAGTAAAATTGAAAATAGAATTATTATTTTGATGTCTCTACAACTGTCTCAGATTAGTACCTTACCTTGTGGTGGGTTACTATACAAAACTCCCCAAAAAACTGAATGTCTCCTAAACAACCATAACTTTATTTCTCAAATAAATAAAAATTGTATTTCTTTCTGGAGACTCTTGAGCTAAAATTAAGGTTCAAACTGATCCAAGTGAGGTTACGGCCACTTTCTATTTTCTTGCTGTCTTCACATGGTGGAAAGGGTAAGGGAGCCATTGACAGAGGCACTAATCCTGTTGTGAGAACTGTCTCCATCAATTTAATGGCCTTCCAAAGGCATTAAATTCTAAGATCATAACCTTGGGACTTAATATTTCAACACATGTAGTTAAGAAGACTGCAAACACATAACACAGCAATAAGCTACAGAACACATTTTTATTAGATATTTTCTTTATTTACATTTCAAATGTTATCCCCTTTCCTGGTTTCCCTTTCAAAACTCCCCTATCCCATCCTCCCTCTCCCTGCTCACCAACCCACCCACTTCCTCTTCCCTGTCCTGGCATTCCCCTATACTAGGGCATCAAACCTTCTCAGGAACAAGGTCCTCTCCTTCCTTTGATGTACAACAAGGTCATCCTCTGCTGTATATGAGGTTGGAACCATGGGTCTCTCCATGTGTACTCTTTGGTTGGTGGTTTAGTCCCTGGGAGCTCTGGGAGTACTGGGTGATTCATATTTTTGTTCCTCCGATGGGGCTGCAAACCCCTTCAGTTCTTTGGGTCCTTTCTCTAGCTCCTCCACTGGGGACCAGAAGCTGGAAAGAACCCAGATATCCCTCAACAGAGGAATGGATACAAAAAATGTGTTACATTTACACAATGGAATACTACTCCATTTTTAAAAACAATGAATTCATGAAATTCTTAGGCAAATGGATGGAACTAGAAAATATCATCCTGAGTGAGGTAACCCAATCACAAAGGAACACACACAGTATGCACTTGCTGATAAGTGGATATTAGCCCAGAAGCTAGGAATAATATTCAAGATACAATTCACAGACCAAATGAAGCTCAAGAAGAAGGAAAACCTAAGTGTGGATACTCTGGTCCTTCTTAGAAGGGGAACAAAATACCCATGGGAGGAGATACAGAGACAAAGTGTGGAGCAGAGACTGAAGTAAAGACCATCCAGAGACTGCCCCACCTGTCACTGTATATGTCCATCCCATATACAGTTACATTTACAAAAACAGGATGTAGCATGAGAAATAAATGATTGACATACACTTCAGATATTTTCATAGAGGTTAGAAAAAAGGGTTGGGGGCAGGTAAGACGCCTGAAGGGGCAGAGTGGTTGACATGCAAACATGAGGACAAGCTTTCAATCCCCAGAGACCTCTGAGAGCTGAACACAGTAGCACAGCTCTGTAATTCCATGTCACAGAGCCAAGAATTCATGGAAGCAGTACAAGCCTGGCAGCCTGGTGGATGCCCCTCACAAACGACAAAAAGGCCCCGTCTCAAATAAGATGGACGGTAATAACTGAACCCTGGCGTTTTTCTCTCAAGTGTGCACATTCACGCTGTGGCACGTGCACACTTTCCCTCACATACACAGACTCTCTACACACAATCATGAACACATATGTCACACCTGCATACGCAGAAGAAAAGCATTATTTGAAGGCAGTCGATCAAAAGGGCTGCGTGTGTCATCACTGCACATAAGTACAATAGTAGAGGTTTGTTTCTCAAGGTGGATTTTCTTTTATATTCAGAACTTTATTTCTCATACGAAATGTTAGTTTTATCAGCTTTCATTTTTCAGCTTAAACAAATTATTCATAATCTGTAAGTACTAAGGAGTCCCCAAATCTATAGGAATCAAAGCGTTTTTATTTTTCATGGCTAATTTTTACTCTGAAACATTACTTTATAGAGACCATACATATCAGACATTGTGCAAGTGCTTAGAAGTGACAGCCAAACATACTTTTCCTCAACTAGAATCCGACATGTCTACACATATATCTCTTCTGGTATGTCTATTCCGCCCTGGAAGTTTTCATTTTTTAACACTTTCTAAGTCATCCATTTAATCTAGGTTTTTGTTTATTTTTATGAACTGTCCTATATTTTTAGTTGTGTATGTGATACTAGTCAGTTGTTTACTATCTAATAATAGAGAGACACTGTAGACTTTTATGATGTTGGATAGCAAACCCAGGGCCCAGTACATACTAGACAAGGGTCTCCCACTCAGCCATATCACCAGATCAGCACAAGGGCTTTAAAGAGGTTGGTTTAGTTTCAGCTGTATGACACTGAAAGATAACTTATTTTCTAAACAGTCCAGTTTTCTTTTTTTTTTCATTTGTCTGCTATTGCTAATCTCATGTGATTATCAAGAAGACCATATATATACATATTACATGCTTAGAAATTTACTGCTAACAATTCTTATTTAAACACTTTTAGCAAATATTAATTTGCAAAGTTATGATCTTGTAATGGAATATTTTTACAAGTTTATCTTGAAATTTAACCACATTTACACACAATTGCCTTCCCCCTCACAACTCCACTGTCAATTATCTTATTGCCTTTCCAGATATCTTCCTTCTTTTGTTGTCTCAAGAGAAAAATGTTAATGAACCATCATTATATATATATATATATATATATACACACCTACATGTATATATGTATATATGAAAACATGTATATGTATGTGTATGTGTATGTATATGTATATGTGTGTATACTTATATATGTACAGATATCTGCATATATTCCTGTTTCATTATCTATTCATCTTCTGATGGATAGCTCAGCTGGTTTCATCCTGAACAGAGTCACAGTAAACATGAATGTGCAAGTAACTGTGTAGCAATGCTGCCCTGGTTTCCTTTGAGGTATTCCTAGCAAGGGTTTAAATGGATCAGTCCTAAATGTCATTTAGGTGAACATGTTGCAATCATCCTCATAGGCACAATGAGAAGAAACTGAGAGTTATTGTGTAGGGATTGGAGAACAAATCTGTATTAGCAATCAGACAGCATACACCTTTTCTAATTTTTTTAGACTTGTCTAATTTTTACGTCCTTGTATTTGGAATGGAAGAGAATTCTTATTTCAAAATTTAGAATTTTAATTTAAAATAATTCTTCAATCATCTTGTTCCCGGAGTTGTCTTTTCTTAAACAAAAGCACAAGAATAAGTATACTGAAAACTATTTCATTTTATTTTTCTATGAAATGAAAAGCCATGAAAACATCTAAGGCACATTTTATTGAAATTTTCTTATTTCTGTATCATTAGTGCAATTGTAATAGCATAATTTCAATATTCTATTTCTCATAATTAGCTACAGCTCAACTTTATAAGATAGGTGTACATTCAATTATAATGTGTTTCTTATTGATAAAGTTCAAGTTTAAAAACTACTGTCCTTCAAGCACTTATGCAGTCTTGATTATTTTAGGACATTGTATTTGTGTCATAACCATAAGCCTGGCTTTTTGGTGACCATTTGAAGTGGAGCTCTACCTGTAATGACAACCATTCGGTCTATTCATTATTAGTAGTAGCATATTTGTATGCATCTCCATTGAAGCAGGTTCCAGGGCTCAAACTCAGGTCTTTGGTGTTTTGTGGCAAGTAATTTACTTACTAAGCAATCCCACCAGACATCTCTTTATTCTTGAGTGATTTCGTGCAACTGTTTACAGCAAGTTTTCAGACTGGATCCATTTCATTTTTAGTTAACATAGTTTGGATCTTATTCCCTTATTTTCAAATCCTTAATCCTTGATAACTACAAACCATTTCTTTTTTGTATTAGATATTTTCTTTATTTACATTTCAAAAGTTATCCCCTTTTCCTGTTTCCCCTATCCTAACCCCCTCCTCCTGTTCACCAGCCCACCCACTCCTGCTTCCCTACCCTGGCATTCCCCTACACTGGAGCAAGAACCTTCACAGGACACAGGGCCTCTCCTCTCATTGATGCCTAACAAGGCCATCCTCTGCTACATTTGTGGCTGTAGCCATGGGTCCCTCCATTTATAATCTTTGGTTGGTGGTTTAGTCCCTGGGAGCTGAAGGGGTTTACAAATCATTTCTTAAGTCCCTAAGAGTCACAGTTTCTTTGACGTTTTGCTGAGAACAGACACATGATATTTTTCTTGAAGCCATCTGCTGAAAGGGAATGTGATGTTTTGCTGGAATAGAAACTTGAGACGACATGTAATGTTTGGAAAGAGTATAAGTATATCCCAACAGACAGTGGATGACACTCTGGTATTGGTCACCTTTCTTGGGCTTCACTGATGGTGTCCTTCGCTCTTGCAATGGTTCACCTTTCTTTCATCTCTGATTTTTGCTTGTAGTGAACTTCTGGTGGTATTCCGGCTGCTTCTCGCTGCTTCAGGAGACTCAGGGTTAGACTTGTGCTTATCAACAAAGCCTCACTGTTTCTTCTGGATCAAGCTCCTACTGTTGATTCATGTTTGGTGTTTTGCTAGTGCACTGTACTGCTGACAACAAAGATTGGAATTACCCCCAAAGGACTACTTCTAGACAGGTCCACTTCCCCCTTGCCCTATTAGCCATTTTCCTCTGTTAGCTTTGTTTGATGGCTAGAAGGGAGGATGAAGTATGAATAACCCTTACTAAAGTAAGTTTTGAAAACTATAAGCCCACGGTTAACTTAGTCACAATAGATAAGTTTACTTTTCATCATCTTACATAATGAATGAAAATTTTTTATTTGATCCAAGATTGATATTTTTACATAGGATGGCACAATTACTATGAGAAATTCTGAGTAGCTATGTATCTTTGTACCTTTGAGATGAGGACAGCATTTCATCATATCATGCAATGTTTAAAATCCAGTAAAGATTAGAATCATATTTTTGAAAACATTAAAAAAAATAACACTCACTTGGTGCCAAAATTTAACAACTCTGAAAGGAGGCAATTTAGTATTGTCTACTTAAATGTGTTTTAGTCTTTCCTAATAACTTACATCTAGAAAGCAATATTGCTGGTTCATACAGACATTTAATAAATGATACATATACTATTATCATTTAAAGGGTTGTTTATAACAGCAGATATCTAACACAGACAAGTTGTCACAAAAATTCTGATCCCAGGAGAATGCAAATAGATCAGATAATGACACTTGCTGTTTAAATGCTCAGATTTCCAACAATATTGCATGTTAAATGATAAAACCTGCAGTACAATATTGCTAGTGAAATATATTTAGTGAAAAAATAAGAAGATAGCATATATTCTAATTTTCTTATATAATCAAATAATCTAAAAGAAAACATGCAAAACAAGTTTTTAAAACTGCAGATCTGTGAGGAATAGAGACAGATGTAGCAACTTTGCTTTAGCCTATGCTTCTGTTTGACTTTTGACTGATACAAGTAAATAATTTCAAAATAAAAATTGCATACATAGAATGAGAGGTTGATTCCTCCAGAAGTTCCTTTGTTGTTTACAATGGTTCTGGTTATCCTGGATTTTTTGTTTGTTTGTTTGTTTTTCCATACAAAGTTTAGAATTATTCTGTTCATGTCTGCGAAGAATTGCATTGGAATTTTGATGGGAATTGCATTGAGTCTGTATGTTGGTTTTGGTTAGATGGCCATGTTAGATGGTATTAATCCTACCACTCCATGAGCACAGGAAATATCGCCATTTTCTGAAGTTTTCTTCAATTTCTTCAGGGACTTGAGAAGTTCTTGTTCTACAGATATTTTACTTGCTTGGTTAGAGTTACACCAAAATATTTTATATTATTTGTGGCTATTATGATGGCTATTGTTTCCTAATTTCTTTCTTAGCCAATTTATCATTTGTGTAAAGGAAGGCTATCAATATCTTTGAGTTAATTTTATATCAAGCCAGTTGGCTAAAATTGTTTATCATCTGTAGTTTTTGGTAGAATTTTGGGAATTGCTTATGTATACTATCATATTATCCAAGAATAGTCATCAGGGAAGTGCAAATGAAAATGTCCCTGAGATTCCAACTGTTCCAACCACAATGTAAATAAATCTGGCTGCTTCTCAGAAAATTGGAAATATTTCTACCTGAAGACCCAGCTATTCTGCTCCTGGACATATAACCAAAGGATGTTCCACAGTACCACAAAGACCTCCACTATGATCATATCAGCCTTATTGGTAATAGCCAGAAACTGGAAGCAACCCAGATTTCCCTCAACCAATGAATGGACACAGAAAGGTAGTTCATTTATACAGTGGAGTACTATTGAACTATTTAAAACAAGGACACTATGAATTTTGCAGGCAAATGGATTGAACTAGACAATATAATCTTGAGTTGAGTAACCCAGAGTCAAAAGGACATCCATGACAAGAGCCTAGAATGGCTGTCTTTTGAGAGACTCTACCAAATACTCATAATCAACCATTGCACTGAGGTCAGTCCCATATGAGAAGAGTTAAAGGAAGGATTGAATGGACTGAATGGATTAGCAACCTCAATAGGAAGACCAACAGTGTCAACTAACCAGGACTCTTGGGAGCTCCCAGAGGCCAAGCCACCAACCAAAGAGCATACATGGGCTGGTCAGAGCCTCTCCCCATGGCACACATGTAGCAAAGGACTGCCCTGCCTGGCCCCAGTGGAGAGGATGTGCCTAATTATGTAGAAACTTGATGACCCAGGGAGGTGGGATACCCAGGGGGAGCACCCTCTCACAGGCAAAGGGGAAGAACTCTGCAAGGGAGGACTGTGAGGAGGCAATATTGGGAAGTAAATAAATAAAGTAATTATGCTGGACGGTGGTGGCACATGCCTTTAATTCTAGCACTTGGGAGGTAGAGGCAGGCAGATATTTGAGTTCGAGGCCAGCCTGGTCTACAGAGTGAGTTCCAGGATAGCCAAGGCTACTCAGAGAAACCCTGTCTCGAAAAACCAAAATTAATTAATTAATTAACTAATTAATTAATTAAAAATCAAGTGAGGAAAAATTTCATATGTATATGCCTACATTTTTCTTTTCTTTTGCTTCATCTCATTTTTGAGGCAATGGTTTCTGATACTGTAAGTTGGACTTGAATTCACTCTGCAGTTCAGATTGGCTCTGGCCTCCCACTCTGGCCTCTCTTTCATGAGTGCTAGAACTATGGCCAGGGTTACTGCACCCAGATCATGCAAGGGTGCTGTTCCCTCTGGGTCAGAAATTACCATACCTAACTTTAAGCAAAATAGCAGTAATGGCCTACGAGAGAAAAGCATGAGATTGAGTCTGATAACATTCCCTCCTGTGGGACAGGCAGTGTTGCAGGACCCAAGAGTTTCACAAGATCCTCTTGAAGCTGATAGAAGACCTTTACAAGGCAGCTTTCTTCTCAATATTCTAACTGACACACTGAAAGAGGAAAATGATTAATTGGCTGTCACATAACACATGAGAGGTGAAGCTATCATGAGTTTCCCATGCTTCTGTAAGTGAGTTCAATAAATTACTGCTTCAGCAAGTTGAGTGTAGATGGAATCCTTCCTGCGTGATCTTTTACTGCCTGCCTCATGTACCTAAGAAGACACTAGTTTATAAACCACTAAGATAAGCAATAGTTTAATGCACGCATACATACGTACACATTCTATATGAAGCTTTAAAATCCTAAATTCAAAAGTTTCTCCTGGAATTCAGAATAAATACGTGAAAGTATTTCTGTTTACTTTTAGCATGTGGCTGACAAAATCTGAATGCTGACTGAAAAATCTTGATTTTGATTTTTGTTTTCTAGTAGGATCCTCCTCTACCCCGTTTTTCCTGCAGCCCCCCTTTCTCCATCTGTCTCCCCACATCTTCTCTTAGCTTTTCTTATTATTTCTCTTCAACATGATTAATTTCAAGTATGAGTGAGGCTAAAATAAAAATAGGTAGTTATTTGGGTATCCCTAGTTTTTACAGTATATAAAAAAAATCTCATCAGGATTATTGTGATGATTTTTTTTTTGCATGTGCTCTCTCAATATGAATCTGGGTGAACACATCCTAAGCACTTCTTCTTCCCTAATTAATTCATTCTTTTTTATCTAAATTAAAAAAGTAAATAATCAATTTTTATTTCTTTGCATGTATCTGTGCTTCCAGAGCCCAAAAAAAGAGCTTTGGATTCCTTGAAACTAGAGTTTCAGATGATAATAATCTGACACTTGTGTGCTGAAACTCAAACTCAAGACTTGTGGATAAGTAACAAAGACTCTTCACTACTGAGCCACTTCTCTAATTCCCCTTTTCTGTAAAGTTTGGGAAATTCCCTTTTCTTGCCATCTCTTTCACCAAAAATGTGATTCTGACATATAAATACAGATTAAATAAGTGAATGACTTCCAAGCGCACTGTGCTTTGGTGGGAAAAAAATTAAGAGATCTAAACAAAGAAGACTGTATCCATATTATGGAATTTATAGCTAAGATATATGTTCTTTTAAACTTCACACTCCCTGCTATTTATCATCTCCTCCTCAAAAACCCCAAAGATCTCTCTCATTAAAAGGCAATAAAAATGTAGGAAAAGCTCCTAAAAATAGCTCTCCTGTCGTGCCCCTCCCTGGCTTTTCCAAAGATGTATAAACTAAGACCAGTGTAAGACAAATGCTTTCTACTGAACCTTCACACACAAAATCCAAGCCATTTATCAAAAACATAGGGAAATCTCTAAATAGAAATGTGTATAAACAAGGATACTTTTAAACCATCTACTGTGCAACTCCTTTTCTGGAATTTGAGAAAAATATAGGAACTCTTTATCTAGTAGAATATATAATAATGACATTATACAAAGTACCAATGTGTTTTAAAAATTAAAGTGGTAGATGTGAAGCTTGAATGCAGGATGAGAGCTCAGGGATTGAGTGACTCCCACTCCGGCCCTCACTCTCTACATTTATGTTCATTGTAACCTAGTCAATCAAAGCTAACATTGAAAGCTTTCTTTTCACGGATAAATTAAGTTTTGAATTCTTCTAGCACCATTCTTAATATTTAATGGTTATCTCATATTCTTCAATAATGTTAACCTAAGATTTTATGGATGAACACATCACTGAATAACTTGTCAATAGTTTTATATTTTACAAATTAATGTTCTATATAACATTATACAGCCCACTGCTGTATTCAATGAACTCTCTTACTGAATTATACTCACACATCTTCATATGACTCCTGATTCATCTCTTTGTGTTGATTTAAGCTTGCTTAAAGCATTCTGGCACATGCTAACATTCATTGGCATGAACTGTTTTATTTTAGAAGATGTACTGATTGTATTACTGATTGTCTTGCATCTCTGAAGCCATTTTTCACATTGTTTTATATACGCCATGTTGCAACTAAACTTAGGTCTCAGTGCCTTAAGAGCTTATTTACTTTGGCACATGAAGGTTGTTGAATCCAAGTTTCAGTTACCTGGGAGTTTATAGTCATCACATTGTAGGATAATTCTAACTTTTTTATGGATTGAAAAGTTTTTTCTACCTTCTCCACCCTCTGCTCTGTTCTGTAGAGAAGGTTCCAGTCCCCCTCTTGACCTTTGAACAAGTTTAGACTGCTTACTCTTTTCCATGTTGACCTTACTCTACAACACTGTCTCTTTTCTATCCACCTATCTCACTCTCCTACAAAGCCTCACACAATTTTCTTCCAGGTGTTTGAGGGCTCACTCAATCCTCCCTCTGGATTGCCATTGAATAATTACAATATCGCTATTGGATGTGTATTTGGAAACATGAAATTTTTTATAAAGTTTTTTTATATTACAGAGAAGAGTAGATGTCATATCAAACTGACAAGGGAAAATAATGTCTCATATGTTTCTTAAAAATTATGTTTTAAAATAAAGTCTTGAATTTATTGCCTCCAGTGTTAATTTCAAGGATGGCCGATTGTGGAAGTAGCCGTTGGACTCACAGCTATTGGACAGCCTAACCCCCACAAGAGGCATTGAAAAATATTCTCTTAGATAACACAGATTGCCACAAGTAACCTTAGTGAGACTGAATTAGAGTCACTCTCCTTGAAGAAAAACGGGCTCTTCATTTCAAAAGAGCAAGAAAAATAATAAAGGAAAGGAAAGGAGAGAAGGAAGAGGAGAGCAGGTGAGGTAGAAGGAGGAGTGGAGGAGGTGAAAGTTCGCACTGCTTTATCCCAGTCTCTCTCTGGGGAAATTTCTTCTTCTAGCTTCAACATTTCCAGGTGGTCTGAGACCTGACACCTGCCTGAGTCACCAGTCATTGGAAGCTGGAATTATGACCATGAGATTTCACCCCAGCATCCTTGTTGTCTTCACTGGCAAAATTGAACATTTGAGATTTTGTTAAAAACAACAAGAATCTTTCCTCAAATATCTAATAACCCCAAGCTATGTCTAAAATAAAATACTTACTCAGTATTTAGTAAATATCAGTTGAGTGCCTACTCTCTCAGGTACAGTCTCTGGGTTTAAAACTCATCAGTGTAGAAGTGGTGGAGCTTCCTCTTAACTGTCTGTCATTCTTCGTATGTCATGTGATGTCTTCTTCCTGGAGAGTGGATATACGGTTTCCCTTTTGCCTGATTGCATAGGAAAGTATTGCTTTTTGTGGTTGTTGTTGTTATGGTGTTTTGTTTTGTTTTGTATTGTTTTGTTTTGTTTTGTTTTGTTTTGTTTTGTTTTGTCTTGTTTTGTTTTGTTTTGAGACAGGCTCTCTTTACATAGCTCTGGCTATCCTGGAACTCACTATATAGACCAGACTTGCTTTCAACTTACAATCATCCATCCGCCTCTCTACCCTCACTGCTGAAAGCATAGTTATGTACCACCATGTAAGCAGAAACTACTGTTTTTTCTTTAATTTTATTCGATATATTTTTTGTTTACATTTCAAATGATTTCCCCTTTTCTGGTTCCCCACTCCCCGAAAGTCACATAAGTCCCCTTCCCTCCCTCTGTTCTCCCACCCATCCCTTCCCACTTCCCTGTTCTGGTTTTGTCTTATACTGCTACACTGGGTCTTTCCAGAACTAGGGGCCACTCCTCCATTCTTCTTGTACCTCATTTGAAGTGTGGATTATGTTTTGCATATTCCAGTTTTCCACGCTAATATCCACTTATTAGTGAGTGCATACCATGATTGATCTTTTGAGACTCGGTTACCTCACTTAGTATGATGTTCTCCAGCTCCATCCATTTGCCTAAGAATTTCACGAATTCATTGTTTCTAATGGCTGAATAGTACTCCATTGTATAGATATACCACATTTTTTGCATCCATTCTTCTGTTGAGGGATACCTGTGTTCTTTCCAGCTTCTGACTATTATAAATAGGGCTGCTATGAACATAGTGGTGGATACTGTTTTTTAAGAAGTAGATTTTAATTTAATTCTAGCATTTTTCTCCAAACCATCCTACTTGCTATTTCCAAATTCTAAATATTTTCCATTTAAATCTTAAGAAATAAAAACTCTCCTTTTTCCCACCTGCAGGCAATTAGTTCCTGTGCACTTGGGATGTAGAAGGTGCATTGAGGTCTGACCGCTTTTTGTACATACATGTCAAACCAATGTGCCAGATGTTAGATCTTCCTCTCTCAGACTACTACATCTCCAAAGTCAGGGTCAATATTAGGTGTGTTATATCTTCTGTCTACATCAGTTCACAGATAATTGCTGGAAATCTTTCTTTAGGTGACTTTTGCTTTGCCATCTCTGCTGTGGTAAGTTTATTCATTTTTCATTGATATAAATCGAAATTTAATTAGCTGTGATTGTAACTTTAATGGCATTTCTAGAAGACGTGAGAGATAAGGCATGTAAACAGTGTTTTCAACTGAAAACTTATTTCTTTAACATAACAGACTACTGCGGGTTGTTATAGTGGTACAGTGAAGACCCCAAGTCCATTCCCTCCTTCATATATGTATTCACAACACTAGGGAGCTCCCTCTCATACTGACCCCAGGCATGGGGACATGACAGGTAGTCATGACAATTGCAAAGGAGAGGAAGAGTCTGAGACTTGTCTGAACATTCTAAATTGTGAACAAAAATGAATAGATAGCTACAGGATGAGAGATCACATACAGAGAAATTCTAGTTATCTACTGACTTTAGTGCCACCTTTTCATTGAATCAAATACTCTTTCCCACTCCAGACTCAACTGTAGGAAGATTGACCAGTAAGCCCAGAATAATCCAGATTTGCTGGTCCAAATAGGAGCTGCACTACTGAGTCCAGACACTATTTGTCAACCTATTTAATCAGTAGGAGGTGGTTTGCTCTGTGCCCAAACTAGTATAATCCCTATAGTTACTAGAATTTTTACATGCTTGTTTTTGACATTTATTGCATGTTACAAACATACCACACCAATCCAATGGCATTTTGGGCTCCAATCAATCTGAGGCATCCACAACAGCTGCTGGAACAGGCATGCCTGAAGAAGATAGAAATTATTCAGGGACAAGGGGCAGCTGCTATCTTGGTGGCAGAAAGATGCAGAACAGTATTTCACATGTAACCATGTTTATGCTGATTTTAAAATTTGGAACTCTCCTTGGACTGGCGTGGTGCCTAGGAGGTAGGGTAAGGATATTCCATATCCTTTTCTTACAGATCACATACTAGTCAGGGCATGGGGGAGGGGTAGTGCCAGCTGACAGCTGCTGTAGGAAGGCTGTGGACAATCTGTTGCCTGGGTGCTCACTCAGAGGGGCTATCCCAGATGAAGCCTGTAACCCTAAGTGTCTAAGATTTGTGTCTAGCCATTTTTGTTCAGCTGAGGCCCTTTCTCTCTGACATGCTCTGTCCTCTTCCTATATAGCCAGGGATAGTATCCATTTCCCACTCTACCCATTGAGCATTCCATGAAACCTCTGGTTACTGTCCAGTACCTGGACAAAACATGCTCCACAAATTCAACTTATTTATTTCACAGATAAACTACATTATTAAAAGAAGCAAGTAAACAAACAAAATCAACAGACCAAGGATTATGTCAAGCAATAGACCTGACTCATGTATGCCTAGGAAGTTTGAGAATCATTGGTAGAGAGCCACACAGAACACCACAGAACTGAGAACTGAGAACGTAGAGTATGAGAGAATATTACATCCCCACTAGTTATATATACTCTTATATCCTCCATAATATCAAATTCAGTGAAAGCATGTCTAAATACCTTTCCCCCTAATCACGAAGCTCTTAGATGGTACTTATGTTCGGCACTCAAATGTTTTATATGTGCTCTAAGTTTACATGTATTAGCAAATATACTTTATATAGGTTAATTTTGAGACTTCACTGCAGCAATGGCTATTAATTATTATTATTATTATTATTATTAAGACAGAAATTGGATAGAGTCGGTTTGGGCATTAGAAAGGTCAGTTGTGATATGAGGAAACATGACTCTAGAATCCTTGTTCCTATTCCAATGCAGTGCTAATCTCAATTGTGAGCACTGCACAGTTTATGTTTTTGAACACACCATCTCACATCTCCGCCATCCTTGCCCAAGGCCAGCTTACTCTATAAACCCTCATGTAAAAATACTTTCTTACATGAATTTCTTTATTTCTCAAAACATACATTGAATTCCCGTGTCATATAGTATTTTTATTCTCTAGGGTCTTTTTTGTCTGTTTGTCATTAAGATATGAGTCTTTCTTCCCTAACCAGACCAAATATCCAGGGGAATAAACATCTTAGGAATCATTATCGAAATAGTAAGCACGTTTACTGCTACTAAGAGCACTTATCAAAATAGTAAGCTCAGTTTGCAAATATCCACTGACTGGAGTCTGACTGGAGCATGTAGCAGATTAGAACCATGGCTGTGTAGTTGGTACATTCTAGACTCCTAAGAACTACTTGACAAAGTGTCTTTTTTAAAAAAAATCATTTGTTTATTTATTTATTTATTTATTTATTTATACACTCCAGATTTTATTCCCCTTTTAGTACACCCTCTGACTGTTCTACATCGCATACTTCTTCCCTGCCCCCACTGTCTCCATAAGGATGTCCCTGTCTTCCCCTGCCAACCCCTGACATCAAAAATCCCTTGGGCTTCCAGTCTCTTGAGGATTAGGTACATCTTTTTTTGACTTAATCCAGGCCTGGCAGTCCTCTGCTGTATATGTGTTGGGGGCCTCATATCAGCTGGTGTAGGCTGCATGGTTGGAGGTTAAGTGTTTGAGATATCTCAGAGTCTAGGCTAATTTAGACTGCTAGTCCTACTACAAGGTCACCCTCTTCCTCAGCTTCTTCCAGCTTTCCCCTAATTCAACCACAGGGGTCAGCAGCTTCTGTCCATCGATTGTGTGCAAATATCTACATCTGACTCTTACAGCTGTTTGTTGGGTCTTTCGGAGGGCAGTCATGATAGGTCCCTTTTTCTGAGCACTCCATAGCCTCAGTAATAATCTCAGGCCTTGGAGCCTTCCCTTGAGGAGGGAGGGACGTGGGAGGGAAAGTGGACAGGGGCAGAGGAAGAGGGGAACCTGATCTGGTATTGGGTGGAGGGAAAAGGACTGAAGGACTGAGGACCAGCAGAAATAATGGAAACAGTCAACGTTGGGAAGTAGGAAGTTTGGGGGGGGGACCCTCCAGAACTTACCAGAGACCTGGGAGGTGAAAGACTCTCAGGACTCAAAGTGGGGGACCATAGATGAAATGCCTGACAGTAAGGAGAAGGAACTTATAGAGCCCACCTCCAGCAGAAAGACAGGGCATCAAGTGAGGGAGGGGGTTGTCATCCCACAGTCAAAACTCTCACCCATAATTGTTCCTGTCTGAAAAAAACTGCAGGGATGGAAATGGAGAGGAGCCTGAGGAAAAGAAGGTCCAGCAACAGGTCTAAAGTGTGCAGAGTGTCTTGTTCCTACAGCCCCTGTTTTTGTTCATTTCTCGTCATAACATGGTGCTGTCAGGCTAGCATCAGTGGATCCTACACATGGTGCTTTAAAAATAAAGCAGAGTTGGCCTGGATCATAGGATATCACTTTGAATCCCATCTTTTTTGGGAAAAACTAAGGTAATTCTCCATTGTTATAAATTGCTCAACAATCAATAGTGGGATAGTGGCAGCAACTTATACCTTTTCTAATATGTAGCATAATACATTTTCTTAGTTTCTTTCTGGACCAGTGTTCTATGTGTTACAGGTATGAACCTTTCAGGTCATTATTGCTAAGTAATCATGCACTGCAAACATGCATGAAATTCTGTTTTGTTAATATACCTGAAATGGTTTTTCAGTCATAACTATATGTATTTATTTTTTGAGACAACATGAGTATGCTCTATCTATATTATTTCTACTCTTCCCTCTTTCCTTTCTAACTCCTATGCTGATCCCCAGTCCCTTCAGGTAGGGAACCTCTTCTTCTTTAATTGTGATTATAGATTTAATTGCTTTATAGATGCCATGCTGAGTCCAAATAATCAATTAGATCTGCCCAACATGTATGTGTTTAAGGCTGACCACTTAAGATTGGATAAGCTATAAGCGCTTCTAGCCTCGGGAAAACTTCTGACCCCCTCAGCTATCCCTGCTTTGCTGTAGCTCTTCATCTAAGGGTGGGATTTGGGATGTTGTCTCTGATCCATGTTGTTTACCCATTTTTCAATGAGAACATTTCCTAACAATTACAGTCTGGTGTCATAAAATCTGGTGTTTACACCAAAGCAAACATTTATTTGTACCTTGCTTGTCTTTGAAAGTAAAGCTTGTGACTTAAAATACTTTTGGGGTGGTGTATAGAAAATATCTTTACAAACAATAACCTTTTTGCAAAATAAAAGGAATGGCTACCATGCAAAGCCTGTACATAATTTTGTCTTTTAAAAGGTAAAGTATGTCCATATGTCCATATGTCCATGATATCTGTCGTTCTTTCTATTTGCATGTACAGAATTCTACCTAACCTTAAAATAGACCACATGGATTTCCAAGCAACTATGGTGCATATTTACATATTTTATAATCTTGCTGAATACAAGCATTCTGAGATGTCTGAGACAGTCATTTTGGTTTCTATGGCAAATATTTTGTGATTTACAGGTTTCCGTTTATGGAAGAATTTGGTTTAGGAAATTATGTGACAGCGATATGATTACATCAGTGAGATCCAAATAATGTTCTTCCAAGTGCATAATTCCATCTGATACTGCTGAAGGGATGTCTTGTTTCTTGAGTCTACTAAAATCTATTGATAATAAATCTTATATTTTAAGTGTATTACAAAACATAAAATTTTCTCATACATGATCTCATTTTGAGTTTGGTCCAGATACACAAAAATACATTTTATTATGCAGGTGCGTGTACATGCGTGCACACACACACACACACGCACTCATTCAGACACACACACACACACACACACACACACAGGAACACAAAGGCTTTCATGTCAACTTAAGATAAATCCAATATACTCATGTGTCAACAGTCTCATTTAGCAAATAGGAGTGTTTTATTTTTGATTTCTTCCTGTTTGTCCTGCTCACATGAGGTTTGCCAGAGTCATCATTCTGTGATTTCCTTTATGATATTTGTCAATCTACAAGCTTTCATAGATATTTTCTTCAGATGGTAAGCACTGCTATTTTAGACACATATTTTTCCCTGTGGTTTGAAATAAGCAGCCCTCTATCTCTTCAAGAACGACACTGCTCAATATATATGTTGTACCAACATTTTGGGTCTGGTGATCACAGTCACCAATAGTAATGTCTCAGATTTCTAAATTTTGATTTATTTAATTAGGGGTGACACCAAAAAAAAAACCCACCCAAACAAACAAACTTCAAATATTTAAACTCTATCATCAAATACAAAACTGCCATATATTATCATAGACCAAGGAATTATAGCATCAAACATTTAAGGTATAAAAATGGTAATAAAAATGAAAATTAATGAAAAGATTTGCTATCTCAAATGGCAGCACACAAAGGCTAAGATTTTAAAGCCACTCACAATTCCTAGTGAGCTGTTTAGAAAGAGACAGGAAGTGAAAACAGTTTAGAACTCAAAGTCTGTCTTCCCTGCAAGGAGGCTGGGAATGGCAGGCATTAATTAATGAAATGTTTTCAGCTCGGTTGTTAGTTCTCTTCTGCAAAGCAAAATTCTGAGCAACACTTTCCTTACAGCTTCCTCAGAGATCTTAATACAATGTTCAGGGATATCTAAAGGAAAGCAGACATGTCTGTTACAGTTGGAAACTCATTGGAGAGAAGTTACGGCTCTGATTGTACTGTACCTACGTTGATTGGTTCAGCTCACAAATCTTTGAGAGGTGTTCTTTTCCATCTGAGTTGTTTGCACTGTGAACTTTAGTGAACACCAAAGTGGAGAAAACAGTAGGCAGTTGAATGTAGAAGTCTGCTTTGCTCTTATCCAATAACCCACCTTTTATCATTATTTAAGAGAAGCAAAGACCATTAGGGAGAGCTAATTGCCTTCATAGTCTTCAGATTATACTGATTCTCCTGATAGGAGAATTGAGGCAAATTGCATTCTCAAAATGGTCTGGGAACATACCACTTCCAGTAATGTTTTTATCAAGCAGACCTAAAAGCAGAGAGGGCAAGGATGCACTTAAAGGCAATTATCCATCAACATTAGAAAATATAGTTAGAAGATTAAGAGAGTCGAGTATATGCAATATATCTTGATTGCAACAAAGCAGTTGATGTAGCATTATTCAATTTGCTAGCGGAATTAATTTAAATTGGTTTAGGCAGAAGTATAGTCAAATGAACTACCAGCTATCAAACGAGTCATAAATAATAGATAACAATAAACACATTTGTTTTACATGTTCCTAATTTACTTACATCTCTGATCTCTTCAGAACAGTCTATGACAGTTACTATAATAGATGCTACCCTCCCGTTATCTTGGGATCTTTTAGGAATCCCGTCTGTTCTACAAACTTTCAAGAACCCAATATGTTACCATCAACAAATCCCATTATTCAGAGATTGCTTTATTTATTTATACCGGAGTTTTAGCTCCCTTTACATTTATGCTTATGTGTCTGGACTTCTTAATGGAAACTATCAGGAGCAGCACTAGAGGGCTGTGGAAGCAGCCTTTGCTTCACATAAACACATTAGTTACCGGGCTCTTCCTAGCTCTTAGGTGAAGATGGTTCATTAGTTCAAGCTACAGTTTCCTTTTCTCTTCTCAATTCTTACACTAATGAAAAAGTAACTTTTATTAAATGTGAGCTGACTGCTCTGACGGTATGATAACAGAGCCAAGAGTTTTCACTTAGTCCTTGAAAACACAAAAATCTGTACCAAATTCACACTTGAAGACACAACCTTCTTCAAAGAAAGGAGACTTTGTAAGGTACAGAAAGCACTTTTTGAGCTGGGGAGAATGTCTGTCCGCAAGTATGAGGACTCAGATCCTCAGCACTCACATGAAGAACCTGGATGTGGGCATGTGTGCGTATCTTTAGCACAGGGGAAAGGAAAATAGGTAGCTCCTCAGAGCTAACTGGCCTGCCAGCCTTGCCAGTCAGTGAGCATGAGGTCCTATAAGAGACCCTTTCTCAAGAGATGAATAGCAATTGAGGAAGACACCCAGTGTTGACATCTGACCTTCACACACACGTGCACATATGTTGTACACACACACACACACACACACACACACACATACACACACTCACACACATACTAGTACACAGTCTTACATTATATACAAACTATTTTTAAAATTAAATATAGTATTTAATATATGTAGATTGACCTGTCTGCTTGCTCGCCCACTCACCTATCTTAATCATCTATCTATCTATCTATCTATCTATCTATCTATCTATCTATCTATCTATATCTGTCTACCTACCTTTCTATCTATCTATCTATCTATCTATCTATCTATCTATCTACCTACCTATCTACCTACCTTTCTAGCTACTTATAATCTGCCTGTCTTTCTGTCTGTTTTGAGACAGTGTCTTTCTATGCAGCCCAAGCTGATTTAAAATTCATGTTCCTCCTACCTTAGTTTCCCCAGTGTTGGGGAATATAATGCTTTACCACCACGCTCAATGTGTTTTTAATGTTTAAGTGAGTAGTTCTTCTGTTATTTTCTAAAACAACATTTCTCAGCACAATGATTATAGTTGAGTACCCAGTGAAGGATGAGAAGAGAGGGTGAGTTTTAGTGAACTTTCCTGCATTTTTGAGTCATCTTTTGGGGACTGGTGACATTTAAATGTACTGATTCAATATTTGTGTAATTAGAAAGAAATAAAAAAATATGAACACAGGCTGGAGAGATGGATGGCTCAAAGATTCAGAGCACTGGCTGCTCTTCCAAATGTCCTGAGTTTGATTCCCAGCAACCACATGGTGGATCACAACCATCTGTAATGGGATCTGATGCCCTCTTCTGATGTGTCTGAAGACAGCGAGAGAGTATTCATATACATAAAATAAATAAATAAATCTTAAAAAAAAAAACTGTTGTATTCCATAGCTGCCTGCAGCTATTATGAACTGGGTTGCTGGAACAGAAGCTGAGGGATGGATGGGGAAGGGGCGAAAAGAAAGAAGGGCCAGGACAATGTTTCACTGATAGAGGCCAAAACTTTAATGTTGGTCAGACCTTTTAACAATTTGGGCAAACCCTTCCCCCCAGACTCCGTGCTGAGTTCCGGAAGGTCCTTATCTCCACTGCTCTGGCAGCTGGGTGGGTCACCTGCTTAATTCAGGAATTCCTAGACCTGGAGGAACAATGAGCTTAACCTTCACTGAGCTTCTCCACCCTAGGATAAAAATTCCTGCCTTAACCTTCTTCCGTATTGTGTCCTAACTGCAGATTCCTGCCTGAAGCCAGGGATTGTCCTTGGCCAATGTCAAGTTCCTACCAAGGTATGACTCCCCAGTATGGCTCTGTACAAAAAACTATAAACACAAACTATACAAATTAAACAGGAAAAGCATTTGATGTTGAAAATACATAAAACCCTGCACGTGAGGAAGCTCGGCAAGGAAGGCGCCTGCTGCCTGCCAAGCCCACAGCCTGATTTCTATTCTCAATGGTGAGGGAAGAGAATAGACTCTCACAAGCTGACTGAACTCCACCCCAGAGCTGGGGCATGCGTGCTCCAGTACATACACAAAGAATACATAAATGTTAAATCACAGTAAAATCTTTGTAAAGGAAACAATGAAGCCTAAGAAAAATCAGCATCTCATGATGTGGTGAAAAAGCAGAAGGAAGGCTTGGGGAGAAATGTTATGAAGCCCTAGACACAGGGAGGCTGGTCACCTGTGTCCCTGAGAAACAGTTATTGGTCCCTTGCTTGAGTCTTTTCACTGGGAAGGAGGTACCAACCCCATCAGTTTTATACACCCCCTTCTTTTCTGAGCTTATATCACCACATTGACCATCTTGAGAAAGTAACCCACTGACATAACTGTGTAATTTTTGAAGTTGGAATTCAATTTCAAATTGAATCGGTGTCCCCATGAGCCACTGTAGAGAATAAAAAACAAGAAGCTACACTACTCTACTCTTCTTGGCCAGGAAGAGGGTTTTTTTCAATTATGATAGAAAGCTTTAGAGTCAGAAAGTACTGTAATTGCATTTAAATGTAGTCAAGAAAGAATTAGTAAAGCACAGAGAGAAAATTTGATTTTTTTTCACTATTGATATGGTTGTAGACAAATTATTTCAGCATTGTGAACATCTTTCCTCATCTGTACCATGCAGGAAATAAGTCATATTTCTCAGAATTGTCATGAATATAAAGTAAAATAACATATAAAATGCTTGATTTAATAACTGCCTATAATAAGCATTCCTGAAATGGTAACTATTCTTTTAATTAAATCTTATTTCTTTGGAGTCAAGGCAAACAATGGGAACTGGGCAAGTTACATCGTTTAGTTTTCAATTATATAAGAAGAAGATGATATAAATGTATACTTTTAATTGGTACTCACCCATAAGAGGAATTTATTGTGTAGGTCTTTAAAAAAAAAACCTACAATAATGATGACCAGCATTTAAACAGCAGCTTTTGAAGCATGCATAAAAATCATCTTTTAAAAAACCTTTTAAATTTACTGCAATGGGACATAAGGTTAAAGCGAGGATGTTTTTCTCTAATAATATTGCATTTACACCAGGAAAGTCCAGAATATCTTAAAGTATTTTAATTTGAGTATGCCTTTGAATATTAATTGTCTTAATTAGCTACATTTATAAGTGTCTTGTTTGGAATTATTTTTCTTTTAGATTATAAACATAAGGAGTACTTACTTTTCAAATCTGAAAATGAATAATCATAACAATAATAAAAGTAACCTTAACGGTCACAGGTTGTGCCTGCATGCACATGTGAGCATGTATGTACAGACTTAAGCCACGGCACACACGTGGAGACCTGAAGAAGATTTACACAGCCTGTTTTCTAGCTTCGCCACATAGGTCCTGGGGACCCAATGCAAGTCTTCTAGCTTGTCTGAGTGCAATTTTACCTGCTGAATGAAACATCGAACATTCATGTTTACCTCCTTGCTATCTTTAATTCTGAAATAAATAACTTTGCTCACAATCTTTCTTGATTCGTATTTTATATATTTCCTTGGACCTTTAGCTCTTAATTCTTCTGAACAATTAATTGGACTAGTACTTTGTCTTTTGTTTGTTTGTTTATTGTTTTAAACTTAATCGTATTGCCTCTTCTACTAACTTCATGATTTTATTTTTTTATTTCATTTTTCTGTCTTCAAACTTTTTTTACTTAAAATGGGATTTTTTTTCTGTTTGTCTGTCCAGATTACTTTTCTGACCTTTTCTGCTCTGTTTTGCAATCTCAGAGTTCAATTACCAGCAACCACATAGTGGCTCATAACCTTCTGTAATGGGATCTGATGCCCTCTTCGGGTGTGTCTGAAGATAGCAATGATGTACTCACATAAAATTTAAAAAAATAAATAAATAAAAACAAGACATTATTTGAGATTTCTGCTTATTTTTTGGCTCAAGTTTTTTTTATCATTATTTTATGTTTAATATTTACTGCTTTGAACAATGTCAAATCTTAAAATGTACTTTAATTTATTGTGTTCAAGATAACTCTTTGCTAAAAGTTCTTTTTTTAACTTCTTTAATGTAGTGATTTATTTTAGATTTTTTTTTGAATTGGTAAAAGGCAGGATCAGAGAGAATGAGATTTATATAGTTTACTCCCAAAACAGGATCACTGAAAGGAGTATTTATGTAGGGCCCACCATAAATTTCCACCCAGTTTCTTCAGTCAAACTCATTTCTAAGAAAGAAAATCACCTTTCTAAGGACTGGGGAAAAAGTTTTGACCTGAGTTTGGCTCTCCAGCATCTACATAAAATCCAGTTGTGGTGGAGAGCCTCTCTGTTTCAAAGGCTGGGAAAGCAGAGACAGGAGGATTCCTAGACCCTGCTGGAAAACAAGTCCAGCTGAATCAATGTGTTCTAGATGTAGTCCCATGTACGCATCCATGCACACAATCGCTTCCTTTAAAACAAAGTAAGCTGGGAGATCTTTCCTTCTTCTTTGATTTTTTTCTTTAGAGACTTGAAGTTCTTGTCATACAGATCTTTCACTTGTTTAGTTAGAGTCACACCAAGGTATTTTATATTATTTGCGACTATTGTAAAAGGAGTTGTTTCTCTAATTTCTTTCTCAGACTATTTATCCTTTGAATAGAGGAAGGCCTCTGGTTTGTTTGAGTTAATTTTATATCCAGCCACTTTGTGAAGTTGTTTGTCAGGTTTAGTAGTTCTCTGGTGGAATTTTGGGGGTCATTTAAGTATACAATCATATCATCTGAAAATAATGATATTTTGACTTCTTCCTTTCCAATTTGTATCCCTTTGACCTCTTTTTGTTGTCTAATTGCTCTGACTAGGACTTCAAGTACTATATTGAACAGGTACGGAGAGAGTGTTAAGCACAGGGTCCCCAATGGAGGAGCTAGAGAAAGGACCCAAGAAGCTGAAGGGGTTTATAGCCCCATAGGAGGAACAACAATATGAACCAACCGTTACCCCCAGAGCTCCCAGGGACTTTAATTTTCTAGTGAAGACTAGGCATTTAATGAATCAAACACCAACATGGAAATTCCATCTCTATTTTTAGAGCTATTGGAAATTCTTAATTTCTGACAGAGGAATGGTCGATTTTTTCTAAGAGTGTATCTCCTGTTTAGCTACAATTCTCTGTTTTAAGGTTACATATCTGGATACATTTGGACATCACGAATCTGGCTTGATAACTCACATAAACATGTGGGCACATGCACGTGCACACACAAACATACACACACACACACACACACAGAGAGAGAGAGAGAGAGAGAGAGAGAGAGAGAGAGAGAGAGAGAGAAGGATAGAGTTATGCAAATATCAGTAAGGGATGATTGGTATTATGAAGAATGGAGGAAAGTAATGGAAAGTAATGTCACAGATGCTCATGAGAAAAGTGCCACCACCACCCAGCTATCCAGGGACTTAACCACTAGCCAAAGAGTAAGCATGGAGTGACCCATGGCTTCAGCCACATATGTAGCAGAGGATGGCTTTGTTGGACATCAGTGAGTAGAGAGGCCTTTGGACCCATGAAGGCTCATTGCCCCAGGGTAGGGGAATGATAGGTTAGGGAAGCTAAGCAGGAATGGGTGGGTTAGTGAGCAGGGGGAGGGAGTATGGGATAGGGACTTTTTAGAGGGGAAACAAGGAAAGGGGATAACATTTGAAATGTAAATAAAGAAAATATCTAATAAAAATATTTAAAAAAAAAAAAACCTATGGTAAGGTTACTATGGTCCTAAACTATGGTTACTATAATAACCTTACCATTGAGAGACCCATAGGTTCTTACATTACAGAGTCGTTTATTTTCTTTATGCATGTTTTCTTTTTCTCACAATCTATTTTCCAATACCAACAAATGTTTGAAACTGCTCATCTCAGTATCTGTTGCCTCTGGCTCAAGAAGCCGGTGGTATCTGCAAACCGTATCAGTATGTTGTAAACAAGCCCATCTTGACATGAGTCTTTATCCTCCAGAACTCCAGTCTCTGCTAATACATCCCAGCAGGAGACAGGCTGGTCAGGGAGCGGCACTTGACATTCCGAGATAGGAAATCAGTTGCAGAAACAGCTGAGCCTGGGAGAGCTAAGAGTGGCTCATGTAGGGATTATGGTCTTTCTGGGTTGTCTGTTTGGCAAGAGAAGATGGAGGACTGCTTTAGGATACCGGGAAATGCGCTCGACCCCTTATAGTGAGATGGCTGGGAAAGACATGCTGAGGAGGAGTCTAAACCTTCAGATAGGCGGCTAGGAGATGTGGATATCAAACACCACTGACAGTAAAAAGGACCAAAGAGAGTCCACCCAAAACAGGATGAACTTGTCCTTTTCAAGCATAGGTCACTAAAAAATTCTCCATGAAGAGATTATTAATATTTATTTCACTGGTTGGTGTTAATTTGAGAGCCTTGTACATGATAGGTAAGCACTTTACCAGGGAGCTAGATCTCTAGACCCCTATGAGGTTACTAAGAAATTATATAACTAAAAGCCCTGGAGCAATCAGACTTTTCAGGAAAAAAAGTAAAAGGATAAAGGAACCAGAACTGAAAACTTTTAGATTCCACTTTGTGTTTTCCATAGTCAATAAAAAGAATTAGTAGAATAGAAAATTAAAAATTTGAGAAGACACTAGTTTTGAGTGATCAAGAATAAAGTCTATAGGGATGCTACTGAGGCAACCCAATGGCAGATTCTATAGCTGCCTGTGACCTGACTTGGCCCATAGGAAGCCAGCTCTGCCCCTCCATCCACCACTCTCTGTGTTTCTGCTCCATTCTGCGTAGATTTTCCATGTAAAAGAAATTTCTATCAGAGACAGGCACTATGGGTCCACACACAAACAGAAGGTTTATTTTATTTTTTCCCACCTCAGATTTGATACATCCAAGCGATCCCTGTGAAATGTCTTTAAACATGTGGTCAGTGGGTAAAACTCATAAGTTTACAACAAAGGATCCAACAGAAGGGATCCAAAATAGGAGTCACACGCATTTGAAAAAACAGCTGAGTAGAATCAGGAAAAGAGTTCAAGAGAAGTCTTGTCATTATACTTGCTATTAGGAGAGTTCAGAGAAGATCAATAATGAGAAAAAAAAACAATTATAATACATGCTTGGATTAATGTATAGTGTAGTGTGTGTGTATGTGTGTGTGTGTGTGTGTGTGCGTGTGTGTGTCAATAATAGAAAGGGACAAATGGTCAAACAGTTTCTTAAAATTCTCTTTTAAAAAAGTTTATCTTTTATTGGATATTTTCAAATGTAACCCCCTTTCTGGTTGCCCCTCCAGAAATCCCCTATCCCATCTCTCCTCCCCGCTTCTATGAGGTGTGCCTCCACCTATTCCTGTCTCCCCATCCTGGCATCCCTACACTGGGGCATCGAGCCTTCACAGAACCAAGGACCTCTCCTCCCATTGATGCCCGACAAGGCCATCCTCTGTTACACATGTAGCTGGAGCCATGGGTCCCTCCATGTGTACTCTTTGGTTGGTGGTTTAGTCCCTGGAAGCTCTGGGGGGGGGGGGTTCTAGTTGGTTTTATTATTTACTTATTTAAAATTATGTAGATGTCTGTCTCTGTGTGTGTGTGTGTGTGTGTGTGTGTGTGTGTGCATGTGCATGCGAGTGGGCGTGTGTGTGTGTGTGTGTGTTTGTGTGTGTGTGTGTGTATCTGTCTGTGGGTGGGTTTCCCCTCATTAGTGTAGTTATCTCCTGCTGCCAGGAGTTACTGACCATTGTAGAGATTCTTGAGTTGACCAACTGGATCATTTATTTCCTTTCCTTCCAGTCACATCACAGTATCTCAAACTGTTTATGGGTATACATTTGCCTCTTCCCATATATTTTAGTAAGCAATTTCCTGGTTTGATGTTTTTCTTAAAGCATGTTGCTCACATGTAAGAGTATTTTAATTTCCAAGATTTTTTCTCTTTGAAAATAGTTCTTAATTCCTCAAAAAAATTAATTACATTTTAGACAAAGACCTGTATAAAATTTTGCTTCTTTGATTTAGTTTTCACTGAAGTTAATTATCCCCAGGTAAATACATTTTTACTTATGTGCTATATTTATTAGTTTTAGACATATGGCAGTTTGATATGAAAAGAACTATGTACATATTTTACAGTTTTCTTATTCAAATTCTCTGAACATTGTTTTACTTTTATTTTTATAGGGAGTGTACATTTATTTTATGAGTGCACCGATGGTGAACTGGTTCTGAGAATTATATGTTGTAATTATCTGTTTCTTTATGGAATCTGAGGAAGTTACTTTGTTCTTAAAGACCCTTGACTGGTATTTTTCATAGTGAATGTCATCTTGGGGACTGATTACAATGATTAAATGAGGCAATGCTTGGAAGGCGTTGACTCTGGACAAGGTAAATGAGAAATGCATAGCAGATATTCACTCCTCCTGTTGCTACAACCATCAGTATTTATCAGGGTCTAAATAATTCTAAACTTTTAAATTTAGAGAGTTTTATATTATAAAAAGACAGGAATGAACAAGTACATGTTGTAAGATAACTCTGACTATGTATACATTAATTTTTAAAAAATATTCCATGAATATAAGTAAAAGTGACTCCTCTCAGCTTTTATGCTGTCCGTAATTAGTATGTCTGTGTCTAATTGCATTCTTTATATTCTGTATGTATTTCAGAAATTTTATAAATAATTGCTCAGTTTCTGTGATACAAACTTAAATCCTTTCCTACACTCTTGAATTTGAATTGTATTTTGAAAACCTTTGGGATTCATGAGCTACAATCTTTTTTTTTTTAAGCTATAAATTTTGTCTTTCTCTGGTACAATTTTCCAAGTTGTTGAGGGAAGCATGTCTATTCTGACCAGTAACTGGTTAATTCCACCCCCTGGTTAGAAGTTGTAGGATTTGCTTTTGTTCCTTGGAGTTCAGGAGTTTTTCCAGGTAATATAGTGTGACATGTGTTGTTGTTAATCTAGCTTGTCAATCAAAAGCCTTTGATCTGAAAACTGAAGTAAGTGAAATACTGTTCCTTCTATTTCTCCTTCTCCATCTGTTTCTTTGTTCTGAAATGTATATTTGATCTTCTAAATTTTTCTTCTATTACACTTACTTTTTTCTTAATTGATACTCTGTTAACTATCGATTATAAGATTGTTTCCATATTATTATGGAAATTTTCACCAGTGTCCTCTCTCCTTTTCTCAGCCTTTATTCAATTTTTAAATTAAACACACCTTGATTCTGAAAAAAAAAACTTTTTTCCTGTGTGTGTGTGTGTTTGTGTGCATGTATGTGAGTGTCCATGATGTGTATGTGAGTGTGCATGCATGTGTGTTTGCATGATATGAGTGTGTATAAATGAGTGTGCATGCATGACCTGACTGTGTGTGTGAGACTATGCATACTAGTGTGTTTATGAATATATTTAAACTTTCCCTTCAGATCTCACTTCTTATTCTTCTTTTTTCTTTATTACCTTGGTTCCTTAAAATATTCTGTACAACAATGATGATGTTCAAATTTTCTCAGCTTCACCTATATATTAAATTAAGAGTCAGTCTTGAATATATGGTAATTTCCCCTTAGTGTTTGTCACACTGGGTTCACAAACACCTTACTTATTTTCTCTGAACCTTTTATCTTTGCAGGGATATATAGTGGTAGGATGTGAGGAGGGCACAGCAGGCACAAATACAGATATGCTTCAGAAAATAGGGTAGCGTTTGGGAGCCAATGGCCTGTGACTTTTCTGTGGAAGTTTTTATCTCTGAACGCAATTTCTTCATAGTTCTATAATAGCACGAAGACTTAATCCAACATGGAGGCATAACTTAAAAGGAGCAAGCACCATCAGTTTGCAAACATCTCTCCTTTTGTTTGGCATAACTGAGCACGATGCCAGGAGTGTTTATGAGGATCTGCTAAAGATCACTGCAATTCCTCAGGAATTCACCGAGTTAAGCTACCTCAGGCTTACTAAGAAGGCTCACCTCACTGTGAGCCGCTCTGTAAACTTGTGCATGATAGTTGTCTGACCCATATGTCCAAAACCCAAACCTACCGACTGAAACGTTAGAACAAACATTGTCTATGTTTACCATTAACCAAACAAATTCCATACCTTACCCAGGACCTGGGTGGAGGTCTGAAAGGAGTGGAAAGCAGGAGTACAAAGAGCACAAAGTATTCCTTCCTTTTTACCTGACTTGATAATTCTCGAACAAGAGTGAGAGCATCGATAATATATTAAACTACACCTCAAAGACTATTTGGTTCTTTTCAAATATTTCTCTGTGGAAGAAAAGTCCTTCATGAATTCTTTCAAACTAATAGTATTTTTTCTTGTATAAATCCCCAACATTGGACAGCCAGTGCTCATCAGCTTTCTGTGTCTGCAAAATTGGTCTGAAATTATCTTATAAAGAAGATAAGTTTACTTTGGCACATAGATTTTTGAGTTTGTGGTCCATGACAGAATGGCCTTTTTGATTTGAGGCATATGGTAAACCAACACTCTATAACATGTAATTCATATTGGAGTAAACCTCTTGCTTCATGTCCAGAAAATGAAAAAGAGGAAGAGGAGAGGGATGGATGGCCACTGGCTATCCTTTTTTTGGGCACAGACCTAAAGACTGCCCACTAGGCCCCACATTTTAAACTTTCCACCATTTCCCAGCAGTCCCAAGCGAGGGACTCAGCCTTTAAAATGTGGGCCATAGGGATTATTTAAATGTTGGACTGGAAAACTGACTTATTCTTGCTGAGTCTAAGAAATACTGAGCACACAGTCATGATGGTCGGTGCTAAGTTAAGCAAGACATGATTTTAAGATAAAGAAAGATGGCCCAGAGAACTTTTGCACGTGAACCTATAACAAGATCAATGAATTGTATAATCTACTGGTATATTTTTTAATCATTTATATTTGAAGCATTTGCCACAAAACTTGAAAATATTATCCTAAGCGAGGTGATGCAATCACAAAAGAATACACAGGGAATGCAATCATTGATAAGTGGATATTAATTAGCCCTGAAGCTCTGAATACTGAAAATACAATTAGCATATCAAATGATTCCCATGAAGAAGGAAGAAGAGGGCCCTAATCCTGGAAAGGCTTGATCCAGCATTGTAGGGGAGTACCAGGACAGAGAAAAGGGAGGGGGAAAGATAGGAGAATGGATGGAGAGAAGAGGACTTATGGGACATATGGGGAGGGGGGAACTGGGAAAGGGGAAGGCTTTTAGAATGTAAACAAAGAATATAGAAAATAAAAAAAGGAAAATTTTTCATGTTTAACCTATGGATTCTTACTGGAATTAAAGTGTTTCTAGAAAATTTCTTTGGAGGTTAAGGTCCCTGATACCAGCTGACACTTCAGAAAGAAGAACCAGACAAGTACACAACTGTGAAAAGTTTTGATGACCTGTATGGAAGAACACAGTGTTGAGATGGTAGACTGGCTATATAAGAGTTGAGCAAGGTGGTCCAGCTATTATCTTTTCCCTGAGTGTTACATATTGCCTCCTCCTCATCAGTCTCACAACTCTCCAAAATTGTAATTTTTTTCTCATTTCTGCACATATTGGTTGCAAGCTTACCTTCTTTGGTGCTAAATGTCATTGTAAACTACAACTATTGTTGACAGAGTCTCTTTGCAGCAAACTGTAGGCTGCTTTTTGTTTTGTTGGTTATGTTTTGTTTTCCCAATAAGACAAACATTGTATAGGACCAGGACCACAAGGGAACTCCTGTTGCACCTCATCCCTTCCCCAGAAAGGAAAATAATAATAACTAGGGAACCATTTGGATAAAGTGTGTAAACCTGTTTCCCTGTATTCAACGTGGCATCCTTCCTAGTTCTTAGCAATGGGTTTCATTATGGTATTTTTCTGTGCGTTCATGGTGTAATTAGATCATGTTCTCCTCCTGATACCTTCTTTTATCCCCCTTGCTGATCCCTATTCCCAGCAAGTCCCCTTCCACTTTCATGTTGAATTTTAGTTTGATGATCCCCCTGGGTTTCATCAGGGCTTTGGATAGGAGTGTAGACAGGAGGTGTCTATATGAACATATGCATCTTACTAGTGGCTACACCACTGAAGAAAATGTCTCTCTTAGTCGCTTCAATTGTTATACCATCTGTGTATAAATCCCCTGGGAAGGTTAGAACCCCAATGACACTCTCTACTTCCATGCTGCTGTATAAACAACCAGTCTTGGGGAGAACTTATGTAGGTAATCATAGTTGCTATGAGTTCATGATGGCCAAGCCTCTATCATGCCCAGAAATTAATGGATCCTGAGTCCTGGATAGACAGGATACAGATGTTCCATTTGGGGTCTGACAGTCGACAGTCATTTATTATCTATACTTTGACTACGTATGATTCTCCACAGTCACCACTGACCACTGCAAAATGAAGCTTGTTTGACCAGAGTTGATAGCAACGCTATTCCATGGGCACCAACAGTTAATTAAATGACAGCTTTTCAGGTATGAAATATTCATTTAGAAGCAAATCATATCATTTGCTTCCCAAGTAAGGCCTAAGGCCTTCAAAGACTTAACTTTATAATAACAGATGTGTTTTCATTCCTATGGAGTGGGAATCAAATCCAGTGAGAAAAAAGATAGTTATGCTGATAATAGACTAGCTACAATTTCACCAGTGGTCTTACCTTGCCTGGTTGGCCAGAATTGTTGCACATGGGGTCTACAAGTTATTGATACTGTTGATAAAATTACTCCACAGCAGACTGTATAAGCTTTCTGGCACTATTAGTGCTAGCCTTAAGAAAAAAACAGGGAAAATTTTCCTGAATAGAATACCAATAGATTATGCTCTAAGATCAAAAATTGACAAATAAGACCTCATAAAATTGCAAAGCTTCTGTAAGGCAAAGGACACTGTCAATAGGACAAAACGGCAACCAACAGATTGGAAAAAGATCTTTACCAATCCTACATCTGATAGAGTGCTAATATCCAATATATACAAAGAACTGAAGAAGTTATACTCCAGAGAACCAAATAACCCTATTAAAAATGGGGTACAGAAACAAAGAATTCTCAACTGAGAAATACTGGTTGACTGAGAAACACCGAAAGATATGTTCAACATCCTTAATCATCAGGGAAATGCAAATCAAAACAACTCTGAGATTCCACCTCACACCAGTCAGAATTAGCTAAGATTAAAAACTCAGAGGACAGCAAATGCTGGAGAGGATGTAGAGAAAGAGAAACACTCCTCCATTGCTGGTGGGATAGAAAGCTGTTCAAAACACTCTGGAAATCAGTTTGGAAATTCCTTAGAAAATTGGACATAGCACTACCTGAGGACTCCTCTATACCACTCCTGGGCATATACCCAGAAGATGTTGCAGCATGTAATAAGGACACATGCTCTACTATCTTCATAGCAACCTTATTTGTAATATCCAGAAGCTGGAAAGAACCCAGATGCCCTTCAACAGAGGAATGAATACAGAAAATGTGATATATTTACACAATGGAGTAATACTCAGCTATTAAAAATAATGAATTCATGAAATTCTTAGGCAAATGGATGGAACTAGAAAATGTCATCCTGAGTGAGGTAACCCAATCACAAAAGAACACACATGGATGGTATGCACTGGCTGATACGTGGATATTAGCCCAAAAGCTTGGAATCCCCAAAATACAACTCACAAACAACATGAAGCTCAAGAAGAAGGAAGAGCAAAGTCTGGATACTTTGATCCTTATTGGAAAGTGGATCAAAATATCCATGGCATACAGCCAACCAATAGAATGAGCATAGGGTGCCCAATAGAGCAGCTAGAGAGAGGACCCAAGGAGCTGAAGAGGTTTTCAGCCCTGCAGGAGGAGCAATATTATGTGCCAACCAGTACCCTCAGAGCTTCCAGGGACTAAACCACCAACCAAAGAGTATACATGGAGGGACCCATGGCTCCAGCTACATATGTCAGAGAAGATGACAATTTCAGACATCAATGAGAGGAAAGGCCATTGGTGCTGTGAAGGCTTGATTCCCCGGGATAGGTGAATTCAAGTCAGGAAATTGTGGGGGAGCAGGGGTAGGGGGGATGGGATAGGGTGTTTTTGGAGAGGTAACATGGAAAGGGGATATCATTTGAAATGTACATAAAACAAATATTTAATAAAAAGAGAGTTTAAGGCAAAAAAAAGAGAAAAGAATTTTCTAATCCAGTTACAGCTTGATTTCTCTATGTTCTATCATCAAGGCATATTATATCTTCTGCAATAGGCTATTACCAACCAATGACAGGGATAATTTCCTCTATTGTTTTGGGAACCTCAAGGGTCTCTCTGACTAAAAATCTGTAGGGAACAAAGCCCACCCTAGCATTTTTATTGTCCTTTGGCTTTCTACTCTTTGTTTTGGTGGCATGTTTGTTAGTTAGGACCTTTCTATAGGTAATCCTTTGAGCGTCTTATTTCTTAAACTTTTCTTGCAATATTCATCCCAGTCAATTTTTCAGCTGTGATGGCTCAAGGTAGTGACAATGCTCCTTTATTTCATTTCTAATTGCAAATTGCAGAAAGGGGTTGTTTTCTGTACCACAGCTGTTGATTATCAACCCTGATTTTAGAGAAAGCATTAGTCTTGAGAGAAAGCATCAGTCTTGAAGGCTTTAAATTTTTTCATGCACCCTTTACCAATTTCTTTCATTCTTTGCCATATGACCTCTTTTTTTTTTTACCATTATGCTTGTATTATTTTACATGACTAACTATTACACATAGTGAGAGTATGCTATTTATATCTTTTTATTCTGCGACTGGTAGAGTTAGGTCGTAGCTCTCAAGTGTTTTGGTCTCTTTCAGAAATTTGTGTTTGAGGGTAAAGTCTGCTTTGTCCCTGTGAATTTTTGAACTCCTTTCTCCTAAAACTTTGGATACTTTCTCTGCATGTTCAGGCTGTTGTAAGAAAATACATTCATTCTGGAAGCTTATAAACAACATAATTTTTTTTCTCATAGCTCTGGAGTTTGGGATATCCAGTATCGGAGGATTTTAGGGTCTGGGGAGGGTGTTCCTTTCTCACCTGGGCTGCAAACAAAGGCTGCATGATAAAACATAGTGTTCTAATTCTTCATAACCATGAGTGTTGTGGTTATATGGTTATAATCAATTACAGTGACTCCTGGTTCATTGGTTTTATATATTCATTATTTCAAATTGCTTTACTCAAATCACTTCCGCCCTACCAATATGTATATGCTTACGTCTAGAATGTGTATAAGAGGATTGTGTAATGCTTAACTTTCCAGCCTAGTTCACTTACCCTAAACAACTCCAAAATTTCAATGTCAAAACAAATAGTCATCTAATCAAGCAGGCTAATTAATTCAATGAAAATGTCTCCAAAAATTAAATATAAATTGGTAATAAATACATTTAAAGTGTTCAGTATCCTTAGCCCTCATGGAAATAAAAATTAAAACTACTTAGAGATTCCAGGAAACCCCTCCCATCAGAACGGCTTTTATGAAGGAAACAAAGGTAGCAATGATGAGGGGGTGATGGGAAGGAGAACCCTTGCAGAATGGTGATGAGAATGTAAATTAGTTCAGTCACTGCTCCAATAGGTTTGGAAATTCTTCAACAAAGCTATTATAGAACAACCATATGACCTAGTCCAACTGCTGCCAGGGATTCTAAAGCAGCTTATCAGAGAAATGTTTGCACATCCACATTTATTCCTTCAGTATTTGTAATAGCCAAGATAGGAGCCAAATTTTATATCTCTTACCAGAAAAGTCTGTAAATGTGATACACATACACAATAGAAATTTATTCAGCTGTAGAGAAGAATGAAATTATACCATTTGCAGGAAAATGGATAGATCTGGAGATCATTATTGTAAGCTCTCATCCCTCATCAAGGAATCTTTTCTTTGTGTGTGTGTGTGTGTGTGTGTGTGTGTGCGTGTGTGTGTGTAGCAGATTGGGACTATTCTAGAAATCCACAGCTAGTCAATATGCAAAGGACAAGTGACTGTGGGATGTTTAACCCCAACTAGCATAGCATCTACAATGTAGCTCCTAGTACGAAGGGTATGGGGATTATTGTGGAAGAAGATAGAAAGATTTTAGAGTCACAGAATCTACATCTCAAATGTTATATGTTTTCCTGGTCCCGCACCCCACGAAATCCCCTATCGCATCCCCTCTCCCTCTGCTTCTATGAGGGTGTTCCTCCACCCACTCCCACCTCCCTGCCCTCGAATCCCTCTATGTCCTCTTGGCTACAGTCTTGGAAAGATATCTTCAATCAAAAGTACAAAATTAAATGAATCCTTTTGTTTATTCCCCCTTCTTTCCCAGTGTTTGTGCAGGGTACTGTCCAGAAATGGAATATGGTGTTTCCTTCAAACCTATTTGAAGATTTTAGTATCTGTGTCTTTATTACCTCAAACTGAAAATTATTGATTGATATTTTATAATACATAAGATAATAAAGTAGTAATTTACTTATAAAAGAAAGAGCCACAGAATCAGGATACCTCATGCTAGATTGTATCTCCTAAACATTGCAGGGAAGTCACACTCACAAAATCTCAACAGTATCGTTGACCTGCATAATGAAAATAGCAGTTCCAGGCTGGAGAGATGGCTCCATGGTTAAGAGCATTGACTGTTCTTCCAGAGGTCCTGAGTTCAACTCCCAGCAACCACATGGTGGCTGACAAACATCTGTAATGGGATCTGTTGCCCTCTTCTGCTGTGTTGGAAGAGAGTGTACTCATATACATAAAATAAATAAATCTTAAAAAAAGAAAAGAAAATAGCAGTTGGCATGCCAGTAAAGATGGGGAAGTTTCTCAAGCCTCCACTTCTAGATGAAGAGCTACACAGGAAATCAGTGACTGATGAGTGAAGATACTTAGTTTTCTCCAGGGAGGAGATGCCCCCCCACCATAAGTGGTCAGCCCTAAAGACATACACAGCTAACAAAAGGAACAACAAATAGATTCAATAATGAATATACATATACAATTATATATATATATGTATAATATGTATATATTATACATATATATATATAATTGTAAAAGAGGTCACGAATTTGAGGTGGATTAGAAGACATGAGTTAGGGGAAAAGAATGGGGTACAATGATATAAATATAGCACTTATATACTAAATTCTCAAATAAAAATAAATAAAAACATAGCCAAGTCATTTCAATGAGAATGAATAAATAAATATGTATGTTTTATAATGTATTAAGACATATAGGACAGATTCAATAAGCAAATTATTTTTGTGTAGTAGAATGGACCACAGTGAGATGATTTCCTTCGTCCAATAGAGCAAAATAATACAAACATGACAAGCAGTCAACACATTTTTCTGAGATGAAGAATGAACTGCAGAATTAGCTAAGGTGCTTATCCGTGAAGAGACTGTAGCTAGTTTTGAACAAGTATTCTAGAATTGCTTAAAGGGAGGAAACGGGAAAACTCTATATCATTATATGTCTTTTTTCAAAAGTAAACAATAGGTATATATTTTATGAAAATAGATTTTTAATTTCCTAGTATTATTCCCAATTAATCAATATCGTGAACCTCATAACGGTGTGTGAGAGATCGGCTTCAGTTAAGTTTGGTGTATAACTGGAGGTTATGATCGATGCAGACACAGCTGAAAGAATTACTGGCCTTTGGCGAACCAAGCCCCCGCACAGGAAAGAACCCTCTATGATCAGTGTCTGATCTCATTTCAGAGCGCCAGGCCCTGCAGATTACCGGAGAGATGGCTTGTTTTTTTTCCCATAAGTCCTATTGCCAGAACTTAAAACCCAAACTGAATTATTAGAACGTCACAGCAAAATCAGTCACTGTGTATTTTGGAAGAAAAACTACAACAGCGATAGAAAATATAACTGGGGGTGCTCTTGTGGCATATGATATATTGATTGATGTAGATTCCCACTTTGACATACAATAGAGGGCCACAATTATAGTCCTGAAAGTTAGCTTTGAGGAATTTACAATTTTACTTTTCTTTGCACTGTGAAAGGCACACAAAGATGACTATGTCACTATGTGAATACACACCACTACCACCAGCACCCCACCCCATCCCAGGCGTTCAGAGTTCTGGCCTGGAATATTGCAGAAGAAATACCTGCAATCAGTAAGTATTCAGACACACACAGCAAAAGCAGTCTGTCTGCGAATATCTGGCATACCATCAACAAAATGTGCAAATATGTAAATACATCATGTAGTGTTTAACTGACACTTCTTGGTGTTTATTTACCATAGTCTGTAGTTGCAAAAGAAAATCCTGAAGTTTCTGTCTGAAATCCAAAAGGGTTTTGGTGTGAGTTCAGCTAAGAATGGCATGGTATTTCTATCTTGGTTCAGCTTTAATGATCTCTCTCTCTCTCTCTCTCTCTCTCTCTCTCTCTCTCTCTCTGTGTGTGTGTGTGTGTGTGTGTGTGTGTGTGTGTGTCCCAAAAGCTCTAAAACGGGAAACATTTCTGGGAAACAAAGTATCTGGCCAGGAGAATTTGTCTTTCCCTGTCACAATCTTCAGCTACCATTCAGCTAAATGTTGTTTGGAATAATATGGCCCTAATGCCCCTATCTCCTGCTGAATTGCTCAGACGGGTAGGAGATTAGAGTGAAAAGAGGTGCCGGTATTATCTATGCGAGTGCGCCAGGGTCATGCTACACTAACAAGACCGCCCCAGCCCGGGTGACAGAACCCAGCTGCCGGTCCGCAGGCCCTTCATGTCAGAGGGTTCTACTTACTGTGGGGCCGCTCTGCAGAGAGCCTGGATTCTCAGTAGGTCTCTTCAGCTCTAAGTGAGACACCGGCTTCATCATTTTTTTTGCCCTTTTTTTATTTTTATTTTTTAAAGGAATGGCGTACGTGTGAAATCACTTACCTGTTTAACCTATGAACTTAAAGAAAACTTATATTGCCACTTAAAAGACCTAAACTCGGATTTGCCTTCACTCACTCCTCCTGGTGCCTGTCCTAATTAGCCATTTATCACAAAGGCAAAACACCGGGTTTCATTTGATTTTGTTCTTACAGTACACAGGTCCTCAACCCTGAGGTTTGGTGAGATGAGGGTTTTGCTAAGGGTTCAGTTGCAGAAGCAATGCTCTGGACACAGAGAACACAGTCTGCTTGTATTTTAATCTTAAAAGAATGGTCTTGGTGGTTTTTCCTAGTTTTTAAAGGAAGTAAGTTTTCCGATTGAGCATTGCATAATAGACATGAATATTTATATTTGTATATATGATGTAAAGACTTTAGCATCGGATTGTCTGAGATGCTTTCTTTCCTTTTCCTTTCCTGCCTGTTTCTGGGGTTAAGGGTTTTAGGTTAGTAACACACAGAACCTGGCATACTTGTTTAGCCAGTAGAGGGAGCTGGAGCTATCTAGAAGCTTTACTGGGTACTGCATTTTTTTTTTTTAAGTGTGACTGTTTCTTAATGTTCCACCAATAAGAACATTTTATACATATCTTTTTTTCCTACGAAAGTGAAGATTTAAATGAGACCATCCATACCTCTAAGGAGAATCAGTCAAGAGAAGTAGCCAGAAATATCAGAGTAGCCATGCTCTGGAAAAGAGAATTATTTGAAAGAAACAATTTTTTAAATTATCCTCTTCTAACTACTGCAGCTAGAAAGACTGTTAAATAAACTTGCATTTACTTAGTGGCAAAATAGGCAGGGAAACACACTTCAAGGTAAGCTCAAAGGAGACCTCAGGGTTTGATCCTGCCTTACACACCTGGTGTTTCAGTGGTCTCACTGTGTTAATGGACGACATAGATTTCATCAGTAACAAAAAGCATTTCAGGTTCCCCTCCTTTTTTTTTTTTTTATTTATCAACGTTTGAAACTTTAGTTAAGTGCTTCCAAAACAGAGTCTCCATTTTATATGATGCTTTTAACTTTTCAAAGTATTTTTATATGCACTATCTCATTTTAAAGCAGTCTGGTGTTCTTTAAGCTATAGTCATCTCAGCTAGCATTATAGAACTTAATGAAATTGTGATACTAACCCTTCCATGAGGAGTATAAAATGTGTTGAGGTGGAAACTTTGTGGAGAGCTACTAAATTATTCTTTCAACACCCAGAAACCTTTTGCACTTTTATTTCAACAGATTGAAGTTCTATTGAGTTTCCATGAAATTAAATACTGTTATGAATTTATTGTGGCCACTACTGCTGGGGATTTTGTAGAAATTACTATGTTTGTGGGTGTGCCCAGATGAGTCCATTAGAGAATAAGACTTTTAAAATGACATTTTTGAAAAAGAAAATGATGAATATGATAATTTTTTGTTGCTGAAAAATTATATTGTGGTATTTTTAAATATACCCAACAGTGGATAAATAATTTTATTATTGGATATTTTCTTTATTTAAATTTTAAGTGTTATCCCCTTTCCTGGTTCTGCCCTCCCACCAAAACCCCTATCTCATCCCCCCCTTCCCCTACTTCTTTTTTTTTTAATTTTTTTATTCGATATAATTTATTTACATTTCAAATGATTTCCCCTTTTCTAGCCCCCCCACTCCCCGAAAGTCCCGTAAGCCCCCTTCTCTTACTTCCCCTACTTCTATGATGGTGTTCCTCCACCCACTCACCCACTCCTGCCTCCCTGCCCTGGCATTCCCCTACACTGGGGCATCAAGTCTTCACAGGACCAAGGGCCTGTCCTCCCATTAGTGTCTGACAAAGCCATCCTCTCTCACATATGCAACTGGAGCCATGGGTCCCTCCATGTGCACTCTTTGGTTGGTCATTTAGACCCTGGGAGCTCTGGATGGTTGATATTGTTTGTTCCTCCTATGGGGTTGCAAACCCCTTCAGCTCCTTCAGTCCTTTCTCTACCTCCTCCATTGGGGACCCAGCGCTCAGTCCAATGGTTGGCTACAAGCATCCGCCTCTGTCTTTGTCAGACTCTGGCAGAGCCTCTAAGGAGACAACTATATCAGGCTAATACTTGCATAGTATATTTTCATCATGTAAATTTCTGTACCTTAGTAAACAGAGTATCTAGTATAATTTTTGTTCATTTGTTAGGGTAATGACTATTTTGGTAAAAGCCAGCAAAAAGCAGCTGATTTGTTAAGACAAAAGAAAAATCTGAATATGTGTGACTGTGCTCCCTCATTGCTTAGCAGAAATGGAGACATGCGGGTTCTACACATGGTCTGTAAAGCTCAAATGCTCCAGCTCGGTTCAAATTTTCTGGAAAAGTATTTTTGCCAAAACTTGAGCCAGTTTTAAAACAAAAAAATAAAATGAAATGAAATAAAACTAAATAGAGAGAGAGAGAGGAGGGGGGAAGAGAAAGAGAAAGAGAGAGGGAGAGAAAGAAAGAAAGAAAGAAAGAAACAAACAAACAAACAAACAAACAAAGTTTCTTATGAAACTAATCATCAGGAAATTTAAGCTTCTTCTAAGATATTTCTGAACTCTACCATTTTATCCATAATTTGATTCTTTTTCTCTTAGTTGTGTGTAACATATCAGTGGGGATATATATATTTAACTTGTAGGAAAGTTTTTTCAAACTTAGAAAAATGTAAGACTAAAAGTTAACTTGTAAGCCTCACCTACCCAAGGACCAGGTAAATTTCTGGAATGTTGAGAGTTGTACTTCTTAGAAAATAACATAGCCGCATGGGAAAATATAGTGTCCATATTGGCTTATTGTTGGTTTTTGTTGTTGTTGTTGTTGTTGTTGTTTTGTTGTTCTTAAAAGCCCCTACAACATGTGTCTGGGGCAACTTGCTGAGAAATCAGGAGAAGCCTTGACCAAAGTCCCTCCTAGTTGGTATTTAGTTAAAGCTTGCTTCAAATTTGGCACAAAATCATGGAACTGGCTTGTATCTTGAGCATCTCAGGCTTAACGAAAACTTTGGCAAATAAATGAATTTGTGCTGTTTCTCATGCATCTTTATCACAATACCAAATAGGATATTATTTTGATAGACTTTGTTTTTCACACTTTAAATCCATTTTGGGGTTGCCTTCCAGGACTTGAAGGTAGGATGCCATGCTGAAGACACCATATCCATTAGACACAGGACTTAGAGGACGAGAACTGGACCTGACCTGAAGTCAGGTCTGAAGACCCTGAGGACTAGCACTTACAGCATCAGAAGGTGTTATGCAAATTGCTAAGGGAAAAAAGCAGCCAGTATTTTTTTTTTATCCATCTGTAAAGCTTGGGAGCCACAACAATGACTAATCCTGCAAGAAGAACACAATGGTGCCATAGCGGCCCATATATCTAGTGGTAAATAAGTGTCTGGTTAGACTTACCTAGCCAGTAGGAGGGAACTAACACCTGGTACTAGAAACCTAAGCTCTAGAAGTTATAGACCCTACAAGAGAACCCACTACTACCATTATGCTAAACCAACACAATTTTTAACAATAGTCTAAATATATTTATGCCCACAGATAAGTGTAGCTCTCATCTCTTGACAAAGACATTTATTTTTGCAGGAAATGAAGACGACCATAGCGCTCCACATCTGGTCAATGTGAGGTGTCCAAGAACAATTGGTACATCTATAATGAAATGCTTCTACCTAAGATTCAGGGAGCATTGAGAAAGTAGGGGGTTGAAAGAGTCTAAGAACCAGAGGATGAGACATCTAGGGCTGGATGATATGTCATACCCATGACAGGGTTAGCTGCATGTATGAATTCTCAACAATTAACCTGCTCAACTCACAAACATGAGAACTATCTTTAAAAGCTTGAAGATGAAGAATGAGAAAATAAGAATGCCAAGTAGAGAGGATTTAAGTTTACTGAAAGGTATTTTTGGAAATGGGTACCCACGGAATAAGTAGGAATTGAGGCCAGGCCATGGTGGAGACCAAATCAATATTCCATTACTCTGAGAATAAGGGAATAAAATGCCACTATCTAGTTCCCCTGCTGACATCACCACCAACAGTAATGCTGAGATTAAATTCAAGGAAGCAGTGACAAAAGTAAATACCAGATAAGAGGCTGTGTTAGGATGTTAGGTAAAGAACAAAAGAAGTTTCTGGAAGTTTAATTTTTGAAGCAGTGTGGGACTGGAGACAAGGTATGTTTTAGGAACAAACATGGGTAGCTCGCTCTTCTGTTCTTCTACCTTCCTGGCTATAGTAATGTCCAGCTAAAAGCTGCATTTCCCAGCTTCCTTTGCAGATCATTGTCCAGTGAGATAAAGATGGAGGCACTGTGAGACACCTACAAGCTAATCTTCTGAAGACGAGTGTTTTTCATTGTTTCTGGAAAATGTGTTAGATCCCACGAATCTTCCCCATTGTCCTAAAAACCTAAACAAAACTACCTTCCTTAAACTCTTACATGAGAAAAAAATTACTTCTATGGTTGTCAGATATGTGTTTTTGTTCCCCTTACTTTATCCAGCCTTCCATTTTCACCAATAGGATCCATATAATTTACTGATGGGTCCAATTTAGATATGAGAGAAACAGAAGAATCAAAGATAGTTTTCAATGGATGAGACATGAAGCCAGAAGTAAGCTATTTTTTCCTTTCTCCTATTTATCTGCCTGTTATGTGGTTTGATGTTATTGTTGACTTTAACTCAAAAAGTAAATAAATTCATTGTTTCCTTCAGGGGGCTCTTGGTTAATGATTTTTCTATCTTACCCAGTCAAGATGATTGAACTCAGATAGACTGCAACAGTTTATATTTATTTATCTAATTGGCTTTGCAGTAGAAAACAAAAACCACCACCAACAAAACCAACAACAACAAAACCAACAACCCATCATGCTTAAATAACCCTGGGTATAATACTTCTGTGAATTATTGTCATACAAGAAGAAACATGTGCTCTGATGAAATCTTACAAAATAAACCTTGAAACCAGCAAGGTGGAAATAGCGTTTGCTCCCAAGAATGATGGCCTGAGTTTGATACTCAGGCTCTACATAGTAGAAAGAGAATCAACTCCAACTCCAAGAACATGTCCTCTGACCTACATGCACGGGTACACACACACAGACACACACAGTTTCAGACACACAGGCACACACAGTGACATTCACATCTCTAACCCCCAAAATAACAAATTAAAATGTAATGAAAATTATTTAATTAAAAAAATAAATAAACCTGCCAGATTTCTCCTGAGATCAGAGTTCCAGCACAGCAGGGCTACACAGGGAAACCTTGTCTTGAAAATCAAACCAAAAATAAATGACTGAATGAATAAATAAATAAATAAATAAATAAATAAATAAATAAATAAATCTGCATTTTTAAATGTGTTATTGCACTAGTAAACAAGATTGGTATAAAGTGTGAAGTTTATAATTATCCTAATACCAGCTGTGGGCATTAGCTCTGGGTCCAGAGGAGTTAGTAATGGAAGGAGAAGAGAGCCCAAAGGCTTTATCACCTATTCTTCTCTCTAATCAATTGACAAATTCTGGGAAAGAAGGGTCATTGTAATAACTAGCACTCACTCTAATAGTCAGCTGAAACCTCAGGAGCACAGAGACAACCCCGATTAGACCCTTTGGAACTCTAAACAAAATCTGACATAGTAAATAGGGCAAAGGGATTTATAGGGATGGGGCACAGATGGTAGGCAAAGGAGGGACAGGATGAACCAGAACAAAACTATTGCACTTGTAAGATACTATGAAAGAACAACACTTACCAATAAAAGTAGGTTATAGTAATAAAATGATAAATTGAGGATTTGAAGTCAGGTCTGCAGATTGCCAAGTGACAGAAAAGTTGGTACCCATGAAATGTAGACATGTGTTATCTTTTTCTCCTGTTTATTATGTGCTTACTCCAACCACCATGCTCCCCACATCTTCTAACTCATAAGTGATACTATACTGAATATTAGGATTTGATCTCAACTCCAACATGCCTTGATAAAATAGCTCCAGAATGTAATGCGCATTAATAAATAAGTCCTTTGAACTCAGGATTACTCTGTGAGATTGGGGTATTACTGCAGAAACACTGGAGAGCATGTTTGTGTCAATTCCCTGAGTGTTCTATCAATAAAACACTAGTAGCACATCACAAGGATGGAGGGGGCAACATGTTGTGTATGTACTGTTCCCAGTAGACCTGCACGGGTTTGTATACATCTGTCTCTGTACATTATGTTCTCTAAGTATAAAAAAAAATCACACAATCAACTTTAATTGCAGTGCATCCAAGATAAAAATCTTAAGAATGAATCACTAATAATGCATCATAAGGAGAAGGAGAAGTCAGCAAACACTTGTATGAAATTCCAGTATTCTTAGAGGAAATAAAACAACTAGATTGGGGCAGAATTACCTGAAGCAGTGGCCAGAGAGAATGGAAGTTAGTTTGGGATAGTTAACTCAAATAGAAAATGCATAAGAGGACTCTGGATATGGATGCAATTGTGTAACATTTTATAGTTGACTTACACCTGAATAGTGTGTATCCATGTTTCTAAACCCCAATGTACTCTAAAACTATCAGGACAGATTTTTAAATTTTCTTAAAATTTCTTTTTCCTTTCCAGTTTTCATCCTTAGACAAACTGAATCAGCAAGTGCCAGCTACATGCTAATCTTGATCTCTACGGAGATTTTCCAACGCATTTCTTCTCTGTGGCTCAGCTTGGGAACCACTGAGCTGGGGATGTTTGGAAAACCGTTATCTTTTTATTGTTCTCCTTGTACTTTGTTTCCTTTTCTTTTTCTTTTTTTTTTCCTCTTAGCATTTCCACAATGTAGGTTGTATAGTCATTATTTTTCTAAGACTTATCTTTGGATTGCTCATATATTTCCTAGAGATAGAGATGATGGTGCTCCCTCAGCAGCCTGCCAGGATTTAATGATCACAGAGAGTTAAAAATAAGTGGAAGTGAATTTTGATCACCGTTCACTTTAGTGCATCTTGGGGTTCTTACGCGAGTTGCTTGAACTCAATCTCTGAATTAGGGGGGAAAATAGTAATTGAAAGAGACCTGAGCAGAGCGAAGTTAAGGGTATAGTGGGATATTTACCAAGAACTACCCAGAAATCTCTCAAAGAACAACAACAACAACAATAAAACCTTCATCTGAAAAGACTCTTGTATTGGGATCTTTGATTTCCTTTTCTCTTAGTCAATAGTAGAGTGTTGGGGCAACTTGAAGTGTGCTTGTGGGATCAGGACATTCAAAGCTGTTGTTTCTGAGAAGCCTGGGCATATGGTCAACAAGTTCAGAGCCTATGTGGCCAAGGTTTTCTTTGAGGAGTACACTGCTGAGAGGAAGTTACGACTGAAGACATTCTGAAATATAATTAATACAGCCCTCCTGACACAACAATGAAGAACATGGGACTGCCTCTGGATAGATCTGTTCTACAGTGAAAACCGTGTTACTGCAGTTTTACCAACTACACGCTCCTTCAAAAAGTAGAGGAACACTAATGGATTTCCAGAACTCCATTCTACGTCTTTCGTTTTGGGGTTTACGGGTGTGTATAATTCTATGAATTTTCCTGAGTTTTTTTTTTTTAAGCCAACTAGTTCCAAAAATAAGAAAAAGTCCATAGAAGTGTGCTTCACTTTTAACATATAAACTACATCTTTAAAAATTGTACATAGGAAATATGACCAAGTCCCTTTAACAGTCTTAAAAATTCATAATTACAACTACAAACTTATTTGAATGATGATGCAATTTCAGTAGAAGCAGAAAAATGTTACAAAAAAAATTAAGCACGCCAATTCTAATAGTGCTTTCAAGACTTAAACACTCAACATTATCCAGCAATGTCTGCCCAGACTACACTAATTTTTCAAAACTCAGGCTAAGGTAGACTAATCCTGAGAGCCATTCAAGCAACCACTCCTGTGTTATTTCCAACTTACAACACTGTAAAACTGTAGGTAGGGAGAGGGGAGTAGGAAAAGCAGTGATTTTAAGTATACCGGGAGGGACTCTTAGTTCAGGAAATGTAGTGTTTCTTTGATTTTTAATTGTTCCTGCATTACTTGTGAATGTGACCACGTGACTCTTTTATGCTATTATGTTGTCAGGCTTCTGATAATGGCGAGGAATGTTTGTTTAGACTGTGTAGCTCTTCACTTTAATTCACTCTGGCTCCAGCGTGACATGTTAAAACTGCTATCAATGGAAAATCCAAATTTCCCAGAAAGACTTAAAACAACAGCCACCCTGTGAACTGAAATTATCTCCTGTTGAGGCTAATTACCTTAGTTCTCTTAGGAAAAGCCTCTCTGGAACTCGGTTGCCTTAGTGACTCTCTCTTTCTGGTGAATGAAGCCACATATTTGCTGAAGATTCTACTGTGACTTCTAGTTCTGGCAATGGTGAGCACAAGGCCTGGAATGCCACATTGTGCAATCAGCAACATAGCACGTAATATAACTGTCCTGTAGTGATAAAGCCTGCATCTAGAGAGTTTTCCTGAGAAGAATGTGGTTTCTAAAGGGAGGAAGTGTGGGGGGGGGAATGAGGGTGGGAGACTTAAGACATTAATTAAGCAACTAGAATCTCTAAATAAAATTTATTTATTTGAAGACACATATAGTTGATAAAGTCTACTATGACTTAACAACTAAATAATTGTTTTTCTTTATTTTTCTGTTGCTCAAACATAAATCAAATCTAAAAGTTAGTTTACTATGTGCATGATTTCCTGTATAAAATGATAGCTAGGAAGGAAACTCTAGTCATACTGTGAATGGTTCAGTTTATCTTCACATGAACTGGATTTTTCTATACCTATAAAATAGTTTACTTCAGGTCAAATCCAATACTATTTAAATAAACAGGAAATAGACAGCCAATTATTTCTGGAGCACAGGAATGAGCATCTTTTGATCTTCATACACCACCATCACAGTGCAAATAACATATTGCAAATTGAACAAGCAGGATCCATGCAGTATAGCCACTCACAGTTGAAATGTTTGTAATGCTAAAATACAAGATTCTTTACTTAGGTATCAAAGTTTAACTCACTCATTTGCTGCCTTCTCTATAACTGTTCGATAATTAGTACTTATTCTATAAATATGCAGTCTTCCAATCCCTTTTCAATATTCAAAATATTTTGTTTGCTTGCTTATTTGTTTGTTTGTTTGTTTGCTTGTTTTCAAAACAAAGTCTTGCCTCTAGCTGTTCTGGATTTTACTATATATACCAGACTCAAATTCACAGAGATCCACCTCTCTGGGTCTCTAAAGAAGGAAGATTAAAGGTGTGTACTCTTGAATTACCAAAATACTGTCAATTATTAATTGGCAAAGAACACTGTAACTTTTGTCCTATACTTATGGAATTACAGAAATGTACACAAGTCATCTTGAGTGGATATTTTCTGGCTAACCTTAACAGCTAGATGATTCAGTGGATATGTATGTAAATATTTTAGACTAGCATGGTATCAGAGATACAAAGATACAAAACATAAAATGTTACGAAAATTGAGCATGCCAAATCTAAAAATTTTTATATTAGAAAACTCAACAGTGATAGGTTTTTTTTTTGAAGGTAGAGGTAGTCTAACATGTTAAATCAAATGTTTTTGTTGGAGTTTATTTTTATTGCACAGATGTTTTGCTTACATGTATATATATGCAACACACACTTCCATCTTATCTGCACAAATCTGAGAAGATGATCAGTCCCCTGGAACTGGAGTTATAGGTGGTTGTAAGCAACCATGTGAATGCTGTGAACTGAACTTAGGTCCTTTGCGAGAGCAACAAATGTGCTTAATCACAGAGTCATCTCTCCAGTTCTACCAATTGCATTTCTATTGGCAGTCTAATTTGTTTACCTATTTGTGTGTGTATGCATGTGTGTGTGTGTGGAGGTGTGGGTGTGGATGTGTGTGTGTGTCTGTGTGTGGGTGGATGTGGGTGTGGGTGTGTCTGTGTGTATGTATGTGTATGTGTGGTCTATGGCTCAGGTGGAAGTTTGAGGACAGCTTGTAGGAGTTGGTTCTGTCCTTCCATCATGTACACTACAATATCAAACTCAAGTCATGCTCAGTTACAAGTGCCTTTACCCACTGAGCTATCTCTTGCCCCCTTTTTTCTATTTTAATGATACATGTTAACTACTATCTGCTTCTAAGATTCAATTATATAGTCAAAGCAAAACCTAATTAAGTACATGGCTGTGATGATAAAAATAGTTTTGCAAATTTCTCTTGAACAATCCTAGCAATAAATTAAAATTCTTTGAGCGAATTAATGAAAAGGACATATGTATAAATGGCAGAGACTCTATAACAGTCTTCCACATTCAGTCCATTAAATGCAGAAAGGCATAGCCTATGACTATTCTGTGCTGAAGCCTGTCCCTGTCCCAGTTGTTGTCCACACCCATAGTCATCTTGGACTCTTTCTTCTGCTCATGATCTATAATCATCACCAGGGTGTGGAGAGCTGTTCCCAGACTCACACAAAGAAACTTTTCTTTTACAATGATACTTGCAATTTTCTGACCAAGGTTTTCATAAGAGGATTAGTTTAACTCAGACTTTTCAATAATGAACCTCTGATGTATATGGATCCACATCTCCTGGCTGTCCAGAGAACATTTGTTCAAACACCATAAGGGTTTTGAATGAAGAATTACCTGCAAAACAACTCCCAACAGATAATGTGGATATGTTACCACCAAAGTTTACCAGTTTAAAGCAAGCAATGTTTGATACTGCCAAGTTTCTGTGGGATCTGAATTCCAAGATTGACCTTAGACATCCTCCATATGCAGTTTCAGAGTTTTCCAGGAAACTGTGGTCAAGTTTCATCTGGGGATAAAGTTACCTGAAAGATTGATTGGGACCTGAAAATGTATTTTCAAGTAAATTCATATATTTTTCTGTGAAAGAGTTTTACAATATGCACCACTTCCTAGGACTGCATAAGTGTCCCTACTAAAGGTCTGACATCCACCAATATGGTCCAAGAGGAAGAAAACTGTTTCCATGTCCATTATGACTCAGCAAAGTTCAGGTTCCATAGTCATTTCCATAATATTCCACTGGTTATATATCATATGCCCGTCAGCTATGTTCCAAGCAAGAACAGACCCAACAAGCATGCATACCAGAAGGGTGTCATTGGGGACCATTTTAAAACTTGCTTGAATGACTTCTTCAATATGCAAGACTTTTTTTTTTGATAAAGTCTTAAACAGTTTTTTTTTGAGAAAAGTGTTAAAAATCAAATTTTAACTCTGTTCATCAATTTTGTTATGTTAGTAATTTAAGTAGTAGTTTGGTTCTATTTTTTCTATTTAAGTAGTTCCTAGAAGAAAGTATAGGTATAGATATAGTTTAACTTGTGCAGTTGGCACAAATCAGCAAACTAAACAAAAACTATGTCTTTTATGACTCATGATCTACAATTTGACAGGCTTTGAAGACCACTTCCACTTTCTTCTGTGGTTCAAACAAGAATCTTTTTCCTATTTAGTAAATTACTTAATCATTAAGAGACAAAGTGTGCAAAAGCAAAACTGAAATGCCATATTCAATCAATTTCAAACTGCATGTCTGATAATATCCCTATATTCAAACTTTGCTTAATATAAACATTAACAATGCAAAGTCAAACCCACTTCTTCATATACATATCACACTATGACACCATGTTTTGAGTGCACGCTAATGATGAGGTGCAGAAATGAGATATCATGTGTAAAAGCTTCATGAAACTGCATCTTGGAAAAACAAAACCAAAAACATATATTGTCCTTCCATTAAGTTTATTGCATATTGTATTTTGCATATGGCTTTTACATTTGAATCACCCATGCAAAACAAATGGCTAGAACTTATATGTATATATCAATGTAACAATTTTATGTTAAGTGTTTCATTGATTTTTACCAAACAAGCCTTAATAAATTCAGACAAGACGAGAGGAATTAAATCCACCTTCCAGAGACACATAGGAAGCTAAGATTTTCATAACCACCTTTACTCCACGAGAGTCATAGATAAGGACTTGAATAATAACTTTCTACTGAATAGAAGATATTTTTAACACCATTTAGTGCCCACATCTTTTAAACACCTCTACTGCTTTTCACCTATACCTTAGACCATTTCCTTAATCTTCCTCCTCCTCCCTCTTCTCTTTCCTGCTTTCCCTACTCCTCTTCCTCCTCCCTGTCCTCCTCCTCCCTGTCCTCCTCCTCTTCCTCCTCTTTCCCCTCATGCTCCCCCTCTCCTCCTCCTCTTCCTTTCCCCCTGATCTTCCCTCTTCTTGTTTTTTCTCCCTATTCATCATGGTTGATGCTGGGTTTTCTGTTTCTGTGGGGTTTGTTTGTTTGCTTGCTTGCTTGTTTATTGGAGACGAATGCTGCAATCTGTGCTCACACCTGCAGTCCCCTCACCTCCGTTTTCTGGAGCTTTGACCTTGCAGACACGTGACACACGTCTAACTTCTTTGCTCTCTTCTCTAGTCCCAAAAGTAGTTCTGTAGAAACTATAAAAATTCTATTATATAAAACTATAAAAGTTTTATAAAAATATTTGGACTGTATTACTTGGGGTCTGTAGAATCTATAACACTTTTAACATAGAAAGTATTTTTTGTTTTGGTGATATCTGCCTTTATTTTTTTTTTTATTTTCTATCTTCTTTGTTTACAATCCAAAAGCTTTCCCCTTTCCCAGTTCCCCCCTCCCCATATGTCCCATAAGTCCTCTTCTCTCCACCCATTCTCCTATCTTTCCCCCTCCCTTTTCTCTGTCCTGGTACTCCCCTACAATGCTGGATCAAGCCTTTCCAGGATCAGGGCCCTTCCTTCTTCATGGGAATCATTTGATATGCTAATTGTGTCTTCATAGAAAGCAATTTTACTAGCTTTCACTAGAATACAAAATTGACAAAATTTTAGTTCTCCAAATCTTATCAAAATTGAATTTCCTTTTTTGCTGACCATCAGTTTCCTAGACTTCCCTGGACAACTCCTTCTCTGTTTTCTCTTGGCACTTTTATCTCACTAATTAGATTATCCATACACCCCTCTAACTAATTCCTTTTTTTTTTGTCTATAAAACTTTACCTTTTGCCTAAATATAGCTATTTTTCTAAAATTTCAAAATGCTGTCTTCTCAGCAACTGTATTAAATCTTGTTAGATATAAACTGTTTATGATAACAGTGATTATATATAATCATATATAATCATAATTATGATTATGTCACATAATCTAACTATGCAACAAAACTATAAGGATCTCCATGGTAGGTTCCCCTTGTTAGACATTTGTTTTCACATTCTCCTTTTAGAATAATTCTTAGTGAATGGAAGAAAATGAGTACTTTTTAACAAAATCAAATATACTCTGTTTATTTCCTTAATATACAACTCTAGAGTCTATACATAATTTAGTATGGAAATGATATTCATAGAAATAGTTTATATTGTTCCTAATTTAAAATTTAAAATATGAGATTATACTGTAGAAGTAAGTATGTTTTGTTGGAAATGGTATTTTTAAATCATATATTTATTTTTATTTTTATACGCATTAGTGTTTTGATTGCACGGATGGCTGCATAAGGCTGTCAGGTCCCATGAAACTGGTATTAGAGACAGTTCTGAGCTAACATATGTGTACTTGAAGTTGAACCCAGGTTCTCTGAAAGAACAGATAGTGCTCATAATACTGAGGCATCTCTCCAGACCCTGGAAGTATAATGTTTTTAATCTACTGATGAAAGTAAGGATAAATCAATAGTCCAAAGTGGTGCAACACTTTTACAGCTATGTAGAACCACTTTATAGAGTTTCCCATTTGTACTTCAAATATACCCAAAACCATATGGAGGTGTTGTTTCTTCTTTTTCCAGTGTTAGTAAATAAACAAAAATGACTTCTCGATTCTCTTGATTCACTCTGGTAGTCTAACTAGTTTGGTGCTGTTGCAGAAGTATCTCCGTAATTTAATGGTATCACACTGAAGGTTAACAAACATACTTAAAAGAATGAAAAAAAAATGGAGAAGGGAGGAAATAATAAAAGTTTTAAGGACTCACTTGTTTGCCTTGTTATATATGTTCCTGTGTGCCCAGACATCTACATGTGTACCAGATGTGTGCAGGTGTGCTCAGGAGCCAAAGAAGGCATGAGGACACCATGTGGTGTTGGGAATTGAACACTGGTCCTCTGCAAAAACAAGTACTTTTAATTCCTGAGCCACCTCTCCAGCTGCCAGATTAATACATTTAATAAACACATAGATAGGCATCTATTCATTTTAAGAAACCATACAAATAACATTTAAAAGTCAGTTTTCGTAATTCAGTATTTGCCATCTTCCATTTCTTGGCTTATAATTACTTAAAATTATAAATTCCTTGGAAGATAATACTGTATCAACACTTCTTTTGCAATGCATGGGATCTTTTGCAAAAATTATTTTTATATCCAAGTACAAGTACTTTTTTCTTTCCTTACAGAAATCAGCAATGCGCCTTGTTAAGTGAAGCTTCAAAGTTGGAGCATAATTTTTTACTTGGCACATAAATAAATGTGTTAGCTGCCGGATTCCCCCACTGAGTAAGTTTATTCTAACTTAGTAATCTGTTTTATTTAACTAAACCACAACTTTGAGTCATCATTCTTTTGAAAGGCAGAAACTGTCATGGAGGAAATGAATGATGTCTCACATTTTTTTGATAAAAAATGATCTCATTAATTTTTAAAAATTATTAATCATTTTATTTGTTTATTTTTCAAACATTATCCCCCTTCCTGGTCTCCCCTCCATGAGTCCTTCCCCTCTCCCTCCCCCTTCCCCTCCCCCCTTCCCCTTGCCTCTAAGAGGGTGCTCTGCCACCCACCTATCCACTCCTGCCTACTCCTCTAGCATCCCCCTTCTATGGACCAAGCTCCTCCCCTCCCACTAATGGCAGATGAGACAATCCTCTGCTACATATGTAGTAGGTTCCATGTATACTCTTCAGTTGGTGGTTTAGTCCCTGGGAGCTCTGAGGGGGCTGATTAGTTGATATTGGGTCCTATTGGGTTGCTAACTCTTTCAGTTCCTTCAGCCTTTCACCTAACTCTTCCATTGGGATCCCCAGGCTCAGTACAATGGTTGGCTGTGAGTATCTGCATCTGACTTAGTTGGGTGCTAGTAGAACCTCTCAGATCCATACCAGGCCCTGTCTGCAAGCACATCTTGGCATCAGCAATAGTGTGGAGGTTTGGTGTCTGTGGATGGAATGGATTGTATGATAGAGCAGTCAGTGGATGGGGCAGCCTTTCCTTCAGCCTCTACTATGTTTTTTGTACCTGAATTTCCTTTAGACAGGGATAATGTGTTAATATCTTCATTTCTTATAAGAACACACAAATTCTAGTTTCATGAAATCTTATTTTTATGAGGGTAAATCGGAATAGAATCTGTTAGGTCTACAAACACACACAGCATATGAGAGAATGTTTTGTATTAAATTTTTATCTCTATGGAAGAGCTACACAATCATTTGACAAACTTTAGCATGCCCCAAATAAATTATTCGCCTCTTTGATTATGTGGATGGTTATCAGTAATTCTCTCTCTCTCTCTCTCTCTCTCTCTCTCTCTCTCTCTCTCTCTCTCTCCCTCCCTCCCTCCCTCCCTCTCTCTCTCTCTCTCTCTCTCTCTCTCTCTCTCTCTCTCTCTCTCTCTTTCTCTCTCTCGTTCACACACACACACAGCATGTTCTTAGAAATTAAGTTTTATTTCTATTAATTTTCAAAGTCATGTTGGCTATGTCAACTTGACTCAAGCTAGAATCACTGATAGGTTGGACCCTTAATTAAGAAAATGCCTCAGTAAAATTGAAGTGTAGGAAGCCGGTAGAAATTTTCCTTAATTAGTGATTGATGTGGGAGAGTCATTGTGGATGAAGTCATTCTTGGACAAGTAGTTCTGGGCAAACCTGGAAAAGCAGACTGAGCAAGTCATGAGGAGGAGAACAGTAAGCAGCTCTCCACCATAAACTGCATCATTTCTGTCCTCCACTTTGCTGCCCTGTGTGGATTCCTTTAGTGATGGGCTACAGTGTGGAGGTGTAAGATAAATGAACCCTTTCCTCCATAACTTACTTTGGTCATGGTGTTTTATCACAGCAATAGTGATACTAAGACAAGAGTCATTCAAAGAAGTGATAATGCCACCAGAAAAAAGTCAGAACATATTTCTCCAATTAACAATTAATATATTTTTATATTCTTTTTGAAAAAATAAGCACTTGAGTGAAAATGAGTTGCTACTTTTAAATGTAACTACTTAAATTTCCTTTTAAATACGTAAAGCAACACTTCTCATCAGGATTTTCTTTAGAGAATCCCCATTTTCCATATAGTAAGGCTAAAATAGCAACACTCCTGACATTTTTTTAAATTTATTGATATATTTATTTACATTTCAAATGATTTCCCCTTTTCTGGACCCCCATTCCCCGAAAGTCCCATCAGTCCCCTTCTCTTCCCCTGTTTTCCCACCCAACCCTTCCCACTTCCCTGTTCTGATTTTGTTCAATACTGCTTCACTGAGTCTTTCCAGAACAAGGGGCCACTCCTCCGTTCTTCTTGTACCTCATTTGATGTGTGGATTATGTTTTGGGTATTCCAGTTTTCTAGGATAATATCCACTTATTAGTGAACACTCCTGACATTATGTAACTCTTTAATACAATATCGTGAAAACTTATAACCAATATGCACCACATTTCTGGGGAAAGTATTGTTATTTGTTGAAAGCTATGAATATGAAATAAAACTCCTTCAGCTATGACTGGAAGAGTTGACTATGTCTTCTTACTTCTGACTGAAATCCCTCATGTCCTAAATTCAATTAGAATTTTAACAAGGAGTAATATTCATAGGACTCTGAATCGCCACAGAAATCTAGCACATTCCATGTCTGTATTTATTACCACCAAGTGGCATTTATAACTTCTGTTCAACAGGGGACATGGACTACAAGTGCTGTCTGACACAATGTTCATGAGCAGTCTTTTCCTAGCTCATTTTTCTATCCTTACCTTTAATGCTGGGTCAATGAGTTGGTGAAAATAAAAAGTGAATCCAGATAGAGAAAATTCAAAGCATTGGGAAGTTATATGAACCTACCTTTTTTATCTGTTCAATCTCTATATAATTGAGAATGATCTTGAATTTAGGATACCCATATTTTTATGACTCTAATACTTAGATTATAGTCACATGCTACTGCAATCAGATCTTTTAAGGAGTTTCTTTTCTTGGTTGTTTTGTATTTTGTTTTGTGTTGTTATACTGGATCTCACATAGCTCAGGCTAGCTTCACACTTGTTATAATGCCAAGGATGACCTTGAATTTCTGATTCCTCTGGTCTCCAACATTTCAGTATGGAGAATGTAGGTAGGAGCTACTATGCCTGTTTTTATATAGTGTTGGAGATCATTCCCAGAGCTTGTGAATGTTGTGATGTGATATATATATCATATGTATATGATATATTTATATATGAGAGATAAAGATAAATAGATGATAGATAGATAGAGATTAGATAGAGATAAAGATAGAAATGAGAGAGATAGACAGAGATAGAGATAGAGATAGAGATAGAGATAGAGATAGAGATAGAGATAGAGATAGAGATAGAGATAGAGATAGAGATAGATAGAGATGGGATAGGGAGAGGGATAGGGATAGGGATAGAGATAGAGATAGAGATGGACTAGGGAAAGGGAGAGGGAGAGGGAGAGGGAGAGGGAGAGGGAGAGGGAGAGGGAGAGGGAGAGGGAGAGGGATAGAGATAGAGATGACCATATGAAGGAAGGCCCAAGTTTTGATGGTTCAATCCCACTTTGAAGGGGGAACAAAATAATCATGAGAGGTAGAGGGAGGGAGGGACTTGAGTGGAAGTGGGGAAGAGGAGAAAAAGTGGGTCAGGACCAGGTATGGATGGAGACAGGACAGAAGCCCAGAGGGCCAGGAGAATTCAGTAGATAGACATGGCTTCCAGGTGAGGGATGGAGCCACTCACCCATCTCAAAATTTTTAACCCAGAATTGTTGCTTTCTAAAGGACAAAAATGGAGCAGAGACTGAAGGAAAGACCAGCCAGACACTCACGTTGGGATCCATCCCAGGCGCAAACGCCAAACCCAGACACTATTGCTGATGCCAAGAGGTGCTTGCATGGTGTTTGTTTGTGTGTGTGTGTGTGTGTGTGTGTATGTGTGTGTGTAAGAACAATGCAACAAGTTATCCTGTCCCTCCTTCACAGATTGAGTGTAATTACACAATTACATGGTTTTATCCTGCTGAATACCAGAGATGTGGAGATAAATCACATATAAACCCAGAAAAATTTAGTAGAACTGTGCTAAAGAGAGCTTGCACAAATTTCTACTCTTCACTAGCACCATGGATCCTGGAGTTTTCTTGAGCACACAGAGGCCAGAGATATACAAATGTTGAACGGAGAATTTTTCACAAACGTGATATTGGTAAAATGTAATACTTTTTAAAAGAAATTTTTGTATGTCTGTGTGGGTTTGTGGACGTCAAGTGGAGGTACCTTATGTCTAGAAAGGTGTGAGAGGTCTCCTGGAGCTGGGGTTCTAGGCAGTTGTGGGTTACCTATGTAGGTAGTGGGATCGGAACTCTAGCCCTCTGCAAGAGGAGCAAGTGCTCTTAACTGATGAGCTATCTCCACAACCCCCAAGGTGTTTGTTTGTTTGTTTGTTTTAATATTTTCTAAAGCATTATTCTAAAGACCATCATGCCTCAAACCTCCACTCTGACAGCTTAGCCATTTGATGATGTCACTTCACAATTCCAGCTAATCTGAAGGGTCTATTGTTTTTAAGGATGCTCAACTATTACATGGTTCTGTTGTTTTCTTGCATTTAAGATGAAAAGGGACGAGCTGACTTGGAGGTCGAAAATAATTAGACTTCTGAAAGCAAAGGAAAGGAAAACCCTGAGATTTGCTTGTGAAAATGTTTAAAACCCTTAGGCTGTGAAATGATGTGCTGAAGAAAAAAAAAAAAACCACCAACAACAAAACCTGTGTGGGTAAATTATGAGGCTTTCCCAGCCCAAGTAGCACTGATTAAGAGTTTATGGTCTGCCCACCAAGTGGCCAGATAGAGTCCCGTGACCCTCACCGCACACTTGGTTATTGGTATTTTGGCACCTTCTTGTGCACAGTGGGAGTGGGCATTCCTCACACTGTCGGTGTAATTTCCCCATTACTTGTTAACCTTGGGGCAGAAATTTAGCATAATCAAATATCCTTTTGCCACCTGATTTAAATCACCAGGGGACTGATCCTGTAGCAAAACTAGAAGAAAGCAACAGGTAGCGAAATGCTTTGGGGCTTATTGTAAACCTTTTCAGTTCTGAATATGTAATTTGTCATAGTTATTATGTTAGCAGTGTACTAAGGGGAAAAAGAATTTAAAGCATGAGTAGTGTGATGAAGGAAAAATGTGGGTTTTCCTTAAATTTTAAAACATTATTTTTATTTATTTACCAATTTTTGTCCCTCTCCCGGTTGGTTCCCCCTTCCAGAGTTCTTCATCCCATTCCCCCTTCTCTTAGCCTTTGAGAGATGCCCCATCCCCACCCCACCATCTCTCTTCTCTACAGAGTTAGGGGTATATTCTCCCACTGTGACCAGACAAGACAGTCAGTCCGCTGCTACATATGTGCTAAGGGGAGCTCTTTGGTTGGTGGCTTAGACTCTGGGAGCTCCCAGGGGCGCACCAGGTTAGTTGACACTCTTGGTCTTCCTATGGGGTTTGCATCCCCTTTAATTCCTTCAGTCCTTCTCCTAACTCTTCCATAGAGATTCCTGACCTCAGTCTAATGGTTAGCTGTAAGTATCTGCATCTGTCTCAGTTAGCTGCTGGTAGAGTTTCTGAGAGGACAACCATGCTAGGCTCCTATCTGCAAGCACAACATGGCATCAGTAACAGTGTCAGGGTTTGGTGGCCACCCATGGGATGGATCCCAATTTGGGCCATGCCTTCAGTCTCTGCTCCATTTTTGTCCCTGCGTTTCTTTTAGACAGGAACAATTCTGGGTCAAACATTTGAGAGTGGGTTGGAGTCTCCATCATTCTACTGGGGCCCTGTCAAACTACTGAAGGAACTCTTAAGTTCTCACTGCACTGCTGGGCATTTCAGCTTTGGTCATCCATTCTGAGTCCTGGGATGCTGTCACACCCCAGGTCTCTAGGGATTTCTAGAGGTTCCTCCCAGTGCCCCCACCCTAAGCAGTTTTCATTCATTCTCCTGTCCCCCCGGGCTTCTCTCCTATCTCCCCCTATCTGATCCTGCCCTCTTTTCCACTCCCCTTTCCCTCTCCCACCCAGGTTCCTCCCTTCCTCTGCTTCCCATGATTATTCTGTTCCCCCTTCTAAGGGGGATTGAAGCATCCTCACTTGGGCCTTCCTTCTTGTTTAACTTCTTAGGGTCTGCGGGGTGTGTGCTCGTTAGTGAGTGGCTTTACCTAGTCTTTTCTATAGTGAGAAAATATAATGATATCAAGTATCAGAAAAACATTTTATCAAATACATGTCTCAATTCCATTTTGTTGCTCTGGCATCTCACAATTGATGCAAAACACAATCATGTTTGTGTTGGTAACAGCATTCCCCACCCCGACAGACATCCTTATCTTCTACTTGTGACTTATCTGGGTATGATAATTACCTGAAAAGCATGGAGGAGATGGAACTCTGAATACTTGCCCAGCTTGTTGAATAACCAGTTTCCTTCCTGAACCCTCTTCCCTTCCCTGCTGATAGCAGCTGCTAATTAGGACCAATGCAGCAATACCATACAGATTTTAAAGGACAAACTGGCAAGAATTATTAATCTCAGGTTAAAATCATTTAAAGCATCATGATATCATTATCTTATGACAAGTGAGCCCTTATTTCTTAGCTAAAGATAGGAGTAAAAGGGGAATTTAATACATTGGCAAAACTTATCTCCCATGGTTTGTATAGAGCTTATCTTATTTCAAGTAGTTCACAAAATATTCTTAACACAGTTTTGCACTATATGAGCTATTTGTAAAAAGCATCTTTTTTCACAATTTCATATTTTTTAATTCAGTATATTCTTTATTTACATTTCAAATGATTTCCCCTGATCATGACACGCCGGTTCTTAAAGATCATGAATCTATGCCTTTGACTTTCCTGTCTCCATTCAGGGAATTTATCACATGAGCTTATAAAACTGTGTTGGAGGATATTGGAGACACACTCTGAGATAACTTAATCAGAGGCCAAGGGGCTATCTCTGATTTCTGATTATTTCTTATTTCTGTGAGGGTCATGTCTGTCTTATAGGAAAGCCACTTCTATCAGGTTTTCAGGTTTTACTGTCTTTCAGCCTGATAATCACTTCTAAACTCCTCAGACAAAGTTCACCGCAAGCTCCCTTGAGGACAAACTAGACAACTGTTTGCTCCTCCTATGGCTTCTGTAGTTGTTTTATTTTGCAGTCCTGGGGATGCAACCCATGGCCTTGCATAGACAAGGTAAGTAAACCACATCTACAGACTTCCTCTTATGTTTTAATCACATGATTTATGCTAAACAACCAAAACTATAGTTAATAAACAATCATAAATGTATAGAATATAATCATTAAACTATAGGATTTCAAGTCCTGACTGGTAGGCAAATAGAAAAATAGAGGAGCCAAAGTACCTTATATGCCCCAAATCAATATAAGACACATCAGACAATTCTTTTGTTTCCTTTTCCTTTTTATTAAAAATAACTTTCTGTACAATATATTATGATCATACTTCCTTCCTCCCCCAAATCTTCCCAGGTCCTCCTCACCTCCCTAAGAACTCAATTCCACATGCTTTCTTCCTCTCTTCAAAACAAGCAATGAACAACAATGAAAATAAAACAAAACAAAAGACACGTAGGAAGAGTCAATGAACTCACAAAAACACAAAGTCAAAACCAAAATATGCAAGCGAAAGATGAATACAATGAAAAGTGTCAAAACAACACGATATTCGGTCAAAGGCTACACAATGCCATTGAGTGCCTTTTGAGTTGACCATCCATCATGGGGCACTGGCATTTTGTCAAGTGTGGGTAATATACCGAGTGAGACGCCATCAGTAAAGTCTTAAATAGCAAGAACTGGACATCTTTAACAAAATGGGCCAATATTTTCCCCTTATAGAAATATGATAATAACCTCCAGGTGTCCCTTTAGTCATTCTCCAAACTGTTAATCTATCAAGCTATCATAATCCTTGAGCTAAACTTTCCCTTTGTTCCCTAGGAACATCTGACTGTTTCCTGTTTTTTTTTTTATACTCTGTGCTTGCAAACATCACATATCCAACAAGGGATAAAACGTGCATGGCATGTATACACTCCTGAATTATCACATAATGGTAGCATGGTTGGTAGAGTAAAATTGATTTACTTAAGGAATCAGAGACAGCTAGAGCAGAGATCTGAACGGTGAAAAATGAGGGCTTTATCAGCCAAAGTACTCAACAACAGACTCCCTTGCTTCTTAAGTATAATGCCATCTGTCTGAATAATGTATTACTGGCTTTTGGTGTTACATTGCATGCCTGCCTATTCTGTCATAATTAAAAATCTCTGAGAAACCTAAAAGCTGTTAATGGCCAGCCAAGTGCTTGCCACATGAAATATGCTCAACAAAATGGACTTTTGAGAATCATTCAATTTATAAGAGTCTAAAGGTGAAGTGGTTATCACATAGAGGGTTAACAGATGAAATGGTAGTGATAATTTTCTATGATCAATGCACTTGAATATTCTGCTCTTTAGATAATTCTATTTGCAGATAATGGTTATGCTTTAATATAGGGAGTTGAAGTATTCACACATTCTTTACCTTTACGATAATTTATTTTCCTATGTGATAGCATGACTTGATTGCAATTACAGCATACAATTGCAATGAACTGTGATTTTAACTCTATGTTTTAAACTTATGAGGCTGTTAAAGTGAGAAATTAATTTACCCAGTCTACCACATAGCTAGGTATAGCAAAGCAGCTAAGCACGGCTTTGTCCCTGCTGGTAACCCCTCACAAACCTTTATTTTAATACCGTGAGAGGCACTAACAGAAACATCTGTCAAATGATGTGCTTTGAGGCTAAATTTCAATATTCATAATATTATGGTATGATACAGTCTTTGCTTTTACATACATTTAGATTAATTTTTTATGCTACCTGTAGAAATTTTATTCGATATATTTTTTATTTACATTTCAAATGATTTCCCCTTTTCTGGTTCCCCACTCCCCGAAAGTCACATAAGCCCCCTTCTCTCCCTCTGTTCTCCCACCCATCCCTTCCCACTTCTCTGTTCTGGTTTTGTCTTATACTGCTACTCTGGATCTTTCCAGAACTAGGGGCCACTCCTCCGTTCTTCTTGTAACTCATTTGAAGTGTGGATTATGTTCTGCATATTCCAGTTTTCCAAGCTAATATCCACTTATTAGTGAGTGCATACCATGATTGATCTTTTGAGACTGGGTTACCTCACTTAGTATGATGTTCTCCAGCTCCATCCATTTGCCTAAGAATTTCATGAATTCATTGTTTCTAATGGCTGAATAGTACTCCATTGTATAGATATACCACATTTTTTGCATCCATTTTTCGGTTGAGGGATACCTGGGTTCTTTCCAGCTTCTGGCTATTATAAATAGGGCTGCTATGAACATAGTGGAACATATATCCTTATTACATGCTAGGGAATCCTCTGGATATATGCCCAGGAGTGGTATAGCAGGATCTTTCGGAAGTGACATGCCCAGTTTTCTGAGGGACTGCCAGACTGATTTCCAGAGTGGTTGTACTAATTTGCAACCCCATCAGCAGTGGAGGAGTGTTCCTCTTTCTCCACATCCTCGCCAACATCTGCTGTCTCCTGAGCTTTTAATCTTAGCCATTCTGACTGGAGTAAGGTGAAATCTCAGGGTTGTTTTGATTTGCATTTCCCTGATGACTAGTGAAGTTGAGCATTTTTAAAGATGTTTCTCCGCCATCCGAAGTTCTTCAGATGAGAATTCTTTGTTTAACTCTGTACCCCATTTTTTAATAGGGTTATTTGGTTTTCTGGGGTCTAACTTCTTGAGTTCTTTGTATATATTGGATATTAGCCCTCTATCTGATGTAGGGTTGGTGAAGATCTTTTCCCAATTTGTTGGTTGCCGATTTGTCCTTTTGATGGTGTCCTTTGCTTTACAGAAACTTTGTAATTTTATGAGGTCCCATTTGTTAATTCTTGATCTTTAGAGCATAAGCTATTGGTGTTCTGTTCAGGAACTTTCCCCCTGTACCGATGTCCTCAAGGGTCTTCCCCAGTTTCTTTTCTATTAGCTTCAGAGTGTTTGGCTTTATATGGAGGTCCTTGATCCATTTGGAGTTGAGCTTAGTACAAGGAGACAAGGATGGATCAATTCGCATTCTTCTGCATGCTGACCTCCAGTTGAACTAGAACCATTTGTTGAAAAGGCTATCTTTTTTCCATTGGATGTTTTCAGCCCCTTTGTCCAGGATCAAGTGGCCATAGGTGTGTGGGTTCATTTCTGGATCTTCAATCCTGTTCCATTGATCCGCCTGCCTGTGGCTGTACCAATACCATGCAGTTTTTAACACTATTGCTCGGTAATATTGCTTGAGGTCAGGGATACTGATTCCCCCAGAATTTCTTTTGTTGTTGAGAATAGTTTTAGCTATACTGGGTTTTTTGTTATTCCAGATGAATTTGAGAATTGCTCTTTCTAACTCTATGAAGAATTGAGTTGGGATTTTGATGGGTATTGCGTTGAATCTGTATATTGCTTTTGGCAAAATGGCCATTTTAACTATATTAATCCTGCCGATCCATGAGCATGGGAGGTTTTTCCATTTTTTTGAGGTCTTCCTCTATTTCCTTCTTCAGAGTCTTGAAGTTCTTGTCATACAGATCTTTCACGTGTTTGGTAAGAGTCACTCCAAGGTACTTTATACTGTTTGTGGCTATTGTGAAGGGTTTATTTCCCTAATTTCTTTCTCAGCCTGCTTATCCTTTGAGTATAGGAAGGCAACTGATTTGCTTGAGTTGATTTTATAACCTGCCACTTTGCTGAAGTTGTTTATCAGCTGTAAGAGTTCTCTAGTGGAGTTTTTTTGGGTCACTTAGATAGACTATCATATCATCTGCAAATAATGATAGTTTGACTTCTTCCTTTCCAATTTGTATCTCTTCGACCTCCTTATTTTGTCTAATTGCCTGAGCTAGTACCTCAAGTACAATATTGAAAAGATAAGGAGAAAGTGGGCAGCCCTGTCTAGTCCCTGATTTTAGTGGGATTGCTTCAAATTTCTCTCCATTTAGTTTGATGTTGGCTACTGGTTTGCTGTATATTGCTTTTACTATGTTTAGGTATGGGCCTTGAATTCCTGTTCTTTCCAAGACTTTAAGCATGAAAGGATGCTGAATTTTGTCAAATGCTTTTTCAGCATCCAATGAAATGACCATGTGTTTTTTTTCTTTGAGATTAATTTTTAAAATACACATTTACTTTTTGTTTCATCATTATTTATAAAATTACAATTATTCATGGATTTTGTGTTTTTATAATTTATAAAATAATTTCTAACATGCTTTTGCAAATAGATATCTTATACATATAAACTTATATGCACTGAAACTGCATTTTATTAATAAAATATTCATTTAATATGATAAATGAATAAAATTGTGGCTTAAATATATTTTTGATAATGTTTTCTTTAAAACATCAAGTTTTTTAAAAAGTATTTTAATTTTATTAGTACAATATTTCTAATTCATTTTTGAGGATTGTATACAGGCATATGCCCTTTAATTCCTTCTCCTAATTCCTTCCAGATCTACCAACTTTGTGTCTTCATTTTCATTTTATAACCAGTTAGTACTGCCCACATAGGCATGTGTATGGGCCATCCACAGAAGCATGCTCTAACAGGAGGCCACAGCTCAGAAGAAAACTGAAACTCCCTTCCTTGATAGCCATCAGTAGTCAGTAGCTTCTCAGCTAGGGGTAGGGATTTAATATAGTCTCCTAACTCTGTGTCATAGTATTACCTGGCTTAATAGCCTATATCATTTTGGGGGTTTTTGGGATATCAGAAATTTGAAAGTAACTCGCATCTGTCACTGAACTTTTCTGTCTGACAACCCATGACTTGTGTTGTGGGAGGAACATTTTCCTTTATATAGGAAATCTCCATGTTTTTGTATACACACACACACACACACACACACACACACACGGGATAGATAGATAGATAGATAGATAGATAGATAGATAGATAGATAGATAGATAGACAGATACATACATACATACATATATACATGTGTAGGTCTTATAAATTAGTCAATTTTCACAACACTTTTTCAGACATCACCAATATTAGTTATCCTTTCCCACACTATCCTCTACCCTCACAACCCCTTCCCCCAAGATAAGCCCCCCTGTTCATTATTTCCCTGTGTTTTCTATCCTAATTAGTTTATAAAGAAACATGCTTTCATATGGGACTTCATATATATTTCATTTTGGTTGATTCTCCTCTCTCATTCTCCCTGTCCCCTTCCATTTGTCACCAATACTCCCCCATCTACTTTGACTACAAAATCTCCGCAAGCCCTCCTTTTTGTCACGTCTCCTTTGCTCATATTTACTTTCACTTAGATACACACACTTAACAGTAATGGCTAAGATCTATGTAAGACAGAACATGTATTATTTTAGGGTACCTCGCTTAAAATAATTTTTTCAATTATATTAATTTTTATCAAATTTCATTATTTCAGTTTTCTTTAAAGCCAAATAATATTCCATATTCTATGTGGAACACTTTCTCCTTATCTATTATCTGTTGGTGGAAATGTATACTAATTCAATTTCCTTGACACTGTAAAAATGAGACTTGGAAGAATGCTAAAGAGGGATATTGATGGCAACATTCATTCTATATGAAACACAAAAGAATAATAACACCATCATTGAATAACTAGGGCAGTTTAGTCTTGAGATGATGAAGTTTGTTCCAAAGAAATAGAAATATGTGTAGGAGTTTCTCAAAAACAGACGTATAGATAGAACAAACATACAACCTAACTAAAGCATTCCTGTGTGTATAGTGAAAGGATGATACATTGTATCATAGAGATATTTTATCATTCATGGTTTTTGCTGCTCTTTCCAACTTCCCATGATTAGACTCAATTTTGATCTACAAGTGAGATGACATAGATAATGACATTTAATAATTTTTCTCTAGTCACATAACTACTGTGTCTCAGTTATATACACCTTGCTCCAGAGTATCATATGACTTGTATCACCGTCATTTTATTTTCTTTAAAAAATAGAAAATGTGCTGGGCAGACAGTACACATCCAAGCTGGGTGATGACAGGATACACCTTTAATCCCAGTACTCAGGATGCAGAGGAAGGCAGATCGATGAATGCAAGGTTAGTCTGGTCTACAAATGAGTTCAGGACAGCCAGGGCTGCATGGAAAACATGTTAAATCCGATGTCTTCTCTGGGAATCACAAAAGCACACTTCAGTATAGCAGAAGAATAGTCATCATATAAAACAAAGGCTCTAGCTTAAAATTTTCTGCAAGAATAAGATTAGTAAAATGTCTCAAATACTCATGAATTTGCATATGTTCATGCAGTCATGTATACATGAGATTATTATGGGTAAAACTTTCTTTGTTCATATCTATATATACCAAGGATTGACACACAGACATAAGTAAATATATGATGATGTTAAAAGCACCGTGCATATTTTAAGGTATATATCTGTGTGAGTAGCAGATCCAGAATTTAAGACCAGATCTCTCTGATGTGTTTACATCTGCATTTTCTCAAACAAATAGGAAGAAAATAGAATATTTTTGCTTACTTTTGTGGGCTATAAAGTTTTTTTTTTGTACGTGCTTTCTATTAATTGTTTAAAGAAAGTGTGTGGCACAGAATGCTCCATTCCCAGACTCATTGGTTTGTCTGGGTAGAGGATATTTAAAAGATTAAAATTTATGATGAAATTTGTGTATAACCAGAAGTAGAGAAATGAAGCATTATTTGACATGTGTCATGCCTTCACTGGCATATCTTCCTTTCATCGGCAAATCTGCAAGTCAATGATAAGGACTTTCTCATCAATTCTCCTGTGCATCTGTGAAGCACAGCATCTCCTGATTTTTGTTTTGTTTTCTGTTTGTTTTTTCTTTTTTTGTTTTGTTTTATCAAGACAGGGTTTCTTTGTCTAGCCCTCACTGTCCTGGAACTTGCTTTGTATACTAGGCTGGCCTCACATTCAAGATCTGCCCGCCTCTGCCTCCCAAGCAATGAGATTAAAGTGTGAGCCACCACCACCGGACACATTTCCTGTATTTAAAGGAAGATAAAGTGATGTGGATACAAATCAGTCACATAAGAACGGTTAGTGCTATAATCAAGATGGTTTGTTATCCCAGAGAATTTCTCAGCAGCCATGAATGGAGTTACTGATCTTAACTCATTTGCCTGAAGATGTTATATATCTGCATCTTTCAGGGCAGATATGCCTACCTGGTTTTCGCTAGATGTGCTTTCTGTTGATAGCTCATCTCTTCCTATTACCCAGATGCAGAAATAGCTTCAAAAGATTCTCTCAGAAAGAATCAAAGGCCATTCCACTTGAAGCTCTCTGAAGGAAACGTGAAGCAGACACGCTCACCTTCAGGGAACTCTGACACATTAATTTCCTTCAGCCACCCCACTTAAAGTTGTAAGTCTGGCACCACCATGGCGGGGGCCCTAATCAGATACCAAGCTGGTGCTGACTACATCAGAAATGATGTCAGATGAACGGCAGCCCCCTACCCCTGCCTCATTTGGAGCAAACACTGAAACACTTGTTTTTTAGACTACTTTATGACTTGCTTGAAAAATGACTTTGTTCACTATGGAAGGCCAATAACGTATGAGGTGTTGCCCAGGATTTTAACACTTCTACTGCATGCATGACATTCTTTGTGCACACATAGCTACACAGTGAGAATATCACCCGGCCGCTTATAGCATCAATACCTCCTATCAGGAGACAGACTGCATGGTAACAGCTGTGTTGATCCTTCCCGGTTTATAAAATCTGGTAAGAAACCATATTACCAAAAATACAGGAAGAAATGTTTTCATTTTACGCCATATGGTTTGGCTTAGATCGGATTTACACATTTGGAGTTTCTTATTTATTTTTAATGGTGGTCTTTCACCTCAGGTACATGAATGTGCTTTTCACCTCTGCTCTTTGGGGACTGTGCCTGTCAAAGGCTCTTTTGGGTGCAGATCTGAGAATTCTCTGGCCGCCTATTGGCAGATTCTACCTTCTCCGACCTCCTCATAAGGAAACTGTGTTGTTTTAGGAGCTACAAGAGCAAGCAGGACAGCCTCACTGGGACGGTGAGTGGGGGCACCAAGATCCTCTTTGTGACAAACAGGTGACTTTTTCCCTCAGCACAGAGAAAATCCCCTCCTCAGACTCTCCTCCTCTCATGTCGTGCTACTGGATAACCAGGCCCAAGCCTGGTCTCCTTCTGGAAATTATTTGGTAATAAGAAACAGACCTGAGTTGGTGTTGTGAGATGAGGCTGTGACCTTTCACCTCCAGAGACCTGGGTGCTGAACCTTTGTGGAGGTTGGTGGTCTCCATCTACTCCACAGCATGTATTTACAGTGCCACCATGTCATATGGCATTTGTGACCAACAGTACCTTGATCCCAAGGAGAAATTTGTAGTAATGTATTCAAGCAGAGGATCCTTGGGAAGAGGAAGCACACTGTACACTACTCCTTCCCATCATTGCTGTGTCATATCCACGAGACTTCTTACTTTGATCCCTGTGTTTTGTACCAGTGTCACTTTTTTTTGGTAGAGCTCATGGTAGTCTCATATTCTTGACAGTAAAAAGTGCTTCCTTATATCTTGTGATCTGCCCAGATTCTAATGCAGACTAATGGGTGCCATTATTTTGTGTTCATACTTTGAGTGAGCTCTCGAGTTCTGTTTAAGAAGCTTCAGCCAGAAGAGATCGCAGGCATATCATGGCAATATATTTCCCATCTTCTTGTACAACCTTAGTATCCATCTCATTTATCATCCATGTCCTTTGTTTACTTTAGAGGTGCCTAGGCCATTGCAGACCATTACACAGCTATGACACCCCTACGTCTGAGAATGGCTTTAAGTTTATACTATCACTGAAGATCCAAGATAAAGCTACAGAAACCTGGAAATCTAGTTTCTTCCAGTGTCTCAGTGCTGCAGCTCCCAGAAGCCAATTATACAGGACAGCAGACTTCTGTGGCTCTGAGACCTGTGGGAGCCACAGCACTTGGGTTCCAACCACAGATCTGCCTCCTATTGTTTGTGTGACTCTAGGTGAGGCACTTACCCTCTAGACATCACTTTCTTCTTATCTGTGAAGTGAGACTCACAAGAGTATCTTTGTTCCAGGGCTGGGACTCCATGCATTTGAAATGCTCAGAATTGTGTCTGGTACACAGGGTGCTACACAAAGGCTGTTATCTCATGAAGAGAAGCAACAACAAACTTCCTCTAATTTGACAAGCATTTCCAGAAGACCGTGTAATAATGACAGCACTTTATAGAAAACCTAAAAACCAATTACCCGTATGATGTATGAGTCCTTGGGAAACTTGAGAGCCAGAGAGGGAACATGAGTGAATCAAAAGGAGACAGTACCATCAGCCAAATTACATGTTAGAATAACAACATTATTGACACTTATACATATAGAAAAACTATAGATGGTTAACTATTCGTTCTCTTTTGGATCTAATTTTTTTTGTCCAAAGTAGCACTTAACATTAAGTATGCCAAAGATACCCTTTACTAGTTTTATATCAAAATGATATTCCCCAGACTCCCAAATTCTTAAGTAGCATTCACTCTTAAAATATACCTGGTAAGACTCAGACAACCAAGCAAAAGCAAAAGACTAGATAAGTAAAGCATTGACTTCTCTACCCATTGGGAAGTGAATAGAACTTTGGAATTTATGAAGATTCCAACCACACTAACGCAGAATTACGTGGATAAGGTGTTGCACTGTTTTGGAGGACATACACAGAGTAGAGCTTTTATAGGTCAGGCTCAGAGGATTTTATAACCCTTAACAACTATACTGAGAAAAATCCCACTTTAGCGTAGACATGCACCTGCTAGTTCTTAGCAGCAGCAGAGAATGAACAAAAATGTTTAGGCCATTCTTGAGCTCAATCCTTCTTTGTGTATACTCTTTCCTGCAGCATCTTTAGGGATTCGTTTGCTTGTTTTGAGGAAGCAAAGAACATATGCATCCCCAGAGTGAGGTGAGGTATACACCCTGTGCTGAATACCTAGGAATTCTAACTCTCATTTGGAGAAAACATTTTGATTTATCTGGAAAACAGTTGAAACATTATTTCAAACTTACATTTCAGATATTAGCACTGAATGATCTTCAAAATAGGCAATAGTGAGTTTATGAATTATTTTTAAAACACCAAATATAAGAAAATGATTATATAACTTTGTAATTAAAAGTCTCATCCCTAATTATATGTTATGCTGAATTTTGAGATTGCTGTTAAGTGATGGATGGAGTGGATATCTCCTGCTCAGAAAAGTGTTTATGCAATAAAATTTGTAAAGGTATGAGGTTAAAACACTCACGCTATCTGGAAGTGCACATAAACATTTTCTTGCACATCGAAAAACCCATTTTAAGGCTCTAGAACTTTTGAAAATGCTTTTAGAAATCTGAAAAATATCATGTGTAATTATCACATCCATGAATGAAAGGGCAGCATTTCATATGAAATTCAGATTCAGGTCATTGAATTTCATATTAATATGAACCATGAATTCTTTGGGAAGTGAGTAATATTAGGTTCCAAAAATGTGTGAGATTACCCTGGGAAATATTAGTGTGCTAGAAATTAAGAAATTTATTTTAGGGAGAATTATGTCAGTGAAGAAAAATGACTCAGTTGTGGAGCAAGCAAGAATAGGTGAGTTCAGATTCCCATTGCTCACATATACAACAAAGAGGTTTAACAGCCAATTTGTATATCTCAGCACCCAGCACACAGACACAAGGCATCCCTGGGCAAGATGTCTACAAGGCCTAGTCAAATCCACAGGCTCTAAATTCAAGCAAATGATCCTGCCTCAATAAATCAAGTGGCAGCAATTGAGGAAACACTCAAAATAAAACTTTGGCCTCTACACACACCACACACATACACACACACACACACACTCACATACACACACGCACGCATGTGCACGCAAAGGAATTATATCATGTCAAAAGGATAACAGGCAAGGTGAAGACAAGAAAAGTTTAGTCAAAATATAACTGCAATGACGGAGACTGAAGGAAGACATATCATCAATAAATTTATAATGAAACAACTCTACTAGAAAGACTTTACATTGGGTACATTTGTAATGTAGATATGTACCATATCCCCAAAGCCTCAACAAATACAGAAAAGGAGTCTTAAATATAATATCTCTTGTAAACTGTATTTCAGTTGTAGAGTCCAGCTCATACATTCTAACAGCGGGTTCTCTGGAAGGAGGGGTGGGTAAGGAACGGGTTGCAAGAGAAAACACATGGAAGGACACAAAAACACATGGCTTCTGGTTCAAGTCTCCATCTTTAATGCTTTCTTTCCCAAGCAACAAAGGCAGGCCAAGCCCCTCCCCTGAAGGCTGGAAACCGGTTCTTCTTGTTCTTCAGGAGGTGGCCTGTCAGGTTGCTGGCTGCTATTCTTGAGAGAGGTAGGCAGGGGAGGTCACATTCAGTATAACTAAATAACTGTTCTGTGCACTCTTGGTCAATTGATCAAAAAAAATTAATAAAAATAAAATCAGTGAAAGTATTTACGCTCCTTATATTAGTGAAGCAGGCTGACCTCTGACCCTACTGATCCACCTGAGCAATAGTGAGAGCTCAATGACTAGATAGGTGCCACATGAAAAGTTTCAGTACAATCTGAGCACCATCTACAAATAATTAGAACTGAATTGAATACAATCAGCCTTCAGAACCAAGCTACAGTCCCCCCACGTAAGCCTAAGAGACGGAAGCGACAGTGGGAAGCCACTGGTCAAATGTGGAATGCAGATTTTTATTATTGTTCTGTCAAGGCTGTGGAATAAACGGACCAAGGAAACCTAACAGGATAGTACATGGCGTTGGTGCTATGGGGATCCTTGTTGCAGCAATCCAGATATAGACAGACAAGTTAAAGCCCATCAGGGTGCTTTGAATATAGGCTGGAAACACGAATACAGATTATATTTTGTATTACTCATTTCTTAGGCATGGGGCACGGTAATGAAAGAGTAAGAGTCTTTAGCAGATAACACTTATAGGTAAAATAAAATGATACTTTGGTTTTTTATTGTTAGGTAATTCCATACATTACATAGTGAACATTAATTGCTTTCAAGCTCCATGCCCTTAGTACTCCCTATCTCTTCCAATGTAACCTTTCTTCCCAAGCCCCTCTCTTATTTTCTGTGTGATCCTCTAAGTTTAGAGTTTCTTACTCTAAGAACTTCTAGTGTGGCTAGAAGGCTAGTTATGGAAGCAAGTAAAATTATCAGTGGTTTACACCACTGAAGAAAGCTACATCTCTACCTCCAACAACCACTAACAGCCAATAGACCATTAGGGAAAGATGAGGTCCCACAGGCTCCTTTCCCACAATCTTTTATATATTCCTGAAAACACATTTTTAGGGGAAAAGGTTATCTAAGGAAAAATTTCTTGGAAAACGTTGGTCACTAATGTACTTCAGTGAAGGATATATGGAGTACTTTTTGAAATGGTTTTTAATTCTGTTTATTCTTGAAAATCAGTTTTAAAAAAAAATCTATGCTCAGAATCTGGATAATAGAATAGGTGGCTCATATCTGGATGTCTAAGCACATGAAATAGACTGATAGTTTTTTCTGGAAGGTTTTCTATCTATTTGTGTAGTGTAGCAGTATGATTAAAAAGTCAAATCCATATTATCCATTCTTAAAATGTTGCATTGTATATTAATTGACTAGGAAAAAAGCATGAAATAAGATTCACTTATTTTAGATGTTTTCTAACTAATATCCTGGGTAAGAATTTAGTATATATTCTGAATTGTTTCCTTTTAAAATGATGGCAATGGAAATGTCAGATAAGCAGTGAAGTAATCAGAGGTAACACAGAGACTCACAAAAACCTTTCTTTTTCTTTTTTTTAAATTGAATATCATCTTCATTTACATTGCCATGATAAAAACCTTTCTCAATTTCCCCCTTCCTCAATACCCCAACCCCTCCTCCCTCCCCCTGCCTCCATGTATATGCCCGGCTACCCAACACACTTCCACCTCCCCCACCTCGGTTTCCCTTTGTTGGGCCTCTGTTGAGTCTTTAACTGACCAAGGACCATTCCTCCCACTTATGTCCAACAAGGCTTTCCTCTGCCACATTTTTGGCTGGAACCATGTGTGCCCCTTGGTTGATGGTTTAGTCCCTGGGAGTCTTGGGGCATCTGGGTGGCTGAAATCATTGTTCTTCCCATGGAACTGTAAACCCCTTCAGCTCTTCTGGACCACCCTCCAGCACCTCCATTGGGGATCCCATGCCCAGTCCAATAGTTGGTTACTAGCATCTGCCTCTGTATTTGTAAGTCTCTGGCAGGGCCCCAGTGGGCTCCTTTTGGTAAACACTTCTTCTCGTCCTTAGTAGTGTCGGGATTTGTTGACTGTTTATAGGATGAATCCCCAGGTAGGGCAGTCGCTGGGTGGCCTTTACTTCAGCCCCTGCTCCACACATTGTCTCCCTTATGGCTCCTGTGAGTGTTGTGTTCCCTTTCTTAGAGGAACCAAAGCACCCTTACTTAAGTTCTCCTTCTTCTTAAGCTTCCTGTGCTGGGTGAATTGTAACTTGTTTATTTTGAGCTTTTTGGCTAACTTCCACTTATTAGTGAATGTACACCATGTGTGATCTTTTGGGATTGGGTTGCATCACTCAAGATGACACTTTCTAGTTCCATTCATTTACCTAAGAATTTCATGAAGTCATTGTTTTTAATAGCTGAATAGTATTCCATTGTGTATATATAGCACAGTTTCTGTATCCCTTCCTCTATAAGGGACATCTGGGTTCTTTCCAGCTTCTGGCTATTATATATATAGTATCAATGAACATAGTGGAACATGTGTCCTTGCAAATCGACGCATTTTTATCTCCTTGTACAAAGCTCAAGTCCAAGTGGATCAAGGATCTACACATAAAACCAGACATACTGAAGCTTATAGAGGAGAAAGTGGGGACGAAACATGGGCACAGAGGAAAAGTTCCTGAACAGAACACCAATGGCTTATGCTCTAAGAGCAAGAATCGACAAATGGGACCTCATAAAACTGCAAAGTTTCTGTAAGTCAAAGGACATGGTCAATAGGACAAAATGGCAACCAACAAATTGGGAAAGGATCTTTACTAACCCTACATCCAATAGAGGGCTAATATCCAATATATACAAAGAACTCAAGAAGTTAGTATCTAGAGAGTCAAATAACCCTATTAAAAATGGGGTACAGAGCTAAACAGGGAATTCTCAACTGAGGAAACTCGAATGGCCCTAAAGCACCTAAAGAAATGTTCAGCATCCTCAGTTATTAGGGAAATGCAAACCAAAACATTGAGATTCTACTTTACACCAGTCAGAAAGGCTAAAATAAAAAACTCAGAGGACAGCAGATGCTGGAGAGGATGTGGGGAAAAAGGAATACTTCTCCATTGTTGGTGGGATTGCAGGCTGATAAAACCACTCTGGAAATCAGTTTGGCGATTCCTCAGAAAATTAGATACAGCCAGGTCATGGTGGCACATGCCTTAATCCCAGCACTTGGGAGGCAGAGGCAAGTGAATTTCTGAGTTCGAGCCCAGCCTGGACTACAGAGTGAGTTCTAGGACAGCCAGGGCTACACAGAGAAACCCTGTCTCAAAAAACAAAAAACAAAACAAAAAAAAGAAACAACAACAACAACAAAAAACAAAAATTACAAAAAAAAAAAAAAGAGAGAAAATTAGACATAGTACTACCTGCTGACACAGCTACACCAGTCCTGGGCATATACCCAGAAGATGCTCATAAAACCTTTCAAAACCACTCTGCTGAATTCAAAGTCAGAAGCAGTCACATACATCTCCATCTCAGAGAAGGAAGGATTTGACAGCACTACCTCCTAATTCGGACTCACAAAGTTCACAATAGCACATATTCCTTAAGACTAAAAGACTGGATAAGGAAATAGGACCCTACATTTTGCTGCATACAGGAAACACACTTCAGTGTCAAAGACAAAAACTACCTTAGAGTAAAAGGCTGGAAGACAATTTTACAAGCAAATGGTCTCAGGAAATGAGCCGGAGTAGCCATTCTAATATCAGATAAAATTGACTTTCAACCTAAAGTCATCAAAAGAGACATGGAAGGACACTTCTTGCTGGTCAAAGGAAAAATCCACCAAGAAGAGCTTTCAATTCTGAACATCTATGCGCCAAATGCAAGGGCACTCTCATTTGTAAAAGAAACTTTACTAAAGCTCAAAGCACACATTGCACCTAACACAACAACTGAGGGTGACTTCAACACTCCACTATCCTCAAGGGATGGATCAGGAAAACAGAAACTAAGCAGGGACACAGTAAAACTAATTGAAGCTTTGGATCAATTGGATTTGACTGATATTTATAGAACATTTCACCCTAAAGCAATAGAATATAACTTTTTCTCAGCACCTCATGGTACCTTCTCCAAAATCGACCATATAATTGGTCACAAGACAGACATCAACAAATATAAGATCGAACTAATCCCAATCCTCCTATCAGTTCACTATGGAATAAGAGTGGTCTTCAATAGCAACAAAAACAACAGAAAGCCCACAGACACATGGAAGTGTCTACTCAATGACACCTTGGCCAAAGAAGAAATAAAGAAAGAAATCGGAGACTATTTAGAATTTAATGAAAATGAAGGCACAACATACTCAAATCTTTGGGACACAATAAAAGCAGTGCTAAGAGGAAAACTAATAGCCCTGAATGCCTCCAAAAAGAAATAGGAGAGAGCATATACTAGCAGTCTAATGGTACATGTGAAAGCTCTGGAACTAAAAGAAGCTACCTCACCCAAGAAGAGAAGACAGGAAATCATCAAACTCAGGGCTGAAATCAATCAAGTGGAAGCAAAGATAACCATACAAAGAATCAATGAATCCAGGAGCTGGTTCTTTGAGAAAATCAGCAAGATAGATAAACCCTTAGCCAGACTGACCAAAGGGCACATAGAAAGTATCCAAATTAACAAAATTAGAAATGAAAAGGGTGATATAACAACAGAAACTGAGGAAATTCAAAATATCATCAGATCCTACTACAAAAGCCTATCCTCAACACAACTGGAGAATCTGGAGGAAATGCACAATTTCCTAGACAGATAACAAATACCAAAATTAAATCAGGACCAAATAGATCATCTAAACAGTCCCATAACCCCTAAAGAAATAGAAGGGATCATAGAAAGTCTTCCAACCAAAAAAAGCACAGGACCAGATGGTTTCATTGCAGAATTCTATCAGAACTTCAAAGAAGACCTAACACCAATACTCTTCAAACTATTCCACAAAATAGAAACAGAAGGAACACTACCCAACTCCTATGAAGCCACAATTATGCTGATACCAAAACCACACAAAGATCCAACAAAGAAAGAGAACTTCAGACCAATTTCCCTTATGAACATCAATGCAAAAATACTCAATAAAATTCTTGCCAACCAAATCCAAGAACACATAAAAACGATCATCCATCATGATCAAGTAGGCTTTATCCCAGGGATGCAGGGTTGGTTCAATATACGGAAATCTATCAATACAATCCACAACATAAACAAACTCAAAGAAAAAAACCACATGGTCATTTCATTGGATGCTGAAAAAGCATTTGACAAAATTCAGCATCATTTCATGCTTTAAGTCTTGGAAAGAACAGGATTTCAAGGCCCATACCTAAACATAGTAAAAGCAATATACAACAAACTGAGAGCCAGCATCAAACTAAATGGAGAGAAACTTGAAGCAATCCCACTGAAATCAGGGACCAGACAAGGCTGCTCCCTTTCTCCTTATCTTTTCAATATTGTACTTGAGGTACTAGCTCGGGCAATTCGACAACATAAGGAGGTCAAAGGGATACAAATTGGAAAGGAAGAAGTCAAACTATCATTATTTGCAGATGATATGATAGTCTACCTAAGTGACCCAAAAACTCCACTAGAGAACTCCTACAGCTGATAAACAGCTTCAGCAAAGTGGCAGGTTATAAAATCAACTCAAGCAAATCAGTTGCCTTCCTATACTCAAAGGATAAGCAGGCTGAGAAAGAAATTAGGGAAAGGACACCCTTCACAATAGCCACAAAAAGTATAACGTACCTTGGGGTGACTCTTACCAAACATGTGAAAGATCTGTATGACAAGAACTTCAAGACTCTGAAGAAGGAAATGGAAGAAGACCTCAGAAAATGGAAAAATCTCCCATGCTCATGGATTGGCAGGGTTAATATATTTAAAGTGGCAATTTTGCCAAAAGTAATCTACAGATTCAATGCAATGCCCATCAAAATCCCAACTCAGTTCTTCATAGAGTTAGAAAGAGCAATTCTCAAATTCATCTGGAATAACAAAAAGCCCAGGATAGCTAAAAATATTCTCAACAACAAAAGAAATTCTGGGGGAATCAGTATCCCTGACCTCAAGCAATACTACAGAGCAATAGTGTTAAAAACTGCATGGTATTGGTACAGTGACAGGTAGGCAGATCAATGGAACAGGATTGAAAATCCAGAAATGAACCCACACACCTATGGCCACTTGATCCTGGACAAAGGAGCTGAAAACATCCAATGGAAAAAAGATAGCCTTTTCAACAAATGGTGCTGGTTCAATTGGAGGTCAGCATGCAGAAGAATGCAAATTGTCTATCCTTATCTCCTTGAACTAAGCTCAACTCCAAATGGATCAAGGACTGCCACATAAAGCCAGACAATCTGAAGCTAATAGAAAAGAAACTGGGGAAGACCCTTGAGGACATCGGTACAGGGGGAAAGTTCCTGAACAGAACACCAATAGTAACCAATATTTTTTAATTTTTTTTCTTTTTTTATTCGATATAATTTATTTACATTTCAAATGATTTCCCCTTTTCTAGCCCCCCCACTCCCCGAAAGTCCCGTAAGCCCCCTTCTCTTCCCCTGTCCTCCCACCCACCCCTTCCCACTTCCCCATTCTGGTTTTGCTGAATACTGTTTCACTGAGTCTTTCCAGAACCAGGGGCCACTCCTCCTTTCTTCTTGTACCTCATTTGATGTGTGGATTATGTTTTGGGTATTCCAGTTTTCTAGGTTAATATCCACTTATTAGTGAGTGCATACCATGATTCACCTTTTGAGTCTGGGTTACCTCACTTAGTATGATATTCTCTAGCTCCATCCATTTGCCTAAGAATTTCATGAATTCATTGTTTCTAATGGCTGAATAGTACTCCATTGTGTATATATACCACATTTTTTGCATCCACTCTTCTGTTGAGGGATACCTGGGTTCTTTCCAGCATCTGGCAATTATAAATAGGGCTGCTATGAACATAGTAGAACATGTATCCTTATTACATGGTGGGGAGTCTTCTGGGTATATGCCCAGGAGTGGTATAGCAGGATCTTCTGGAAGTGAGGTGCCCAGTTTTCAGAGGAACCGCCAGACTGCTTTCAAGAGTGGTTGTACCAATTTGCAACCCCACCAGCAGTGGAGGAGTGTTCTTCTTTCTCCACACCCTCTCGAACACCTGCTGTCTCCTGAATTTTTAATCTTAGCCATTCTGACTGGTGTAAGATGAAATCTTAGGATTGTTTTGATTTGCATTTCCCTAATGACTAATGAAGTTGAGCATTTTTTAAGATGCTTCTCTGCCATCCGAAGTTCTTCAGGTGAGAATTCTTTGTTTCACTCTGTACCCCATTTTTTAATAGGGTTGTTTGGTTTTCTGGAGTCTAACTTCTTGAGTTCTTTATATATATTGGATATTAGCCCTCTATCTGATGTAGGATTGGTGAAGATCTTTTCCCAATTTGTTGGTTGCCGATTTGTCCTCTTGATGGTGTCCTTTGCCTTACAGAAACTTTGTAATTTTAAGAGGTCCCATTTGTCAATTCTTGCTCTTAGAGCATACGCTATTGGTGTTCTGTTCAGAAACTTTCTCCCTGTACCGATGTCCTCAAGGGTCTTCCCCAGTTTCTTTTCTATTAGCTCCAGAGTGTCTGGCTTTATGTGAAGGTCCTTGATCCATTTGGATTTGAGCTTAGTACAAGGAGACAAGGATGGATCAATTCGCATTCTTCTGCATGCTGACCTCCAGTTGAACCAGCACCATTTGTTGAAAAGGCTATCTTTTTTCCATTGGATGTTTTCAGCCTCTTTGTCGAGGATCAAGTGGCCATAGGTGTGTGGGTTCATTTCTGGATCTTCAATCCTGTTCCATTGATCCTCCTGCCTGTCACTGTACCAATACCATGCAGTTTTTAACACTATTGCTCTGTAGTATTGCTTGAGGTCAGGGATACTGATTCCCCCAGATTTTCTTTTGTTGCTGAGAATAGTTTTAGCTATCCTGGGTTTTTTGTTGTTCCAGATGAATTTGATAATTGCTCTTTCTAACTCTGTGAAGAATTGAGTTGGGATTTTGATGGGTATTGCATTGAATCTGTATAGTGCTTTAGGCAAAATGGCCATTTTAACTATATTGATTCTACCGATCCATGAGCATGGGAGGTTTTCCCATTTTTTGAGGTCTTCTTCCATTTCCTTCTTCAGAGTCTTGAAGTTCTTGTCATACAGATCTTTCACATGTTTGGTAAGAGTCACCCCAAGGTACTTTATACTGTTTGTGGCTATTGTGAAGGGGGTCATTTCCCCAATTTCTTTCTCAGCCTGCTTATCCTTTGAGTATAGGAAGGCCACTGATTTGCTTGAGTTGATTTTATAACCTGCCACTTTGCTGAAGTTGTTTATCAGCTGTAGGAGCTCTCTAGTGGAGTTCTTTGGGTCACTTAGGTAGACGATCATGTCGTCTGCAAATAATGATAGTTTGACTTCTTCCTTTCCAATTTGTATCCCTTTGACCTTCTTATGTTGTCGAATTGCCCGAGCTAGTACCTCAAGTACAATATTGAAAAGATAAGGAGAAAGGGGGCAGCCTTGTCTGGTCCCTGATTTCAGTGGGATTGCTTCAAGTTTCTCTCCATTTAGTTTGATGCTGGCTACTGGTTTGCTGTATATTGCTTTTACTATGTTTAGGTATGGGCCTTGAATTCCTGTTCTCTCCAAGACTTTAAGCATGAAAGGATGCTGAATTTTGTCAAATGCTTTTTCAGCATCCAATGAAATGACCATGTGGTTTTGTTCTTTGAGTTTGTTTATATAGTGGATTGTATTGATGGATTTCCGTATATTGAACCAACCCTGCATTCCCGGGATAAAGCCTACTTGATCATGGTGGATGATCGTTTTGATGTGTTCTTGGATTCGGTTGGCAAGAATTTTATTGAGTATTTTTGCATCGATGTTCATAAGGGAAATTGGTCTGAAGTACTCTTTCTTTGTTGGATCTTTTTGTGGCTTTGGTATCAGCGTAATTGTGGCTTCGTAGAAGGAATTGGGTAGTGTTCCTTCTGTTTCTATTTTGTGGAATAGTTTGAAGAGTATTGGTGTTAACTCTTCTTTGAAGGTCTGGTAGAATTCTGCACTGAAGCCATCTGGTCCTGTGCTTTTTTTGGTTGGAAGACTTTCTATGACTCCTTCTATTTCTTTAGGCATTATGGGACTGTTTAGATGGTCTAGTTGGTCCTGATTTAATTGTGGTATTTGGTATCTGTCAAGGAAATTGTCCATTTCCTCCAGATTCTCCAGTTGTGTTGAGTACAGGCTCTTGTAGTAGGATCTGATGATTTTTTGGATTTCCTCAGTTTCCGTTGTTATATCTCCCTTTTCATTTCTAAGTTTGTTAATTTGGATACTTTCTCTGTGCCCTTTGGTCAGTCTGGCTAAGGGTTTATCTATCTTGTTCATTTTCTCAAAGAACCAGCTCCTGGTTTTGTTGATTTTTTGTATGGTTCTCTTTGTTTCTACTTGATTGATTTCGGCCCTGAGTTTGATGATTTCCTGCCTTCTACTCCTCCTGGGCGAAATAGCTTCTTTTTGTTCTAGGGCTTTCAGGTGTGTCATTAAGCTGGTAATGTATGCTCTCTCCATTTTCTTTTTGGAGGCACTCAGGGCTATGAGTTTTCCTCTTAGCACTGCTTTCATTGTGTCCCATAGATTTGGGTATGTTGTGTTTTCATTTTCATTGTGTTCTAAAAAGTCTTTAATTTCTTTCTTTATTTCTTCCTTGACCAAGGTATCATTGAGTAGAGTATTGTTCAGTTTCCACGTGTATGTGGGTTTTCTGTTGTTTCTGTTGCTATTGAAGACCACGTTTACTCCATAGTGATCAGATAGGAGGCATGGGATTAGTTCTATCTTCTTATATTTGTTGAGGTCTGTCTTGTGACCAATTATATGGTCGATTTTGGAGAAGGTACCATGAGGTGCTGAGAAAAAGGTATATTCTTTTGTTTTAGGATAGAATGTTCTATATATATCTGTTAAATCTAATTGGTCCAAAGCTTCATTTAGTTTCATTGTGTCCCTGTTTAGTTTCTGTTTTCCTGATCGGTCCATTGAGGAAAGTGCAGTGTTGAAGTCACCCACAATTATTGTGTTAGGTGCAATGTGTGCTTTTAGTTTTAATAAAGTTTCTTTTACGAAAGAGGGTGCCCTTGCATTTGGGGCATAGATGTTCAGGATTGAGAGTTCTTCTTGTTGTATTTTTCCTTTGACCAGCAAGAAGTGTCCCTCAGGGTCTCTTTTGATGACTTTGGGTTGAAAGTCAATTTTATCTGATATTAAAATGGCTACTCCAGCTTGTTTCCTGAGACCATTTGCTTGTAAAATTGTCTTCCAGCCTTTTACTCTAAGGTAGTGTTTGTCTTTGACCCTGAGGTGTGTTTCCTGTAAGCAGCAAAATGTAGGGTCCTGTTTACGTATCCATTCAGTTAGTCTGTGTCTTTTTTTGGGGGCATTAAGTCCATTGATGTTAAGAGATATTAAGGAACAGTGATTGTTACTTCCTATCATTTTTGACGTTATTTTTTAAATTTGAATGCTTAACTTCTTTTGGGTTTGATGAAAGGTTACTATCTTGCTTTTTCCAGGGTGAAGTTTCCCTCCTTGTATTGGTGTTGTCCTCCTATTATCCTTTTTAGGGCCGGGTTTGTGGATAGATATTGGGTAAACTTGGTTTTGCCATGAAATATCTTAGTTTCTCCATCTATGGTGATTGAGAGTTTTGCTGGATATAGTAGTTTTGGTTGGCATTTGTGTTCTCTTAGAGTTTGCATGAGATCTGCCCAGGACCTTCTAGCCTTCATAGTCTCAGGTGAAAAGTCTGCTGTGATTCTGATAGGTCTTCCTTTATATGTTACTTGGCCTTTTTCTCTTACTGCCTTTAGTATTCTTTCTTTGTTTAGAACATTTGGTGTTTTGATTATTATGTGACGGGAAGTATTTCTGTTCTGGTCCAGTCTGTTTGGAGTTCTGTAGGCTTCTTGTATATTCATGGGCATCTCTCTCTTTAGGTTAGGGAAGTTTTCTTCCATAATTTTATTGAAGATGTTTGCTGGCCCTTTAAGTTGTAAATCTTCACTCTCATCTATGCCTATAATCCTTAGGTTTGGCCTTCTCATTGTGTCCTGGATTTCCTGGATATTTTGGGCTACAAGCTTTTTGCATTTTGCATTTCTTTAACTGTTGAGTCCATGGTTTCTATGGAATCTTCAGCATCTGAGATTCTTTCTTCTATCTCTTGTATTCTGTTGTTGATATTTGCATCTCTGTCCCCTGATTTCTTCCCAAGACTTTCTATCTCCAAAGTTGTCTCCCTTTGAGTTTTCTTAGTTGTTTCTACTTCTGATTTTAGATCCTGGATGGTTTTGCTTAGCTCCTTCACTTGCATGTTTGTGTTTTCCTGTAATTCTTTAAGAGATTTTTGTGTTTCCTCTTTCATGACCTCAGCCTGTTGACCAAAGTTCTCCTGTATTTCTTTAAGTGTTTTTTGCATTTCCTCCTTGTTGGCTTTTGTATTCTCCTGGATTTCCTTCAATGATTTTTGTGTTTCCCTTGCAAGGGCTTCTAACTTTTGATCCATTTTCTCCTGAATTTCTTTAAGTATGTCCTTCATGTGTTCCTGTACCAGCATCATGACCAGTGATTTTAAATCCAGATCTTGTTTTACTGGTGTGATGGGGTATCCAGGACATGTTGGTAGAGGAGAATTGGGTTCAGATGTTGCCATATTGCCTTGATTTCTGTTAGTGACGTTCCTGTGTTTGCCTTTTGCCATCTAGTTCTCACTGGTGTTAGTTTGTCTTGTCAGTGCTGGACTCACCAGTGCAAGCTGCCCCTTCCCAGTTGGCCTCTGGTGCACAGCTTACCTCCTGCACTTCTTGTAGACAGGGTGCTGCTGCCCATGCTGTTCAGATCCCAAAGCAGGCACCCGAAGGCTCCTGCTGGGGCCCGCTGGATTCACTGGAGTACACTGACTTCTCCCAGCTGGCCGCCCGGAAGCCCAGCTAGCCACTTGCAGGACTTGGAGATGTGGTGCTGCCGCCCAGGCTGATCTGGATCCGGAAGAGGAGAGAGTAGAGCTGAGGGCTTCTGCCTGAGGCCTTGGCCCAGATTGTGTCTGTGGACCAGATGGAGCCCATGTGCACCCCCAGGGAGTGCCGAAGGTGTATGCTGCTGTTACCTCCCCTGTGTTCCGCTCACTCCGCTGGGCACCGATCTTCCAAGCGGGCTGTTGCACACAAGGTTAGCCTGGCCGCCCAGTCCCTGAGTCCAGGCAAAAGCCTGGGAGGCCAAGGTCCGAGCAAAGTTCCCCTAGGGCTATGACTGTTAATTGGGTCCGCCAGGTGACTAGGATGGCGGGCGTGTGCGCCCGCGCTCCCTGAAAGCGCCGGGAGAGTCTGCTGTGCTAACAATCACCTGAGCGGGTTGACTCACAGATGGCCCACCAAGCCGCCCAGTTCTGGGGGTCAGTCCTGTGCCTTTTGGGGTCTAGACCCCCGCTTTGTTAGCCTCAGGCTATGCCTGTTACAGGTCTGCCCGCCAGAGCTCTCTGTCGTCTTGCAGGCAAAATGGCGGCGGCGTGCACGCAGGCCTGGGCAAAAAACCTCCTGGCTGGGTTGGCACCCTGATGCCCCCCCCCCCGACCAGCCCAGGGCCTCGGTGCAGGCCAACGCCCGTCGGGCTCAGACCACCGCGGTGTTAGCCTTGGATTATGTTTGTGTACCTCAGTCTGTCCGATCCCTGGAGTACGGAACCAAGATGGATGCACCTCTCCTGACTGGTGGGAGGCCGAGTTCTGAAGTGGCTTCCGTGCAGGAAAGGCGCCGCACAACTGCAGCTGCTTGCCGCCCGGCTGGTCAGCGAAGGTCAGTGGTCGTGGGCACAGGGCCTAACTGGTCCCTGTGTCGCCTTGGTTCCACTGCTGATGGCCCTTCAGCTGGACCAGCCACTGCTGCACTTTTTTTAATTTTTTAATGGCATATTTTAGATGGTTTCTTTCACCCTCTGTATTTGCTGTTTTCAGCACATGATGCACATTATCTAGATCAGGGCATGATGAGAGAATATAACTGAAAAGTACAGCTATTCTTTTGCTTAGTTTGTAAAAGCTAATACCAGGGAAACCCAAGGTTAGTTGCTACATTATTCTCCTAAATGTAGGTTAAACAAACACTCTGAGTAGACAGTAGGATACAGTCTTAAGTGACCCAAAGGTGTATTATTAATTACCTCTGGCTCTGAGGTCCTGCACAAGCTCCAATCTCTTATAATATAACATGTTTTCAGAATGTTTTATCGCTACTGTGGTGATTTGAAAAAGTTTGGCCCCATAGAATGCTTGGCCCACTGGAAATGGAGGTGTGGCCTTGTTGGAGGAAATGTGTCAGGATCAGTGGTGGTCAGTGACTTAATCTTTTATAAAATTCTCTTAAAGATTTCTGTAAAATATACCCTATTCCTTTTGGGTAAGGCACTTTGTGAATGACAGACACATGAAGTTACAAAATACACACATGCAAGCACACACACATACTACACTGAAGAGACAATCACACACATAGTAACACACAGGGTTAGACAGATTTACAAGACAGCATTTATTAAGCAGGAACATATTAGGCTCATGCAACAGATAGATAGAGAATGGAAGATACAAAGAGTACAAAGCAGAGAATTCAAATTTGTACTCACTTTTGGTTAAATAACTCCAAGAAGTACTTTTCTTTCCCTTAATATGACACAAACACTTATTTGGTAACTGGGAGTTGATCACTCTTGTATTCAATCTGTTTAAGTTTAGCACAGAATAATTATTCAATAAATGCAACATTACTTCCTTTAAAAAAAAAGAAAAAAAAAAAGAACACCAATAGCGTATGCTCTAAGATCAAGGATTGACAAATGGTACCTCATTAAATTACAAAGTTTCTGTAAGGCAAAAGACACACTCAAAAGGACAAATCAGCAACCAACAAATTGGGAAAAGATCTTCACCAATCCTACATCTGATAGAGGGCTAATATCCAAATACATACAAAGAACTCAAGAAGTTAGACCCCAGAAAACCAAATAACCCTATTAAAAAATGGCGTACAGGGTTAAACAAAGAATTTTCACCTGAACAACTTCGGATGGTGGAGAAGCATCTTAAAAATGCTCAACTTCATTAGTCTTTAGGGAAATGCAAATCAAAACAACCCTGAGATTTCACCTCACACCAGTCAGAATGGCTAAGGTTAAAAATCCAGGAGACAGTAAGTGTTGGCGAGGATGTGGAGAAAGAGGAACATTCCTCCACTGCTGGTGAAGTTGCAAACTGGTACAACCACTCTGGAAATCAGTCTGGCAGTTCCTCAGAAAATTGGGCACCTCACTTCCAGAGGATCCTGCTATACCACTCCTGGGCATATACCCAAAGGATTCCCCAGCATGTAATAAGGATACGTGCTCCATTATGTTTATAGCAGCCCTATTTATAATAGCCAGAAGCTGTAAAGAACCCAGGTATCCCTCAACAGAAGAATGGATGCAAAAAAATGTGGTATATATACACAATGGAATATTCAGCCATTAGAAACAATAAATTCATGAAATTCTTAGACAAATGGATGGAGTTGGAGAACATCATACTAAGTGAGGTAACCCAGTCTCAAAAGATCAATCATGGTATGCACTCACTAATAAGTGGATATTAGCCTGGAAATTTGGAATACCCAAAACGTAATCCACACATCAAATGAGGTACAAGAAGAATAGAGGAGTGGCCCCTGGGTCTGGAAAGACTCAGTGTAGCAGTATAAGGCAAAACCAGAACAGGGAAGTGGGAAGGGGTAGATGGGAGAACAGGGGGAGGGAAGGGGACTTATGGAACTTTCGGGGAGTGGAGGGGCCTGAAAGGGGGAAATAATTTGAAATGTAAATAAAAAATATATCGAATAAAAAGAAAAGAAATGTAAATGAATAAAATGATAAAAATAAATCTCTAAGCTTCTACTTCTAAATCCTTTCTAGTTCATAAGTGGACTAAGGATTGAAATAGTGGGTCACAGTCTTGCCCACCTGAGTAGAGAAAGGAGCCTCTGGGTCTATATACTGAGGGTCAGTTGTACATCAAAACAAACATCAGAAGCTGAGGACCAGAAGCCCCCATGACCTGCTGGTCCATTTCTCCCCACATATATGGAGTGAATACAGTAAGCAGCATAAAGACTCATAGAATGATTTTTATTGAAGTCACCCAAAGTAGAGAAGGCTAATTTAAAAATCAACCATGATCTTAAACAGGGTCTGAAAGTTTCACCTGTGAGTCAACATCGTAAATAAAATTTGAGTTAATGAAAATATTCTGTATAAAGCCCTCTAATTCAGTTTAAAAGAAAAATTTTAAATGATACATTAAAAGCTAGATCGTGAATCCAGTTGCATTGTATATCGGTCTTTTAAGAGGAGTTATGAAAAAACCTACAGCTTTTTATTAAAAGAAAAGACATGTGTCAAGGTAGATAATGAACCTATTCAATTATATAATTTATTATATATATGATCTATATCATAAATATTTTATATTCATGCATAAATACATGTGTGTGTTTAATCAACAAATACAAGCCTTCACTAGTCTTACATGTATCATTCTAAGAGCATAAAACACTTCAGTAATGCTTGTGTCCAAGTGAATGCTGAACAGCAACTGCACTGCATATGTGACCATATCAACAGCAACAGCAACAACAACAACAATAACAATAACAATAACAACAACAACAATAATAAAAATAATAATAAATAGCCATGTCTAGGAAGTCTTTTCCCATTAATGATGTAGCCTGTGCTTCTTGCAGTTCTATAGACAGGCTTAGATTTGATGAGACACAGTAATCATAAGAACTGATATTTATTTATTTATTTATTTATTTATTTATTTATTTATTTATTTATTTATTTTTGGTTTTCTGAGACAGGGTTTCTCTGTGTGGCCCTGGCTGTCCTGGAACTCACTCTATAGATCAGGCTGGCCTCGAACTCAGAAATCCGCCTGCCTCTGCCTCCCAAGTGCTAGAACTGATCTTTAAAATTCCCTTGCTCTCCTGAAAAGGTAACCGACAGTCAAATGATCTCAGCTACTTTTCTGGTGAGCTGCAAGAAACGACTTACAGGAAGGATACAAGAATGACGTCAGACATGGCTTCCTACAGCTAGTCCCACCCCGAGAGTCAGAAATGTATCCTGAAGGAAAGCAGGTAGAGGCATGATAACTGAAGGATATTAGTTCTGGGAAATACAGTTGCTACGAGTCCGTGTCAGATAACAAAAAGATTATGCAACTGAGAATATAGGAGATAAACTGCCGGTGTTTTCACAAGATAGCTCCGACGGCCTTTCACCCTTCTGCCCCGCGCCACCTTGTTACTTATGATGTTTAGAGAGAAAACAGTGTTGAGATAGAAGATGTGATGGCACAGCCTCACATGCATCAGAAGCTCTGGGGTGTTTACATTGTTTATGATTCATCACTATTCCTTTCTCCGTGGGAAAATTTCATCTGTGAAACGCTCACATTCTTCCGTTGTAAAATAAAGGCTTAAAAATAATACCCATCCATCCTTGTAAAACGACAAGCCAATTTAAACTCAGGGGGAAAACGACTTGAAATAAGTCGGGGAAGGGTCCCAAGGCGCTTTCCTTGACTGACTTCTGTCGGCCCATTAGATAAGGACATAGGCCCTCACTTTTATGTCGCCTAATCTCCCATTGACCCGCCTAGCCGTGGTACAGAATCCATCACCAAGTAAACAGAAGTATTTTGCTTTCTGATTGCATCCATTGACACTCTTTCTCTTCCTGGAGACAGATTATCTTCGTTCTTCATGGAGTCAGTTTATCACAAGTCAGTTTCATTAAAAATTTGAAGCCATGCTGTTTGTCGTGGGGAGGGGGGGGGCGGAATCTTTTGTGCAAATTTGAATAGAACAATGTTCATTTTCATATTACCCACATATTTTAGCTATCTGATTGCTTTTTTATTCATGCATTTCTGGAAGCAAAACATCAAAACAGCCTTGATGTTTGCAAAAGGATAGCAGTTAAAAGAGCTGGTGGATGCAGTTAAGAATCAGCCACGCAACAAAAGCCTGCAGGCTGGTTTACAGCCCCCACGTATACTGAGCCAGATGTGGGTGTTTCAAAGCATCACTGACGGGCTAACCTTCTTTTGAGAGGTGAAATGAACCTCTCTTTAAAAGTTGCCTCAGAATCTGCCTCACTTAAGAAACCAATGGCATCTGAAGTGATAACAGAACAGAGTCATTTCAGGCTGGCTGCCCAACTTGACTGAAAACGTAGTGACAGATAAAGCATAAATCAGAGCTCTTATCATTCCCCTTCCTTGCTTGCCAAATGGGGGTTTAGTTTATCAGCGACCTGGAGGCCCACAGACTGCCCTTCCCCTTAGAGCTAGCCAGCCTGGTGGAGCTGGCTGGAAGCTAAATGGCTGTTCTAAAACGTGCTCATGTAAACAAGCTTGGGGAAGACTTCCTTGAACTGCCAGTCACTAAAGCGCCATCCATCTCACTAAACTGTACATTTGATAGGGGCGTATCATCTATATCTACAAAGAAAACAAATAATAAAAAAACAAGTTCCGTGATATGGGCTGGGACCTCTCATGGTGATAAAAGTACTAAGAATTAAATTGCCTGACTCTCACAATGTCTGCACATTCAAAGGAGACGGGGGATGGGGTGGCAAGGGAAGAGGTGGAGGGTGTTTTTCTGGTGGTGTTGTTGTTCGTTTTTTTGTTTGGAGAAAAACATATGGAAGTTAGTTTAATTTTCATGCAGCATAATACTAACTGAAAGATATTTTCATATTATTTAAAGCGACAATTCCAGGAATGTGTTGGAAAGATGTTTCCAAACAAGCTTTGTTTTTTACCCTAATCTTTTCATCCAATTTCCATGCGGTGACAACATGGTGTCCCAACCACAGTTTTGAAAACTCACATTTAACATTTCTATCTAACATGGGGATTTATCGATACAAAGCATTATTGTTATTGATAGCAAAGTGTTGATATTATTGATAGCAAAGTGTTAAGCTATTTTCATATGGGCATCCATAGATTTGGCTTTATGTTGTTGTTACTATTTTGTTCCTAAAATTCAAGAGTCCAAGTAATCTTTGTTTGGAAGATTGGGTATCCAATATTTTGGATATAGCTAGTATAATTTCATTTAGAAGGCAAACATGTGACCATTATAAAAGGCCAAATTGTCATGTGCAGGCTCTGAAAATTAAGCGTCATTCCAAAGATAGAAGGAATGGCTGGAAACCAACTATGTGTTGGCATGGTTAAAAATGTTTGAAGGTAAGCTTGAAGGAGAAGGAGGAGAAAAATGGTGATGAGGAAGAGGGAAAAGGGGAAGAAGAGGAAGAAGAAGAGGAGGAAGAAGGAGGAGGAAGTGGAGAAGGAGGAGGAAGAGGGGAAGAAGAAGAAGAAGAAGAAGAAGAAGAAGAAGAAGAAGAAGAAGAAGAAGAAGAAGAAGAAGAAGAAGAAGAAGAAGAAGAAGAAGAAGAAACAATATATATTTCTAATAGGAAGGCATGGTTAAATTTGCTTTTCCTCAACAATGTAGTAAGGATAAAATTCATAGTGATGAACTCTACTACGCATTCCTCATGTGGCCGAGACACGAGATGCATATAAATGTGCTTTATTTTTGGCTACACCCAGATATTTTGCCATCTGTTGTGAGAGTACTACTTCCTTTCTCAGGATTGGCTCACAGCCACTGAAAGTTCAGATGTTTCCATTTAAAGATTAGTTCTTGTGTATACAGATACAGAAAACATACCTGTGAACCACTCAAGATATACACACATAGTTGAACTAAGCTCTGTAAAGGTGGAGGAAGTAACATTTTGTCTAAAATCCCCAATTCCACTCTGGAAGTCACTTCAGATATACTTTGAAATGCCCTGCACATATCATCCATACTCTTAACTTGATGGGAAACTTGTATTGAAATGTAATACTTTTACTTAGGTAGTTTGGTGTTCTCCTTTCATTGTCTTAAATTAATATAAGTATTGACCATTTTTTCCACTGAGTAATTAAAGGCTACAGGAAGAATTTACTTATGGATCCAGATAACTAACACATATCTATCTGATAAAACATCTGAACTTTATTACATTTAAGGGTAATAAAGTAATCTTTGTTATATAAATAAATGCAGTGGACCAGACTAGGGGATGGACAGGGTGGTAGTAAGCTTCTTTTGCTCTATCTTCTAGTTAAACTATGGAGATGCAGACACTTGATATTTTTTATCATTCAATTACACTTATTCAGCATATAGTTTTAAATATTGTGTCCTATAGCGCTAAGAAACATTTACAATATATTTATATACTTATGAGGGATTATAACAACAAAAGTTAATTTTTATATAAAAATACAAAATTTAGAACAATAAAAGACATAATAACACATCACACTTTATATTTTGAGGCACTTTCAGATTTTGATGTGTTTTCAAATGTAAATTTTATAAAAGAATGATGAGGTACAACTAAGCTTAGAGAGATGGTCTTTAACATCTTAGAGAAAAATCAAAGACAGCTTCAAATAAAGGTTTGCTATATTTATAAGACTGGTATCTGGTTCCATCTTGTCCTCAGCCTTCAGAGGCTCTCCTAGTATCTGAGGAAGTGCTGGATTGGGGTCACTATCTTAAATTGTCTTCTCCAGTCTTAACACTTATCTGAAACTTCAGAGGAGACCCTACCATGTTATCACTGCCCTCCAGAGGATGAAATGCCACGGTCTTTCCTCAGTACCAAAGAAGCCAAACTCTCTAGAAACCATTTAGTTAATCTCCGGCCTTTATGTTGCAATCTAAGCAAGTCTCTTTGGTTCTGTATCAGTTCCTTCTCAAGTACTGTCTTATAATTCTTCTCTCCTTTCTGATGAACAATGCAATCCCTGCCTTTGTGAAGTTATACACCGATTTTCCTTTCTTTCTGCTGTTTTTTATAAGGTGTTCATATTAAGTATCTACGATATGTTAGACATGACCTCTTGTCTGCTCACCTCGCCCACTAGTTTTTCTGGATGGCTTCACTGTTACTTTCATGCCATATATGCACATGATTTTGTGTATGCAATATAAAATCCAGTAACTACAAGTGAGAGAAAATATGCAATTTGGTTTTCTGAAACTGACTTAATTCACTTCCTATAAATATCCCCAGTTTCATCTATTTCTTAAAAATAACATAGCATGGTTGACAAATCAATTGTGTATCCAAATAATATTTTCCATTTTATTAAACATAGATTTTTTTCCTCACTTAATGTAATCTGAATCCAGTCTTCCCTCCTTCTGATCTTCTCAGTTCCTCCCCACATCCTCTCTCTTCTTGATCCACTCCCTTTCAGTCTCTCATTAGAAAAGGACAGGCTTCTAAGAGATAACAACAAAGAGAGACCAATGAAATACAATAGGATAAAATGAAAAGCATCCTGTTAAAGTTGGACAAAACAAGCCAATAGAAAAGCAAGAGCCCCAGGAGAAGAAACAAGAATCAGAAAGCCATTCGTGTGCACATTCAGGCATCCCACAAAAACACTAAACTAAAAGCTAAGGTGTACATGCTGAGGGCCAGGCACAGCCCCATTCAGTCCCAGAACTTGGTGCTTCAGGCTCTGTGAGTTCATATGAGCTTCGCTCAGTTGATTAAGGGGGCCTTATACTCCTGGTGTCCTCCTGTCCCCTCTGTCTCCCACACTGATTCTGCTTCATCTTCCTGAGGCTGGGGGTGGGGTGGTATTTCTGGTTGGACCCATGGTGAGGATTCTATCACTTGCTTAGTGTAAATATATTATTTTGATTTTCAAGTGAAATATCAATTTTATTATACTTATTTTCCATTTGTTATTACAACAATTCTACCTCTTCAGTTGAAAGCTCAAAGAATTTTGAACATGGTTGGGCTTAGGGAATAGACTAGGCTAGAAAACTGAAGCATCATATCTACAGTAGATCAAAGAGGGACTTAACACAGTGAAACCTAAATGTGGCACACATGTATATATTCAAGCACAACGCCCATGCACACAAACTAAAACAGACAAAAATATAACAAAGCAAAATAAAACAAAACAAAAGGAAAAGAAAGGAAAAAAATCCCAGAAATGAAGAATAATTCAAAAGGATCACAGATCTGACATAATCAGTTTCAAGTACTCTGTGAGCAGGAGTTTCTTATTTGTCAACATAAGCCCTTCAACAGGACTTTTCTTTTGAAGTCATGTGAACTAAATCGCCAGTGATTCCAGCTAAAATTCTAGATTCTCATTAGATGTTCTATCGAGGCTCATGCAAAATGAAACACTCAAAGCCTTCCTCGGCCCAGATCTTTTCCTCTATTATCAGCTGAATTTAACATCCTCTCTTGTAACCTCCAAGTTTCTGTGACCTTAATATGACATTTGAGTTGGATGATTAATCGCTATTCCAAGGCGTGTGCTGATTAAACCGGGCCTTGCTGGCACAGTAGTCAGTTACAATGCTTCGATTCAGAGGGATAAGCTTCAGCACACAGTTAGATGGAATAATATCTAATTTGTCAAAGCTCTTGTGGCTTAATTTTCTGCCACAAGACTTGAAAAGCATGGTGGTTGAACAAAAGCTTCCGATTTATTGCTTGGGAGTCTTTGGTAAATTGGTCCTGACTATCATGTAATCTCATTTGGACATTTTGGGAGACATCGAGGAGCAAGTAGATTGAAACCTCCTTAAAAACAGGCCTGAGGGGTCCCGATCAAGAACTTTAAAGCTAAGTGGCAAGATATGATTGTCTCTTCAGAGGCAGACAACAACCAATTTGCCCCGCCAGAGCTTTCCCTGCAGGATAATTGCATAAAAGAGTAGATGTCACTCAAAGGATGAAAGATTCATGGAGGAAAATAAAAAATATATATCAGGTCCTGAAAACATCAGACTGAAACAGACCATTGCTCTATTATGAGAAAAATAGAACAGGAGCAGCTAAAACTTCTTTTAAACTAGTTACTGCAATCATAAAATCATAATTATCTTAACCTAACAATAGTTGCTTTTCCTGGCATATGTTTTCAAAGCTGGTGAGGATTTTTTTTTAATTGGAAAAACAAAGATACAAGATAAGCATCTCTTTCAATCAGCAGCATGACAATTATTCTTCTCTTTGATCAGTAAAAAAAGAATGACTATGAGCATAGTAGACTAGAAAAAAAAGTAATTATATAAGCCTAATAAATAAATAAATAGAGTAGCCAAAGACCCAATGAGAAGCCCACAAATATATTGGGTTACCCAGACCCTGTTACATGCATCGCATCACCCCTAGATATCATGGAAATAGACTATCACTCCTTTTCTGAAGTCACAAGTAGCATCTATAGCCAAATGCACAAGGAGAATATGTGCCTTGAGTGAAGCCCAGAGGGAAGTTTAATCTTGTCAGAAACAGCCTAAATGGTAGAGGATGGGCTCAGGAAGAGAAGCAATGTCAATCTGAACTTCTAAGTAGACAGTATCTAAACAAACTATTGCTGAAATACTAGAATTCACACCTATGGACCTGGGCATTATGAGATACCAATGAAAAATGATACCGAGAAAGTGTATGTAAGTCAATTTCCTATTCAGCCACTCATACAAATTTCTATTTCCACATCCTCCGGTGATAGTGTATTCACTAGGGATAAGACCAAGATGTGCCACCCACACAATTGTCCAAGCAAGATGGACGTTTTGTCCTCCTTCAAGGAGCAGCCTTGTTGAGAGTCAGAAGGCCATAGCGGGCAGGTATCTGAGCCCCACGAGGTCACAGACCTTCATATTTATTGCTTGTGAAATAAATCTGGTATCTTCCATTACTCCTAGTATTAGCTTTATCCTCAGGTTGAAGCCAACTCACTGGAATCTTATGTGCTCTCCTGTGTGTGGCTAAGAGAAAACAAGGCAAGGCCTTTTCCTAAGGTTAGCTCAGGACGGGGTTCTGTACCCAACATTAAGGGCAGACTAGAGGATCTGGCGCTGGGGTGGGGGGTGGCTTGCAGTCCCATGGGAAGAACAATGATGTTGGCCAACCAGATGCCCCAGGGCTCCCAAGGACTAAGCCATCAACCAAGAGGTACACAGTGTTACAGCCAAAGAGTGGCAGAAGAATGTCTTGTCAGGCATCAGTGGGAGGAGAGGTCCTTCATCCTGGGAAGGCTCAATAGATGCCCCAATGTGGAGAAATTGAGTGGGGGATGTGGGAGTGGGTTGGGTGAAGGAGCATATTCTTGGAGGTAGGGGTGGGAGGACAGGTTGGGGGTTTTCAGGGAAGGGGGGAAACCGGGAAGGGGTATAACATTTGAGATGTAAATGAATATATTCAATTAAAAAAAAAAGAATTTCACTGGGAGGCTTGTGCCTTGAAGTTCAAAGCATCCTATTGGCTAATAAGAAGGCAAGATCAGACACTGAGAGAATTAGGCAGCTTTAGGTAGTTGGTGTTTGGTCAATGCTTACTACAGAACTAAAAATTTAATAATTACAACTGAACATTTCTGTGTCTCAAATAAAACAAAACTTAACATCGCCATCAGTGACCTCTTACAAACAAAAGAACAAAAAGAACTGAAAAATAAAACATGTTCCGTAAAACTGAAATTGTCAAAGACTGGGGTGTCACTTGTAACTGCAGCCTCCCTTTAGGAAGCCTCCCTTAGTAAGGGAAAAAGTTCACCAGATGCAAGAGTCACCTGATAACTTTACAACACTGAGGTCCCAGAGTAGTCACATTAGCAACACAGTTGTACCCCACCAGCCATGGTTTCTCATCATTTTTAACAACCCATGTTCATTGTGTGCCCTTGATCTAGCCATTATGAAAGGGATTTCCGAAGGGAGAAAGTGTACAATGGACTCCATATCTCCAAGACTCCAAGTGTTCCTCCCATTGCTTGTAGCAATCCCATCTTCACTGAAAAAGAAAAATGTTTCTCAGGGCTGGAACGATTGCTCAGTTTATAAAGTCCTTGACTTACAAGAAGAAGGATCTGAGTTCAATCCTCTAAACCCATGTTAAAGAAAGCACAGTGTTCTAATGTAGATGCTTGGCATTCCAGAGCCGAGGAGCCAGAGATAGACAAATCCCGGACTTACCAGTCAGACAGCCTGGCTTATCTGGCAAGTTCCAGGACATTTAGAGAGCCTGTCTCAAAAAATAGATGGTTTTAAGCAAAAGTGTAATTATTCTCATCACAAGTGAGGATGCTGTGAAAACCTTTGAAGGCAAAGGCCTTACAAACAAGCACTGGTCCAGAGGCAGTTGGGAACAGCTGACAGAGAGGGCTCAGCTACCATGAATGACATCAGAAAACTCTAGGGAACTGTCAGAGAGAAAAAAGAAAAGCAGAAGGGTTTCAGAGGCCTAGGGTGGTTGAAGCTTGTCTGCACGGGACCTTTCTTTTGACAGTTCACATCCATCTTAAGCTGAATTACTGTTTATTCTTATTGTGCCAGGTTTCCTTTCCTGCACTGCTGCTTCACTGGGGTGTCATAGGCCAGTAGTTTGAGTTTTCAATTTTCAAAAGCGTTTGGGATGCCAAAACAACAAAATGTAAAGGATAGCCCGCAGCACAGTTTACTTAAGAGGTTTTAATCATAATACTCTGCACAATGTACTGAGAGTTCTCCTGATTCAACTGTCTCCTCTCTTTCCCTGTAGTATCTAGGGAAATGCCAAACATCCCTCCCTCTAATTTAAATATACTATAAAACGGTTGGTGGAACCATTTTGTACCATTCTGTCTTGTTGGGAATTTTAGTTTCTATTTTAAACCAAATTAGCTTCTAAGACAGCCCACTGGTGCCATGTGATAAACTGAGGCACAAGTAGAAAGTCAAATGCTGTCTCATGACACTTAACTGTGGCCATTTTGTGGAATTTGGAAAATTCTATTGAATGCTGGTACGCAGCATGGCTCTGCATGCATCCTGCGCCTTCTGAGATCTCAAAAGACTTAAAGCAGCCTCTGCTGAGCTAGAGTTTGATGAATAGATGCCTGATAGAAGTGATCAAAACATCATCTGGGCCAAAAGGCAGCAAGCAAGCTCAAACTCCCATAATTTCAGCATGACAAAGAAACCATTGCAAAGGAGATGCATGTTACCATGCCAGGCCCCCAAATGAGTTATTTCTCTCCTGACCTGTCTTACTGAAATTGTCTCCCACTTGGCCACATATGGCAAGATTTCTTCTAAGCTCCACCGTAGTCCCCCAGTCTTATCAGTGGATCTTCACTCCCTGAAACTGCAGCACAATGGACTGCGTATTTCAGTGCAAAACGATTAAAATTATTACTACTTTAATTAACTAGTTGCAAGTTTACATTTTCCCCTTTTCTCTCCTTTCCCTTGTCCACTGTCAGTCCCCAACTCTCTCTCTCTCTCTCTCTCTCTCTCTCTCTCTCTCTCTCTCTCTCTCTCTCTCTCTCTCACACACACACACACACACACACACACACACACACACACACACACACATGTGCACACTAGTTCCCTACATTTAGTGAAAAAGAAACTGGTTGTAAGTACAGAACAGGAGACAGAAGACTCCACAAAAATTCAGCTTGTTTTCTTAGCTGTCACAATACCTCTGTGATCACTAAAGGGGTAAGGTGAGGGCTGGCGACAATGTCAGACTGAGAGCTTAAACTTCTTCATGTCGATGGCCTTTACCCTCCAGAATGCACTAGAGACCTGGGAGATGAGAGACTCTCAGAACCCAAAGAGAGGGACCGTAGATGAGATGCTCGACAGTAGGAACAGGGAACTTATAGAGCCCACCTCCAGCAGGAATGTAGGGCATCAAATGAGGGAGAGGAGGGCCATCCCACGGTCACAACTCTGACCCATAATTGTGCCTCTCTGAAAGAATTACAGGGATGGAAATGGAGAGAAGCCTGAGGAAAAGAAGGTCCAGCGACAGGGCCAAAGTGGGATCCACCTCAAGGGGAGGTCCCAATGCCTGACACTATTACTGAGGCTATGGAACACTCACAAAAAGGGATCTAGCATGACTGCACACCAGAAGACCCATTAAGCAACTGAAAGAGTCGGATGCATATATTTGAACCCAACTAATGGACAGAAGTGGCTGACCCTTGTTGTTAAATTAGGGAAGGTGAAAAGAAGCTGAGGTGAAAGGCAACCGTGTAGGAGGACCAGCAGTCTCAATTAATCTGGACCCCTGGGATCTATCAAACACTGGACAACCAAACGGGTGATGCACCATATACCAGCTGATATGAGGCCCCCAGCACACAGTAGGTACTGACAGATCTGTGTTCATTCAGAGATGATGCACCTAACACTCAAGAGACTGGAGGCACAGGGGAGTTTAGAGGTCAGGTGGGTTGGTGGTAGGGAGGAGGTATGGAATATGGAACAATTGGAGGGTGGAGGATGGGGTGGGGGAGATAAAATATGGAGTGATAAATAAATACATACACAAATAAATACATAAATAAATACATAAATAAATACATAAATAAAATTAGAGAAAAAGAAAGAACAGGGTGTTTCCTTGAGTGGCCTGTTCAAATGAAAAACAAATAGTTACTCGTTTATTTTATGAAGGAAAATGAAACAGTAAATTTTAAAGGCTGATAAGTTAAAAATAAATATAAAATAAGCATCATGAGAATGGTTTATCAAGGCTGATTAGACAACTAATTTTGCTATATACAAAATTGCTTCATGTTCAGCTTTCAATATAAATTTTCATATGCACTCTTCTCTACAGAGTGAGCATTTTTGTATGCATGACTTGACAAAAATGTTTCTGGAGACTTCAGGGAGAGCAGTGGCAAGCTAGTTGCAATCTCTTCAAAGGTCATTTTAAATTTAAAAGACAAGTTTCCCACACACACTCTCCAGCCTAGAAGAACTAGCTTCCTGCTGTAATCAATACAGATTATTCTTGGACTTAAAAAAAAATCAGACAAATATTCTAAATTGTTGAACTTTCTGGGTACATGTATCTTCTGCTGTAAGTTTATTTACTTTATAGTTCCCCTTTATTACTTCAAGGCCTGCTTAACATCAGGGACCAACTCACTGCAGAGGCAACAACCACTTACTTGAGGCAAAATCATGAAGCAAGACAACACTTGTTCAAAGATCCAGGACCGGTGCTGGATGATCTTTAGGCTTTGCTCATTACAAGACTCATAAAGGCGATCCTCTGCTGCCTATGCATCTGGAGCCATGGGTAACTCCATGTGTACTCTTTGGTTGATGGTTTAGTCCCTGGGAGCTCTGGGAGTACTGGGTGGCTCATATTGTTGTTCCTCCTGCAGGGCTGCAAACTCCTTCGGCTCCTTGGGTCCTTTTTCTAGCTCCTCCAGTTCAATGGTTGGCTGAGAGCATCCCCCTCTGTATTTCTCATGCACTGGCAGAGCCTCGCAGGTCACAGCTATATCAGGCTCCGGTCAGCAAGTACTTGTGGACATCAAAGGGAGGAGAAGTTCTTGGTCCTGGGAAGGCTCGATGCCATGGAATACCAGGACAGAAGCGGGAGTGGGTTGATTGGGGAATAGGGGAAGGGGAAGGGGAAGGGAAGAGGGATTAGGGGATTTTTTTTTGGAGGGGGACCAGGAAAGGGGACAAGATTTGAAATGTAAATAAAGAACATATCTAGTAAAAAATTAAGAAAAGAAAAACAGGAAAAAAACTCATAAAAACTGACACTGGTTTCAACTAGAGCACACCAATCCTGAACAGTCAGCCTTGTACAAAGAAGAAATACTGTACAGATCGAACAGCCTATAATTAGAAATATATATCTAGACACATATATCCCTACAATAACAATTAGTGAAAAAAGGCTGTGAATTTAAAGGAAATGGGGGAGGCATAGGGAAGGATTTGGAGGAACAGGAAAAGAGAAATATAATTATAATCTCAGAAGCAAAATTTAAAAGAAAGAAAAAGTCAGCAAAAAACTATTACAAATTTTATATATTTGCAACCATTTGGAAAAACTGTATATGCTAATAGTAATAAATTTTTAACATAAATTTATTTATATTTTACCCTTATTTTATGCAATGGTTTGTCTTCATGGTAAGTTTTTGTTATTTTACCATAATGCTTCATTCTGCAGTCAAATCATATATCTCATTGAGTATTTGAGTCTTCACACAAGATGAAATTACTATGAATATTTATTTGTTGTTTGCTTTTTTCTTTTTTTGATTCGATATATTTTTTATTTACATTTCAAATGATTTCCCCTTTCCTAGCCCCCCCACTCCCAGAAAGTCCCGTAAGCCCACTTCTCTCCCCCTGTCCTCCCACCCACCCCTTCCCACTTCCCCGTTCTGGTCTTGCTGAATACTACTTCACTGAGTCTTTCCAGAACAAGGGGCCACTCTTCCTTTCTTCTTGTACCTCAATTGATGTGTAGATTATGTTTTGGGTAATCCAGGTTTCTAGGCTAATATCCACTTATTAGTGAGTGCATACCATGATTCATCTTTTGGGTCTGGGTTACCTCACTTAGTATGATGGTCTCTAGCTCCATCCATTTGCCTAAGAATTTCATGAATTCATTGTTTCTAATGGCTGAATAGTACTCCATTGTGTAGATATACCACATTTTTTGCATCCACTCTTCTGTTGAGGGATACCTGGGTTCTTTCCAGCATCTGGCAATTATAAATAGGGCTGCTATGAACATAGTAGAGCATGTATCCTTATTACATGGTGGGGAATCCTCTGGGTATATGCCCAGGAGTGGTATAGCAGGATCTTCTGGAAGTGAGGTGCCCAGTTTTCTGAGGAACTGCCAGACTGATTTCCAGAGTGGTTGTACCAATTTGCAACCCCACCAGCAGTGGAGGAGTGTTCCTCTTTCTCCACACCCTCTCCAAGACCTACTGTCCCCTGAATTTTTTATCTTAGCCATTCTGACTGGTGTAAGGTGAAATCTTAGTGTTGTTTTGATTTGCATTTCCCTAATGACTAATGAAGTTGAGCATTTTTTAAGATCCTTCTCTGCCATCCGATGTTCTTCAAGTGGGAATTCTTTGTTTAACTCTGTACCCCATTTTTTAATAGGATTGTTTGGTTTTCTGGAGTCTAACTTCTTGAGTTCTTTATATATATTGGATATTAGCCCTCTGTCTGATGTAGGATTGGTGAAGATCTTTTCCCAATTTGTTGGTTGCCGATTTGTTCTCTTGATGGTGTCCTTTGCCTTACAGAAACTTTGTAATTTTATGAGGTCCCATTTGTCAATTCTTGCTATTAGAGCATACGCTATTGGTGTTCTGTTCAGAAACTTTCTCCCTGTACCGATGTCCTCAAGGGTCTTCCCCAGTTTCTTTTCTATTAACTTCAGAGTGTCTGGCTTTATGTGGAGGTCCTTGATCCATTTGGATTTGAGCTTAGTACAAGGAGACAAGGATGGATCAATTCGCATTCTTCTGCATGCTGACCTTCAGTTGAACCAGCACCATTTGTTGAAAGGGCTATCTTTTTTCCATTGGATGTTTTCAGCCCCTTTGTCAAGGATCAAGTGGCCATAGGTGTGTGGGTTCATTTCTGGATCTTCAATCCTGTTCCATTGATCCTCCTGCCTGTCACTGTACCAATACCATGCAGTTTTTAACACTATTGCTCTGTAATATTGCTTGAGGTCAGGGATACTGATTTCCCCCAGATTTTCTTTTGTTGCTGAGAATAGTTTTAGCTATCCTGGGTTTTTTGTTATTCCAGATGAATTTGATAATTGCTCTTTCTAACTCTGTGAAGAATTGAGTTGGGATTTTGATTGGTATTGCATTGAATCTGTAGATTACTTTTGGCAAAATGGCCATTTTAACTATATTGATTCTACCGATCCATGAGCATGGGAGGTTTTCCCATTTTTTGAGGTCTTCTCGCTGATACCAAAACCACACAAAGATCCAACAAAGAAAGAGAACTTCAGACCAATTTCCCTTATGAACATCGATGCAAAAATACTCAATAAAATTCTTGCCAACCAAATCCAAGAACACATCAAAACAGTCATCCACCATGATCAAGTAGGCTTTATCCCGGGAATGCAGGGTTGGTTCAATATATGGAAATCCATCAATGCAATCCACTACATAAACAAACTCAAAGAAAAAAAACACATGGTCATTTCATTGGATGCTGAAAAAGCATTTGACAAAATTCAGCATCCTTTCATGCTTAAAGTCTTGGAAAGAAGAGGAATTCAAGGCCCATACCTAAACATAGTAAAAGCAATATACAGCAATCTGGTAGCCAGCATCAAACTAAATGGAGAGAAACTTGAAGCAATCCCACTAAAATGAGGGACTAGACAGGGCTGCCCCCTTTCTCCTTATCTTTTCAATATTGTACTTGAGGTACTAGCTCAGGCAATTCGACAACATAAGGAGGTCAAAGGGATACAAATTGGAAAGGAAGAAGTCAAACTATCATTATTTGCAGATGACATGATAGTCTACCTAAGTGACTCAAAAAACTCCACTAGAGAACTCCTACAGCTGATAAACAACTTCAGCAAAGTGGCAGGTTATAAAATCAACTCAAGCAAATCAGTGGCCTTCCTATACTCAAAGGATAAGCAGGCTGAGAAAGAAATTAGGGAAATGACCCCCTTCACAATAGCCACAAATAGTATAAAGTATCTTGGGGTGACTCTTACCAAACATGTGAAAGATCTTTATGACAAGAACTTCAAGACTCTGCTTTTTTTTTCTTATAAGGCAAACCATTTAATTGGGGCTTAGTTTCAGGGGTTCAGTCCATTATCTTTATCTTCATAGCAGGAAGCATGGCAGCGTGCAGGCTGACAACATGGTTCTAGAGAAGGAGTTGAGAGGTTTACCTCTTGATCTGAAGGCAGCTGAAGGAGAATTATGGGCCACACTGGCCACAGCTTGAGCATAAGAGACCTCAAAGCCTAACTCCAAAGTGACACACTTCCTCCAACAAGGCCACACCTCCTAACAGTGCACTTCCTATGGCCACACTATGCACTTGTTTTAATGTCAGGAGTGTCCTCATCTTGCTTCTTCTTCATTATGGCACTTGAGTTGAAGATTTACAATTCCCCAAGAGAAAGACATTTGATCATCAAAAGTAGGAACCAAATGCTAAAAGTTGAGAGAGGATGGAGGAAGTATGGTGCCTCTTCCTGTTCTGTGGCCAATGCAGGGGATAGGAGATTAGACAAACATTTACAATATAAAGGAGATGGTATAAGGTCGAAGGCACAGAAGAGATCCACAATGACCAATGACTAATGACCAACAGTTTTAATGACTTCTTCACGAAATGAAAATAATTATATTTAATTAGAGTCTCATACTGCAAATAATAAAAGGTACAAGCCTCTTTTGTTTTGAAATTAAAATTTGTATATTCCTTGTGGGATTAGCCTCTTGGGGCATTTTAGCTTTTGGGGGATTGCTTTGAGCACATGAAAACCTCATTACCAATTTATGTGAGTGTCACCAATTATATGCAAAAGAAAGCACACAGGCTCACATCTTGTGATCTTGTTTCATTGATGGAGAAATCCATAGAATTTAGTTTATAAAGGACAAGTCATTAAAAAGTAGGGTTCAATAATGAGAGAAGTCAAACCTGCTACTTTGTTTTTCCATCACCATAACAAATTATTGCAACTAATCAATTTATAAAGAGAACAGGTTTATTTTGGATTATAATGTTGGTGGCTTATGTCCATGATTAATTGATCCAGTTACTTTAGCCTGTGGAGAATCAGTACACTACAAAGGAAGCATGTCGCACTTCATGAAGCACAAGAGAAAATGAGGAAAGGGCTAGGATCCCATGATTCCCTTGGAAGGCACACCCTCCAGTGATCTTTGTTCTTTTTTTTTTTTTTTACATTTTTTTAATTTACATTTCAAATGATTTCCCCTTTTCTAGCCCCCCACTCCCCGAAAGTCCCGCAAGCCCCCTTCTCTCCCCCTGTCCTCCCACCCACCCCTTCCCACTTCCCTGTTCTTGTTTTGCCGAATACTGCTTCACCGAGTCTTTCCAGAACAGGGGGCCACTCTTCCTTTCTTCTTGTACCTCATTTGATGTGTGGATTATGTTTTGGGTATTCCAGTTTTCTAGGTTAATATCCACTTATTAGTGAGTGCATACCATGATTCACCTTTGAGTGGGGGTTACCTCACTTAGTATGATGTTCTCTAGCTCTATCCATTCGCCTAAGAATTTCATGAATTCATTGTTTCTAATGGCTGAATAGTACTCCATTGTGTAGATATACCACATTTTTTGCATCCACTCTTCTGTTGAGGGATACCTGGGTTCTTTCCAGCATCTGGCAATTATAAATAGGGCTGCTATGAACATAGTAGAGCATGTATCCTTATTACATGGTGGGGAATCCTCTGGGTATATGAACCAGGAGTGGTATAGCAGGATCTTCTGGAAGTGAGGTGCCCAGTTTTTGGAGAAACCGCCAGACTGCCTTCCAGAGTGGTTGTACCAATTTGCAACCCCACCAGCAGTGGAGAAGTGTTCCTCTTTCTCCACACCCTCTCCAACACCTGCTGTCTCCTGAATTTTTAATCTTAGCCATTCTGACTGGTGTAAGGTGAAATCTCAGGGTTGTTTTGATTTGCATTTCCATAATGACTAATGAAGTTGAGCATTTTTTAAGATGCTTCTCCGCCATCTGAAGTTCTTCAGTTGAGAATTCTTTGTTTAACTCTGTACCCCATTTTTTAATAGGGTTGTTTGGTTTTCTGGAGTCTAACTTCTTGAGTTCTTTATATATACTGGATATTAGCCCTCTATCTCATGTAGGATTGGTGAAGATCTTTTCCCAATTTGTTGGTTGCCTATTTGTCCTCTTGATGGTGTCCTTTGCCTTACAGAAACTTTGTAATTTTATGAGGTCCCATTTGTCAATTCTTGATCTTAGAGCATACGCTATTGGTGTTCTGTTCAGAAACTTTCTCCCTGTACCGATGTCCTCAAGGGTCTTCCCCAGTTTCTTTTCTATTAGCTTCAGAGTGTCTGGCTTTATGTGGAGGCCCTTGATCCATTTGGATTTGAGCTTAATACAAGGAGACAAGGATGGATCAATTTGCATTCTTCTGCATGCTGACCTCCAGTTGAACCAGCACCATTTGTTGAAAAGGCTATCTTTTTTCCATTGGATGTTTTCAGCCTCTTTGTTGAGGATCAAGTGGCCATAGGTGTGTGGGTTCATTTCTGGATCTTCAATCCTATTCCATTGATCCTCCTGCCTGTCACTGTACCAATACCATGCAGTTTTTAACACTATTGCTCTGTAGTATTGCTTGAGGTCAGGGATACTGATTCCCCCAGAATTTCTTTTGTTGCTTAGAATAGTTTTAGCTATCCTGGGTTTTTTGTTATTCCAGATGAATTTGATAAATGCTCTTTCTAAGTCTGGGACTACCTATTAAAGGTTCCAACATCTCTCATTAGGGCCAAGCTGCAGTAGAAGCTGACCATGGGATCTTAGAGAATATTTCAGACAGTCCAACACTTGCCTAGTCTTATTTAAGTGACAAAAATATTAAAATAGGACAAAGATCGTAGTTCGTAAACATTTTCTAAATCATCCAGGTTGACTCTAAGTTCTATCTCTGGATCAAAACAGGATTCTTATTCTTTTACATGTTGGATCATGAGGTGAAATAGCCAGATGTTTGTTTAGCAGTCAACTGATCTACATCACAGGTCCTGAAGGCACAATAGTGTTCAAGAGTGTCGCCTTTCAGGATTTACAGTAGGAAGGTATGGAAAAGGACTGCTAGCTAAATGGCCAATTCCAAACAGGGAGCTAAACATATAACACAAACAAGGCATGCTGGGTTGCATAATACTTATTTTAGACATTTGGATTTTCATGAGTCAGGAAAAGAGCAATCAATATACATATAAGCAATTACATGCTAACTCAGAACAACCATAGGAGTAACGCTGCTCTTATTTATGGATGAGAAAACTGGGATCTTTGTAAACAGACACAAATCATGTGTCATCAAAAGAGTTAGATTCAACATATGTCTATAACCTCAGCACTTGGGAAAATGATGCAGGAAACCTGCCTTAAGTTAAAGATCTGTTTGAGCTGAATAGGAAACAACAGGTCACCCTGCCTCAGAAACTAAAGAACAACAAACATCAAAAACAGTGGCTTGCTCGGTTCTGAACATGGGGTTGTGGCTACTAAGTGTTCTTACATCATTACTGGGAACATTGAGTCTATCGACATGAAGAGAGAAAGTGACCAAGAGATAGTAAACAGCACGTGTTTTCTTGGGAAGTCACTAGTGAAGAGTGTCAGAAGCATGGCGTTCCAGAAAAGGCAATAGAGAAGCAGAGTGATGTGTCATGTGGGCTTAATCCATACAGAATGCTTGATTTAGGAATCTGTTCTTTCTAGCCATCACAGACTATCCCTGACACTCAAAAGTAGAAAAGAAAATTCAATTTTTTTTTTTTTTTAGTTTCTCACTATTTTGTTTTGGATGAAACAGTGCTTTTTCTTCCACAGTATACATTATAAAATTCTTCTATTTATCAGGAATCAAAGTTTCAACAGGACAAGTAGATTTGTTCATAGTCACATTAGATATCAAAGAACCCTAGCCAGCATGTTGGTGTCACGTCTTTCTTAGCTGAGTCTCTTTTCACTCTGCAGTATGTCTACCTTGTTAAATAATGAAAGCTGAAACTGCCTTTGTCAATTTCTGTCTCTTATTGCCTAGGTGATGTCAGATTATCGTTGACATATTTAAAATAATATATTTAAAACATTTTGCTCTTTTATATCCACATAATCATAGAATATCTGGTTATTACCAATAAAATTAATAAATTATGTATATTGGAAGAATTTATTGCCGTTTCTCCTCATAACAAAACATAAAATATTCAGCTCACTTACCTAGAAACTATAGAATTGTTTAATCAATGTTTTAAAAGCACCTTCTTTCCCATGAAACTGCTATTATAGTACATCCGGGTAAAACCATTGTCAAGTTTGGCTTTATCAGAGAATAAGAGGAATGCTTCAGAAAATAAGAAAACAACATGTTTTCCTCTATAAGTCTCTAATCTGCTCCTCCATATTTTCCTTCTGGTAACCTTCAGCTATCATCTGAGTCAACATTTAACTCTTAGTTACTGTTCATCTTATCTCTACAAGTTTCCTTCGCAAAAAAAAAAGTCACATGTACATTAAAGATAGTTACTTTTGAATGAAAATACAAAGGGAGATATGCTGTGTTCTTAAACACTATCTACAGCATTCACTCTATCAATAGGAGAAAGTTGAAAACAAGACCTCTGTATAAATTTAAACTGTAAAGAGTAATTTCATAGAAAAATTTTTATTTAAAATTGGCCTTGAAAATTGAATATCCTTTCCTATCTCTCCTTTCCCAAGAAGGCTGCTACTCAAGTACAGTATCCAGAGCAATGTGAACCTTAATGACTTGTGCAGCTCTGAGACTACACACGCTTACACAGAGTAGGAACCTCTGGAGATCAAGAAGCCAGGACGGATGTTCCAGACAGATATGATGCCAAAGCAGAAGGCCACAAGCATTTGTCTTATATCCCTCTCTATATCAGATGACAAAACCCAGAAGAGCTAGATACCCCATCATCATGTCTCAATAACTGTGATTCTCTCTCCATCTCCACTACAACCTTCTTAATTCCATTGTAAGATTATCAAGAGCTTTCATTCACTGATGCAAACTTGAAAAAGGCAGCCATTATATATGCAGTCTTGGACATGATGGAGTATGTCTTTAATCTCAGCAGTTGGGTGGCAGAGATAGATAGACACACACACACACACACACACACACACACACACACACACACAGACAGACAGACAGACACACACCCTTTCATCTTTATGGACGTTTTCTATTCATATGAAATCTATAACTTCAGATTTAAGGGACAACAGAAAAAGAAAATCTATGCTTATTTCTTTTTGAAACATTAGTCTTAATATCACAGAGTTCAGGGAGTCACAGAACTGAAACTTGAAATAAAATTAATTGTGAAAAGGGACTCATGTGTTACTTTCAGAGAAGACCTTAAAGCTAAAACATTCAATTCTTGGATTCTTTCCAAAGGCTCTGCTCAGTTGTTTTGAAGTTACAAGGGGAAAGAAATGTACTTTTCCTATCATACCCATTGACATTTTTAAACAGAAATAATTCAAAGATTTTTAAACAGTAAGACTTCAAATGTCTGTAGTTAATCCACTGTGGAGAAGAATCTATAGGAGAAAAACTATGAAAAATAAACTTGGAGTATGATCATCTTTTAAACCCTGGAGCCAAACTGAATTTTCCTAGGTTTCTGCTTGTCCTATCAAAGTTTAGTTTATTTTAAGCTAAATGAGAAAACAGGTTCCCTTATTGTTCTCTTACAAAGTCCTTTTAGTCTCTTTTAAAGTCTTTCAAAACACTGTTATATTTAGAATCTAAGAAAAAAGGAGTCACTTCCCCATGAGTTTCTATTCATAAAAGATTAAGCTAATTATTCTACCATTTGAGACTTTTAGAAACAGTCTTCTAAGATTGCACAAAGTGAAATTAACATATGATACTTCATTATCTAAAATCCAAATTAAACTCTTAAGCACTCAAGGATATATATGTACATGTATGAAATTGCCATGAGACAAATGTGATTGATAAAAAGTGCATAATTTATAGGGAAAAATCACATGACACAGTAACACAGACATGTTATGTTTACCCTTGTAAAAGTAATAGCCTCTTGAATTTAAGGAATGTGGAAAATATCTGGATTTGAATATATTAAGGTATATATGTATATAGACACATGTATGTTAAAGACTATGATATATTTAAAATGTGTAGGTAATACTTTGAACATGGTACATATGTTGTACTCATCAGCTCTCTTACCCTTTATTTAAAGCAAATAAAGATTATATTACCCATGACAGGATTTCTTTACTGAACTTCCAGTGTACGTACCCACATCTTGTGTACAGGCATTGCAATCTTCTTCATAAAATGCTCTCCTTACTAGGGACTAAAGCCTTTCTATAAATTTGAAAAGCCTACTTCATTCTGTTCTTACTCTCACCATTTTCTATTTGTATGAGTAAAGATCACCTCATTCATATGCTAATGCTAAAAATTCATTAATGTGTTTTTTTTCAATGAAACATGTGTTCTCAGATGTAACATGACATAAGCTATTCTCACTATTCAACCCACACAGATGATGTTGGTGGACCCATGAGCCACATGGAATGTAGAAAATGGCTTCCATGGCTAATGCCCTGTAGTCAAAGGTTTGCTGAACACAGAGGGGAAAGAATGTATCACACAAAGGAGACAGCACATGGCTGGTAAAGAACATTTCTCTCACAGAGCAAACTCAGTCTATCAGTGACTGGTTTAGTCATAACACTGTTTAGCCTTTTAAAGAGTCAGAATTGTATAAATACAGTGCAGGAAGTTCAAAAAGTAATATTTTAGAAACCACATTCCTTTCTCCAGAGCAGACAGCACAGAAGGTTCCATTTCCCACATTAAAACACTCTGTCTTCTCCTGGGGACACAGTGAAACATTTACCAAGAAGTCTGAACAGCCAGGATCATGAACCCTGATTTTTTTTTCCTGTTGTGTTCACAAGAGCAATGGATTCAATGACTGTCCAAGACTCTGAAATAGCCTGTTCAGATTTCTTTGCTCCTGCTCAGCTAATGCGAATCACTTTGACTAAGTGTTGCCTTGCTTTGCAGAATGGTATTGTGACATTATTAATAGTTAGCTCTGTTGAGTTGACCACAATAAGAGCTTTCTCCAGCCTGACATAGAGCCAGCAAGCCCTTGTGAATGTCAGCATTAAGCTTGGGACAGACTCAGATCCAAATTTTAAACTACAATAAACATGCTCAGAGATATATTACCATGGACTAGCTACTAAAAACCATCATAATAGTGTAATTGTGGAATTCGAGATTAAACTTCCTTTTTAATGTTTCAGATGAGAAAATATCACAGAATGAAATTTCTTAAAGGATTTATAACATTTACTAGATGAAGTATGTTCATTTTCTGCTGATAGGATTGGGGAGGAGCAAATGAGCCTCTACCTGTAACCAAAGCACTACTGAGAGTTGATAGTTGCTAATAGAATGAAGAATCGGGTTTTTTTTTTTTTTAAATTTTTATTTTAAGGATGCAGTCTCTGGTAGATTGACCATGCTCTAGGGAATGTATTTACATTCATGTGTATATGAATGGCAGTAACTGGACTTAGTGGATTATAAGCAAGCAAACAAATACAAAATAGAGGACATAATGTTAGAAAACTAATGAAGTCTTCAGGGAGTAGTAAAAGAGGAGTAGAATATATGATAAAATGTATATGAATGTATGAAATTCTCATAATAAATCTTAAAGGTTATATCAAAAAACCTACCTAGCTCAAACCTCAGTTAACTTATGAGATAGAAGATAGCCTCAAAAATATCTTCTGTTTTGAATTTTCTTATTTAACATGTACCTGGTAATATGTTATATAGAGGTTTTAGAGATATCTGAGTATCACCACAGATATGTTTCATACAAATGGACCATTGCAGGATGGCCACACAGGGATTTGGGAAATTAACTCTAGAGTCATGTATCTCAATATAACATTCTTTTTTTTACCAACAAATGATAAGATAGAATTCCAATCAAACAGGCTTAAGCCATCATATATAGACCAGAAGAAATACTAAAGTCACATCATTTCATAACCAGATGAAGAAAGATAAATATTTGACGAAGAAACTCTTATTTGTTTGTTTTTCTTGGAGAAAAAAATTGAATTTTTTAATAAAGTTTTAGAACTTTTCTAAACATTCTAGAAGTTTCCTTGTATTCCCTATACCCATTAGTCTAAATTTCATTTAAAACCTCATGTTTCAAACAATAATATTGAGGCCATCATGCCTGCCAGAAAACCAGGTAGGTTATGTGCAGATGTTTTCCTCCCTGCCTCACAGTTTCCTCTGGATTGAGCAGCCATTGTGGATTTGTGTGTGCTGTCTGCCAAGTAGACTAGACTACAGCTGCTAGTTCATGTTTGCTGTTTGCTAGTGGACTAGACTATGAACAACAAAGATTGGAATTATCCCAAAGAGCTATTTCTAAAAGGTCCACTTACCCTGTGTCCTAATAACCTTTCATTACCTCTAGTGGGTGGTAGGCTACAAGGGAGGTTGAACCCTTATTAAAGTAGGTTGAGAGAAAACATGCCTACAGGCCTGAACAGTAGTATACCCAGAAAAACTTTCAATTGCCGTAGACAGGTGGTTCTCAACCTTCCTATTTCTGCTACCCTTTAATACAACTTCTCATATTTGTAGTAACCTCCGACAATAACCACCCAAAGGGAGTCGAGACCCACAGAAGAACCACAGCCACAGATGGAGAAAATAAGATATTCAAATAACAATTCAAATTTAAACAATGTCTATCTACAAACCAGACATAAAGAAAGTACAAGAAGGAAACTCCAACCTAAAGAAATTAGCTAAATCCATGAAAACACAGGAAATACATAATCTCACAACAGCAAAAACAAAAGAAAGGAAACACATGCACATTATCACTGCCACCATCAACAAAAGCCAACATCCACAAAACAACAGAAATCAACAAAGGTCAGTCATTGGTATCTCTCAATACCAATGATGCCAATTTCCCAATAAAAAGACACAGACTAGCAGAATAGATGTAAACACAGAATCTCTTCTTCTGCTGAATCTCAACATCAAGAAGAGACATTACCTAAGGGTAAAGGGATTGGGATAAGAAATGCCAAGGAAATGAACCTAAGAAGCAAGCTGGTGTAGCCATTCTAATAGCTAATAAAATAGACTTCAAACCAAAATTAATAAGAGATGAGGAAAGACACTACATACTCATTAAAGGAAAAGTCTGTGGATATAATATTTCAAATTCTTAACATGTATGTCCAAAACACAAGGACATGCAAGTTTGTTAAAGAAGCACTACTACAGATTAAATCACATATTGGCATTCACACACTGATATTGGGAGACTCCAATATTACACTCTCACCAATGTACAGTTCATCCAGACAAAAAATTAAACAGAAATACTGGATCCGACAGATGTTGTAAACCAAATGGATCTAACATATTTACCAATATGTTAGGTAGCACCTCATGGAACTTTCTTCACGATTTACCATGTACCATGACAAAAAGCATGTCTCCACAAATATAAGAACACTGAAACAACTCCCTCCATCCTATTAGACCACCGGGGATTAAAGCTGAGTTTCAACAACAAAAATAACCCAAAGCTTATAAACTCAGGGGAACTGAAAAACTACTGAATGAAAAATTGGTCAAGACAGAAAGAAGAAAAGTAAAGACTTCCAAGAATTTAATGAAAATGAATACACAACATACATAACTTTATGTGACACAATGAAAGCAGTGCTAAGAGAAAATTTCAGAACACTAAGTATCTAAATTAAAAATTGGAGAGATTTCACACTATCAACTTAACAGCACACCTGAAACCTCTAGAACAAAAAGAAATGGTCATACCCAACAGAAATAGATAGCAAGAAATATTCAAACTGTGCACCAAAATCAATAAAACAGAAACAAAAGAACACTGAAAAGAATCAATGAAACAAAGTGTTGGTTCTTTGAAAATAGTGAAAATAATAGACAAACTGTTACCCAAAGTAACTAGAGGATCCAGAGAGAGTATCCAAATTAAAAAACAATCAGAACTAAAAATGCAGACATAATGATAGGTATGGAGGAAGTCCAAAGAATCATAACAAACTTTTAAAACCTGTACTTGACAAAAAGGAAAATCTAAAAGAACTTGATTATTTTCTCCATAGATACCACTTACCAAAGTTAAATCAAGATTAGGTGAGCAATTTAAATAGACTTAAAGCACCTAATAAAACAGAAGCAGTCATTTAAAAGACTCCCAACACCCTCAACACCCTCCCCCCCCCCCCAAAGAGCTCAGGGCCAGGAAGTTTTAGCACAGAATTCTACCAGACTTTCAAAGAAGTATTAATGCTAATACTCTTCGAATTGTTTCACAAAATAGAATCAGAACGAACTTGCCATTATGCATGTAGCATCTTCCGCTTTCCTACATCATTACCTATACTTTTTGAATATCTTCTGCGTGTTTCTTGTGTGTATTGCTCTTAGAAGAACAGTTGGATGTCATAGGAACCAAGAAAATGTTAAGAGGTTTGGTTGAAGTAGTTAACTTTCTGCATCCATGGATGCCATTTTCCATTAAAATAGTTTGGAAAAACTGCATCTGCACTAAACATGTACAGATGTTTACTGTCATTCATTACATCCCCAAAGCATACAATGTAATAATTATTTATATTTGTCCATTAGGTCTTATAGGTGATATAAAGATGACATAAAGCACATCAGAGAGTTGCATAAATTATAAGTCAATATCTACAAAGCCGTTGTCTACAAGAGACTTGAGCATTTGAAGGTTTTGGTATCTGTAAAAATTCTGGATCCAATTCTGTGAGAAGTGACTACTATATTGCTAAATTGCATCCAAAGGGTCTCCTATCTGTTCCCTTGATCTTTAGTCCTGTTGTAGATTCTTGTTATTCAGGGAGCCTTGGAGATGCTCCTCAACATGAGGACTGCATGTATGCGGGGACTTGCTTCTATAAAATAGAAAATGACAAACATGATGCACTATCTCTTTAGGAGCTCAGTTAAACAAAATCTGTGATATTTCTCTTTCTCTTTGTGTCTGTCTATGTCCCTTTCCTTCACCTCACTCTCCTGCTTGCTTATACTGGAGAAGGAAATTGACATATTGCTAGCAGCACAATGGGGGTGTATATAAAAACCTTCATTGGAACAATCCATGGGAAAATGAAGTTTGCCAGCAAAGTATGAGCAATGATCAGAGACTCCTTCATCTTGGCCCATCTAAAGATGTAATTTCATGACAAACCTTGAGCTAAAACCTAATTCATTTTAGCTTCTTGCTTGCTTCTTGCTTGCTTGTTTTAAGATAGCCTCTCTCTCTCTCTCTCTCTCTCTCTCTCTCTCTCTCTCTCTCTATTTATCTATCTATCTATCTATCTATTTCTCCCAACCCTGTCTTAGATTCATGATCCTTATGCCTCATCCTCTGAGTGCAGAGGCATGGGCCAGAGCACTAAACTACCACCACATTCTTGGTGCATATAAACTGTGAGAAACTGTTGAAACTCTTATTCCTAGTTGTTACATTAAGGAAGAAAATCTTTAAAAGCAAACCATAAGAAGAACAATATCAACTAACTGGACCATCCAGAGCTCCCAGAGACTAAAGGACCAAAGAAAGACTACACAGGGAAGGAGCCAGGACTCCAGATACATATGTAGCAGAGGATAGCCTTATCTGACATCAATGAGAGGGGAGGGAGGCTTGATGCCCCCAGCATAGGGGGATGCCAGGGGATGAGGTGAGAGTGGGTGAATAGGTGAAGGAGCACCCTAATAGAAGCAAAGGGGAAAGGGAGGGGGAATGGGATGGGGGGTTGTGGAGGGATTCTCAGGAATGGGGATATCATTTGAAATGTGGACAGATATAATGATTAATAAAACATTAAATTTAATTTAATTTGAAAAAAGAAAAAGGCTATTTCCACAGCCAATTATTTTCCCATTTTTTTGCCAATTTTAATGTTTACCTGCTATAAAAGCTTAATCCTCTAGTTCATGAGTTCATTGATTATTTCTTTAATTAGCAATCACCTATTGATTTATTTTCGTTTCTTAAAAGTTCATTGTGTACAGAAGATACAATATTTTATGACTTACATGTGTTACAAATACCATTATCTCAATTTTCCACTTTGTTTATATTTCTCTCATCACTGAGGGTTTTTTACATAAAGTTTTCAATTTGTTATAGAAAAGTCTATTCATAGGGCCAGTCATGGTGGCTTACGCATTTAATCCCCAGTACTTGAGAGGCAGAGACAGGAGGATATCTGTGAGTTTGAAGCTAGACAGAGAGATAGACAGAGAGAGACAGACAGACAGAGAGACAGACAGACAGAAAAGTCTACCTATGTAACTGCATTCACAAGACCTTTATAAGATCTACCCAGGCCAAATCTCAGTACTTACAGGGAAAGTAGTCACAAACTTCTACCCTTGGGTGAAGACCTACTTACTGGCAGTTGATGGCTGCTGAGGGAGGAAGAGTCACTCTTCTTCAGAGACTCTGCCCCTGAGAGACCACTCATGCTCTGACTGAGGGGTAGCCCTAAGAGGATTCAGTAGTTAAAAGAATAAATAAAAAGCTCAAGACATTGGGGGGGGGGGGGAGTCAGGGAGAGGATGGTTGGAACGGCATTGGTGGGGAAGGAATAAACAATGGATTAGATCAAAACATTGTATGCACGTACAAACTTCTTAGCAACAACAAATTAAAAGTAAAAAGAATCTATCCATGTTTTCTTTTATACTTTTTTGTGTTTGTTCTTTTTGCTTTTAGTGACGAGAAATCTTTCTTATCACTAAGTTAGGCACATATTGACCTGTGTTTTTTTGTTTTAGATAACAAAACATAAGCACATAGCTCTTTAATGTGCTAATCTACCTGTTTATGCCAATGTTGTGCACACCTTGGCAGCTTCTGATAAGCTAAGTCTGGAGGCTCTCTTTGGCTAAGAGGTGACTCAAAAGAGTGAAACATGTTTGTATAACATCACATATGAACATAAATAACTCCCACCTTCCAAATGGATTTCTGATGTCCATGAGTATTTATTGAGTAACATTTTTCAAACTCATTGGAATTCTGTCTCTTTTATTGCATAGTAAATTCTGAGGGTAGCACTTCTCAAAATGCGGCCTTTTGGACCCCATGGGGTCATTAGACATTTTCACAAGTTTCCCGAGATCAAAACTCTTTCTGTAATAATACTAAGGCATTGCTGAGCTATTTTCACTGTCTTGACATTTGTACTGTGGGGTAAGTAACAGGTAGCACTCTGAGTCCCTAAGCACAACTCAAGAACATTTCAACACTTGGATGTTTGACATCTTTATGTTCAACTGCTCTACCCACTGCACCTGAGAACTAAAAAATCAGGTGCTTTGGTAAAGAATTAAAAAATGATTTGTTTTAGCAAATCTGACTTTGAATAGGTATCTTTTAATATAAGGGGTGTGACAGAAAGTACTTAGGAAAATCTTTCCCTACATGAGGAAGGATGACAGTGGTCTTGGAAAATAAGACTCAGAAACCCCTCTTTAACTTTAAAGGAACTGAGTTTCCAGAGACAGGTTTCTTGGGGACTTGAAAAATAGTCATATGAAATTGTCACCTTTAAGAAAACAACCGAGACGATTGTTTGAAAATGGCACAAGTCTGAGCTTTCCTGTGCATATCATAACTCTCGCAGAACTTGTCTTTGAAGATTCTGTTGAGGAGAACAGCAGAGATATTAATAAGCTTGATATTTCTGTGTTGGAGAATAAAATCTGTCAGCATTTGGAAGACCTGCAGAACTAGATTCAAATTTGGGAGACAGATGTGTGGATTCTCCAGTACCCAAGTTTATTTCTTCAGATTCCATGCTGCAGTCTTTAGGAAACCAGCATGGTGAGTTTTAGTGGTGAGTTAAAAAAGCATGCTGTCCCCCCCAGCATCATGTCTGTGTGAGGCCAGGGTTGGCGTGTTTTTTTTTTCCTTTATACATATTAACTAAAGCAACATATGGTAAAGGACCTGAGCACAGAGGCAAATATTAAAATCCAGCTGTCTTTTATTAAGGACATTAAAGAAGTTTTGAAAAAGTGCCAAGCAATACCATTCTCATTACCAATTTCTTTTCATTTTAGAAAATGCAGTTTTTGAAATAAAGACATGGTATATGTATACATATGTCATTGATTCATAGTGGCTAATTTCAATTAAGCCTATTAATGGATGGGCATTTAATGGTCCCTCCATTATAATTTCTCATAAACTAATGTTGATACAAATGCAGTGCACATAGAAAAGACAATTAGGATCCTACCTTTATTCCTTCTCACATATTCTATTGCATTCTTTCTGCCAATGTTTAAATATGCATGTTCAGAGCCTGGAGTTTTTAACCTTACTTCCTTTCCCAGATATTACTTTCCCCCTCTCCATGAAAACCATTCTCCATTTTTAAACTCTTAAAGAAAACAAGCTGCCCGTAGTCCTTAATGACACCTCATATTCAAACAACTTCGAATGTATGTCACCCTTTATCCTGATTATTTTTTAAATATTTAGTGTACTGTAAGCTCAGGTCTCAACACATTCCTATTTCCACTGTCAGTCAGATATCTCATTTTTTGTGCCTACGCAGATCTAATCAATATTTATTTCCCTTGTATTTCATTTCATACAAACATATGATTTTTTATGTTGGTAAGGCATTGAGCTGAAAATTGAAATACATCATCCATGTTTTGTAGATTTGCAGAGATACATTGGTTAGGTCCACAGTCTATATATTGTATTGCAGCCTCGCAGTTTTTCATGATTAGCTCAGGTATAAACAAGAATTTGGAAAGGGCAGGCAATTTTAGTTTACATGAAAGGCTTTAAAAAGTTGGGTATAAAAGAGCATCCCTGTAATCCCAGAACTTGGGAGGAAGACACATGAGGGTATTTCAAGGCCAGCCCTAACTACATAGCAACTCTGAAAACTGAACTACCTGAGATTCATCTGTGATGAATTCTTTGTATTAAATGCTAACTTTGGACTTCTTTACTGTATGTAGCATTTATTTTCTATCCTATCTAATTTCTCTGGATGATGGGAAGTTTCACTCTCATAAAAAGATTATGATGCTATTCAAGCCACATAATAATTTACCATGTGACCTTAGGCTAGCCTTAGACCTTTTAGATACTTGGTTTTAGAACTTTTAAACTCTCTCAAGAGCAAAGCCCTGATCATAGTCATGAAGCTGCAAATAAATAAATGTCTACAAAGGTAAATGTATCAAGAAGATTCTACCACAGTGAAGGGGATTTCCTACTGCTTCACATACTATCTTAGCATACATGCATTTTCTACTCTTTTCCTCTTGAGGCACAGTCTCTGAACAGAGTTGTTTTGCCGTCGCCTTTAAACAGCATGTGTTACATTGTTGGGTCCAATCAGGTGGGAAAATCCAGCGATGGACTTCAGGACTGCTGCATGTGCACAGGAGAAACTGATAGCAGACCACCAACTGACTTCACATTGAGACGAAACTACACTCAGATGGAAACAATGACTTTTGGTCATTAACAGCTGGATTAAACAGAAACCATTGACCCAGAGGTGAAAAGCTGCGTTCTCCATTTTCTAGTCTTGGGCCCGAAGTAACCTACCAGTTAACTTTTTTTTAGCTTAATTACTTAGCTCATTAATGGAATGACAAACTGAACCTGTGTGTGACCCACATCCACAGACACATGTCTGCGACTAGAGCAGACTTCAGACGTCAGCTGTCCACTTTCTCAGCATCGTTTTAGAGATAACCTGGGGGGAGTCTGTGGCTTTGCCTAAGCCACACAGATCACACGGGAAAATACATGGAACACAGAAAGGACGCTTAAGAAGATCAGAGAAGATTACATTAGAAAGCAATATTTATACTATCACACACACCAACAGTCCTACGATGATTAGGGCCATGTTTCAGGTTTCAGAGGCAGGCAGCTCTGGCAGCGATGACTTATTGCCGCACTAAGAGCTATGTGGCTGTTGAAAGACTCCCAGGCCCTGATAGGTCTGTGAACTGATGGGGTCTTTTTTCCCCCTTTCTCCAGATGAGTGCTATCAAAGCCATAGTGAGAACCTTAGAGTGTGGCTGTACAGCACTGAGGAAAATATATTCACATGAGGTGATTATCCTTGATGTTTCTGGACAATCTAAAGATACATTACATTTTCCTAATAATACTTACCTTCTTTTTAATATGATGTTTTAAAAGAACAGCCTGAACTTCTAATCAGGACAATTTATCACCTATCCCCAAAGTCCCCTGCTGATGAAATGCCTGACATATATATTGGGTGTCACGGATTTAGCAAAAATTGAATTATAAATTGCCCTGCCAGGTTTTGCCTCTGGAAATAATGAAAAAGTAGGGTAAAGAAATATTCTCTTGAAGGATTTACTTCTAAAATGACTATGAAGAAAGAAACAACCAAAGTGGATTGCCAAGATATTATCTCTCTGAGCAGGAGTTATTTGGGCATCTAAGAAAAATATGACAATAGAATTAAGATAATGTAAAAACTCTACTTCCAGGGATAAAAACCACAGTGGCAAAAACTGTCACTTCAAAGGCATTAAGAATTGAATGTATGAGGATCTCAGAGTCTACTTACACAAAGCCAAAACAATGCTGTACACAGTTCTTAGAAATTATAAGTATTTTAGTCTCATGACTTAAGTGCTGCTCTGTTGGAGTTCATTAATTCACTTCTTACTGGTAGTCAGTCAAAACTGACTTGTTCTGCAACATCCTTCAATTTATTTGAATTTGTTACTCTGTTTATGAATAATGTCATAGAACTATTTTATTAAATGTACAACACCTAAAATTTGAAAATACAAAAGTTTATGAAATTACCAAATTTTATGCCTTATCCAACTAATATCTTACCTTTAAACAAAATTATATGAATATTCTACATATTTACATTTTCTTTTCAAGCTTCATTATGACCTAGTCTATTAAATAGTACAAGGAAGCACATTGTGAATGACACATGAAAATATGCTTACTGTATTTGATCTTAAGGCTTTTCTAACTCTCAACTATTTGAAATAACAGCAAAAGAATCATTTGTAATTATTCTTTGTATCTTTTCCTGAATATTTGCTGAGAAATAGAATTATTGAACCAAAATTCAAATCTTTGAAGCTATTTATGGAATTTTTCAAATGCATCTTCAGTATTCCAGAACCTTCAGTACACCAGATGACAGTTGTTTACAAAAAGGCCAGCCTCAATTTTTTTGTCTTTTGGCCCGTGAGCAGCTAAGATAGTTTATTTCCTAATAACAGGAATAATTTGTTAACAAGCTACAAGTTTCCTTTTCTTAGAGGCCTATTGGCTTTGAGCCAAGAATTGCCTGTAAGTGGTCTTCACACTTATTAAGACACACAATGTATTTAGACTGACTTTAGTTGATACTATATTTTTTCTCTTGCTAATATCTTATAACAAAATCTACGCTTGGTTACGAAGATGCAAAACCAGCATTTGAGGTATGCTTTTACTGTTATATCTGTAATAACTGTCTAGCTTGATATTCTGAAATCTGGATCCATCACAGGCTTTGGTTCAGTCACATTCATCTAGAAAGAAAGATCTCACAGATTGGCTGGCCATTTCCAGAGTATGAGCCTTTTTAAAATTATTTTTGGTTTTGTTGGTTTTGGTTTTGCTTTTGTTCTTGTTTCTGTTTATTCTCTCACATTCGTGTCACATTTGCCTAGGTAGATGCATTTATTTTAGAAAGTTACAGAGCATCCATCATATCTGAAGTTCTTAATACTCTATTTTCATTCATTACTTAGCAGGAATGGACCATAAAGAATGGACCATTCTTAGCATTTCAAAGAATTTCTCATAATTATGCAAATACACCATTTTTACCTTCCCTCCCAGAAGTAAAGGCTTTATCAAGGAGTATTTTCTTGGGTCCCAATGTAAAAGAGAGAGCTATGAAGCCAGGAATGTATCAGTAACCACTTCAAATAAAAAGAGAAACAAACTACATCTGTATCTTCTACTCAAATACATGTAACATTCAGTTCCTGGGTTTAACATTGCAAAGCACATTTGCTGAGAATCTTCAGACAAATTGCTTCCCATTTGTCTGAAATGCAGCTTTTTGCTCACAGCGTTGGCATTTAGAAAACAATCGACAAAGCGATTCGACAGTTAAAAAGAGCTTTAGGAACACTCTTCAGAATAGCTGTTAGTATACATGAAGAGCTACAGAGGAAAGTGTGATTTGAGATTGGCTCTGACTTGACTGAGTCCCAGAGGTCTACGTGGGGAAGGCTGTTTCTAGGTGTGGGGATGCTGAAAGGCAGGGGTCTTTAAGAGGTGGAGCCCAGTGCTGGCTAACTGAACATTGCACTCTGGTGGTATTAATAGGGTTCACGTGGTACCAGTAAACTCCTACAAGAGCAGCTTGTTATGGAAGGAGCAGGCCTGGTCTCCAACTTCCTTTCTCATGACCTCTTCCATGAATGATCTTGCTACTGTATTGCCATCCACCATGAGTTCCTAATCAGAGGTCTAACAGGTGAGAGTATTCGATCTTAGAGTTTAATCCTTCAAGAAATGTTGGCTATATACCCTGCCCCACGTTGGAGAGCACTCAGACTCAGACATTTAGCTGTGGCCACACAAAGGAACGAATGCTGATATTCACCAAAAGATCACCACTACATCTAATTTGTTTACCTCAATTTCTGTTGTAATATCATGTCTACTTGTATTTAAATATGAAATTCTTAATTTATCTGAAATGATATTTATGACATTATTACCAAAAAATTTTTTTTTCAAATTTATTGAAAATCCTCCAGTTTGATAATAGTTCATGTTAAGGTCTCATAAAACTTTTTGGAATAAAGAAGAGATGTATTATTATCTTGGTTTTATAAATGCAGAAACTAAGTTCTAGGATGAGAAAATTTCTAACATTACAACCCACATCCTTAAATTTTTATTTTAGTCTACCTCTGTCTTCTTTTATGTCATCAGGGATATCTGTTACTCTAGAGATTATAGTTTTCAAATGAAGCCAAACAAGTTGTCCTCTTCCTGTCCTCTTGGTACCCCATCATTCTGTCTTTGACTATCTCGCTCATCAAATACATGTCACTAGAGTTCTAGGGAAGAGACACACTCTTTTCAAGGTAAGCAGCATAACGGAATGAATGTGCACCCAAAGCCCTTCTGGGAAGTGTTTGTCACTAATGCTGAGGTTTACAAAGGAAGCTGTTCCTAAGAAGGCTTTTCATGAGGAGATAGCTGTTTTCCTAAAGCTTATGATCCGTCTTTACAGATCTATGTGTAAGATCTTTATAATCTATATGTAAATTTGGCAGCGTGAGCATGGTCAGAGTGTCTTTATCTTCAAAGCAAACTGCTTTGTAAAGAACTGAATCTAGATTTCAACTTTTTGAAATTATTACCTTCATTGTTTACTGGGCAAATGAAGAATTAACACTCTTATTTACATTTTTAAAACCAAAGAATTCTATCTTTAGAGGGAGAATAAAAGGGGCTTTATACTATATAGAAATCCAATTCTATTTTCAATGTTACTGTTGCCTCCTTGATCTCCTGCTGGGTGATATTTCACTCCAGAGAATTAAGAATCAAGTATTTAAAGAAACATCTCAAGACAGAACAAACCATAAATCTGCTAACTCGTTTCTTCTGGGTTTATGTGTGGCAGGACGGACAAGAAACTCAGATCTACATAATAAAAGTAGCCAATATATCCTTGCTAATAGCAGGCTTGCTGCCACTGGAATTACTGTCCTAAATAAATGCTATTTTAAAATATCTCCTGGGCTTCGTTTTATTTTGGCTGACGTCCTGACTTTCCAAAATAGTGATAGAAGTCAAGACCCCAATGGGAAAATAGAGCCAAAAAAGAAGGAGGATTCATGTCACATCGACATAACACAGATCAGCTAAGCCCACCTTCACCTAACAAACACTAGATAGTGGAGACAGAAAATAGAACTAAGGCACGTTTTATAAGGATCCCAGCCATGTCCAAACAGTCAAGCAGTGTGCACGCTAATATGTTAATTCTTCCATTTAAACTTTAAATCTGCAATCAAAAATAGAAAACACATGTAATATGTAAAAATGTTCTGGATTTTGACAAGTCCAATTTAGCACTAACTTGTGGTCTTGAGCATACATAGGAGTGTTGTCTCCCTCTCATTCTGTAGCCTGAATCCATTAGGAGAAAGAGCTTTGAATCGGATTTCCTTAGATTTTCATACCAGTACTATAGCAAACAAAGCCACAGAGTGATGAAATTCGCTGAAAAAGAAAATAAGGACAATTAATCTGTAATAGCAATGGGTTCATTTAATTTTTTATTTCTGATTCTAAATTATCATAACCTAATGGTCCAATGCTACTTCAGGTTGGGGAAAGGTTTTCTGTGTCTAATTATAAAGCCAGTATTTTTGTCTCTAGCTTTTAGAGTTAGCCAAAATATTATAATTTGGCTCATTTCACCAAATTTTAGGAAGACATTTTTGCATAATGAATGTGTAAAAGTAATTCAGATTGCCTTATCCCTTAAGAGTTAGGAAACTGCATGAAAATCTTGTATGTATAAATTCACATAAAATAAATATATTAATGTTTTGTAAAGTGTTGAAATATAAATAAATCTCTCTAGTTGGCTGTTATGTCTATAAGGAGAGGGTCTGTCTGAAAAGACCAATTCTGACTCAGATTTAAAATTTTAATGTTGACTTGGTTGCCTCGTCTTTATTCTTTATCTGTATACCTCACTGTGCCTTTCACTGTGCCATATGTTAGAATTTGATCTTGGTCTATGTGATTGCCCTGTGCATGACCCAAGTCTGTCTTGGTCCTATTAGAATCACAATTTGCTATGTCACGTCCTATAAACTCATAAACATATCACTGAAGTCGACTAGGAAAGCTTTGTCTTGTTTGTTTATTTTATAATAAGGGTATATGAAATAAAATATGACTGGCCTCCAATTCAATAGAAATTCACCTGCCTTTGCTTCTGCCTCTTGAGAACTGGAATTAAAAATGTGCATCACCATACCTAATATGAAAGGAGTAGCTTAAGTAACTGCCCATTCATCCTATAATTCTGCCAGTTTGGGATTCCCAACTGTACTAAACTTGGCCGTTGTCTGCACCCCTCTGGCCTTATAAAACATACCTGCGTTCAAGATGTTTTACTCTGAGATCAAGTTCAGACATCGCTTATGTCTACATTTGACTTCATCACATGGTGTCTTACAGATATCCTAAACTTAACATGTTTTACATTAATCTATTTATCATCCACTGTCATATTTATTCCTTTTGGTCCTTTCCTCTCCAGATGACACTGAAATCCACTTAGTTACCCACAGGCTGGAAGCAATTGTGATAACTCCTACAATCCAAACCATTACAGAAATCTGAGCATCATACCTCTACAACATACTGCACCTATCCACTGTGATCTTCCATATTTCATCACCGCTCTCTTTGGAAATGAGCCAACGATGCTTTGCCTAAAGCACTGTGATAGCCTCATAATTTTTTCCCTAAAAGCGAGGTGATCTTCCCTTGCAACCTAGATCACTTTTACTCAAAATTGTCAATTTCTATGTGCTTAGAACAAATTCCTGTTTTCCAGTCTTCCATGAGTTGCCCCTATTCCTCTCTCTCTCTCTCTCTCTCTCTCTCTCTCTCTCTCTCTCTCTCTCTCTCTCTCTCTCTCTCTTCTCCCCCTCTCTCCCTCTCTCCTTCTCTTCCTTTCTCCCTCTCTCTTTCTCCCTCTCTTCCTCTCTCCTTTCTCCCTCTCTTCTCATCTCTCTCTCTCTCTCTCTCTCTCTCTCTCTCTCTTCTCTCTCTCTCTTTCTCTCTCTTTCTCTCCCCAGAAATATCTTGAAGTTGCCTGCAACTTGAACCCTTTTGCCTTCTCTCTGGCCAACCCCTTTCAGGATGATTGGCATTTCCACAGAGGAGCTTGCTGACCACCACCCCTCAGCCAAAGCACTAGCAGGTTCTTGTACAGCATTCCTTTCCTACATTTATGTGTTCATTGCTCCTTTTTGGTAATGTAGTTCACAAAATCACACATGCTTGAAGGTAGGGAACTTCTATACTTTACTAAACATACTGTCCTCAAGACTCAGTAGATTTGCATACTGGACTTTCAATGATGCTTTTTTGAATTAATGAATATCTGAATGATATCAAGCACTGAGGACACATTAAAAACCAGTCAGAAATGGATCCATGCTTTCAAGGACCTAAAGTTCAATAAGGGAGATTTTATAACCAAAGTCACTTGCTATGCTTAGGACAGAAATGGATATAAACTTAAAATCGTAACATGAAAACCTTTTATGTACATTTGCTCATGATGTAATAAGCTATGCTATCAGACTATTTGAAAAATTGTAGAGTAATGGGAATTTTAAATTTCTTTCCAAAAAAAAAACATTTAATGAGAGTTTGAATTTTGTCACTAACTTCACTAGAGGGATGACAGATCCCAACACTGGGAGACATTATTTGAATGCTCAGGGGCATGCCACAAGAGGTAGCCCTGTACTTTTAAGCCAGTGTTCATCCTTCCAATGAGAATCGAGAATGAAAATGCTTTCTCTGCTTTATTGACAGGGCAGAAGCTGAAGATGGTCTCCACAAGGACAGTCCCACAAAAGAAAAAACTTTAAGATATTTACCCTCATGATGATATGAATAAAGAGATTATGAACCTAAATTATGACTGGGAGTGAGTCTCAGTTGGTAGACTGATGGTCTAGCATTCAAAAAGCCCTGACTTTGACCTCCATCAACAAATGTATCGATGCACACGTATAATCTCACCACTGTGGGGACGCTGCGGAAGATTAGACGTTCAGGACCATTCTCAACAACATAGAGACATCAAGACCACCTTGTGTTACCTGAGGCCCTATCTCAAAAAGGACTGAGATACTAAATAACAAGATGCCACATCACATTTTATGAAAGCCATATCAGAAACATTTTACAGAAGTTATAGGAAAACAAAAGGAGAAAATGTTTGTATTCAAAGTAAGTAGTAAGTTCTGGATAAATTCCAAGGCTGTAGCACTGTTTACCAGACTGTCTTTGTACCCAAACATTACTTGGTGGAAGGAGAGGAAGAAAGGGAGGGAGGGAAGGAGGGAGGAACAGTGAGAGAGAGAGAGAGAGAGAGAGAGAGAGAGAGAGAGAGAGAGAGAGAGAGAGAGAGAAGGGGAGAGGGGAAGGGAAGGAGAGACAGAGAGAGAGTGAGAGAGAGAGGGAAGGAGAGACAGAGAGAGAGGGGGGAAGGAGAGACAGAAAGGGGAGAGAGAGAGAGAGAGAGAGAGAGAGAGAGAGAGAGAGATGAGAGAGAGAGAGAGAGAGAATGTGCCATGTTTTCTTCACCAGGAACCAGTGAGTACAGTCCATTTTAATTTGAGTCCCCCTTACACTCTCAAAGAAAAACCTTGCCCTGATTTTCATTGCCTTGAAAGCACGAGATCCTGAATAAAAATGTCAGCTTCAGATTTCTAAGCAAATGTTTCCTTTTACAATACAGCACACATCATAACTCCTTTGCCCTGGTTCTCCCTGGAAAAGGGGGGAAGTGCTTGCTAGCAGACAGTCTTCTTCTAAAAATGCTGTGAAATGAGATGAAATATAGCAACAACAAAAAAGAGCAAAGTTCTTGCCCTGGGTTTATCATTTGTTTATACTTCCTTTAAAATTCTGTAGGTAGGTCCTTTAAAAAAGCAGTCACTTAGTAAATTCATCTTGGAAACATTTTCTCCAAATACTGCAGTTAGGTTTGTAGCAAGCAAATGCTGAAAAATATTTATTGTGCTCATGTTAAAGTGTGCTGTGCCTGTTAGGCTTATGTTTTAACACTTGAGCTGATTGTTTAGCCATGGGGGAGTTCCCTTTGAACCAAGAAGGAGCCTTTTTAACAGAGAATGAATTCCTCCACATACTCATCTCTGTCTGCCTTTTCCTTTTTCTCCTGGATTTATCTATTTGCACACGGAACTGCACTGGACCAATTTTCAGATCACTGTTTTTCTAAAAATATTACGAGCTTAACTTGGTTGTAAATATATTTAAATCCTTAACGAGATAGAGTAAACAATATCACTGCAAACAGCAATCCATTTTTCAGTTAACTTCAAGAGCCAAGAGGGAACTCTCACCTCAATACCTCTCCCTCCATTGTCTCTGATGATTGAAAAGAGAAACATTGTTGCCCTTCCATAGTCTTCTTATGTTTCCCACTCAGGATAGTGGAAACTTTCAGATCAGTGTGGATAATTGTTTTGTCCCAAGAGGCCCTTGTAAGCCCAGTGGGTGTGCATGGGAACCATCTCTTATAAACTATTAACATTTACAGCTCATAGTTTACCTCAGCTGTGACACTGGGGAATTAGAAAGGACCCATCAATCATTGCTGTTATTCACCGAGCCAAAAGTAAAGTACCACCACACGATTCAAGATACAACTGATGTCTGTGGAGTGCAAAACAAAAACGAAAACAAAAACAAAAACAACAACAAAAAAACACATACTAGACCTTTACAAAGCATTTCATGATTTATTAATAATGCTATTATATTTTCCTTCCCTTGAAAGCTTCTCTATAAAATCTACTGCAATGCACTCGATTTCTTTCACTAAAAGACATCTATAACAATTCCCCTACTCCTGTGAATATTGACATAAAAAGAAATAAACTACTTATGTTCTCATCCAAAGAAAGAGTAGAGATGTTTATCAAGAGATTAGCTATCTAAGAGGTTAGACATAAGAGTGTTTCCTTGCACCCTAAGGGATCACTAACTAATGGGTGAGGTGGGAGAGATCGCATATGGAAATTGAGCAGATGAGACTCAAAAGAGGATGTGGAAGCTGTACACAGACAATTAGATGCTTTATTTATGCTCAGTCACGCTCACCCCCTTTTTCTCTTTTCCAAACTGGTTTATTAGGTTAGAGGCTTGGATTTTCATATGTTCTTAAGCCACCTGAGCTCATACGTTATTGAAACAAAACTGCCTTTACAATACATTTGCACGCTCTTTTTAAGTACGTAGTATTTAGCCCCCTTTTGAAGAATGATTCTCTCTCTCTCTCTCTCTCTCTCTCTCTCTCTCTCTCTCTCTCTCTGTGTGTGTGTGTGTGTGTGTGTGTGGTTAGATTATGTGGTCTGAATTTCTGACTATCATTATCAGCCTATAGTAGTGTCAGTTCATATGACAATATGGACCATAATAACTTCATCAAAATATACTAAGATAAACATAGATTTCTCTGAGTCCTATGCATTATCAGCTTTTCTAGAGAAAAAAAAAATCTATTCTCTTTCTATATGTGCAGACCATAAAGAAGATTGAACTGTTGTCTTAGTCAAGGTTTCTATTCCTGCACAAACTTCATGGCCAAAAAGCAAGTTGGGAAGGAAAGGGTTTATTCCGCTTACACTTCCACATTGCTGTTCATTGCCTAAGGAAGTCAGGACTGGAACTCAAGCAGGTCAGCAAGCAGGGGCTGATGCAGAGGCCATGGAGGGATGTTCCTTACTGGCTTGTTTCTCCTGGCTTGCTTGCTCAGCTTGCTTTCTTATAAAACCCAAGACTACCAGCCCAGGGATGGCACCACCCACAAAGCCCCCCACCTTGAACACTAATTGAGAAAATGGCCCACAGCTGGATCTCATGGTGGCACTTCCCCAACTGAAGCTCCTTTCTCTGTGATAACTCCAGCCTGTGTCAAGTTGACACACAAAACCAGCCAGTACAACTGTCTGATAAACAGGCTTAGAAGGCAGACTTAGGCTTGCTTCTCCCAGCTCCCTCTGCCTCTGTCTTCTCTTTTGAAATCCATGTGCCTCAGAGAGCACGGGCTGGAAGCTGCCCTGAGCCATTCCTTCACCCTGGCCTTACAATTATAGTGATAGACATAGATGTGCACATCCGTCTCTACTGAACAATCTGGAGCATACCAGGTACTCAAAAATGTTCTTGTACATACTACTTTCATAAAATTTTCATAAAATAATTGGAGTAATTGTGGTGTAAAGGTTCTAAAATTCTATTCTTTCACTTTTTGTTTTTAGTTATTATCTGCAGCCTTCTCAATTGATTCCACAACCCCCTAATAGGTAATGCTATAAAGTCTCAAAGAACTTACAATCTCTTCCCACTCCAGCCTTTTTGTCAAAGCGGAATCGTACTCCCACCTGATTCCCTGCTGTTTCCAGAATCTAGACTTTTTTTTTTCTCCTTGCCCTCTCTAAAATGTAAGTACATGCTCTGATCATGTCTGTTTCGTCACTGGAACCATTGCAACAGTACAAATAGAGATATAAGTTCCATTATCAGAGCTACCTACATACCAAGAGGCATGTGTAGTGCTGCTTTAACGCAAGCAAGTCTCAGATCATCTCTCCATACTTGCCTCTAACTAAGCATCAAACTCTTTCTTCCATCCGGTTTCCAAATCAGCTGCAACAGATCATACAAATAAAGACACATCACTTTAAGATGTGAAATGACCACAGTTGAAAGGACAAGCTCCACAGAAGAAAACGTCAGTCTTACCAGGCCTCCCAAGTCTACTACTCCCTTTCTGCTAGTACCTTCTGTTCAAATTGTTCTCCCTCACTCAACCGCACCGTGCCCTGCTTTGATGCCTCGTGAGCTCCTTCCTCCTGACTTCGTCATCCTCTGTGCTCCTACGGGCTGTGATTCATATCTTCGACCCATCTTCTCTTTGGTTTTTGTTGTTTTTTTCCTGACTGCATTCCACTGGACTTTAAGTCCCTGGGGGGGGGGGGGGGGCGGCAGGTCAGCAGTGCAATGTTCTCATCTCTGAGTGCCTCTTTTCATTACAGAAGCTCTGCAGGTTATGCTAACCACATCCTGTCTGGACCATGTGACAGTTTTTCCCCTCTTCCTGACACTATGTACAGCTTAGGTAACATTGCATGTACATCTGTGTAAGTGTTTACAATAGTTATGAGACACACGAGTTACAGCTCTCTCTCTCTCTCTCTCTCTCTCTCTCTCTCTCTCTCTCTTACTTAACAAGGTCTTGTTAAGTAGCCCAGGCTAGCCTAAATTTCACTGTAAGAAGACGGTAGGTAGGCTATCTTCCTGCCTCAACCTTATGGGTTCTGGAATTGCACGTGTACCCCACTTCATCTTATATTTAGAGACTTTTCTGACTAGACCGCTGTCTACAACTATGAGCAGAGTGCTACTTCTAGGATGACGCTCAAAAATTCTCATTTTCAGTCTCCATATATTGGCCTATGCTTGGGGATAACAAACTCCCTGATAGTTTACAGTCAGCCATTTGTATGTTATTTACAATAGAATCTTTAAGAATCGTTGGAGCATAGAATACTACTGAGTGTACCCAACCAACAATGATTGCTCTCCTGAATGACTTTGTTCAAAGTCATGAAAGTAAAACTTCTAATTCTATTGCAATTATTACAGACAGCATTTAGATAGTCAGATATTTTGAATTACGCTATTACATCTGTAGCATTTATAGTGTGTTGCACTGGTCTCCTTTAAGTTTAGGAATATGGAAGACTTGGTATGTGTTCCACTGCTTTCAATCTTTGCAGAGTCCTCAGTGATCTTTCTTGTTATTTCCATTGCTTACATGGACTTACACAGTCCTTACATGTGACTCTTTTTCCAAATTCTTCACCAAAGGACAATGTGAAACTGGAACTGTTTAGATGAAAGAGTAGTTAGCTTGAATAGTCATTACCAAACCAGAAGGTGGGAAAATGTAAGAAAGGAAGAGTGTTGTCACAGATGCTCTAGAGCAAGAAGCCACAGCCAGGCAGAAACACCACTAAAGAGAATAAGCATTTCATCTTAAAGAGGGAAGAATCTAATTTGCTCATTTTATTTTTCAACTGTAATGAACGAAAACAATGAAATCACTATATAATAAGATATTAATGGAATGATATTATCACTCATTCTTAAAAATGGTTTTATTTGGTTTTGAATTTAGATTTCTTACCAGGTCACTTCCAGGTTTTCTTCCCATGGCATTCCAGGTTACTTTTAGTTGAATCAGCCTGATTTTTCTCTTCCTGTACCCCTTTAATCCTAATGCTCTAATAATAGTCGTAGTTCTTCTGGAGTCAGAGTGCTCTTCATGTTCTTGGTATGCCTTTTGTTATGGTTCCCGCTATGAGAAAAGGAGGCTACACAATCCACATTACACCTGTGCAGCATGACAGGAATTCAAATCATCACTGTCCAACCAGTCAAGCATCAGATGATCACTTCATAGGCCATAGGATTTGATTGACGATTGAGATGCAAACCATGAAGAATCTTAGATAAACACTTAATAATTTGCATCGTTTGACTGAAAATTGAGACAGGAACCATGAAGAATATGCACCAAGGAGAAAGTAGTTGTGAACAAAGAAATTTGAAATATCCTATGAGTAGGTGCCAGGAAATAACACATAATTTCAAACTACTCTCGTGCCTCATGGCCTCGTGTTAAATGTGCAGCTCTCTCCCTGATGTTTAAGGTCACTCCTTCTTCAGGAAAAATAACATAATTATTTAATGTATCCGACAGTGTTTCTATGGGGACATATAGCAACCAGCCCATTAAAGCAGGCTGTAGATACCAACTGTAATGGCATATGGGTTGTTAAAAAGTAGAAATGAGAACAGAAAATCTGAAACTAAGTCTGGTTCTGTGAATTCCTAGGGAAATGACCTTGTTCAAGTCAGCTTGAATGTCTGACTCCATACTTTTGATACTGAGATAAAATAAATGGTTTTATTATTTTATAGGATTATACAATCAGTAGATCAAGAAATCTGGAATAGAGGGAACATTTTGCAAAGTGTAATTTTACACAGACAAATTTGATTACATTATTAGCTTTTTCTAAAACCCCTCTCCTACTAGATCAGTGCACAAATTTATTTCAAAAATATTAAAGGAGAGTCAATTATGAAATATCCATTTAAAGAACATGGTGCTCTTCTGTTCAAAAGAATAATCCTAGTCAGAAATATTTAATAACATTTTAATGGCACTGATAATTTTGGAAAGAGCTCATTATGAACAGCACCATGCTGCATTGGGAGCTTAGCAACTGGGGAAAATAACTACACATTAAAATGACCTTGAAAAATGAACAGAAATAATGAGAATAATATGTAATCTGAACAAGTAGAAAGAGAAAGGGAAACTGTACAAACATGATGATAAAGACTTGGTTACAGGAAAATACAGCATAAACAAAAGACTATAGAACTATAGAGCTCACATGAGTCATTAATGCCGAGTTAATGTTCAAACCCCTGTTGATAATAAAGTGAAATAAGTAGGACTTTAACACGTGGGAGTTACTACTCAAGCTTTCTACCAGCCCCAGGATTTCACCATTCTGAAAACTACTTATCAACCACCTACGGCATGAAAAGCACAGTGGTAGAGAAATGTGTCTGATTTGAAGCCTTAAAAATGAGGTGTGGATTCCTTGGACGGGATCCCAAAAGAAGCAGTAAAATGATTCATAGTTTGCAAACGAAAGGCTCTTGAGCAGAAGTTAAAAGGATTAGGTTTATTTAGGACCGAGGAAGAGAAAGCAGGGATGCGGAGGGTGTGTGCGATTAATACGTATCTGGAACTACAAGAAAGAATGTCGAGATAGAACATGAGACGTTGCAGTGTATCAGGCACTGGAAGGATGTGTCTTGGACCATGGAAAGCATTGTTAGAGACTTCCACGGAAAGGCATCTTGCCAAAAGAGGACTTCTGTTATCATGTCCTAAACAACTGTGTGTTCAAGGAAGTTGAAAATGAAGTCTGTATTTATTGAAATTATCTTCTAAGCCATAACTTTTCCTCATCCAACTTTTTTTTAATGTCTATCATCTTTCCAGTCCGTTTCCTTATGCAAGCTAGAAGCCTACCAGTCAACCTTGATTTCCAGCCCACACACACACACCTTGTCACCACATCCTGAATTCCTCTTACTTTTCTGTTCCTTTTCTCATTTTATTCTTTTTAACTTTTTATTATTAATCATTTTATTCATTTACATTTCAAATGATATCCTTCCCAGTTACCCCTCCACAACCCCCCCAATCTGATTCCCCCTTCTTCCCCCTCCGGTTTACCTCTATGAGGGTGCTCCTCCACCCACTCACCCACTCCTGCCTCACCACTCTGGGGTTCCTCTTACATTTTGTATTCTCTGTCTTAACATCAAGTCTTTTAAAAAATAAAAATAATAAATATTTCTTCATACAATATGTTCTGAACATGGTTTCCCCTCCCTCATCCCCTCCCAAGTCCTCCCCACCCTTTAAACTCCTTGTGATCTTTCTCTCTCTCTTAAAGCAAACAGGGATGTCTTCACTGACAACTAAGCACATCTCTGCTAGTTTTCTCAAGCAAGGCTCTTCTAGCGCTATCACTACTAAAGTTAAGTCCAACCTCTTCGACCATCAACCTTCTCCTTGATTGACACCCTCTGGTCACGTGGTTGTTGTTTTTCTCTTTCTCTCAATCATATGCTGCTCTTCCTTTTCTCTCGGTCTGTAAGACTTTTTTTGTCTCCCTTCTCAAATCAGTTCCAAAGGCTCATTATATTCTCTGCTGCCCATGTCTTTCCTGACTCTTTGGGTTAAGAGGCACCATCACTCTGAAGTCTGACCATCTTCCCCAGATCAGTGGGCAGCTTGCAGGCAAGATCAAGAATGTACAAGGAACCATCCTGGATCTCCTAAAGCCCTCTGACAGGACGTGCGTGAACAGCACATTCTTAAAGACCTATTATGAAGTCAATTGAAGGAATGAAGAACAAGAATATTACTATTTTCATTAAAACTCTTCATAAGGGTTTCAGTTTTATTTTAAATATTTAAATTTAGGGCTGGGGAAGGAACTGAGTACTAGAAACTTGCTTAGCAAGCATGATTCCCTGGGTTTGATTCCTAGCATGTAAAGGGAAAAATAACTTACAATGTGACTTATAATTTGCCCCTTGCCATCCAGTCTTCTTTTCTAAATCTACACTTTTAACGGGGCTTCTTGCATTGAAACTCGATCAATTGGTTGCACAGCATCTCTCAATATTGGCAACTAGTTCTCTATACTTCATTAAACATGTTTCCATCACAACAGTAAAGAGAATGACATACACAGAAAAACACATTTACTCTACTTTACCTATTAGAATTTTTATGATAAAATATCTAAACTAATAAAAACCTAAGGTTTATGGGACATATGGGGAGAGGGGATCCGGGAAAGGGGAAATCATTTGGAATGTAAACAAAGAATATAGAAAATAATAATATTTAAAAAAAACTTAAGTTCTACTGGAACAGAATACCTGTCCATATGAAAGACAAGTCTATTATTATTTTTTTTTTATTTTTCCAATCTACAGAGTTAGATACAATGACCACTGAGGACATGATAGACAACATTTTTACAGATCTAAACAAAGAATTTTCACCTGAAGATATTTGAATGGCCGAGAAGCACCTTAAGAAATGCTCAACATCATTAGTCATTAGGGAAATGCAAATCAAAACAACCCTGAGATTTCACCTCACACCAGTCAGAAAGGCTAAGGTTAAAAACTCAGGTGACAGCAGGTGTTGGCGAGGATGTGGAGAAAGAGGAACACTCCTCCACTGCTCGTGGGATTGTAAGATGGTACAACCACTATGGAAATCAGTCTGGCGGTTCCTCAGAAAACTGGACATGACACTTCTGGAGGACCCTGCTATACCTCTCCTGGGCATATACCCAGAGCATTCCCCAGCATGCAGTAAGGACACATCCTCCATTATGTTCATAGCAGCCTTATTTATAATAGCCAGAAGCTGGAAAGAACCCAGATGTCCCTCATTGGAGGAATGGATACAGAAAATGTATATTTACACAATGGAATACTACTCAGCAATTAAAAACAATGAATTCATGAAATTTTTAGGCAAATGGTTGGAACTGGAAAATATCATCCTAAGTTAGGTAGCAGTCACAAAAGAATACACATGGAATGTAATCACTGATAAGTGGATATTAATTAGCCCAGAAGCTCTGAATACCCAAGACACAATTAGCATATAAAATGACTCCCATGAAGAAGTAAGGAGAGGGCCCTAATCCTGGAAAGGCTTGATCCAGCATTATAGGGGAGTACCAGGACAGAGAAAAAGGAGGGAAGTGATTAGAGAATGGGTGGAGAGAAGAGGGCTTATGGGACATATGTGGAGGGGGGAACCGGGAAGGGGGAAAGCATTTGGAATGTAAACAAAGAATTTAGAAAAAAAAGAAAGAAAAAAAAAGAAAAGAAAACCAAGTCAAAGTATGACAACCACAAGGCTCACACGGCAGGGTTAGAAACTTGAAACCCTGCAAAGTTAAACTTGAAGAATATTGGAAATTGTGCATGTGCAAAATGAAAGTAGGAAACGTAGATTTCTTAATGTGGACAAGCTAAGTTGAAGTCATTCTTTCTTTTTTTTTTGCTATGAAGTGGCAAAGTCTTGCACCATCTGATTCCCATGTACATCTTCACCACACATTGTCTTGCTGAGATTTCCTGCAGAGCTGCATGCCCTCCCATCATTCTCTTTGCTCTTTGACTCTCAGCCAAGGAGGGGCTGCGTTTGAAATGCACCCTGTAGCTTACTGAACAACGCCCACAGCATTATACTATAAATGCCCACATTGTGCCTGAAAGTACCGGGTGCATAAGTCAGCTTAGACTTGCTGTCCGTCTTGCTCCCTTGCATGGTAGGCTTCCAGTCCCAGAATGAAGATTACAAATGTTATCTCTTAGCCAGAACGTCTCCCTGTCCTCCATAGCTCATAGTTCATCTTTCACTTTAAGACCCTCTTTCACAATGGGACAATTCCATAGTCAATAAGCTTCTATCAACTCAAAATCTTCTATAATATTTCCAAGTCTGTTTTGTGGGGTCCTTGAATTGATGATTTTTCCACTGTATCTGGAGCCCAATAAAGCAGCTATGGAATCTACTTTTATTAGTATTAGAGTCTCATAATGTATGGCATATGTCAACAATTTATAGGATTAATATTTAAGTATTAAAGAACATATACGGGCATTAAGATTTTTTTAATCAGTGATTAAATTGCTACATTTCACTCCCAAATTATTTAGTTGATAATTAAAATTAAAAAAAAATGTATACTAGTCTGTCTTTTCTACATTTTATTAATTTTTCATTTTGCTTGATTCATCATTGCAGTGGTGTAATTATTTTCACCCTCAAAGTCTACTGTTATAATAATAGATTTATAATTGACTTTAGCATCTTTAAACAAAGAAGAATAAAGATTTATTTATTCATTTAATCATCCATCAAATTAGTAAAGTTTAACACAGGCTTTCTACACATGTTGATAGAATTTTCAAATGTATGCTTATTAAATAATGAAGTTAATACAAATTTCAGTAATGAAGACAGGTTGATTATAACTGTAAAACACACTCTATACACTAAGGACTTGTCCAGCTTTTAATTTATCAAAGGAAATAATTAGCACACTGTGGCACTGAGTGATGGAATTTATTCATTTGAAAGGCCATGGGTTTCCTGTCATTAAAACTACATCATGTCCTTCCTTTTCTATTAAACTCCCTCTAAGGGTAGTAAGAAGTCACCAAGAGGAAATGAAGAGGTTTTTTGGCAACGTTTTCCTACAATGATTTAATACTCTTAGAAGATAGCAAGCCCATAAAGCATGCCAACAAGTGTATTATAGAAGATGAGGGGCCCAATTACCACGTTATTTCTTTTATTTGAAGTTTCGTTTGTGACTCAATTAACTGCGATTTGCAAAGTTGTCTCAATAAATTTAGCTACTTTTTGAAAGTTAATGTCCTTTTTGGTTTTAATTAGCAATGCTTTGTTAAAGCAAGGGAATAGATACATGTTCTATGACACAGTGCAAAGATTTATATTCCAAAGCCTAGTACTTTTCTCCTGGGATAATCAGTGGCAACTTATTAGCCACAGAATCATTACAGTTAAAGCTCAAACATATTTCCCTGCCTCTCTGAAGAATACTTCAAGGAGATAAATAGCAAATCCTGATATTTGTTCTATTTAAATGAGTCTAAGGGTTGATGTGACTCCGTGCCAAACGCAGGAGTTATATATGGCTCCTTCTCCTAATGAATGTTATCCAGTTTGGAAAGATTTTCCTAAGGTCTAAAACAGGCCTGTGTGGGAGGCACAACTGGCCTCTCACTCCAGAAGTGGGTGGTCCTTTGAAGCCACAATCAATGGATAGCTTGGGTAAAGGTTTTAGTCACAGAGCTCCACAGAGGCCTTTGGAAGAGAAGGCAGAATTCACCCAATGTCTGCGATTTGACCCAAAGGTAAACAAACACTTGGTACTAATGCTTCATTCAACTCCATATATCCCATTTGATGGGAACAAAAATGCCCAAGAAAAGGAATGAGCAACATCACAAACTCCGAACACTTGGTTATAGCTTAAGTCAAATGAATATTCTTTAAGATAACACTTAGCAGTTTTACCAGGTTTTGTAGGTAGTCCTTGAATTTATTTTTGGCCAAATTTTATTAAAATAATTGTTATATGCAGAATATGAATCCTTCTCACCCAATCTCTCCCATTATCGGTATCTTATCTGATTCCTTGTAAAACTGAGAAGTTGACATTTAATACAACATTTAAACAAAGCAATTTCATGATTAAAATCTTCTTTTTTAAAAGTTTTTGTCTTCGATGCAGTTTATATTTTGGAGTTTCTTTGGCTACATCATCAATTCCAAGGTTATTTTCTCTAAGCCTCTTAAACTGGACAGTAAGATTGCTGCTGAGTTTGGAAAATTAAGATGTAAGATCAGAGCCTGGTGAGACTCTCATACCATTCTCCTTTAATTTGGAAAGGTAGAACGGAGCTAGAGAGAGGCTCATAAAACAGGCTTTATGACTCTCTCCACGACAGATATGGAAGCCCATGTCCAACCCCTTCGCCCAGCTTCTGCAACTGCATTTCCGCAGGAAGAAAGAGAAGGGATTAGAAAGAGGATAATGTAGTCTTAAATCACTCTTCTCACCCCTTGTCTTCTTGTGGGAGCCCTGGACTTTTATGACATGGCCCTCATATTGTGTAGTGTGACACAACAGAAAACACAACTTGCTTGACCCTTCCTCAATAAAAAATCATTTTGTCTGACATCCTATAAACGCTATGCACACGTCCATACTAAGCTGAGTGTCTCCTCCAATTGGTCAAAGAGAAGTATTGTAAACGCATACAGTGCCACTAGAGATCTGTTTCAGCACAGCTCATGAAGACCTGGTAACTTCACATTTCAGAGGCACCGTTCCCGCCTGAAGCAGACTGCCAAGCAGTAATGTGGAAACACACACACACACACACACACACACACACACAAGTGTGGAACATCATGGCATGGAAAATAAAGCTTTGTTTAAACTGCCTTACAATTTTTCTATGTGCTTTGTAAATTACAATTAAAGTGTTCTTAAAATAAAAACGTCATTGGATGCACTATTCTAGGCCAAATTTGTACTACACCAACCAGTTAACAAGAGAATAGTGAGTCTCTGGAGGTCATTAGAAGTCCATCATGAGGATCACACATTACAATATTTTTCCCCAGAAAGTACAGTCAGTCCCCAAGCTCCCAGCACTACTTATCTAGGACACTGATGATGCCAAGAAAGCAGGGTTTGTGTGTCTGAGCATGTGCAGAAAAGGCCTCACAATCTCTTACGCTCACACTAGTCCAATGAGATGGAGTTAGGAGAATCCATGACTCATGGCCAGTTAACATACTTTACATACACGGTTCCTCTGCACTTCTGCATACTCTGCTAAAAGCCTACATTAACAGGTACAGGCTAGGCCAGGCAGTGAGGCCAGCCTGGTCTACAAAATAAGTTCCAGGACAGCTAGGGCTACACAGAGAAACCTTGTCTCAGAAAAACAAAACAAAACAAAAGAAAAACAAAAAAACAGGTACAGGCTATGTGGCTGTTTCTCATAAAATATTCCATACTGTGCATCACCCAATGGTTATAAAAGGATAATGAAACTGAGGATAGTATTTTTAAGTATATCACCCTTCAATTTCTAGCCTTTTTTCTAGGCCATAAAGAGATTTTGCCCTCCAAAATGAAAAGAAATAGTTATATAGTATACTGTATAACTAAATGATTCTTTTGAGTAACACATAAACATCTTTACAGTCCTTGTAACTGATAAAGCAAATAAAAAACTTCACAGCAAGATGCCATGATATATATTTTCCTGTGATTTAAAATTGCTATATTAATTAAAATAAATATTTAATTATTTTATAGTGAAAACACAGCACTAATCAAGATAGAAAAGCCTAGGTTTTTCCATGTAGAAATGTAGTTTCATATGTGCCCTTAACTGTTTTATGCCCCAGTTTCCCCTTTGACAAAATGGCTAAGAAGACAGCAGAAAGATGGGGAAACCAAAAATAACAATAGTTATTGTTTATAATAGACCTAAATTTAAGTTTTTACAATCAATATACACAGAAATCAGATATTCTGTCATAACACACACATGTGCATACACACACACACAATTCTTTTTATTTACATAACAGGAAATAAATTAGTTTAGTTTATAAAGCAAAGTATGAATGGACAAGAATTATTTTCTAAATGCTTAGTATTATATATTATAGCATACAATAAGTTATATGTATAAGTAATTATTTCCCTGAATATAACAGTGAATCTATCCTCTATAAAGCTGAATATGTAACACACACACACACACACATACACACAAACACACACACACACACACACACACACACCATTAAGGTTTGTAAAATATTTAAAAGACCTCATTTACACATACATAGCAGTGGTTTTCAGTTCCTAAGGCGTGCTGTGTAGATCTGGTCTTAAAGAAAAGCAATCCTTCATCAATTATGGTTAAGGATTCCCAAACTGAAACACATGTGGGCGACCATCATTCAAGGGGCCAGTTTGCCCTCACTGGGTGGGGGCGGGGCAGGGAGGAGGAGATAAATGACTCACATGATTGATTTCAACTAAGACCAAAATCTTAGAGGACAATTATTGGATTTACTGTTTGTTTTTTCAATGTTTTGGAAGTTGAGGAGCTAAAAAAAAAAATGCTTCTAAAATCAAAGAGGTGTGTGTCGGCTGAAAATAAATAATTTATATAAATGCACACACCCAGACACATATACACATGCTACATATATATATAATACATATATTACATAAATATAATACATAAATATATATTACGCATCTATGGTGTTTTCCTAAATTTTTTAAATTTATCTTAACCTGACACAAAGCATTGGAATCTGTCCCTTGTGAAATTGTCAACCACTAAACTTAAAGTTGAGTCTGGTGCAAACCACAGTTTAGTCCATATTTACACATATCTAATATATATTTTAAAGTCTCAGTGTTAAAGTACTTTAAGTTGGCAGTCACCTTTATCATTTGCACTTTCTTTCAGAAAAGCTAATTCTTTCCATTTTGTCCAAAGAGCGGTATTACATCTAATTAACATATCAACTTGTCTCCTCCTGTAACT